>NC_000077.6:60311620-60911620 GCF_000001635.26 Mus musculus
CGAAAGCCCCTCTCTTGAGAAGAGAGCAGTAGGGGGTGTGCTGTGGGCAGTGAGCAGCTCTCATCCCTGGAATACACAAAGCTGGGCTGGAAGCCACCTGGCAGAATGCCCTAGAAGGGATGATGCTGCCCTTGGCAACCCATTGCACTTCTACCTCTGAGACACTGGGGTCTTTGATTTCACTGGAGCAGCCCGAAGCTGCATTCCTCATTGGGCTGACAACAATCCTGTCCCTGACTAGCATGCTCTATGCAATAAATGACTAACAGGAGAGGCAACAAAGAAGGCTAAGACAGACATTCAAAATGTGATAGTGTAGTCCAGAAGAGATCATGGGACTCAGGACGCTGCAGACCTCTCCAGACTCCACTTTCATGCCTACACACATAAACACACAGGGACAAATTTCAGGAGCCATAAATCAACATCAACAGACCATGACTGGATCTTTTTAAACAATCCTCCTTTTTCTTTATGTATATTGAATGTGTCTGTGTATATAGACAGCACATGTGTCTGTAGAGCCAGAAGTAATGGCTAAGCTATCTCTCTAGCCTCCTTGACTAAATTCTTTAAATTCCTACATGTCTCATCTCTTACTTTATGTAATCTTTACCAGAAGACTAAGGTAGAAACTTTTTACTGTCACTTTTCTCACACAGGAAGATGAGACCCAGAGAAATTATGTGACTACTCCCAATACACACACAAACACACACATATATATACACACACACATACTTTCACACACACATACATACACATATTCAACACACACACACACACACACACACACACACACACACACACACAAGCATGCACCCTTCTCTGCCTGGCTTCCAGGCCAGAACCCTTTGCTTATGAGCTATAACACAGTTTCTCAGTAACAGGATGAAAACAGTCACATTAAGGTCTTGGTAAGCAGCTAGTCTCCTGGTATGCAGCTTCCATCTGAGCTAGCCCTTTCCCAGGACTTGCAGTGAGGCAACCTTATCTGGTCTGAAGGTCCCTCTCTAGCATTGTTCACTTTGGTGCTGAGACTAATTCCAGACAAAAAGCTGTCGGTTTGCTTGGACAGCTGGAGAGAATTCTCAAGCTCAAGGCCTCTCCTCCTCACCTCCTGCACAGTGGCAGCTACAAGATGCATCCAGGCTGCCTGACATCCTTCAGTGCTCCTCATATCAGGGCACAAGCCAATGTCAAATCTACAACTAAAGCTTGGACTTCTGAGTAACGGAAAGGGCACAGATCTAAGGCATGACTTCATCCCTTTTCCAGGGAGAACCATTCACAGTACCCAATCAGTGAACAAGTCTAATGAAGGGCAAGCATTCTCTAATTACCATTTGGGATTTGTTGTTCTTGTCATTATTTTTATCGTTGTCATCATCATCATCTTGTGCTGTGAGAGACAGAACCCGGGTCCTGGCCCACTAGACAAGTACTCTACTTGTCAGATGTACTGCAGCTGAGTAACATTCTTTATTACTGGTACTTACTGAGATTTTCTGGTGCTTAGCTCAAGGATAGGTACCATGAGAAACAGGCCCTCAGAATAATTAAGTTCAACTTAGAAACTGTGGTGGTTTGACTGAGAATGGCCCCCAGAGGCCCATATACTTGAATGTTTGATCCTGAGTTGATGAAATGTTTGGGAAGGATTAGGAGGTGGAGCCATGCTGGAGGAGGTGTGACACTGCGGTGGACTCGGAGGTTTCAAAAATCCACTCCAGGCCCAGTGTCTCTTTCTCTCTGCCTGCAGCCTGCAGATCTGGATGTAAAAGCTCTAAGCTACTTCTTCAGCACCACGCCACCATGCCACCATGTTTCCTGTCATGATGATAATGGACTAACCCGCTGAAGCTGGAAGTAAGCCCCCAATTAAATGCTTTCTCTCAGAAGTTGCCTTGGTCATGGTGTCTTTTCACAGTGGCAGAACAGTAACTAAGACAGACGCCATTTTACAATCCCTGTCAATGAGCATATGTAGGCACTGACCACCAATGGCTGGCTGTTGACACTTCAAACTGAAAGGCAACCCAACATTAAGAGCTTCCTGAGAGAAAATGATTCAACCTCTGAAATAGTTTTTGCCAAAATCTGGGCCCAAAGCCAGACCTGGTAGCACCTGTAATCCCAGTACTCAGAGTGCTGAGACAAGAGGATCAGAGTTCAAAGCCATCCTCTATTCAGACCAGTCTGAGCTATGGGAGACCCCGTTTCAAATGAAACAAAACCCCTGAAAATAAATCTACAACCTCTACATTCAACTTCCAACTTGCACAAAATATGGAGGACAGAGGGAAAGGTGAGCATGCTGAATGACATCCTGGAAATATGATCAGCAAAGTCTGGAGTTAATTTTTAAAAAAAGGCCTGGTGAGTTGATAAAGCACTTGCCACCCAGCCTGACTGATCCCTAAACCCAAGTAAAGAGGAAGGAGAGATTGACTCCTCAAACTCATCCTGTGACCTCCACCTCTGTGCACTGCCAACACCACCAGAGGAGAGACAGAAACAAGAGAGGATTAGGAGGTGGAGCCAGAGAAATAGAGAGAGAGGAGAGACAGAGAGGCAGAGAGATAAAGAGATAGAGAGACAGAAACAGAGACAGAGAATAAAGCAAATTCTAGACTGTGGCAAACACTTCAGGACAAATGTCCTAGTTTCTTCAGTAGGTAAATTATAATTAAAATCACTTAGACAAAGGGCCAACAAATCAAGAGCGAGGAGACACATCAATAAACTAATATTGAACCTCAGTACACCCCAGCCAAACTAACATAGGTGACGTTATAAGGCAACTAGAACTCTGAACCTAACTGAATATACAAGAGTAGAAAACTTCTGTTAAACTTTTAAAATACTTAATCTTTTATCAGTCAGGTGTGGTTGCACACACCTTTAATTTTAGCATTGAGAGGCAGAGGCAGTGGGATTACTGTAAGTTTTAGGCAAACCTGGTCTACATAGTGAGTTCTAGGACAACCAGTTCCAGACAGAGAGATCCTGTCTCAAAAATCAAATAAAGACTTTCTTTGTATTTGTGTGTGTTTTTGTGTGTGTACATGCATGTGTGTGCATGTGCCTGTGTGTCTGTGTGTGAGGGCCACATGTATGTGGGCACTGTCAGAGGCCAGAAGAAGGTGTTGGATTCCCTGGAGTTGCCTGATGTTCATGCTGGGATTGAACTTAAGTCCTCTGGAAGAGCCACAAGTACTCTTAACCACTAAGCCCTCTCCCCATGGGGACCTTCAGTTAATTTTTAAGGTGAAATTATGACATTATTATTATTATTTATTACTACTCCAGCCTGGACTGCAGCTAAGTAGTAGAGTGTTTGCCTAGTATTATGAGGCCCTAGATTTGATCCCACAGTAAAAATAAGTCATTTTTAGAGCTACCTATTAAAATACATGGCTAAATAATATGACTGGGAAACTTACTCAGAAATAATACGAGTGGGGGAGGAAAGGGAAGGGAGAAATGTTATAATTATAATTTCAAAGACTCTAATATGGACAGAGAAAAGGAACAAATGAACAGATTAGCAAAGCCAGGCAGTCGTGGCACACACCTTTGATCCCAGCACTGAGGAGGCAGAGGCAGGCAGATCTCTGAGTTCTAGACCAGCCTGGTCTATAGTGTGAGTTCCAGGACATCCAAGGCTACACAGAGTATCTGTCTCAAAATACAAAAACAAAAATAATGAAACAAAAAGCTAAAAACAAAAACAGATTAGTAAAATCCAACGTGTCATATTAGAGATGGTGAGCCTCTTTCAGGGGCACAGGGCTCCACTCATGCAGAGGACTGTTAGAGTAGACTCCTTATTTGTGCATATAGTTAATTTTTTATGTAATATAAAGTTTGAAAAATTAATCCAGATTTGAACTTAAGATTGATATATCCAATATTCTCAAAGGAAAATTAAAGTAAAACCTGTAAGACATGGAGCTGGGAAGGAACCAACATTCAGAGGGCCAAGGATGGAGGACAGTGAATTTGAGACCAGCTGAAGGTAAAATAATAATAATAATAATAATAACAATGTATAAAAATGAAGACTTTCCAGTGGGAGAGAAGGTTCCGCAGTTAAGAGCACATACTGCTCTCTCAGACGGCTGGGGTTCAATTCCTAGCATCTACCTGGTGCTCATGCTACAGTTCCAGAGGATCCAACACCCACCTCTGATTCCCAAGGATAATGAGTATGCATGTGGTACATACATATACAGTCAGGAAAAATACTCACACATAAAAATAAACCAATTTTAAACCAAGGAATCTCATTTGAGGCAGCTATTACTTAGATGAGGTAAGCTTACATGTGTTATACAAAGTAACTGACAAACAATAAAAGCTTTCAACGAATAGCTTTATGACCCCTCTCAAGTAAATATTAGACCCATTTTATAAATGAGAAACAAGATCCAGGAAAAAGAGGTAACTTCCCTAAAAGTCCATCCTCCTAGTAAGAGACAGAGCCCGGATCTCAGACCAGTCACCATACTCAGGGAGCGAGAACTCTCTGCTTACCAAACAGGGAAGACGGATGCATGAAGAAACTGAGCCATGACATGGAACAAGGGGCAAAAGTAAGGTAAGGCGGGAAGGCCTCCAGGAGAAAGGCACTCACAACGCTGAGAAGGGCCATTCTTGTGAAGTTCAAGGCAGCGTCTCCTAATTACAGACTGGTCTCCTCGGCTGTCATTGGAGTAACCTCACTAATTCAAATAAATAGCCCGAGGGTTTCAGAGGGAACAATTTTAACAGTATTCCATAATGATTTTGGATTGCAGCCCAAGGAATTAGCTGGTTAAGTGTGGGGTCATCTCAAATTGTTTGCTTGGCCGGGTCCCAAGAAAGCCAGGCTGTCATCTTGCAGTGAGGCACCGGTTTTGTGTTTCTACCCAAAAGGGAGGCTCTGCCATGGAACTTGTAAGTTACACTTGTGAGAGTTGCACCGTTGGGATTCACAGTCTTTGACTTAAGTCTGTTCCTCTGCCTTATTGGGCAAATGCTGTACCATTGACAATGGCTGTCCAGAATAACATCAAAGGCACAGAGGAGGCCATCTCTGCAATTAACAGTCAGATAAAAGCCATTTCAGAAGCAAGCCTACTGTGCCTGGGCACCTTGGGGAGAGCATCCCTGCCCTATTCCAACTCTGCTGCTCTGTTCTTCTAAGACGGTCAGGACGCAACTGAAGAGCAAGTTCCAGAAGCTCCTATAAGGCACAGGAAGAGAACTGGCTACAACTCTCTTAACTGCTTAGCAGCATCCCTGTTTATATAACTACGAACCTCACAGCTCTCTGAGAATGATGCACACAGGAAAAGCCAACAGAATCGTCCACAGTAAACCAGACCTTCCAGGACAGGCCGTCTAAGGCAGCAGGCTACAGCCATAGCTAGTTCTTGCAGCTCCCTGTGGGTCCCTAAGCCGCCCACTACAAGAAGCAGTGTAGCAGAACACGAAATCCAGCATAGCAGGTGCGACCTGCTTCTGTGGAATCATCTTCACGTTCCCCATCCCTAGCCATTTTATAATGTGAATGGAAAATCACTGGCAATCCCTCACAACCTAGACTGAAGAGAAAGCAGAATTACATTAGTTCTGCCCTCTTTCCTTAAAAACAGCAAAGGAAAAACCGATGTAAAGTTTTTGCATTTGGCTTTTCTTCTGCATTTTGCTCTCTTTACTTCTCCCCATTTCAGGTGCTAGTGAGTCCAACAAGCTCCTAAAATGAAAGACAGCATGAAGAAAGGAGACGAGGTGGGAGGAGTCATAAGAAAAATTTGTCCCTGGAATCCCAGGCTTGTAACGAATCAGCACAAACTTAAAACAGCAGATCTAGGCAAGGGCTAGACCATCCTGTTTGCCCGACCCAAGATCAGCATGTTCTTTCTCACAAGACCAAGCCACAAGGTTCAATAAATAACAGCAGTAATAAAGGCCTGGGACCCCAGGTCAGTCAGACCTAGGCTCACATGCCTGGCTTTGCAATTTATTAGCCCCAAGGCCTCAGGCCTGTTCGTTCACCTTGGCTTTATGCTTCAGTCATTTCACATATAAATTATGGGTAGCAACAACTGTGCAGGGCTGCTAAGAGACTCAGAAATGACATACAGGCATTCAGAGCTTATTGTGTGCCAATGTATACACTGTTCACTGAAATCTTACTGTAACACTGTCATGGAGTGGTTATGTGCCCAGGTTCACAGACTAAGGTACCATGTTCCAAAAGACTGAGTATTGGTAGTACTGCTAAATGTCAGGGTTGAAAACGGGACTTGCCCTCATCTGCTCTGAAGGTTTGGTTTGGTTTGGAAAGGAGCCCGGAGCCTTACAAATGTTAAGCACACTGAGGCACATCCACTGCTCCACAGTTATGCTTCTTTATGCCACAGCAGAGCCTGCTGCAAACTGAGGCAACAAGCTGGCCGCCAGAATCCCAAAGGCTGGGCCAGCTCTACTCCCAGCCTGGGATGGGAAGTGCTAGCTACTAGCCTTGTTGATGTAGCAAGATGCCTGACCTCAGCAACAAGGAAAAGAAAGGTTCCTTTTGACTCACAACTTAATACTCTTATCATTTGGTCAGGTGGGAAGCACAACTCCCCTGTGGCAGCACAAGCGTGGGGTGACGATTGGTCACTTACCCTCCAGGTCCTTCTGCCTTATTCAGTCTGAGGACCCAGCCCACAGGACGGTGCTGCCAACATTCAGGGAGTGCCCCCCACCTCTGGAAATGCTCTCAAAGCCAAGCCCAGAGGTGAGAACCTGGGGCTCTGAGAGAAGACCTCAGATGAAAAGCCCATGCTTTTAAACACAGGTAAAATCTGCGGGTAAAATTACATGACACCTGAAATTTGCCTCCAAATAATGTAGGTGGGAGGGAGGATGAGGGGAGCAGGCTGGGCCACATGAGACCAGCTGGATCAGATGCTCGGCCATGCCATAGCCTGTCTTCCCTGCTCATGCAGATGCCTGAAACTTTCCATAATAAGAACATAAAAAGCAGAAACAAAAAAATTCAAAGACTTCTTACTCTTAGGAGTCTCAAACTGGATGAGTTCTGACCCAAACCCCAAGTCCCCTCTGAGCCACTGTAAGAGTCACCTAAGCCACTTCAAGGTGCTCCTCCTTTCTTCTTGCTGAATGGTCAATCCTGTGTGGCTAAGCTGAGCCAGCAGTTGAGCGTACCAGGCAGTCTCCACTGAGAACCAGGCAGAGCAGCCTGGAGAGTCAGATGCAGAGGGAGGCTGAGCCAGGGGAGGCCTCGGGAAGTGAACAGGACTTGGGAGTCGGGAGGGTATGGGGATCTAGGAAGACTACAGGGCTGAGGAGAAGTGGGGAAGGCACGAATGTGAATGTGCAGATAGGCAGGCTGAGCTGCCTCCAGGCCTCCCACTATCAACTGCCAAAAGGAGGGGTGACGTCAGATTAGCTCATCTCTCTCCTCTTAGACTACCTTTTATATCCCTTTTATATCACCCTGAATGGTCACTCTTAAATAGAAATTCTGGGCTGGGGAAGTGGACAGCACTTGCTTGAAGTCCCAAGGACAGTAAAGAAGGGAGAGAAGGGAATAGGGGAGGGGCTGTGTGAGGGCACCTACAAGGAGGGGGCTGCGATCAGGGTGCAAAGTGAATAAATAAATCAATTAATGGAGGGGGTAAAGAGAGAAAGAAAGAAAGAAAGAAAGAAAGAAAGAAAGGGAAGAAAAAATGGTTAAAAAACAAAACCAAAAATCTTCCCAGGAGGCTTAGCAGCTAAGAGTACTGGCTGCTATTGAAAGAACCTGGGTTTGGCTTCCAGCATCTACATGTTTGCAGAGGATCTGAGGCCCTCTATTGGCCTCTGTGGATATGAGGCCCACATGCTGTGCACAGACAAACATGCAAGCAAAACATTCATACACATATATTAAAAAAAAATTAAAAACCTCCCAGAGCAGTGGGGCATAGTAGCTTACTCCTTAAGGTGACTAGCTCAGACTACCCCTTTGTGTAGGCATCCTCCCTCTGTCCCGCTCAGGCGTGCCTGTTCGCAGAGCACTCCACACCACACGTGTGGGTCTGTCTCCTGACGAGAAAGCAGGTGCTCAGGAGCAGAGAGGCAGCAGACAAGGTGACTAACACCAGGTGGCTTTAGCACTATTGAAGACATTAATAATGAGACCCCCTGGGCAGGCAAAACTGGTCTGTGCCCATCATCATGGTGTCGAGGAGCAGCTGCTTGGCAAGCTGCCAAGCAACTGGACAGGTGAGTCTGCAGCACTGAGCAGAGGGTTCCTGCTTGACCTTGGCCACGGCAGCCTTGCTGTGGTGTCCTTCAGGGGTCCATAAAGCGTACTGTTCCACCCGTCTGATTTAGTGCTGGGAAGTGTTCTAACAAGTGGGGAATGACACCCACAGCTTGCTGCCCTCGGCATCTCTATGGCTACAAACTTAAAGAATATTTATGATCCCTGGGATCTGAAATTTGGTGTCTGAGAAGCAAAGAAAGGTCAGAAGATAAATGAACATGGACCATCTGCTCTTGGGTGGGAAGCAAGTCCCCTGTTATCCAGAGATATTCTCCCCAGTGCACTAAGCACCTGCTCTCTCTGAAATCTCCATGCCAACACAGCAATTTTTATTTAAGTTGAAAAGGAGGGTAAGAAGCTAAATACAAGCATGCCAACTCACAGGGCACTTGGGAAGACTCAGGGAATCAGGAGGCTGACAAACAGTCTACAGTCCTCTTAGGGAAGGGGCAAATTGTACTTTCCACATTAAATTCCTAGCAACAAGGCTTAATGGAGGAGAAGAACCACTCCCGGAGCTGTCTGCATGGCTGCAGACGAGGGAAACTCATGGGCTAGCATCAGAGGAGCACCACCTCCTTATGGGCTAGCATCAGAGGAGCACCACCTCCTTAATGCTTCATAGGCCTGCTGCTCATCCAATTCCCAACACTGTGCTCTGACATTCCAGCAGATGCTGCCTGCCACCACCACACCAATCCTTCATCCTTGGGGACCAATGAGAATGCAAGATTTCCCATTAATCAGGGCCATGGACACAGAAATAGCTCATCTGACCTTTGCAAATACCAAAGGGTGGACTGAAAGCACAAACTGGCAAAGGTAACATGAACGTCTCCAGCTTTCCTTTCTGAGATGACTTTATGTGGTCATTAGCCAGGAAACAGATTGCTATAAGGCTCCACGAGGTTACACATTAGCCAGGAAACAGATTGCTATAAGGCTCTGCGAGGTTAAAAATGAGGTAGAAACAGGCACGTTGGAAGTGAGGTAAGCACGAACAACCTTAATGAATTATTTAGTGCACATTAAAAATATATAGAGCTCGGAAATCTCCCAGCATTGGACTGAAAACAAGTCACACATGGAACCAGCAATTCTCTAAATGAACACTCACATGGATTTCAAGGCATCTGTGGACTCCATCAGTAAAAAAGAGCTGTATCCCTGCAGAGCACAGGTCAGCCACTGACAAGGAGACAGACTCTCTAGGAGGAACAGGTTACGTGGGGCCAACCTGATTATGAGCAACACACTTATACTCATTTCCTACTGATGGCCTGTGCATTTTAGTCATCTCTTCTAGTCAAGCAATGTTAAGAGCAAAGGTGACCTCTTGGTATTTCAAGGATATTTCTCTGCATACAAAGCCGTATGCTAAGAAATCTTAGTGAAATGCAGAGCTCTGGTTCCCTCCCCCCATTACAATAATTACTGAAAATTTGAGGAACACAAGAAGATCTTGCGCTTGAGGATATCCTGGGCTACGTGGAGTGCTAGGCCAGCCTGGGTTATGTAGCAAGACACTACCTCAACATTCTAAAAATGAAAACAACTTAGGAAAGGAAACCTGAGGAACAAAGTTCAGAAACGTTACACAGCTCACCATCCACAGTCAATCCTTATAACTGCAAAGTTCACCCTTGTGAAGGGCACAAGTCCAAGAGACTTAGTTATTTATTTATATACATGCATAAGTAGCTCTCCTGTTAACTCCAGGATATTTCTGTTTTGTTCCACAGTGCTAGGGAATTTCAAGCACACTCTACCAGAACTGTAAAAGCAATAACACCTGAGAGACAGCCCGATCTCAAACTCCAGGAAAGAAAGAAGCCTGTGTCCCAGCAGTAGTCACTGCAGTCCCCACTCTTCTCAGGCTATATGACTTAATCAGCTCTCTCTGGATATAGACTTGTCTATTCTGAACATTTTATGTAACTGCAATCAAACAACGTGTGGCCTTTTGTGTCTGGCTTCTTTTACTGAGTGTATTTTACTTGTGTAATTTTGTGTTGGTTTTTTGTTTGTTTGTTTGTTTGTTTGTATGAGACAGGGTCCCACTGTGTAGCTCTGACTGCTCTGGCACTTGTCTAACTGTCTCTGCTTCTTGAGTGCTGGGATTAAAAGTGTGTACTACCATGCATGGCTCATTTGTGTAATTTTTAAATCAATCCTTTTGTCTGGTTTCTTTTCTATCTTGAGCCTTACAAATTTAAAATATAATCTTGGGACTAAGAATGTAGTTCAGTGGTAAAGTGTGTGCTTAGCATAGACATGGTCCTGGGTTTAACTCTTGGTACCATAGGGAAAAACAGAAGAGAAGTATAATCCTTTGCTAAAATCCGGTCAAGCCTGGCCTTTGCAGCTGATGAATTATTGACCCTAAGCTAGAATTGTAGGCAGCAGCAGGCTGGTTTTGCTCTCTAAATGTCACCCTCCATGCTGGTCTAATTTTAGCAGAAGTGCTTAGAAATTAGGAATGTTCTTAATGAATACTACTTCACCTCCACATAATCCCAAACATTAAATACAGTGTTCAACAAGGAACAGAAAGAACTAGACACAGAACTAGATAAGAAGAATTGCCTCCTAGCCATAGAGATCTCAATCTAGCTAATGTGAAGTGTTAGTTGTATCCCTACCCATCTGTAAGCATAACTCCTAAAACACCACAATATGGTTATACTTGGAGATAAACAGTTAATTTAAAAGAGCTGTTAGAAGCTGAGCAGTGGTGGAGCACACCCTTATTCCCAGCACTCAGGAGGCAGAGACAGGTGGATCTCTATGAGTTCGAGGCCAGCCTGGTCTACAGAGCAAGTTCCAGGACAGCCAAGGATATACCAAGAAGTCCTGTCTCGAAAAACAAAAAACAAACAAACAAACAAAAAACCCCAAGAACAAAATAAAAGAGTTGTTAGAGCAGTCCTCTTCAAATCTCAGATGCCTAGAAGAATGGCTGTGTGAGCACAGAGCAAGAAGGTAGATGGCGGTAGATGGCCTTCTGCAAGAGCCAGGGAGCGAGGACCTTAGACTCCAGGGCCTCCAGAACTATGAGAGAGTAGGTACTATCAAAGCCAGCCAGTATGTGGTATTTTGTTATGATGCTGTTAGCAGACATCTCATTTCATGCTACTTTAAAAGCTGTGTGTATGTGTGTGTGTGTGTGTGTTTGTCTGTGTGTGTCTCTCTGTGTGTGTATCTGTATGTGTCTGTGAGTGTCGGTTCCCATAAGAGCCTGAAGAGGACATCAGATCTCCTGTAGCTGAGTTATATGTGGTTTTGAGTAACCACATATAACTCAGGAACTAGGAACTGAATTCCAGTCCTCTGCAAGAATAGCAAGTGCTCTTAACCACTGACCTATTTCTTCAGCCTCTCAACACTATTCTTAAAAATAGAATTTTATTTTCTTTTGTGAGACAGGATTTCATGGAGCTCAGGCTACCTTGAAATTTGTGAAGTAGCAGAGGATGGCCTTAAACTACCTTAAACTAATCTTCTGCCTCTACCTCCTGAGTGCCAGAAGTACAGGCTTGCACACATGACAAGTTTTCTGCAGTAATGGGGACGGAACCAATGGGTCTGTGTGAGGGCAAACCTCTACCAATCGAGCTGCATCCCCAGTCCCAAAGTAGGACTTTTCATCCCCATTTCACAGATGAGGAATCTTAAGCTCAAACAGATTATCAGATCTAGGATTCAAAGAGCATTTTTTTCTGAGCTGGGATCGAGCTCAATGAGAAAGTGTGGCCCAGGATTTACAAGGCCATACACTGACGGAAAAAAAAAAAAAAACTAATTTCAAAGCTTTTCTTCTTTCTAGAAAGTACAACTTATTGTAATTTACTTTTCCTTTTAATTGTTTTAAAAAATATTCTCTATGTATCTGTATCCTGCCTGCATATATATCTGTGTACTGCATGCATGCCTAGTGCCCACACAGACCAAAAGAGAGTGTCAGCTGCCCTGAAACTGGAGTTTCAGATGGGTGAGTCACCATGTGGACTCTTGAAACTGAACCCAAGTCTTCTGGGAGGGGATAGCCAGTGTTCTCAACTGCTGAGCCATCTCTTTAACCCTGTAATTTATCTTTCACTTTTTTTTTTTGGTAGTATGTGGGTCATACTTCTAGGAGAAATGAAGACATCAATAAAAAAGAACAAAAAAACAAAAAAACTTTAAGCTGGGCATAGCACTGCATGCCTATAATCCCAAGTCTTGGGAAACAGAGGCAGGAGTTCAAGGGCTGGCCTATACTGTGAGTTTGAGGGCAGCCTGAGCTATATAAGACTCTATATTAGCTTCAAATAATAAGATAAAAAGTTGAGGGGATGGTTCCTTAGGTAAAGTACCTGCCAGGGAAGCATGGGGAACTGAACTCTGACCCCCAGTATCCCTTAAGAAGCCAGACATAGGGCTGGAGAGATGTCTCAGTGGTTAAGAGCACAGACTGCTCTTCTGAAGGTCCTGAGTTCAAATCCCAGCAACCACATGGTGGCTCACAACCACCCGTAATGAGATCTGACCCCCTCTTCTGGTGTGTCTGAAGACAGCTACAGTGTACTTACATATAATAAATTAAAAAAAAATCTTTAAAAAAAAAGAAGAAGAAGAAGCCAGACATAGCCAGGCATGGTGGCGCATGCCTTTAATCCCAGCACTCAGGAGGCAGAGGCAGGTGGATTTCTGAGTTCGAGGCCAGCCTGGTCTACAAAGTGAGTTCCAGGACAGCCAGGGCTACACAGAGAAACCCTGTCTTGAAAAAACAAGAAGAAGAAGAAGAAGAAGAAGAAGAAGAAGAAGAAGAAGAAGAAGAAGAAGAAGAAGAAGAAGAAGAAGAAGAAGAAGAAGAAGCAGCCGCTGCCGCCAGACATATTAGTGCATCCCTATAATTCTAACAATGAAGATGCAGATTCAGAAGGATCCTGGGGGCTTGCTGGTCAACCAGTATAGCTACAGGTTCAGTAAGACCTTGTTTCAAAAAATAAGGTATAAAGCAACCAAGGAAGACACCTGTCTCAGTTAGTTTTGATTCATTTGTTTGGTTTTGTTTATTTAAGTTTTTTGTCAACTGGACACAAGCTAGAGTCATTTGAGAAGAGAGAACTTTGACTGAGAAAAATATCCCGACCAGACTGGCCTATGGGCAAGCCTGTGGGACAGACGTTTTCTCACTGATTAATGTAGGAGGGTCCAAAGCACTGTGGGCAGCACAACCTCTGGGCAGATGCTCTGGGTGTATAAGAAAGCAGCTGAACAAGCCATGGGAAGCAAGCCAGTAAGCAGTGTCCCTCCGTGGCCTCTGCTTCATCTTCCAGTATTCCCGCCCTGAGTTCCTGCTGACTTCCCCGGATGATGGACTACAAATGGAAATAAATCCTTTCCTTCTAAACTGCTTTCGGTCATGGTGTTTTAGCACAGCAACAGCAACCCTAAGGCAGCATTTCATGGTGACCTTTGGCCTTCATACACAATGTGAACCCATACACTGTGGGCCTGCACAAACACGCATCTCAAGCTTGTTTTAATTTTTTTTGGTTTTTTTCGAGACAGGGTTTCTCTGTGTAGCCCTGGCTGTCCTGGAACTCACTTTGTAGAGCAGGCTGGCCTTGAACTCAGAAATCTGCCTGCCTCTGCCTCCCAAGTGCTGGGATTAAAGGCGTGCGCCACCACCGCCCGGTTAATTTTTTTAGTTAATAGTATATTCTAGAATATACTTGATACGGTCTAAATTTAAAATTAATTCATTTCAAAAACACGTTTGATGTAAGAAAAAAAAACATGCAATGAGTTGAGTATTTTATACATATTATTCAATCTGAGCTTTAAATAATCCAGAGATGTTATTAGTCATAATTGGGAAACATGAAACGCAAAGACAGTAAGTAAATACACCATGATGACACTATTCATTTTTCATTATGAACCCTAGTCTGTGCCCTTCATTTTCTTTTTTTTTTTTTTTTTTTTTTAAAGATTTATTTATTGATTATGTGTAAGTACACTGTAGCTGTCTTCAGACACACCAGAAGAGGGAGTCAGATCTTGTCATGGATGGTTGTGAGCCACCATGTGGTTGCTGGGATTTGAACTCAGGACCTTCGGAAGAGCAGTCGGGTGCTCCTACCCGCTGAGCCATCTCACCAGCCCTGTGCCCTTCATTTTCAAAGACAAGGGCACTAACTTCCATTTATCAGTCTTTCGCTGAGACCTGGACTTTTGGTGCTCTCTATACCTAGGTGAATGTGCTTTGGTTCCTACCTGGGATGAGTCTAGAGCTCAGCCGGTGTTCCCTAATGCCTCTATGAGCCTAGGTAGAGCTTCTAACACAAACCAGAGAAAGTGTAGAAGTAATGCAGGGCCCAGCCTGCTACACAGTCCTCTGCCCTGTCTTCAGCTCAAAGCTCTAGCACTCCAGACAATACCCAGAGAAAAAGCAGGTCGTGTCTACCTTACCCATCGCCTGCTCTCCTGCACACTCAAGCTCCCTTTACCCCTATGGACCAAGCAACCCATGCTTCGTGGTCATACTGATTCTATAGAGAGAAGGTCATACCTATTCACAGTGGATGGCCAGCAGGAGGTGGGGGACAAAAGGAGTATAGAGCAGGAGCCAGAAAGCCAGGGGAGGGCGTGGGAGGAACAGACTGTGTGAATGTGGGGCAGGTAAGGTTGGATGGGTCAGGGTGGCAGTGATGAAGAACGCTGGACCTGTCTTTTTGCTTCTGCCCCAACTTAGTGCTGGGACACCAGGAAAACCACTTTTCCACCATTCAGCAAGCTTTCTCCTAGTTGGGAGTGAGCCTCAATTGGGGCCTTGGGAACCAATGGGATGCAGCAAAGATCACCCTTGTATGGTGTTACTGCTTCTTATTATTATTTTGTGTGAGTAGTGATGAAGCAAGCCTAGGGCCTTGAACTGGACAAGTGAACACTAATATTTATCAGTACCTTCCTCTCCCCTTTCACACTTTCATAAATTAATTTATTTATTACTATTACAGTGTGTGTATGCGCGCGCGCGCGTGTGTATCCACAGCGTGCACGCAAAGGTCAGAAAAAAACCTAGAGAATCAGTTCTCCTACCATGGCATCCAGAGATTGAACTCAGGTTGTCACGTTGTGTTGTGAGTGCTCTGAGCCTGCCTTTTTGCCTTTTTATTATTTTAATGTTACTTTGCATTAATGACAAGTGAAGAGGGAAAAAATCTTTTGTAAATAAATTTTCCCAAATTTAAAAAAAAAAAAAAAAAAAAAAAAGATCATGGAGAGTTGTGCATGCTTTTAATCCCAGCACTTGGGAGGCAAAAGCAGATCTCTACAAGTTCAGGTCCAGCCTGGTCTACATAGCGAGTCCCAGGCCAGCCAGAGATACATAGTGAGAATCTGTCTCAAAAAACAAAACAAAGAATCAATGTAGAAAAACCTATGCATAGGTAGCTCAGAAACAAGGGAAGCTCTGAAGATGGTCCTAGGGATGAAAAGAAACTCTCAGCCAGTGCTCGGAGTACAGGGAAGGGAAAGAGAAGAAAACAGATGCCTATCTGGGGCCCAGTGGGCTGAAGGACCTACCAAGGAGAAGCCATTTCATCTTCACTTCTATGGAGAAGTCCTAGAGTGTGTTATGTGAGTCTAGTTTCTGATGCCAATATCATGATATTATAGACTGGTGGCAGTATAAATAAGTTAGTTTAGCTCATAATTCTAGAGGTCAAAGGTCAGTAGGCTCCAGTTACAGCCTTTTGCAGGCAGAAGGCCCAGAGAAACACAAGATAATCACATGAATCACAAAGAACAGGAAAGTGGGTCTATCAGTGTTCATCTCTTCTAGTCTTTTCTTATTAAATACCCCACTTCTTATGACTACCCCAGGGTTCAGTCACGGGAGTTCCAACTTACCTAACCCTAAATACCTCCCAAAGGCACCCCTTCTAAACAACCATTAGAATAAGTTTCCACTAGCTTAATACCTCGGAATAGGGACCGAATATTAGCCTGTGAAGCCTTGGGGGGCATGTGACAACTGTATGCAAACCATAGTAGATGGAGTCTCCAGATCCCGGAGCCCTACTGAGCAAGGTACTGTCTTCAGCATAGGCAGATGTGGACTCATGTCTGTTCTCTGACTGTCACCTACTTTCTGGGAGACCTATTCACATAACTCAGACCCATTTGAAACCTGCCTTGAAGCGCTGCAAGTCAATGAACAGCGCCCCTCAACAGACTGCAGTCACCTCACACACCCAGCTTTTCCTTTTAACTCATTGTTAGAGAACAGCATCCTGCCTCTGTCCTGACCCTAATTAAAGGAAGCATAAAGCATGTGAATTCTCTTTATGTTACTGCTTAACCATGAAGAGGAGCAACATTGACCTGGAAAGACTCCGTGGTTCTGAAAAGCAGAATAGATGTGTCACAGTAAAGTGAAGGAAACTGGAGTTGGTATATGAAAGATTGTAACCATGGGGCAGCGACAGAAATTCAGTTTCCTCCTGACTAGCAGGACAGCATCAGGAATCGATACCCATTGGATACACTTCATATGAAAACCAGTGGGAAATGGCAAGTGAAGGATTCTTTCTTATTTTATGGGTATGAATGTTTTGCCTGCATGTATCTTTGCATACTGTGGGTATGTCTAGTACTTGAAGAGGTCAGAAAAGGGCAATGGATTTCTCGGAACTGAAGTTAGCGGTATTTGCAAGCTGCCATGTGAGTGCTGGGAATTGAACCTAGGTCCTCTGTTAACAACAGCCAGTGGTCTTTACTCCTGACCCTCTCTCCAGCCCCAAGTAAAATGTTCTTAGGAGAAAACTTTCAAGAAAAATAAAGACTTGCTCAGAGGGGAGGCCATGACTACAGGAGGGCAGAGTCTCAACAGCCTCCCTTGTTGCATGTCCCACCTCTACATTTCCAGAAAGAACCTAGAACTCAGAGAGAGATGTCCAGGCTTTAACAGAGATGTCAGAGATAGTCTTCCATTAGACAGTATGACCCCAGAACCACTACATGCCATAGCCCCTCCTCAGACCAGTGGACAAGTTCACGGTACCCACCCAGAAGAGCTATGAAGTGAGTAGGCATTCCAAGTTTCCGTGGCTCACAGGCTAATTCACAATAGCTTTTTCAGGGGGCAATGTAGCCATGCCTGTATGAAATGACTCCATGTACTGGCTAGTTTTGTGTCAACTTGACACAGGCTGGAGTTGTCACAGAGAAAGGAGCTTCAGTTGGGAAAATGCTTCTATGAGATCCAGCTGTAAGGCATTTTCTCAATTAGTGATCAAGGAGGGAGATCCCCTTGTGGGTGGTGCCATCTCTGGGCTGGTAGTCTTGGTTCTATAAGAGAGCAGGGTGAGCAAGCCAGGGGAAGCAAGCCAGTAAAGAACATCCCTCCATGGCTTCTGCATCAGCTTCTGCTTTCTGACTTGCTTGAGTTCCAATCCTGACTTCCTTGGTGATGAACAGCAGTATGGAAGTGTAAGCTGAATAAACCCTTTCCTCCCCAACTTGCTTCTTGGTCATGATGTTTGTGCAGGAATAGAAACCGTGACTAAGACACTCCAGAGTCTCACACAGAATCTAAATAAGAGAAATGTTAAAAGGAACAAAGGCATGTTACTTCAGGACCCAAAGCCACTGGCCAGGAGAAGGAGAATGTCTGTATGCCTGAATATCTAGTCTGTGGGTTGCCATGCATGTGGTGGATCAAAACATGCTGCCAAGACACACATGGGCTGTAAAAGGAAGCCTACATTGGCCCCCACTTATATAAAAGAAACTGCAAGGGAAACAACTGCTTGGTAAGAAGCTCCCAGGCATTACCTCCTGGAGTACAGTGAAGGTGGTAATGGGCTTACTCATGAAGAACAGAGGCTCCTATATTGCCTACTATCTTAAAAACAAGAATGGGTCTATGTCATATGACACTTGTGTGTTACACAAATTGAATGAAGGACAAAGTGCTTTGGGGTATCCAGCTGGCATAAAAGGAGAGACAGAGCCCCTGTGTAGAAAAATACCATGGGAAGGCCTCCCCAAGCCATCTAAGACATATCACATTCCTTCTTCTTGTCAACCCAACAGGAAGGTTGATATGCACACCTCCCCCCAAAGCAGCCTTACAGGCCCTATAACAGAGCTGATGCTTATACCCAACAGACTAATCCCTCTCCACTGCAGCCTCTGTCCTTTGCCTTGAAAGAGGTCTGAGCCGGGGATCATATCATAGCCAGTACCCAAGGCTGTCAAGATTTAAAGGAGACTCCTAGGAATATTCTCTTACACAAGAACCTCAATCGGTGATTTCAGTAAAAAAAAAAAAACAAAAAACAAAAAAACAAAAAACTGAAGGGCGTCCTTTTCTGCCTCCAAACTCATCCCTCTCTGGTCAACCCCTGCTTATCCTTCAAAACCAGGTCCAGGCAGCTCAGGAACGTTCTCTCCACACAGAGCCTCCCATCGGCTTCGTCTCCCTCCCATCACACCCTGAGACTCAGCATGGATACATGAAATATGTGCTTCTGCATATCTATCAGCGCAAACTCCTAAACTCAGCCCCAAGCGAGGTACTCAGGGCCCTGGGGCAAAAGCTTATTCCTCATTCTGTTCTCCAGGGTCGAACCTGCCTGGCTGGGTATCCAGAGCAGGGAGCTGCCCCACTAGGAGGGATGAGATCACTGAAAGTCAAGACTGAAGTCAAGACAATGCTACCACTGTAATGAAGTGCTGTAATTTCTGCTATGCCACATAGCCACAAGTAGTCTCATGGACTCTTGGTTCTGCCTTGACTCTAACCTACAGCACCAGCTGACTAGCGTCGACTTCAAGGAAAGTCTTTCTTGTCACCATACAGTACCATCACAGGAAATACAGAATGCTGCAAAACAAAGTATTTTACCCATGGTTTCTATGCTCTGCCCTCTTCTAGAAACACATCCTTTATTTTGGTTCTACGGTAGGCACTTCATAAAATACCTCTAAAGATATGTAAACAGCCTTCATACTCATTAACATGACTACTATCAACAAAATCAGAAAAACAGTGTCAGGGAAGGTATGGAGAAATATGACACCTGGTGCACTTTTGGTACAAATGGAAAATGGAATGGCTGCTTTGGAAAACAGTATAGGTGCCCCAAGAAACTCAAAGTTGGCTGGCAAGCTGGGTGTAGTGGCGCATGCCTTTAATCCTAGCACAGGGGAGCAGGAGCAGCCTGGTCTAAAGAGCTAGTTCCAGGCCAGCCAGGGTTATGTAGAGAGACCCTGTCTCAAATACAAAACAAAACAAAACAGACAAACAAATGGCAAAACAAATGACAAATTGGTTGGTTAGGGCTTACTGTATAAAATAGCTTGTGATGTTCAATATCTGAAAAGTTCATTCTACTTTAAATCCACAGATCTTAAGTGTAAGTAAGTGCCTGGTGGAACCTGCATGAGAACACAGTTAAGATGGAAGGGAGGAGAGTCTGCAGAACTTCTCAGAGGGAACTATGTCAGGGGCTACTGCAGGTGTGAAATTCTCAGTTCTCACCGGACACCTCACTCAAAGCCTGTGCTGAGGGTAGGAAAGAAACTGTTCTTCACCACACGACAGGGAAGGCCCATGCTCTTACATGCTGACTTGAAACCCAAGAGCATCAATGCTAAGATGTTCCGTTACCTTTTGTAATTAGCAATAGCATTAATATTTTTCATGATATTTGGTCTTAACCTCATGTACTTAAAAATGAGTTCCATTGAGTTCTTTCCTGCCCTTTTTTAGAGACTGTTGTCTCTTGTGTATGTGTTACCGTAAGATACAGAAATATTTACCATCTCATGATAATATGGGTACCTTCTCCCATGGTGGCTCACAACCACATGGTTGCTCACAACCATCTGTAATGGGATCTAATGCCCTCTTCTGGTGTGCATGAGAACAGAGCACTCACAGTACCCCTATTCACAAGGGTATTATTCAAAATAGTCAAAAGGCAGAATTAGCCTAAGTGTCCACTAGCAAACAAATGTATTACAGGACACAGTCTGGCCATAAGATGAAATATTATTCAGCATTTAAAAAGAAGAAAAGTGGGTTTAGTGGCACACAATTTTAGTTCCTGCACTCAGAAGCAGAGGCAGGAGGATCTTGTGAGTTTGAGGCCAGTCTGGTCTACAAAGAGGTCCAGGCTAGTCAAGGATACATAGTGACACCCTGTCTTGAAAAATTCTGACATGCTCTCTACCAAGGATGAGCCTTGGAGATAGAACAAGTGAGTCAAGCCAGGTTTCAAAAGATACATACAATATAGTTTCATTTATACGAGGCTCTTGAGCAGTCAGATTCATAGATAGAATATAGGATGGTAGTTGCTTGGGAACATGAGGGAGTGTAGAGTTAGTGTTTAATGGGCACACAATTTTGTGGGGAAAGGTTTTTTTTTGTTGTTGTTGTTGTTTTGTTTCGTTTTGGTTTTGTTTTTTTGAGAAAGGGTTTCTCTGTCTAGCCCTGACTGTCCTGGAACTCACTCTGTAGACCAGGCTGGCCTCGAACTCAGAAATCTGCCTGCCTCTGCCTCCCAAGTACTGGGATTAAAGGCATGAGCCACCACACCCGGCTTGTGGGGAAAGATTTTAAAAAGCTTCTGGAAATGATGGTTGTGGCCGCTGCACAAGGACATTAAATGTGAATGTACTTTGAATGTATGTACCATTGAATTCTATACTTAACATGTGGTGGTGGTGACAAATATTGTATTATTTGCATGTATACTTTGCCAAAATAAAACCACAAGTCTAAAGAGTTGCTCTGTGCACTGGCATGAGACTCAGTAAAACACAGTTGATTTTTAGTGATCTTTCTAAAAGGTGCTGGAGATGGTCTCCCTTGACACTTTCTCAGCCGTGAGGGAACAGAGGACCACAATTCCCAAAAAGCAACTGACTACTTCTTTGGGAAGGGAGTTCTTGCTTCACCTGGGTCCTGACCCAAGATAAAACCTGTGCTAGGTAGTATGCATATAGATGGGCAAACCAGTCCACACCGGATCTCGATGTCCTTCCCCAGATACAACTCCTCAGGAAGCCAGGGGAGGGAGATGACACCCCCAGCAGGCTGTGCTGTGGGCCACACTGGGCTTCAATCCTGCTGGGGTTTTTGATTCTGAGAAAGTCATGAAAGAGGTAAAATTACACAGCCCACTTTTAGGACCATGTCCTTAAAACTCCCAGAGAGAAAGCTGCAAAACAAGAAATAGTCTTGGTTCCAAACACATAAGCTGTGTGCCGGAGCCTAAAGCCCACTGAGCAGTGCAGTGAGAGCCAGCTTCCTCCAATACCCAGAGGGATAAACATGATTCGTCCCTTCCTCCCACCAGTACACTGTCAGGGTACATCCCTATTCCTCCTCTCTGACATATTTTCCACATAGAAAACAGGAAGCTTGTATGTATACTGACACCTAGAGAGGCCACTCAACCCAATACCAGAACCAAAGGCTAATAATGACCACACTTAAATAGTCAAATATCTATCAAATACATATGAAATGCCATACCACTGCAGATTAGGAATTGTTGTCAGCATAAGGTCCTAAAGTAGACCAGGAAGGGATTATGGATCTAAAACACAAGCAAGTGAGACCACTGCACAGGAGCCATAACACGCTACACACAGCCAGGGAGAGCACAAGAACAGCACAGCGCATGCACAGCGCCTGCAAGGAAGAGACAGGCAGGAGCCCAGCCAGGGAGGGCCTCCTACACCAGCAGCATTTATAAGCCGTTCAGGAGAGGGAGAATCCCAGGAAGTTCCCAACAGGTTTGTCCCACATATGGGGCATACAATATAGAAAGGGAAGGAGAACAGGGAAAGAGGCCAGCTAAGAGCAACTGGTCAGGCAGACCAGGGCTAGACCAAGTCAGCGAAGGCAAAAACCAGGGTGAAACCAATGTTATGGACTCTGAAGACAAACAAACATAAGACGCAACCACCAGCAGTGAAGCCCACAGACACACTGAGCCTGAGTTCAGCAAGGCTCTCCACCTCCTCGATTCCCTTCTGACACTGCTCACCTGTGGAGCCGTCTGTCCTATGTACATAGGAAACTGAGAGGAGTGCGTCCCAAGGACACCATTTTAGAAACATGCCATTGCAAGTGACATTTTCGGGTGTCAGAGTTAGTCTTCTCTGCTGGCAGACTGAATGTGCCCAGCTGACAAGAGAGACTGTGACACCAACAATTATAGAAACAAATTCAACCTAGAATCTGGAAACCAAACTGTTGTTTCCATCTCGTCCAGCACATTCAGCAGACAATATGGTGGGCCCCTGGCAGAGGGCCCTCACTTCTCAACCCTAGCAGCTCAGGGAGACTGGAAGGAAGCCAAACTTCATGACCTTTCAGAGTAGCAAGTGGTGAAAATACCATACAGGTATAGGGTTTCTCAGGGCAAAAAGACAGCACAAAAGAGCACACGTCATGTGACTCCACTCAGCTGCACCTCACCTCCAGAGACAGACAAGATCAGCGGCTGCCTCTGCAGGTGTGCTGACAGGAAGCCTGCCCTGAACAGCATCAAAACAAAACCCAACCAGCCTTGTGTGAGGTTGACTGTCCACATCTTGGCAGGGTGCAGACTACAAACATACACATTTGTCAAGAATGCATCAACTAAGATTTGTACATTGTATTTCCTATAGGAAAAACATAAGGCCCCATCTCAAAAAACCAAAAAGGAAAACCATATCTCAATGAAAACATCAGAAAGCAAATATACAATATTTGTTATACATATAACATATACAAATAAATTTACTATAATCATAACTGTAAGTAAATGTATGAAGTATATGTATAAATGTATAAATATATACACACATATAAATTGGATTCTTAAGACTACCCCTATGGAGGGGTAAAAGTTTCGAGACAAACTGAAAGTCACCTTTTTTTTGCTGTTTGTTTGTTTGGTTTGGTTTAGTTTGGTTTGGTTTGGTTTTTTTTTAGTTTTTCGAGACAGGGTTTCTCTGTGTAGCCCTGGCTGTCCTGGAACTCACTTTGTAGACCAGGCTGGCCTCGAACTCAGAAATCCGCCTGCCTCTGCCTCCCAAGTGCTGAGATTAAAGGCGTGCGCCACCACCGCCTGGCACTGAAAGTCATCTTTTGTCTTATAAAATTTATCCTTACATTGCAGGACTGGGAATGAACCTGAAGAACCTGTAATTCAAATACATAAACAAGTAGGACACGACCTACTCAACATCACACAGAAAAGCAGTTTCAGAGTGCTGACCAATCTCGGATGTCCTAGGTCCTCATTTGAGACGTATTTCTCTGTTTCAAATGAGTACCAGGGGCTGGAGGAATGGCCTAGTGGTTAAGAGCACTGACTGCTCTCCCAGAGGTCTGAGTTCAATTCCCAGCAACCACATGGTAGCTCACAACCTTCTGTAATGGAATCTGATGCTCTCTTCTGGTGTGTCTGAAGATAGTGACAACGTACACACATACATGAAATACATAAATAAATCTCAAAAAGAGAGAGAGAGAAAGAGAGAGAACTGGAGAGATGGCTCAGTGCTTAAGGGCACCAAGTGCTCTTCCGAAGGTCCTGAGTTCAAATCCCAGCAACCACATGGTGGCTCACAACTATCTGTAATGGGATCTGATGCCATCTTCTGGTGTGTCTGAAGACAACTACAGTGTACTTACATATAATAAATAAATAAATCTTTAAAAAAGAAAAAGAAGGAAGGAAGGAAGAAATGAATGCCAGAAAAAGCCAAGAAAACAGAAGCTAAAGGTAGTTTTAGGGACCAGTTTCATTTAAGCATCAAACCCGGAGTTAAGCCAAACTGTTCTTCCTACCAAGCAATCTGAATCAGGAGATTAACTTTCAAACAATAAAAGTATTTACCTCCGTGAGTGAGTCAAGAGCCCTTCTACTAAATGGCATCTGGACACTGCCTCATTGAGCCTCTCTACCATAACAAGTAGCCAAAAGAAATGACTGACAAGAAACTGTGGGTAAATAGAAAGCCCCGTGGGTGGGTGTCATGAAACTGACTCAGTGTGGGACTTGGGAAAGCTCCCACCAAGGCAGGAGAAGCACATGTTGCCTTTGTTCAGATTCCTGGCACAAACTGGAGTGGCTTCTTTTGCTTTGCATTTTCTTTGTGGGAGGGAGTTTTGTTTTGTTTTCTGAGACAGGGTCTTTCTGTGTAGCCCCAGTTGTCTGGAACTCACTAGGTAGACCAGGCTAGCCCCTGAACTCAGAAATCTGACTGCCTCGACTTCCAAGTGCTGGAATTAAAAGCATGTGCCACCATGTCCAGCCTGGATGAGATTACAGGCAGTGGGGGACCCTGAGATAGCTTCAGCAGGAGAGCTAATTGCCACAAAAACCAAGGCAGGTTCAAAAGGTTGGAACTTTCAGTCCATAACAACCCCACCCCATGGAAGGGTGTGGCTCTGAAGCTGAGCAAGCCAGGGACAATGATGTGTAACCAACCATGGCTACCCTGCTGATGCCTCCATAGACCCTGACGGATGGGCTGTAAGAGCCCAGACTGGAGCATGTAGACATACAGGGAGATGTGGACACAGAGGCCTCGGGCTCATCCTCCTTTTCCTGTCCACGCACTGTTTCACTTGGCTGTTCGTGGGCTGAATCCTTTGCATCAGGGTGAGCAGAGAGCAAGCTGAGGTCTATAAGCTGCTGTGGCTATCAAGCAGGAAGAAGGTGTCATAAGAGTTCCCACCTCAGAACTGGCTACTCAGAAGCACAGGGGCAGTGACCAAGGCTCATTGATGCACGAAGAAGGATAGTTGTATAGGAGTCAACCCCTACCCAACGGGGTCTGCACCCACTCCAAGCGGTGGTAGAACTGAGCAGAGTCATAGGACTCCCGGTTGGTATCAGGGGTAGTTTTCACATTTTGGTGTCAGAAGTGTTTGTGAGGGTAAAAACAGCATAGACCTACCCTCTCTGGGTCTGTTTCCCCTATATAAATGAGAGAGACCACAGGAAGCCGGGGCTCCTTTATCTGGAACCCTATGATTGTTTGAGTTGCTGGTCTAGGAATTTCCAAAGTTGGGGCTGGAGGGGTGGTTCAGTGGTTATGATCACTTGCTCTCAAAGGACACACACGGTAGCTCAACCACCTGTAACTCCAGGTCCAGGGGATTGATGCCCTTCTCTGACCTCAGCAGGCTCCTGGTATGCCTGTGGTGCATACACACACATGCAAGCAAAACACTCATACACATGAAGTAGGAAGTGGAGAAGAGGAAGAAGAGGAGGAAGAGGGAGAAGAGGAGGAGGAGGAGAGGTGGAAGAGGAATCATTTCGGAAGTTAACCTAAGAATCTGATTCTCTCTCTGGAAGGCACTAGCAAATTCAGCTTTCAAATTCCCCAGCAATACAATGTCCCAGGCCACATTTCCTTTCTTTGACTAGCCATCTGCCAGAACTCTATGATTTATCTCAGGAGTAGCAGCAAAAGAAAAGGGAGGGGGGGCTGGTGCTTAATAGTATTCCTACTCGGGTCCCTGTTCTCGTCACCAGCTTTCAAAGATTCACAGCCCAATTTTCTGAGATGAAATCTGTCTCTGAAGTTGATTGTGGTGACTCACATTTATAGGCAAAGAGATTATTGCATTAGTTGAAGGCCAGCCTGGGCTACAGTGTGTTCCAGACTAGTTTGGGATATAATGAGTTGTTCTCAATTGCACTGATTTAAAATATAAAACCCCACAGATAATTGTTGGCATGCCTCCCAGACTACCAAGACAGCACTAATGGTTAAAGCAGCAACTGGCAGCCGGGCGTGGTGGCTCATGCCTTTTAATCCCAGCACTTGGGAGGCAGAGGCAGGAGAATCTCTGAGGTAGAGGCCAGTCTGGTCTACAAAGTGAGTTCCAGGACAGCCTGGGCTACACAGAGAACCCCTGAGAAACCAGAAAACAACAATAACCAGCAGCTGGCATCTCCTCTCCATCCACCCACAACCATAGTTCTTCAACAAAATCAGAGAGTGGAGTCCGTGGCTTGTCCTGCTGGAAAGTCTCAGGGCTGCTGAAGGAAGCACACTCTCGAGTCAATCCTCAGAACACACGTGGGCGGAGGACTCTTGCTCTCACAATCCTACCAGGAAGAACTGGGTGAACCAGTACTGATGTGAGGACTAATCTGGGTTAAGACAACTATTCCTAGATTCCAGCCACTGAAGTAATTCAGACATCCATTCGCTCAGTCATACAAATAATCACTAAGCCATTCTGTTTAGGAGCCAAGTGTAGTGAAAAGTTCGGTTTCTTTAAAAACCCACTTATGCTATGTGAATATGTTTTTGTTTTAATCTCAGGTGTGGAATATGGGGCTGCTTCAGATTGTCCACAGTGGATAACTATGATTATCCTGTGCTGTGTGTGTATGTGTGCGTGTGCGTGTGCGTGTGTGTGTGTGTGTGTGATTTTTGCCAGGTGCAGAAAGTTTACCTCTAGGACTCTTGAAGAGAGTATAAATAGGAGAGCCCAGAGGGCCAGGGGCAGCAGCTGCTCCCCCTGCTGCCAGTTCCTGCTATTGCACTTGTCATTGCTGGATTGCTGGGTTCTGGATTGCTGGGTTGCTGGGTTGCTGGTTGGAGATACAACAAAGATGTTGGATTTGCCCCAGAGAACTCAACACCCCAGGTCAGCAGGAAGTAGTCTAAAGAGGTCTATGCCCCTTTTCCCCGCTAACCTTTTTTCTCTCCAGCCTAGTACTAGGAGATTAGAAGGGATTAGGGTGGAACACAGATAGAAAGGTGGCAGATACAAGAGCCCAATAAAGTAGCACAAAAAAAGTGCCTACAGTCAAGCGGGAGAAGTCCCCACTCTGGCACTTATAAACCATGAGCCTTGAGGATGGTCCTTCAGTTCTATGCATCTCAGCCCAATTTTCTGAGATGAAATCCGTCTCTGAAGCTAGATGTGGTGGCTCACATTTATAATCTCAGCATCAGGAGTTTTAGGCAAAGAGGTTATTGCATTGGTTGAAGGCCAGCCTGGGCTACAGTGAGTTCCAGACTAGTTTCAGATAGAGTGAGTTTTTTTTTTAAAGATTTATTTATTATTATAAATAAGTATACACTGTTGCTGCCTTCTGACACACCAGAAGAGGGCATCAGGTCTTATTTCAGGTGGTTGTGAGCCACCATGTGGTTGCTGGGATTTGAACTCAGGACCTTCAGAGGAGCAGTCAGCACTCTTAATTGCTGAGCCATCTTGCCAGCCCGAGTGAGTTGTTCTTTTTTTTTTTTTTTTTTTTTTTTTTTTTTCTTTTTTTTGGTTTTTTGAGACAGGATTTCTCTTTATAGCCCTGGCTGTTCTGGAACTCACTTTGTAGACCAGGCTGGCCTTGAACTCAGAAATCCGCCTGCCTCTGCCTCCCGAATGCTGGGATTAAAAGCATGCGCCACCACGCCCGGCGAGTGAGTTGTTCTTGATTGCACTTAATTTAAAAAATAAAACCCCAAAGAGAATTTTTGACATGCCTCCCAGACTACCAAGACAGCACTAATGGTTAAAGCAGCCGCTGGCAGCCGGGTGTGGTGGCTCATGCCTACTTTAGAGGTAGAGCCAGTAAAATATGAGTCATGCCAGGGACAGTGATGTGCACTGTAGTCTCTGCTGCGTAGGTGGCTGGGCTGACAGGATCACTTGATCCCCGGGGTTGAAGGTCACTCTGAGTAACATATCAAGTCCATGTCTCTATAAGACAAACAAAGCCGGGCGTGGTAGTGCACGCCTTTCATTCCAGCTCTTGGGAGGCAAAGGCAGGTGGATTTCTGAGTTCGAGGCCAGCCTGGTCTAGAGAGTGAGTTCCAGGACAGCCTGGGCTATACAGAGAAACCCTGTCTCCAAAAAAAAAAAAAAAAACAAACCAAACCAAACAAAAAGACAAACAAACAATATCATGTATATGAATGACATTACCTACCTGGAATTTTGTGAGAATTAAAGAAAATTAAGTTTGTAAGATATTTAGCCAAGAAGAGCTAGGGACATAGCTCAGTGGTTCAGTGCCTAGCATGTGCAAGGCCCTGGATTTGAACTCCAGCATCATAAAACCAAACAAACAAACTAACAAAAAAAACCAAGGTACTTCTCTGGGGACCACAGGGTACGAGGGGTGGAAAAGTTAAACCCAGAAGTAGAGCAGGGGATGCGGAACCGGAAGGCATAGCAGAGTCAGCCGACTAGATACGAGTCAAAGGCCACAGGAAAACCCACTAATTAAAAAATAAATTGTGAAGCCTGGTGTGGCAGTGCATTTATAAGCCCAGCACTGGGAGACAGAGACAGGCAAGTTTTGGAGGATCACCCAGCAAGTGTAGCCAAAATGGAGAATACCAAGTTCAGTGAAATTCTGTCTCCAAAAAAAGAAAGTAGATGGGCTAGCAAGATGGCTCAGCAGGGGAGGGCATTCGCTGCTACCAAGCCGGATGACCTGAGTTGAATCCCCAGGACCCACCTGCAGAATAACAGGACCAACTCCCACAGTCTATCTTTTTGTTTGTTTGTTTTCTGTTTTTGTTTTTGTTTTTGTTTTTTTGGTTTTTCGAGACAGGGTTTCTCTGTATAGCTCTGGCTGTCCTGGAACTCACTTTGTAGACCAGGCTGGCCTTAAACTCAGAAATCCACCTGCCTCTGCCTCCCAAGTGCTGGGATTAAAGGCGTGCACCACCACCGCCAGGCTTCACAATTTATCTTTTAACTTTCCCATGTGCACAATGGTGCATGCACTCATACACTTCCACACACAATAAATAAATAAATGTAATAATAAAATAAGGTAGAAAGTGGTAGAGAAAAACACCAGATGTTGACTCCTGGCCACCACATGTACAAGTGTGGGCAAACATCCCCCCTACACACACACACACACACACACACACACACACACACACACACAGTCCTCAGTGGGATATCTGTATCTCCCTTTCCAAGTCTCAGAGAACACCAAGGAAAAAGTACTGTCTACTATTGTCTTCTAGGTGTGACATGCTATTGCACTTTTAAAATATTTTATATTTCATGAGTGTGTGTGTGTGTGTGTGTGTGTGTGTGTGTGCTGTTCCTGAACATGCATACAATTGCCATGGCATGTATGTGGAGATTAAAGGACAGTTGTGGTGGTTAGTTCTGTATTTCCATCCAGTGAGTCCTGGGGATTGAACTTAGGTTCTCAGATTTGATGGCAATTGCCTTCACCTTCTCTTAAACTCACAGAGGTTGTGATCACAGGCAAATGATTGGGCCCAGCACCATTGTGCCATGAAGATGGAGGGCCTCAGGAGGCCTTGCCCATCCCTGAGAGCTCACTAACAGTTAACAGCTGTTATGGGGAGAAGTTCACCAGGGTCCATTCCTCTTTGAGTATTTATAGGCAGGAAATGGTTGCTGGAGGAGGGAGAGACTGTTTTAGTGGTGCCCACACAAGTAAGTTACTTGCGCTTTTGTAAGTAATTCTAATTAAACTCACTGGCTCACAGAAACAAAAAACCCAGAAAAGTAAGAGGAGGGCCTAACTGGAGAGAGCAAGGCAAGGAGCAGGAAGAAAATGAGAGGAAAATGGAGGCTGATACACTCAAATACAGCACATGCTATAAGGGGAGCCTGATGATATGTATGGCCAATACATGCTAAGAGAAAACTTTTTTTGACAGGCTGGGCATGGTAGCTCACACCTGTAATCCCAGCACTTGGAAAACAGATGTGGGTAGGTCTCTCTGAGTTTCAGGCCAGCCTGTTCTACACAATTCTAGACTAGCCAGGGCTATACAATGAGACCTTGTCCAGCCCCACAAAGGGAAAAAAGGTATTTCACCACCCAGCATATGGAGAGGAGCCAGGCTAGCTAGTCCTCATAACCCCAAGTGTTTTATCCTTAGGCTCCACTAAGGAAGAAATAAAAGCATGGCACCAAAGGCAAAAGCAGCAAAAGACAGGCTGGACTAAAAACTGCTCACTGAAGGACAGGAGCAACAAATTAAAAAGTGTCCTACAGAGAGTGGTGGACATCTGCTGTGGGCTGATACCAAGACTACACAGGAAATTCCTAAAACTGAACAAAATTAACATCTCAAAACCTAGGTAAAGAACTTGAGCAGATCTTTCTCCAAGAAGATAGTCAATAACAACATGGAAAGATGTTCAACATCATGAATCATTAGGGAAATACAAATCAAAACCACAATTAAGGGCTTGCACTTAGGAGATCTTACCTTCAACAATGCACAGCACCGTAAGAAACAAACAAACAAACAAACAAAAACAAAAAAATAAAAGGAAGGAAGGAAGGAAGGAAGATTAGGAGAGAGCATACCTCGCCCAGTGCATGGACATTACAAAGGAAAGCAGCAGATCTGAGAACAATTGTTAATAAAGATGGGGGATGAAGTTTGCATGCTACTGAGGGGAGGTAAAGTGCTGTACCTGGGAGACCAGCAAGGTGGATCCTCAAAAATCTACAAGTGGGGCTGAGGTAGAGCTCAGTAGTAAAGCACTCACCTGGCACATGTGAAGTCCCTAGGCCAATGCCCCCAGGGCCACCAAAACTTAAAAATGAATTACCATATTACCTACCAATTTCACTTCTGGGTATATATCTAAACACATGTAAAACAAAGACAAACAGATATTTGCACACGTATGTTCATAGTAGCATTACTAACAGCAGCAAGAAGCAGAAGGAACTTAAATGTCCATCAGTGGGTGCACACAATGGAATGTGACAAAGCCTTTAAAAGGAAAGACAAACTGACATGCTCTAATACATGAACTTTTAAGAAATTGTGCTATGTGAAACAGACATGAAAGGACAGATCCTGGATGGTTCTTCATACGAAAGTCCTAGAGAGTTATGTTCACGGTATCTGAAGCACAATGGCGGTTACCAGGGGATAGGGTGTGGGCCCAGGGGATGGCCTTTCTGGTTTGTGAAATAAAATTGTCAGTGATGGATGGTGGTGATGCTCCGCACAAAAATGAGCACAAGTACTACTGTACTATGTGTTTAAAATGGTTAAATGGGGGCTAAGGGACAGCTCAGTCATGTAAGGACCTAAGCCTGATCCCCAAAATGAAAAGTTCACTAGGAACAGCCTTTAACCCTAGCACTCAGGAGGCAGAGGCTGACAGATCTCTAAGTCCCAAGTCAGCCTTGTCTATATAGTAAGACTCTGTCTAAAATAAAATAAAATAAAATAGCTCTCTGCTCCCCCATACTCTAGAGACAGTCACATCTTCTTGTGCAGTGTCAGCCCCATCGCTCAGACATGATGGTGAAGGTCAGAGTGAACATATTTGGCCATACTGGGTGCCTGGTTACCAGGGCCACCATCTGCTCTGCAGTTGGTAAAGTGGAGATTGTTGCCATCAACGACCCCTTCATTGACCTCAACTACATGGTCCACATGGTCCAGTATGACTCCACCCACGGCAAATTCAACAGCACAGTCAAGGGAATGAGAAGCTTATCATCAACAGAAGGCCATCACCATCTTCCGTACCTGCTAACATCAAATGGGGTAATGCTGGTGCTGAGTATGCCACGGAATCTACTGGTGTCTTCACTACCATGGAGAAGGCTGGAGCACACTTGAAGGGTAGGGCCAAAAGAATTATCATCTCCATTCTTTCTGCTGATACCCCTATGTTTATGATGGGTATGACCCATGAGAAGTACGACAACTCGCTCAAGATTGTCAGCAATGCTTCCTGCACCACCAACTAGCTAAGGTCATCCATGACAAGTCTGGTACTATGGAAGGGCTCATGTCCACAGTCCATGCCATCGCTGCCACTCAGAAGACTGTGCATGGCCCCTCTGGAAAGCTGTGGTGTGATAGCCGTGGGGCTGCCCAGAACATCATCCCTGCATCCACTGGTGCTGCCATCCCAGAGCTGAATGGGAAGCTCACTGGCATGGCTTTCCGTGTTCCTACTCCCAGTGTGTCTACCATGGATCTGACATGCTGCCTGGAGAAACCTGCCAAGTATGATGACATCAAGAAGGTGGTGAAGCAGGCATCTGAGAGCCCTCTAAAGGGTATCCTGGGCTACACTGAGGACCAGGTTGTCCCCTGCAACTTCAACAGTGATGCCTATTCTTCCACATTTGATGTTGGGGCTGGCATTGCTCTCAATGACAACTCTGTAAAGCTCATTTCCTGGTTAGACAGTGACTACAGTTACAGCTAAAGGGTGGTGGACCTTGGCCTACATGGCTTCCAAGGAGTAAGAAGCCCTGGACCACCCACCCCAGCAAGGACATGAGAGCGATAGAGAGGTCCCTGTCCCTGTCCCAACTCAGCTCCCGACACTAAGCATCTCCATCCCAGATCTCCACAATAACAAGAAAGGCCTAGGAAGTCCTACTCTCTTGAATACCATCAATAAATTTAGTTTGCTATGTACACACACACACACACATACACACACACACAAAAACAAAACAAAACAAAACAACAACAACAACAAAAAACACGAAAATGAGCACTGGGGAAGCAAAGACAGAAGGATGCCACAAACAGGAGGAGGCATTCAGAGGGCAGCTTAAAGAAAGGTGGTAGCAGGCTTGATGTTCAGATGGAGAAAATCAAAGAGAATCTTTTGTCAAGAGAAAGGAACACTACATAGAGGCAAAGTCTGAAACTAGCTTATATAACCCTCTTTTCTAAACATAGTAAGGGCCAGAGAGATGGCTCAGTAGTGGGTAAAGGCACTCACACACAGGCCTAATGACCTGAGTTCAAGTCCTGGATCTCACAAGATGACAGGAGAGCACTGACTCCCAGGCAGTGTCCTCTGACCTCTACCTGAGCACTGTGGTACTGAGCACAGCCACACTCGTACACACACACACATAACTGAGCACAGCCACACTCATACACACTCATACATAAGATAACTGAGCACTGCCACACTCGTACATACACATAAGTGAAAAGAGTTAAGCCCAGCTGGGGAGCTACAGAGGAGGCTCAGCAGTTAAGGTCATTTACTAGGATTCCAGGCGACCTGTGTTTGGTTCCCAGCACCCTCACAGCAGCTCACAACCATGTATAACTCCAGGTCCAGGGGATCTGATTACCCTTTCTAGCCTTCCTAGACACTGCATGCAAGTGATGCACAGATATATATACAGGCAACAAGTGCACACTTGCGGGCGGGCGGGCGCGCACGCACGCACGCACACACACACACACACACACACACACACAAATAATAAAATTTTAAAAAGGAAAACCAAGCTGGCCCAGCCCACAAAACTTGAATGTTATATCCTTCCAGACTTCTGGGTCAGTCAAAACATTCTGGCTGCTTTATCTCTAGGCCAAGAGCAACATCCCTATTGTGATTCTCCTCAAAGCACAGTGTTTATCACCCCCTCCCTCTGAGAATCTCAAATCTAAGTCAGAAAATATGTAACTAAGAGGTATACAGGAACATGCTAGAGGGTAGAGGATATTGCTTTCCATGAAATAAAACATACATAAAAACAAGAAAAATCTGAAGGAACTTGTAAGGAAGTTTATGATGAGAATTTTATTCTCCTTTGAATTTTTCTGTTTTTCTTGTTTTCTTTGTGATTTTTTTTTTTTTATATGAGAATGTGAACTATTCCAAATAGTGCCCAGGTCGTGGCACTCCCAGAGGCCCTGCACTTGCAGATGTTAAGCAATGGAAGAGAAAAAACAGCTGAGCCTCCTGTGTCCTTCTAGTCTGGTGTTTTATAACCTATCCAGGCAATGAAGGATAAATCTTCTCAGAACTCCAGACTTTGTCCCAGTACACCTGTGGCTTGTCCCTTTCATCTTTGATGGAGGTTCATAGGAAGTGTCCCTACCCCTGACCTTGGAGCAAGTGTCACTGTCTGTAGCTAATTTCCTAGTAGGACCTACCTTTTTCATTCTGCACAGGTGGGGCTTTGATGCTGAGAGGAAATCATCTTTCTGTAACTTCCCTGGGCATCCCAGTGCAACTCCCAAAGCAGGGTGCTGGGTTTAGACTCTAACCCCCTCACTACTATGACCCCAAGTAGGTTAACACATCTTTGTGCTGCCTTGATGGCTCCCATCTGCAAACCAGAGATGATAACTTATCTCTTTACACCAGCGCTGTGAAAACTAAATGATCTTACTCTTAAATACTTTCTCTTTTCTTCTCTTTTCTTTTTTTCTGTTGTTTGTTTCTTTTTGTTTTGTTTTTTGTTTTCCGAGACAGGGTTTCTCTGTGTAGCCCTGTCCGTCCTGGAACTCACTCTGTAGACCAGGCTGGCCTCAAACTCAGAAATCCGTCTGCCTCTGCCTCCCAAGTGCTGGGATTAAAGGCGTGAGCCACCACGCCTGGCTTTAAATACTTTCTTATTAATACTTCTTCCTCTCCTTTATTATGTTATTTAATTAACCTGTCCAGTCTTACCCAATTACTTTCTGTCTTATATGATCTAGGGATCTGTCCAAGTTCTTTGTTTGACTGTACAATCTGGTAAATGCTTAGCTAGACATGTACAGGTGGACAAGATAAAGCCACTAAATGTCCGAGGAAATGAATTGGAAATAATCCCCCTTAAGAGATAGTCCCTCAAAGTCCATATGTAGTGTTTGAAGAAAGATAAAGAAAAGATGCAAAGCAGTGAACCACTCTGTCTACAGCACTGTTTCTCAGAGTGTGTCATTCAGAGAGCAGCACGGGGTTAGGGAGGTAATTAGAAATTCAAAATTCTAGAGCCTGCCTTGGAAACTCTGAGTGGGGCCTTGGCAGGTCTTCCGGGTTCTGATGATGACAAATCATGCATTCTGAGTCCAGGAAGTGACATATGGGCCAATGCCAAGTGGGCACTGACCAGGAGCGAATTCCAAGCTTCACTCTGTCACTGGCCTGCACAAGTCTCTTAGCTTCCCAGAGCCGGATTTCTTTAATTCAGCAGAAATTATAAGTCTCAAATAATTCAGTGTTCTGAGGATTCAGTAATGTTCTGTGCACAGAGTCTGCATGCTGTTGTTGCTTAGTAATTTTAAGTTCCAAAGTGAGACACTGTAAGTTCCTTTTAGTCTCTTTGTATGTATCTTACATAGTTGTACTAAAAGAGAAAATGACAAGGCTAAAGGGCTTTCTACAACTGACAACTGTTACAGCACTCAGAGGGACAACTAATTACTCTTAATATAAACATCCAGGCTTGAGTTCTTCCTTTCTCATTCACAGGACACTGGAAAGTACTTCATGTCCAACACTACAAACACTGTGCCTGGTTAGCTGCCTCCTGTCTGTGGCTCAAATACTTTGAAGAAAAGAGATAATCATTGAATTGAAATGAATCTCTGAAAACATGTCTAGCCAATGCAAGGGAAATGGCATGCATCTGCAGAACACGAGGGACCTGACTTGGGGACCTCCCGATACGTGGCATTCAACTTCATCCAACACTGAGTATAGAAGGTTGCTATTAAACAGTCATACTTGAATTTGTTTAATATTTTTTCTACCACACTTCTTAGCCCCAAACTACACAGTCTGGTCATGAGCAATTTCCAGAAAAAAGAACTGAATCTATATGTGAAATGCCCAGATAGCTAGGTCAGACTGTGTTCCTGGCTGCCAATACTACATGAGCAGACTACGTACTGAACCAAACAACACCACACAAGAAGTCTACAATAATTTCTCCACCAGCCACTCCAGCCCAAGACATGTTTAGTAAGGACGTTTTCTCTCCTAAAGGCTCCTTGACAGTAGCTTTTAAATATCTGAATACCCACACTTGGCTAGCACTCATAAGGCCCTGGGTCCAAGGAGAACCCCACAAATATCTGTATTCCCGAGGCCTGGGACTTTACAGGTACTCAGAAATGACCAAGATACATAGTAGGTACGAGGCATGTGCAGCTAATAAGAACTTTATGGGTGGGAAACTAAAAGTTGAAGCCAATTAGTGGAAGCCATATTTAGCATTGGCTTCAAATCCTAGCACAGGGGGAAAAAAAAGTCATCTTTGATATTGCCCACCCTGCCGGGCGGTGGTGATACACATCTTTAATCCCAGCACTTGGGTGGCAGAGACAGGCGGATTTCTGAGTTTGAGGCCAGCCTGGTCTACAAAGTAAGTTCCAGGACAGCTAGGGCTATACAGAGAAACCCTGTCTCAAAAAAAAAAAAAAATATATATATATATATATTGCCCGCCAGAGTAGGGCTTCATCTTGTCACTGAACCTTACCTACCCCATTCCCCACACCAACCTCTTTCCTCACCATACCCTCCTCTTGGCCTACAGAGTACCTCAGAGGACATGCCCGTCCCTTCCTTTACTCTCTTCTGACATCTAAGCACCTACATCTTGTCACCAGTCCAGGCAGCTCTGTTTTTTCTCCCAAAGCCCTAAATCCCAGGTCCAGAGATCCTGGCTGTCTCACCTACTGGTGAAACTGTTGTTCTCTCTTTAGAACCTCAGTTTCCCCATTTCTAAAATGGGAAGGACAACCAATCACAAAACAGCTAGATGGAGCAAATGATCCTTAGAGAACTACTTTTAGCAACTGTCTTAAATACCTATTTGTATTTTATGTGCATGTGTATGAGCCTGAGTGCATGTATGTGTACCACAAGCATGTAGGAGCCGATGGAGATCTTCCAGAATTAGTTATAGGCAATTGTGAGGCAACACGTTGCTACTGGCAGCTGATCCTGGGTCATTTGCAAGACCAATTGGTGCTCTTGACCTCAGAGCTATCTCTCCAGCCCTGTAGCTGCTATTACATTTTTTAGAGATTTATCTACTTATAATTTTTATGAGTATGGGTGTTTTGCCTACACATGTCTGTGTATCACATGCATACTTGTTGACAGTCTACAGAGCCAGAAGAGTCTCAGAGTTCCTGAGACTGGAGTTAACAAATGGTCGTGAGCTATTGTGTGGATACTGGAAATCGAATCTGGGTCTTTGGGAAGGGCAGCCAGGGTTTTTAATTGATGAACCATCTCTTCAGTCCCTCAGCCACTGTTTTACGCATTAGCCTTGTGGTCACTATTTCTCTACACCCTTTCCCCATTCCCAAAACATACCATTTGTTGCTGATGATGGTTTCTTGGAATAGGGTCTCATATAACCCATGACAGCCTCACATTCTCAATGTAGCTGAGGCTGGCTTTGAACTCATAATCCTGCTGGTTCCACCTCCTCCTGGGATTACTAGTATTCACCACCATTCTGAGCATAGGTACATACTTTTTAAAAAATTAAAGTACCAAAAATCACCTTTACTCTTTGCCACAATCCTACAGAACATCCACTAAAATTTCAACCTCTCAATTTATCATTTTTATATGCTAAAATGACCAAGGCCCAGCTGCTGGCTCGTAGCTGCCTAGCAACATGCTCCCTTTATCATCTTCATGATCAAATTTCCTTTTCTTATTTATTTTGTGTGTGTTTGCCTGTATGTGTACATATGCACCACTCACATACCACAAAGGCCAAAAACGGGTGTCAAATCCCCTGTAACACCAGTTCCCTGGTTGTGAGCTGCCATGTGGATACTGGGAACTGAACTTGTGAACTCTGTAAGAGGAACAAGTGCTCATAATAAGAATCACCTAGGTCGGGCTGGAGAGATGGCTCAGTGGATAAGAGCACCAACTGCTCTTCCGAAGGTCCTGAGTTCAAATCCCAGCAATCACATGGTGGCTCACAACCATCTGTAAAGGGATCCGATGCTCTCTTCTGCCATGCAGGTGTACATAAGGATAGAGCCCTCATATACATAAAATAAATAAATAAGTATTTTTTAAAAACCTATCCAGCCCTTTAAGTGTCTTTTATAAGCAATAGTGGATGATCTAAGGCCTGGGAGGGTACTTTCCTTCACAGATCATAAACCAGCCAGATCACATAGCCACTTCTGATAGAAAACCCAGCCCTGACTGTTCTGCTGTAAACAGAGAACGCAATTCACAGAGTCTCTACAATGTTCTAGATAAGAGATCAAGTGCTAGCAGACATGAACCCTTCAAAGTAAGCACTCAGTAAGACACAGGTCTCTCCCCGCCCTTCCCTCCTTTTGCTCAGCAGACAGTCACTCTCAGGCTTGGAATGCCTACACAACCTTCTGAGGTTCCATAATCAAGGTCATTTGATGCAGGTCACATCTAACATGTTTACTTATTTCCATCCATTCAAATGGCCCTACATCCCTTACTTCTCTCTACATTCTGCCCTTCATATGCCTCAGCTTCCCTCCCCTACCCCCCACTCCACCCCTCTAGTTCCCTGGCTTGAGCTCAACATTGGGTGGAGAAGTGAATTTAGACTGCGCTGAAAGGGCACTTGGAGAGAAGAGGAAGACAGAAAGGAGAGTGGGTGGGAGACACAGTCGGGGCTGCAGAGAGGACTCGGTGCTGAACAGCACTTGCTGCCCAATCGTGAGAACTGGGGTTTGGATCCCAGCACCCATATCAGCTGGATCACAAATGCCTGTAACTCTGCACCATGGAATCTGATGCCCTCTTCTTCCTCCACGGGCACCCTATTCACACTCACACCGACGCATGCACACACATACATAAATAAAATAAAATCTTTTCAATATAAGAGGGGAGGCTGGAGAGATAACTCAGTGGTAGAGAGCACTGGTGCTCTCCCAAAGGATCCAGGTCTGACTCTCAGCACCCACATGGCAGCTCACAGCTGTCTGTAATTCCAGTTCCAGGTTCTGACACCCTCTTCTGGCCTCTGTGAGCACAAGGAATCAAGTGGTGTATAGACATACATGAAGGCAAAACAAACACATAAAATTGAAATATTTATATATATACATGCACATATATGTGTTTATATGTAAACACATAAAATTGCAGTATTTACATACACACACATATACATACAGAGAAAAAGAGATACTTGAGTGAACATCAGAGAAAGAAGCGTCATAGAAGTGGGAAAAGACTTTCAGGTCCCAGAATCCATGATCACTTATAAAAGACACTTTATCAAAAAAGAACAGAATGGCAGGGTGTGGTGGCACACACCTTTAATCCCAGCACGTGAGAGGCAGAGGCAAGCGAATTTCTGAGTTTGAGGCCAGCCTGGTCTACAAAGTGAGTTCCAGGACAGCCAGGGCTACACCGAGAAACCCTGTCTCAAAAAACAAAAACAAAAAGCCAAAAGCCAAAAACCAAAACCAAACAAACAAAAAACCCAAAAGGAACAGAATGCTCCCAAATGTCAATCAACAACAGAAAAAGCCTCCGTAAGTTTGTAAGCTTAACAACAGAAAAGTAGGCTATAAATTCATATACAAAGTAGAAACAAGCAAGTCTCTACTGCTTGAACTATAAGACCCATAAGGATAGTACAGAGCCCAGTTCATAAAAGATGATTTCAACCAGCCGGCAGACCCAACTTTAATTTTCAAAAATGTTACATATGTGGGCGTTTTGTTTGCCTGTCTGTGCACCATTTACATGGTATGTTTAGGTATGTATATAAAAGACACCAGAAGAGGGCAATCAATCCCCTGGATGTGAAGTTACAGCCAGTTGTGAGCCACTATGCAGTGCCAGGGCCTGAATCTGGATTAACAGCCAATGTCTTTAACCGGTGAGCCAGTTCTCCAGCCCCAAGTTTGTTTGTTTTTAAAGCTAGTCAGCACTTTTGACTGATCTGTTGGCATAAGCTCCCACCTTGGATGAAAGGCCAAATTGCTTTATTATTCATTACTTGCAGTGCTGGATCCTAGATCAAATCCAGGATTTTGTGTGTGCTAAGTTAATGCTCTACCACTGGACTATTCCCTGGTCTGCCAGTGTTTTCTTCTGTAAGGAAACTTCACAGCGGCCAGTGCCATTCCTTATGCAGCATGCGGCCCGCCTCTAACTCCTTACACTACTGACAGCTGCTCTGATTACTCTACTACCACTTTATGTAGTGGGAGAGCAAGAGGCAATGTAAGGAGACGCTTAATATCAACAAGGAAGATTCAGAACTTTAGAACTTGAAGAGTCCCACCACATCTTATCTCCAAATACCCCGTGTGGCAGACAAGAGAACGTCAAAATATAAAGCGCACAAGGTCAGGAGGAGCGTCCCTGGCAAAGTCACTACTGGAGTCCAAGTTTCCGGGATCCAATGGACTGCTTATCAACAAAGCAGCCCTGCCTCCCTTCTTTCCTAGGAGGCCTAGGAGATTCTGCCGCCACGCCATCCCCCTGCCAAGCCAGTCACTTTCCCCGAGGGCCTCCCCCATCCCAGTCCCTCCTACAGCCTGACTGAGTTGCAGCTCAAATTAGAAGTCGTGCAGCATGGGGCATTTTCTGGGAAAGTGCCCAGCCTCAGAGCCATTGGTACCAATGAGCAGGGACAAGGACGGAAGAAAGAGTTCCATTCCACAAAGGCTCCGGGAGACAGAGGCCCTGGGAGCAAAGGCAGCGAGATACCTGGGGAAGAGTACTCGCAGTGACATCTCCCAATACGCAAGGGTAAGCAGACTAGCATGGACACTACTTCTGGGGAGAGACTTGAAAGGCTGGGCCCTGATGGGCAGGGATGCCGGGGACCTCTCTAAGTCCAATCGGCACCTCGGGGGAGCCTCCTTGTAGGGTGAGGTGGCACCAGCGTCAGGCAGAGGCCTCGTGACAAGGATGCCCAGTCCACCTTTGAGATGACACCACTTATTGGCAGAGGCCCAACCCGCACGTGAGGTGATTTCAGTGCCGGGAGGAGGCCCGCGGATCTCACCAGCCCGGTCAGCCGCTGTGGCTCACTCGACGCCTGCCCCACGCGCGGCCTTACCAAGACACTGCCCTACAGGGGTGCTGAACGGATTCCCCAGCAGGAACTCCATCTCGGCGGGCCTCGTTCCAGCCCGGACTCCTGTGTGCCACGGGTCTCCGCTGCCCGCGCCGCGTTCTGCCCTGACTGACACTTGCCCCCGCCCCACCCTCCGGAACGCTGAGCGCCCGGCCTGACCTCGCCCTCTGGGTGCATCTCTATTGGGCAGCGTCTAACCAGCCCACTTCCGATTGGACGACACTCCACTCTCAGTGAAGTCCCACCCACCCCGCGGCGTCCGATTGGGCACGAAGCAAGCTAAGTCACTAGGGTCTCCGTCAGCCTAGCGGCACAACCCCCGGACCCGCCTCCAAACGAGTGGCCGTTCTTCTTGATTCATTAGCACGTTGGTCAGTCTAGAGAATCTTTACTATTATTGGATAAAAGGTGTGTCAATCGTTTACATAGGCGGGCAGAAAGAAAGCGTAACTAGAAGTTGAAGCTCGTTGACTGTGCTGATTGGAGAAACGTTTGTTTTCTTCAAGTCTGGTTGGTGTTAGAAATATGGCCACGTGACGAATCAACTTTCACCCAGGATATTTATCGCTTGACTTCCCCTTAGCAACCAAGTGGCGGTGTTTGGTTCCCCAGCAACCAAACGAAGCGTCTACTGCAAGGGGAGACAGTCCTTAGGAAGGTAAGAATCAAGAGTTTAGCTCCAGAAGATTAGAGGTTGCATGATTGAGGTCTGTCTTGTAACTCTTCTTGGAGGACTCCGACCTGACCCGTCTCATCTGTAAAATGAGCACACATGTCATTTTTACACTTGTACTGAGACTTAATCGGGCTTTTGAAAAAGAAAAGAGCGTATAAAATCTTAAACTAGCAAAAGCAAGTAGGAAAAGGGTCCATCAGCCAGTTTCCTGGCCTGATTCGTTTCACTGAAAGAGAGGTACCCGATACACTGATAACTCATTCTAGAGTTTGGCTGTTATATCCATCCTCTTGATCTGCAATAAGGTATTTCATTTGGTGCCGTATGAAGTGTTTGCGATGAGAATAAAGATATCAAGGTTCCATCTCAGTCTCTGTCAGTAATTCACTCTATGACTTTGGTCACAGACCCCCCCCCCGGCCCCCCACATACACACATACCTCAAGCCTCAATTTCCCTATCTGGGAAGTAGGGACACTAAGATGTCCCTTTTAAATAGCTCCCAGAACTGGCATGGAGTTAAATAAGTGGAGTGCACTGAGAGTACGACAAGGACTTATTCTCATCAGTTGCTTTTATTCTCATTACTGTGGGACTCATAGGGTCTACATAGTGTTTCAGGTCCAGCTAACCCAGGCTGTTGTTTCCCAGGTAAACCAGTGACGAGGCTACCTGGTTGATTTGTTTGTAAAGCTTTCTGCTGCTTCTCCACATCCTACCTCTGGTCTTCACCAAGGACACTATCATCAGGCAAGTCAATGGGACCCCCATTTGGATAAATTATTGACATCCTCCCCATAGGGGAGGATTCTTTGGGCCTTGTTCTGTAGGCAGAGAACATGTGACAATGTCTGTCCCTAGTGTGCTGGGTACAATAGAGTTGTGATTAAGAAAGTGGATTCTGTGTTAGACATGAGGTCGTGCCTCTTGGTAAATCTTCATATTAGTCAATCGAGAAATTTCTCTTACAGAGATCCCTACTGTGTGCTTTCATAGTTCCATACACCCACTAACCTGTCAATGTTTGTAAGTAGATATTGGGATAATTTATTTAATTCAAGTGTGGTTCAGAAGTCAGGCCACACCTCTTCAGTATCCTTTCACAAGGTTGGTTATAGAGAGCCGCTCTGACCTTGTAGCTTTCACAAAGTTCTCTCTTTCACTCCTTACAGATGTGAGCAAACCCAGCTTCCCCTGATTCCTGGGCCAAGACATACCTGAATTGCAACTTTACTCTCTTAACTAAGCCTGCCACCGTGCCAGGAGTCATGTAGACTAGGTCAGGTCAGGTCACATGGTATAGAACTAAAAGCCACCACTGTCGTTGTCCCCCCCCCCGCCCCCCAAAACTGTGAGTCGTAAGTCCCTTTGTTCTCTGGATCTGAGGGAGCTAATGGAACTGGAAGATTTGTCTTTCTCTTCTGGGCACCATGTGGCTGCCAAGATTCTGATGCAATCTCTCCTAGTGCCCTCTCACTTCAGGGCTCCTCATGGCTGTCTGTGGCCTCGAACCTCTGACTCTCCTAGCAAAATTCTTCTGGAGGGCAATTGATTTTAGCACTACTCCTCTTTCAAACACTATTATTGGGTCAATCAATTACTTTAGCTTAGGCATAACCTTCCAAACTAGATTTTGTCTCAGACCTTCCTATAAACTAAGTTCCTAGTGATGTCCCACCCCTCTGTATTACAACCACTCTGGTCACTCACTTTCCCCTCCCCTCCCCTTCCTTTCCTTTCCATTTTTGTTTGTTTGTTTGTTTGTTTTGACACAGGTCCCTCTGTGTAGCTCAAGCTGGCCTCATACTATGTAGACCAGGCTGGCCTCAAAAAGTCACAGGGATCTGCTTGTATCTGCCTCCCAAGCGCTAGGACTTGCACCACCACTCCTGGCTAGCCTCACTCCTTTTGTAATTCTTGCCACAACAGCTATAATAAAAACTAAAATCCGATCCATCTTCACCTTACAAGCCCTAGGAGCTTGCCAGCCATTATGGAATACAAATGCAATATAGACCCTGTATCACTTCTGCTTTCCAGCTTGGGGTCTTCACTGGGTTATCGTCTCTTCTTGCTTTCTTTTCTTTTTATCCCTCATATTGTATCTTCCCTGATCAAGCCAACTGACCCTACTAGGTGTTTTCACCATTCCCCACACCTACTAAGATGTTTGTAAGTAAATGCTGGTATAACAATTTAATTCAACTCTGAAACAAAGGACCTGTCCAAGGCTCACAGCATGTGGTAGTTATTTGATATGGATGTGTGGACTAAATACAGGTCCTTTCTTAGACAGATGTAAAAAAAAAAAAAAAAAAGAAAGAAAGAAAAGTAAAGAAAAAAAAAAAAAGCCAGGCAGTGGTGGTGCACATCTTTAATCCCAGCACTTGGGAGGCAGAGGCAGGTAGATTTCTGCGTTCGAGACCAGCCTGGTCTTACAGAGTGAGTTCCAGGACAGCCAGGGCTACATGGAGAAACCCTGCCTCAAAAAACAAAAAACAAAACAACAACAACAAAAAAAATTGACAGATGTAGAGTGGGGAGTTATCTACCTAACAGGAAAAAGACTTAAGCCGGTGACGTTACTTTTCAAAAGATACACAGTCAGAGGCAAAGTCCTCTCTGGGTGTAAACATTTAGCATAGTTCTTGCACCAATCCTATACTGCACAGAACCTGCTGAGCTGGACTGAATGCTATCTAGCATGACTGAAAGCTAGTTTGACCTGTCACAGTTAATGGGCTTTGATGAAACAGAGGTCAAAGTTTTGACACCAGAATTGAGTCATTTCCCAAAGCACAACACCCAAAAAAAAAAAAAAAAAAAAATTCCATGTACTTTTCAGATAACATCTGACAAATGAACCACTTTAAAAAATTTCCCCAGAGGTAAAATTTTGAGGTTAGTGGTAAATTATGAGGAACTTTAAGGGAAACTGTTTAGGAAGAATAGGATGCTGATGCGCACAACAACTGCTTGGGAAGACTGAGTCTGTCATTCGGTCACACTGAGGAAGAAGAATCAGTCAGTTACCCTGAGGAGGAAGAGTCAGTCAATCAGCCAGCCACCCTGAGGAGGAAGAGTCAGGCATTCAGTCATCCTGAGGAAGAAAAGTCAGTCAGTCACACTGAGGAGGAAGAGTCAGTCAGTCAGCAGTCACCCTGAGGAAGAAGAGTCAGTCAGTCACCCTGAGGAGGAAGAGTCAGTCAGTCAGTCACCCTGAGGAGGAAGAGTCAGTCAGTCAGTCACCCTGAGGAGGAAGAGTCAGTCAGTCAGTCATTTACTCTGAAGAGGAAAAGTAGACAGGAGAGAGTAGGAAAACAAGGTTGAGGTTTTGAAGGATCAGGGCACAGATGGAAAAAGAGCAGGGACCATGGAAGATACAAACATCCTTCACACTAGATAAGATATCAATGACAGGCCTAAGAAGCCAGTCCATCCAAGTATAACCTGTGAGCCAGTGAGCTCATTGCAGTGACTTACAGAAGGATGAGTGGCTCAAAGGCACCCCCAAATTGGGTGACAAATCATGCCAGTTTGGTCCTAGAGCTCTAAGTCTAACTTACAGATTGCTCTTATCAAAGATAAGTCTTTTCTTCCTCAGAAATTGTTTACTCCTCATATATAAACTCACTTTTCTTTGTGTGGTTGATTTGGTTTGGTTCGATACAGGGTCTCTCTATATTGAACCAAATCAAATTGGCTATCCTGGAACTCACTATGTAGAGTAGGCTGGCCTGAAACTCACAGAGATCCTCTTGCCTCTGCCTCCCTCACAGATGCTCGGATTAAAGGCATGCACCACCATGTGTGGCTCTATATCAGCTCTTCAGCAGCATCCTAGTGTTGTAACTCTGTGAGCTTCCTGCCTTCTATGAGTCACACTCTCTCTCCTGGGAGGAACTTTTTAATTCAGAGGAACTGGCTCTACAACATGGGGTAGGGAGTGGAAGGGAAGAGCAGGCAAGAGTTATTGGCATCTGAATCTTTGATTGGGATAGTGAAGGAATAGAAATAAATACTTATATCTGCTGCATTCACATGGATGGTACCAGAGAAAAGAGGGCGGCAATCTTAGAAGAAAGACAGATTGTCAGGATTCATAGCAGAGCAGTCTTGGGAGTTGCTCTGGCCCTGTGGAATAGAAGGCAGAAGGAAAGGGGCACCTGGAATCAAAATGAGAACCAGAGGTCCAGGGAGACTAGTGGTCAAAGGTCAGAGGTAAGAAGGGAGATGAGACACAAGTGGGAGCAAAGGGGAGGATAGAATCCCAGAGTTTTCACAAGGCAAAATTCCAGTGGGCTCCCAGAAACATAATGCCCGCCTTTCTGGGGTTGGAAATGGTCACAATGAGGTCTGAGTATCTAGTCCTCTGGAGCTGTGATCTACCCAGCCAAGCATGGCAGTCAAGTACAATTAACCCAACACAGAGACCCTGCCTTCACCACGGTGCCTCAGCAGATCCCTTTGGGCCATTAGCAACTGAACCTGACTTAGCTTTAAGTAACAGAGAAATTAATGTAAGAAATCCAAACTTACAGAAAGAGACACAAACAGGTATAGGGCTGGACTTAGGACAGCCAGCAAGTAGACACCGGCTGTATGTGTTTGTCCTTATCCTGCTCTCTACCTAACCATATGCCTGGCAAACACTAGTTACATAGGTTCTCCTCAGTCAAGCAGCTAGCTCATACGTTCGCTCTCATTCTGAGACCCCAAGGTTCCCATTTCTCAAGGGATTAATGGCCACGTTGGGTCAGTGTCTCCTCATGTATGGCTGTCTGCCCAGGGATGAAGTGTTCTCAGAAGGGCCACTGGGGGCTGGCACTTCCAAGGACCACTGTCAGTGACTTGGACCAAGAGACCTAGGTGAAGACAGAAACAGAAGGTCAGAGACTAGCCTTGAGGGGACCTGAGAACTATAGACTAAGGAAACCACTGAGGGCACCAGCCCTGTGGGCCCATGTAGAGGCCAGCTGTGGCTGTGAAGTCAAATGGTGAGCCCTGATGAGGGATCAGTTGCCTGTTAGGAAGGCCTGGGGCAGCCTTCCAGCAGTGCATTTGTCTTAAGGTACAGCAGGCAAGGGATGGAAGTGGATAGCCTGTGGCCTCCTGACAGGCCCTGACATCATATCAAACACAGCCAAATTCTGTTCTCAAACCAAAGGAACCGTATGTGAAGGAGGAAGCCAATTTCTCAGCGAAGATGAGCCGGCCATATGACTCGATGGAGCCAAAAGTAATGGATGATGACATGCTCAAAGCAGCTGTCGGGGAGCAAGGGCCCCAGGAAGAAGCTGGGCAGCTAGCCAAGCAGGAGGGCATCCTCTTCAAAGATGTCCTGTCCCTGCAGCTGGACTTCCAGAGTACGTATTCTGGGTGTCAGCAATGTGACCTGGGTGGAGCTGGGCCTCCCTGACTTCCTATGCCCTATTTCAAATCCCCAAATTCCACACAGAGGGTCAGCGCACACCAGTGTGAGAGCCCACCAGACACAGGACCAGGGGCACAATGTATCAACTCAATCCAATAGTTCCATCATTTGTCCACAATACTCCTTCTGAATAACAGCAGCAGCAACAACAACAAAATATAGAATTTTCCTAGACCATGCTCTCCCTGTTATATGACTCCACACTGATTTAGATTGGAGTCCTTCATAGAGAACCAAGGAGACCCCACATTATTGGAGCCAGGGTAGGAGTGCAGGGAGACAGAGGTGGAGCCAGCACTGGAGGGAGTGGCTTTAGGGGTAGTGTGTCAACAGAGGAAGAGCATAGAGATCCCTGAAGCAGGGATGTACTTTGGGTGGAACGGGGTGGCCCGGTAAAAGATAGGCAGAGACTTACTCTCTCAATGTCCCCATCTGCAAAATAGGAAGTAGCTCCTATCACAAGTTCTGCATGGGAGGAAGAGTGAGACAACCTGTATGCAGTGCTTGGGTCATGCTGGGAAGCCACTGGGTGTGACCCGGTGAGCCAGGACAGGCAGCATGAGAGGGAGGAGGAGCTTAGCTTAGTACGAATCTCAGTACTTGGGAGGCAGAAGGCAGTAAGACCTCCAGTTCAAGGCCAGCCTGGGCTACGTAGTGAGACCCTATTCCCAAAATACAAGGAGTGAGTAGGGGGTGATTAGAGAAATAGCTCATTGGTTAAGAGGAATGGCTGCTCTTCCAGAGGACCCAGGTTCAATTCCCATCACCCACATGGCAGCTCACAACCATCTAAAACTTCAGTTCCAGGGATCAGATGCTCTCTCCTGGCTTCCACAGGCACTGTATTCATGTAATACACAGACATGTGCACAGGCAAAACACCCATGCATATCAAATAAGAACAAAAGAAAAATATATGAACTGAGAAAACAGATCAGTGGTAGAGGGCTTATTATACACAGTGTTCCTAACTTAATCCCAGAACTACCCAAAAAAGGAGAAGGAGAAAGGAGGAGGAGGTAGGTGAGGACCCTGAGTCCTCTGCTTTCTGAGTAGGTGAGGTCTCAGAAAGTGAACCTAGTCTTGGGCCCTAGCTGTCTAGGCATTTGGTCAACAACAAAGATGCAGGACTCCATACCAAAGACTGGAGGCAGCCAAAAGTGGGCAGGCTGGGCCTTGTGTAAGTCCACAAGGCCCCCTGGGTGTGGCTGGCCTCCAGGAATGACCCAGAGCTGCAGCTTCCCTGAGAGGAGGAGTGGATGAGGACCGGCCACTCCCTTCCCACCTCTCCCACCTAGTGGGCATCCTGCTGGTACTGAGCAAGTACCTAAGAGATGCCAGAGGCTCTTCCAGGCAGGCATTCCAGTTCAGCACAGTCCAAGAGACAGAGAGCCCTACCTTAACAGAGCTGATGTGGGGGAGACAAATAAGACAGAAAATGAGATTGTTCCAGGCAGTACTGCTGTGGGGGTAGACAGAGCAAATGAAGGAGAAAGGAGATTAGAACTAGTTGAAGTGTTTTCTACAGTGGCCAGAGCCTTGCCAAGGTGAGACTTGAAGAAGCACTAAAAGAGATGAGGAAGGGAGCCATGTGCAGATCTGGGGAGGTGGGGTGGTATGTGAGATTCAGGAGAACAACTGTGAAAGGCCATGAGTAGGCCAGAGGCAGCCTGAGGAGGCCTGTTGAGGAAGCCAGGGTGGGGACAGGCCAGGGAGGTCATGTTGTCAGCAGGTGCTTGCCCCGGACAATGAAATTTATTTGGCTTTTATAGTGAGTTGGGATCCCCCAAGCATTCTGAATAGACACAGGATAGGGTGGGACTTGAGTTCTCACAGAGACCTGCCAGGGTGGGTGGGTGGGAACAGGGTTCTGGCGAGGAGCCTGCTACTGTGTTCCAGGCAATAACGATGATGCCTTTGTCAAGGAAGTGGTCATGGAAGTGGACTTGGTGGCTGTGTGACAGATTAAGCCAGCTTCTTGGCAGGAAGTTCCTCTGGAGCTAACTCTCAGACACATCCTTGTTTGTCAGTATAGTTGGGCGTTTTCACATCATCTGTTGCTGTCTGAAGTAAAGCCTGGTTCAGGTGTGCCACCTACCTAAAGTGGCTCAGCGGTAAGCCACCATAGCCTAGGGTAAATCAGGGCTGGGTTTCAGCCTGTCAGACAGCAGGGCCACAGTAAGGTGCCAGGAAAAATCCAGACCAGAAGTAGGAGGTGGCTAGGAGCCTTGGGAAGAACTGAGCCCCACCCCAGAAACACGCAGAGACAGACAAAATCAGGCTGGAAAGTCTGGCAGCAAACAGAAACTTAAACAAAGATTCTTGTGCTGCCTGGTTCTGACTACAGCAGGGAGGACATAGGTACCACTCCCGCCCCAGGGGGAAGCATCGACAGACCAAAGGATTCTGCTGCCCTAAGACCCGTGAGGGGGTCAGAGCACCTCCACACACTGAACCTCAAACCTCACCAACAGGCCCTGTCTCTTCGATAAATGTGAGCTGTCAGTAGAATTTTATTTTATACTGGGGATTGAAACTACAACCTTGGGCAAACAAACTACACGGGTGTTCTATCACTGAGCTACATCCCCAGGTTTGTAGCACTTTCATGCCTGGTACCTGCCGACGTTGGAAGGTGGTGTTGATCTCCTGCAATGGTTACAGATGGTTATAAACCACCAGGCAGGCGCTGGGAACCAAACCCGGGTCCTTTGTAAGAACAAGTGCTCTTCACCAGGGTCACCTCCCCACCACCACACCTGTCCCACATCCTCTTTTTCCTGTTCATTTTGAAGCAGGCTCCCACTAAGCTGGCTGGCATTGACCTTGTTAGCCTCCTGGCTCAGCCTCTTGAGCAGTTAGGATTATAACTAGTAGCACTAGTCTCAGCTTGAGCTCACTACATATCCCAATCTAGACTTAAGGTCTTGATGCTTCGTTCTCCCGACACAGGTGTGGACGCCATGCCAGGCTCTTAGTAGTGATTTTTAAAAATCTCTCACTTCTATTTTATTTCATTTCTTTAAGTGAATAAAGTCTAAAGTTTCTGAAATTGGTTGTGTAGATGAGGCTGGCTTCAAACTCAGAGATCCACCAGCCTCTCCTGAGTGTGACAGCCATTGTTGGACTAGCTGGACCATAACCTGTAAGCCATTCTAATAAATCATGTATACACACACAAACACACACAAGAGCCATTGTTCTATCTCTAAGCCATATGTACAAAGTACCCCAAGTGGACATTTGGAAATATAGACTTTGTGTGTATATATTGCATGTATGCAGGCACACATGTATGCACATGTGTTTAGAGCCAAAACATCTATGTATGTATGTGTATGTATGTATGTATGCTCTGATGTTCTGTTTCTTTCCATGACTAATACAGGGAGCTAGAGCAATAACTCAGCATTTAAGGGCACTGGCTGTCCTTCCAAAGGACCTGGGTTTAATTCCTGCAACTTTAGGTCCAGGGTGTCTGATACCCTCTTCTGACTGCAGAAGTTCACACATGGTATATACATGTACATACAGGCAAACATTTATACGTATAAAGTAAAAGTAAAGGAGAATTTTTTTTTAGTTTTGAAATAAGCATAATGCAAATAGGTTTTAAAGGAGCACACAACAGCAGAGCTATACAGGGCTTATGAGGGAGGCTAGGAGGCACCACTGGCCTCTACGCTTTACATACTCAGTGTGGGTTTGTTTATACTTAAGTACTACTCAGGCTTTTTTGCTTCCAGTGACAGAAACTCTAGCCATACAACACACTCAGGGAAAGAAGAGCTACACAGCCAGGATGGGTCCTCATGACCGCAGGGTCTCTGCTGCCAAGATGTCTGGGCCCCACCTTCCTATTTTGAGAGTGATTGTCCCAGTGGCTGCTCTATTCTGCTCTCACACACCTATGAATATTTCTAGGATGTATCTAGAGACAGATTTTAAAAAGTTGCTGGTCTAGCTGGTGTGGTGATGCATTCCATTAATCTCAGCACCTGAAAGACAGAGGCAAGTGGATCTCTGGGAAGTTTGAAGCCAGCCTAGTCTACATAGTGAGGTCCAGGACAGTCAGGACAACCTAGTGAGACACTAACTCAAGAAAAGAGGGGGAGGAGAGAGAAAGGAAAATAAATAAATTGCAGGTCAAGAGGCACAGATGGTAAATATTCCAATAAATATTACCCAATGACCCTCCAAAAGTAAAACCAGTTGAGTGACCCTCCCCCCATGCTGGCCTCTGCTTGTAGTCTATGTTCCAAGGTAGCCTTGTTTCCTTAGAAGCCCCAGCCATGCCCCTAGGGCAGTGTGAGTAAGTCTCCTGTCCCCGAGAAGGCCCAGCTCACCTCCACAGACACCTGCTTAGCAAGCCCTTGCCACACCAGACCTCTTTGATCCTGTCCAGTGGCCCTGGGGAACAGTGCTGAGGGTCTCGCACTCAGGTGCTCCTCGCCAGGGTGCCTCCTCCTCTGGGGAAGGCAGAGAGTTGCGGAGCCCCATGTGAGTACACTTCAGTCTTACGGGGCACAAGCACAGAGCTCCGGCATCTGTCACACCCGGGTGCTCTGGTTGTTTTCAGACATCCTCCGCATCGATAACCTCTGGCAGTTTGAGAACCTGAAGAAGCTGCAACTGAACAACAACATCATCGAGCGCATCGAGGGCCTGACGAACCTCATACACCTCGTCTGGCTGGGTAAGGCCTGGCTCTGTGTCTGCCAAGGACATCCATGGCCTCCCCGCAGAATAATCGCCGTGGCACCCAGCTGCCAGCCGGTTGTTAGCCCAGGCACAGCAGAAATGCTCTGTCGGTCAGGAGCAAAAAAGCAACAGTCTGTGAAAAGCCTGGGAGGTGGCTTGTGCTGGGCAAAGCATGGCAAGGATGTGCTTCTGCACACCAGGCAGGCTACTCCATGCCACCTGCCAGCCTCTCGGGCTGGTGGGCACAGGGGCAGCCCTGGACTGGCATTTTACATAGGCACGGTGGACAGCTGACCATTGCAATGAGCACAGAGCATGGCCATGTGCTGATCATGGCCAGCTTGTACTTCACAAGAGGCTTCTGGGTTCACGCACCATCCCCACTGTAGTACTGAACAAGCCAAGGGGACAAGTTAGATGAAGGCCACAGGCTCCCTTGTCAATCTCTGACCAAACTTTGTCAAACTTTGCCCTCACTGCCAAGGTCACTGGGAGCTTGACCTCTTAGGTGCTTCCTTGCCTAGTGAGGGGCAAGGGACCATCTAAAGGACAAAAGGGGCCAAGCTGAGAGCTCCTCTGACATGTCTTATTTAGCCTCCACAGAGATGTTCAATGGCTGTTGTTATCCTAACGGATGGAAAGGGATGTAAGGCTCAGAGAAGCACAGCCAAGTAGCAGCAGCGCTAGGCTAACCCCACTCCTGCCTCGATTCCAAAGCGTATGCTCCTCCATTCTGCCAGGCTTCCAGGAGCCATCACCAATGTAGTTCTCAGTCTCCATAGCACTCTCAGATGTGCTTGCACTGTTATCAGGAGCCTTAGGAACCCCACTAGTGGGTTAAGGGGCCATTTCACAGAAGCAGCCCCTGAGGTTCCAAGAGGCTGACTGGGCCCAGGGCTCCTGCTCAGGCCCCCTGTGTTGTACCCTAGTACTCATTGACACTGGTTCCTGGTCCGTCTGCATGGCTGTGGAGCACCTATCACTCTAGGAGGTGAAATCAGACTCCCAGCATCGGGAGGGACGCTTACCCATGCCAGCCCAGGCTCCGAGCAATACCCAATACCCAGATCCAGCAGGTCAACTTGTCTCTTGGGTGGATGGCAGACAGAGGACTTCAGGAAAAAGGCCATCTAATGCTCCTAGAACCCCCAACAAGCCAGCTTCTCAGCTAAGTGTTACTCCCGAGAGCTCTAAGCCGCCCGAGCGCTTTGTTTCAGGACTGTCCCTCCTCTAGCCAAGCAGTGTATCCTCAGACCCCTCAGAGTCCTCCTCTTTTACAGATTTGTCCTTTAACAACATCGAGGCCATCGAGGGCCTGGATACCCTGGTCAACCTGGAGGACCTGAGCTTGTCCAATAACCGGATCTCCAAGGTGGACTCTCTAGATGCCCTGGTGAAGCTGCAGGTGCTGTCACTGGGCAACAACCAGATTAGCAACATGATGAATGTGAGTACCAGGCCTGGAGACCCATGTCACAAATACCACAGGGCCTCAGGCCATGCCAAAGCCAAGGTCTGAGGTGGTAGACACACAATACACCCTTTTCCTAGAGAGATCAAACATCCAAGTTATTCCACAAGGGCTTTGACTATATTGAAAGACCATGCTTAGTCCAACAAAACCCCCTCTGCGTACCAGGCTTCCTGGCCTCAGCTGTGGTCCCATGCATGCTCTGTGTCTCATGCTCATGTGACAAACCTTTGCTGAAGTGAAAAACCTACTAGATATAGGGCATTTGTTCTATGTCCAATGAGACAGAGATGGCAGTATATGGTTCTTTTTGGGGTAGCCAGCCATACCGTCATCATCTAGACGAATGTGACAGCAAGTTAGGGTCTCAAAAACAGGGAAGCAATCCCTGTGGATGGTAGGAGGGCAGTCCAGATACCAAAACGTGTCTCTATGACATCACAGTGGCCTGACAGTAGGGAGACAACAGCCGAGACTCTGCTAATAATTACTGAGTGCTATGGTAGACGTGACCCTGTAGCTTCTACAGTTTGGCCACCAGCCCAGGGCTGTCTAATACCTTTCAAGATTCCATTTCCACATATATTAATCAGTTGGCCTGCCTTCAGTCCTAACTGTACACCCAAATGGCTTACATGAACAGGAGCGAGTCAAGTTATTGCCCACATTTAAGTCTGTTCATCAAAGACAAACCAAACCCTAGAGGCAACACAGTCTTCACTTTGCATGTCAGACCTGAGTGCAAGTGAGGTGCAAACTTTCTGTGTCTCAGTTTTCTCACCTGTCAAATAGAGAGGGGACAGTAACTCACCAGCCCAGGCTCTCTCTAGGGGAGGAGATATAATACGAGTACTTGGTGCTGGAGCATCTCTCTCTCTCTCTCTCTCTCTCTCTCTCTCTCTCTCTCTCTCTCTCTCTCTCTCTTCCTTTTTCTTTCCTGTTCTACTCCCCCTCCTTCTCCCTTGTCTGGTATACAGTTGTAAACCTTAAAGTCATGACCGTCCAGCCTCTGCCACCCGAATGCTGGTTTACATGTGTGTGTTCAGCTTAGGAACAGGTTCTTAACATGCAGAGGGCTGATATCTTTGCTGAGGGAAAGAAAGTCAGGGGTGATAGTCAACCTGATTCCAGAGCCTTGAAAGATATGAGAACCAGCTGGGCAATGGTGGTGGTGCATGCCTTTATGCCTTTAATCAAGCACTCGGGAAGGAGGCAGACAGGGGGTGGGGGGTGGGAGAAAGAATTTCCATCTGGCCAGAGGAGGATGGCTTCTTAGTATAAGGTATGTGAGCAGAAGCCAGAGAGGCATCTGGGAAACCTGCATGGAAGCCAAGAGTGCAGGCAGCCTGGGAGCTGAGATCAGGTTGCAGACAGCAGCATCTAGAGAAGCGTCAGCATGGAAACTCCGTGCTCGGGCATGTCCAGGGCTGAGCTATGTACAGGAAGGAAAAGCACCACAGTCAGGGTAGACTCGAGGGGCCGCATGAATGGTTAATCAAGGGTAGTACCACCTAAGAGGCACTGCCTGAAAGAAAAAAAAGCTGGACTCCGGCTGGCTGGAAGCAAGGCTCAGCCAGGGCCTTAGGTGCAAGTGATTTGCCTGGGAGGTGACTTCTGGAAACTAAAATGATCCAGCGGGGAGAGGGAAAGCCAGAGCTGGGTACTGTGGAGATCGTTGCTATGGGTGGTGGGGTCTTGATTCTGCCGGGTCTCAAGAACATGCAGACCTCCTTCCCTCGTTGCTGGAGCCCGCCTGAGGCACTGACCTTCAGTTCTGTCCCCTCCCCCAGCAGCTAGGGTCACTCCATGCAGATTAGCTCCTTCTCAGCCTGCGGGTGAGCCTCTGGAGACATGGAGACCTTGCTGACACAGAAGATGACAAGGTGGAACGCTACCCGGAAAAGTCTGTCCCGGCTGCAGCATCTGCTGCAAACAGGGGCACTTGTGGTGTGATTTAGAGCATGGCAGAGAGCTTATCAATAGGGTTTCAGGGATACTATGTGACTTACACCTCCGGGCTCCCACATCCTTAGCATTTCCTCAGGGCTGTTTATCCTTATAGCATCCTTGTTTATATATGACAGGGAAGAGAGAAGGAGAAGTGTCCTCTCCACCCTCAGTGTCCCTTTAGTCTGCTAGGCCATTGGAGGTTCTATTCCTACCATCAGACTATGTCATGTGTGAGCATGGGCAGCTGGGCAGCTTCAGTGAACAACAAAGTAAATCAATCATCGACTTGTTATAAGTATGAAGTCTGCCTGGTAGGGCCAAACCCCAGAAGTTGTATAGTCTCAGAGGTTTGCTATCTATAACAGTTCAAAGCATTTCAACTCACCAGAACCTTTTCCAAATCCTGGCTCCAATTACCCAGTCTGCCCTCTGCTCTGTGAGATAAGGAATCCTCCTACTGGCCAGCAGGGGTCCAAGTAAGACCTGGAAGGTGTGACTAGCAGAGTCAGCCCTGTTAGCTGCCACCTACCACCTGCTTGACACTGAACCGGTGACTTAGAATTTTGTGTGTCTGTTTGCACATCGATAAAATGTGATTAATAGTAGACCCCAGGGTTGTTGTGAAAGCCAAATCAGTTACACTACTATATGCCTAATGCAGAACCTGGCACTAGTAGGTACACAAAGAATGATAAGTCACTCAGGAATTTTCAGGTTCTAAGTTAACCCCAAATAGCATTTTTGGCTTGTGTTTGTTTTCTTTTTCTTTTCTTTTCTTTTCTCTTCTTTTTTTTTTTTTTGGTTTTTCGAGACAGGGTTTTTCTGTATAGCCCTGGCTGTCCTGGAACTCACTTTGTAGACCAGGCTGGCCTTGAACTCAGAAATCCGCCTGCCTCTGCCTCCCAAGTGCTGGGATTAAAGGCGTGCACCACCCAAGTGCTGGGATTAAAGGCGTGCACCACCATGCCCGGCTTTCTCTTTTCTTTTCTTTCCAGACAAGCTTTCTCTGTGTAGCCCTGGCTATCCTGGAACTTATGCTGTAGACCAGGTGACCTCAAACTCAGAGCTCCACCTGCCTTTACCTCCTGAGTGCTGGGATTAAAGGCATGGACCACCACTACCTGACTCCCCTTTATTTTTGTTATCTTTATTTTTTTATCCTTTTTCTTTATTTTCTTCTCTATTAAAAAATCATTTCTGGTTTAGCACTGTTAGGGACATTATCCAGGAACTTGTATACAGAAGGTCCATGCTACGGCACTGACCTAACGCTTCCAGCTTCAAACCCTGTTGTTGAACATTTAGCATCAGTTTCTGCCTTAGCATGTCCTGCATCCCAGATCTCATCCTTTGGATACTGGAAAATTTAACGAAGCTGAGGCCTTCCCCAGGCCTGGACAAAAGAGGCCGGAGAGGTTACAGAGGCTATGTCAGGGTGCCCTACTTCCAGTAAAGCCTTTAGTATTCTGCCACGCTGCCCTGCAGCACCTAAACAGGACAAAGCCTTCTTGCTCTCTCCAATGGGGTGCTATTTGCCAATACTCTAGATGCACTTACAGCCTATCTCCAAAGAAAGAGAAAGACAGAAAGCCCATGGAAAAGAGCCTGCAGGAGATCTGTGATACCTAGGTGTCCCCAGGGTTGTCTGTATTCTGGAGACCTTAGGGACCATGGATCCTCTTCACCTAACCAGGCAGTATCCTCTTTGTGACTTGACACGCCTTAGGCATTGGCTTCAAAGCTAAGTATCTGTGCTCGGAGTCTTTCCTATTTATTTGGCATCTAACTGCCTGCTGTTTCGTGATTTATTTATTTGTTAGATTTACCTAAGTACCTGCTGATTGCATTAAAAACCCAGAAAAGGGATCCTAACTCAGCTCACAGAAGTCTTCAGTTTTACTTTCTCTTTCAAACCATCAGCTTTCTTCTAATTTCCATGAGTATCCCTCCAGGCATCCAGCTTTTAAACATGTGTGATTGTCACATTGGTCCAGCTGTCCTCCAGACACCTGCCTTTGACTGAGCCCTCTCTTCTCCAGTCAGCACTTAGCATGATTATTGGCATAGCAGAGAGGGGATCCACTCCTCTGCCGGATCCTTCCATCACGTGACCTGGGTTCTTTAAGGTAGCAGTCGAGGTTGCTTCCAGATGGTGCATTGCATGCAGGGCGTAGCATGTGTCCATGAGCAGGATGCAGTAGAACAGGGCTCTCTACATCTGCACCAGCCCATCTGTAAGGTAAACTCCCAGGGTGGGGCTGCTAGATCACAGGGCATTGTGCATCTTTGTCAGACTTCTCTTATGAACCAGAACTGTTTACAGACCTACCCCACCCCACCCCACCCCACCCTACCCCCATGCATCAGCTCCTGCCTGCTCACTCTCACCTGCTACAACATATTTCATCAGCAACATTTTCTCTCTGTGGCTAAAAAAACATAAAGGGGGCTCTTGAAAAAGGTATTTTAAAAAATAAACCAAATACTGCTTTCCTCCATAAGCAAGACTCTAGTGGCTTTTGCTGTTCTTGGAGCACATTTAAATTCCTGCTGAAAGCCTCTGTTGTCAGCCTCTCCCAGTGTAGCTCATGTCCTTCCACCTGTCCCCTCCCCACTGCTCTGCAGCAACTTGGCTGAGTGCTGTTGGTGGCTGTGCCAAGCCCTCTGCTGCCTCGGGGCCTTTGGGTTCTTGGAATGTGCGCCCTCCCGGCTCTCCTATGGATGTTGTCTTAGTGAGGGTCTCTATTGCTATAATAAAACACCATGACCAAAAGCAACTTAGGGAGAAAGTTGCTTACACTTCCACATCAAAGGAAGTCAGGGCAGGAACTCACGGCAGGAATCTGGAGGCAGGAGCTGATGCACAGGCCATGAGAAACCTTTCCTGTCTAGCACACGGTGCAGTGTCTGTGTTCCAATGGTGCTGTCATGCAAGCATAGCCAAGCAGTTGATTTCCCCATTTTACTAAAACCGAAGCAGAGGAAGAATAAATGGCTCCCAGTGAGATGCTCTGCCTGTTGTTGTCCAGTGAATGAAAGCCAGCAACCCAACTCCATTTAACAGGAGACTTGGGACCTTTATGGGGTTCTATGACACCCTATTCTAAGTGTCCATTCATCCAGAGGCTGTTGGGCTCGCTGCTGACTGCTTTTCATAGCTTATTTCATGGTACTGATGACACAACATGTCATTCTGCCCATTTTATAGAGGAGGAAGTCAAGGCTCATACACTAGACCCATCATCTGTCCTAAATCCCACAGCTGGGATTTGAGCGCTCCGATTCTTCTGAAAGCTTTTGGCTACTCTCAGGATTGAAGTCTGTCTCAGAACTCTCACCTGACTATATGCAGGGTGCCCTGGCCAGGTTGTGGACTCAGGAAGGGTGTAGAGGGGAGAAGCTGTTGTATGTGGTTCCAGTTCTGTGGCAGCAAGGAAAGCACCTCTGCTTCCCGCTCCCCAGATCATCTACCTGCGCCGGTTCCCGTGCCTGCGAACACTCAGTCTCGCTGGGAATCCCGTTTCTGAGGCAGAGGAGTACAAGATGTTCATCTATGCCTATCTTTCTGACCTCGTGTACTTGGACTTCCGGCGCGTTGATGAGCAGATGGTAAGCATCCTGGCTCTGTTCTCAGTGGGAGTCATGAGACAGTGAGACGCTCTCCCTGTCCATGGCTAAGAGAGCATGTTTTCCTGGCTGAGCCATTTCCCCTCCTGTGCACAGCCACTCCAGCAATAGTCTCCCAAGGCTTATCTCCTGTATGTTTCCAGGCCTCGGCTGCTTCTACACAACAGCCCACCAGGTGAAGACTCTAGGTGATTGAGGGAAGATGGACAGTAAATTGTCTTGATCATGAGCTGGTGGCAGGGCTCGTATGAGCCTGGGAGCAATTCCATAGCAATTCCCTGAGGGTTGTCACTCCAAGCTGGGAGGGCCCCACTCTCATCCCCATCTTTCTGGAAGCACATAAGCTGGCAACCAAGGGAAGCGACTCACCAAGACTCTCCTGGTCAGTTACAGTTAATCTTGGAGTTGGTCTTTCATCCCCATGCTGGGCCAGCTATAGTGTGTATGCATGTGTGTGTTTGTGTGCACGCGCGCACCCATTTCTTCCTGACTCTGTCACCTCTTCCTTGCCATAAGGAATATCTGGACAGTGAAATGCTATCCTAGTGTCTACCCAAATACAGACAGCCGATATACCTACAGCTTGTATAGAGAGCCCTGCCTTGAGGGACAAGCTGGTTTCCAAAGTCCAGTCTCAGTGCTGTTCACAGAAATAAGAGAAATTAGAGAGCTGCTTCCCCATCTCCGACTACAGTGGGCTTTCCTGTGAAAGTATGAACTTGAGTATTTCTCTTGTTCTCCCAGTATGTGTGCGTGGGTGGTCTTGAACTATACAGCCAAGAATAACCTTGAACTCCTGATTCTTCTGCCTCAGTTTCCTAAATGCTGGGATTACAGATATGTAGTGCCTGGCTCTGAGATTTTTAATTCTGAGAATTATTCATTTATTTTATATATATGAGTATACTGTAGCTGTCTTCAGACACACCAGAAGAGGGCATCAGATCCCATTACAGATGGTTGTGAGCCACCATGTGGTTGCTGGAATTGAACTCAGGACCTCTGGAAGAGCAGTCAGTGCTCTTAACCGCTGAGTCATCTCTCCAGCCCTAGTTCTGAGATTCTTAAATCCAATGGTTATGGTGACACACTACTGTAACCTCAGAATTTAAGAAACTGAGGCAAGAGGATCAATAGTTTGAGGCAGCCTGAGCTAGATTCAGGACATCCTCAGTTACTCTAACTTCATCTCAAAAAATTAAAGACCAACCAAGCAAACAAGCACTGCCTTTAACCCCAGTCCTGTCTCAGAGCAGGTTCTGACAATGTTCCCCTCTTGTAAACCCTTTTTACCTGAGAAAATATCCATGTCTATGGGTAAGTGCTGATGAAACAGTTATAAGTAATGAATCATAAAGAATTTTATTTTAAAACAATTCTTTGGTATGCATAAAATCTTACCTTTTGTTAAATGCAGGCTTAGAGCTCACGCAGGCCAAGCGCTTGCCACAAGTTTGATCTCCAGAAAGGAGATTTAAAAGCCACGTGTGAGGGGCTGGGGAGATGGTTCAGAGGTCATGAGCACTGGCTGTTCTTCCACAAGACCTGATTCAATTTGTAGCACCCATGGGTGCTCCACAATCTCCTGTAACTCTACCCTAGAGGAATCCAAGTCCCTCTTCTGGCCTCAGTGTGCAGCATGCACGTGATACAGTGATGATACACGGACATCATTCAGCCCAGACACTCACACACATAACATAAAGTAAATAAAATCTTTTAAAAGCCGGGTGCGGTGGCGCACGCCTTTAATCCCAGCACTCGGGAGGCAGAGGCAGGCAGATTTCTGAGTTCGAGGCCAGCCTGGTCTACAGAGTGAGTTCCAGGACAGCCAGGGCTATACAGAGAAACCCTGTCTCGAAAAAACAAAAACAAAACAAAAAAAAAAACCAAAAACCAAAACAAAACAAAACAAAACAAAATCTTTTAAAAAGCCAGGCGTGGTCCAGGAAGATGTCTGAGCTAGTAAAGGCACCTGAAACCAATTCCCAGGCCCCACATGGTGGACAGAGAGAACTGACTTCCACAAGTTGCCCTCTGATCATTTATATGTTGTCGTGTGTGTGTGTGTGTGTGTGTGTGTGTGTGTGTGTGTACATATAGGCAAAGCATTCGTACACAAAATAAATTAAATGTAAAAAAAAAAAGACGAAGATCAGGTGCCTTTAATTCCAGCACTTAGGAGGCAGAAGCAGGCAGATTTCTGTGGGTTTGAGACCAGCCTGATCTGTCTCTAACATGAGGCCAGCCAGAGCTATGTAGAGAGATCCTGTCTTAAACAAACATTAAATCTTGGCTAGATATATAAACCACAAGATGCAGAGAAACTTCAATGGTTTTAAGAGCTGATTAATATTTTGATTTTTTTAATTCTCAATGAGAATAAATGTGTGGAATAAATACATACTATAAAATGGTAGAATTATGTTAGAGCCATTTCAGAAATTGTTGAGGGCTCAGCAAAATAGTTGAGTGTATCCAGTGCTATATAAGCCTGGAGACTTGAGGTTAAGCCCCAGAACCTACATAAGGCTGGAAGGAGAGAAATCACTTACATTGCCCCTTGGTTCATGCTTCTACACACACACATATACAGCATATATAATAATAATAATAATAATAATAATAATAATAATAATAATAATAAAATCTTAATTTGGGTGGATTCTGTCCTAATCCCAAGTCAAAATTCATTTAATGAAACTCTTCAGCAACTCAAATAGCCTTTTTTTTTTCTTTTTTGGTTTTTTTGAGACAGAGTTTTTCCATGGAGGCCTGGCTGTCCTGGAACTCATTCTGTAGACCAGGCTGGCCTGGAACTCAGAAATCCGCCTGCCTCTGCCTCCCAAGTGCTGGGATTAAAGGCATGTGCCACCACTGCCTGGCCTCAAATAGCATTTTTAAAAACCAAACATCCTAACATAATACAACCAAAAACTATACTAATGGTACTTATATGCCAAAGGACAATGGCAGGAAAATATTTAAAGTATTTTCTGAAATTAAACAATTATGTTTCTATGACAGCAGGAAACTTCTTATGTACAGAAAACACCATTTCATGTCTGATCAGGGGAGGGTGGGGGTATCTGGCAGCATGAGGTGACAGTCATATGCACACAAGGTATGGTAGATAACAGTCATGTGCACACAGGGTATGGTAGGTGACAGTCATATGCACACAAGGTATGGGTAGGTGACAGTCATGTGCACACAGGGTATGGTAGGTGACAGTCATGAGCACACAGGGTATGGTAGGTGACAGTCATGAGCACACAGGGTATGGTAGGTGACAGTCATGTGCACACAGGGTATGGTAGGTGACAGTCATGAGCACACAGGGTATGGTAGGTGACAGTCATGTGCACACAGGGTATGGTAGGTGACAGTCATGAGCACACAGGGTATGGTAGGTGACAGTCATGTGCACACAGGGTATGGTAGGTGACAGTCATGAGCACACAGGGTATGGTAGGTGACAGTCATGTGCACACAGGGTATGGTAGGTGACAGTCATGAGCACACAGGGTATGGTAGGTGACAGTCATGTGCATGTTTCTACTCAGAACCAAGACTAAAGTGAAGTCATACAGTACAGTGCGATCAAGCAAGGCCAGAACACCCAGGGTTCATTATATGCTTGATTTTAAATGAAATTTTGGTCGTCGTATGTTCAGAAAGCTTTGTCAATCGTGTGTGTGTGTGTGTGTGTGTGTGTGTGTGTGTGGCTTCCACATTCAGTTACTCCATCCAATATGAGACTGCAACCCTTAGCTTAAGAATCTGAGACTAAGGCGTTAATTTGAAACACAACATCAGCTCAGAAGCTTGGGTGTATTATGCCTTTAAAAAGCACAGGACAGAGGCTGGGGTGGGTTCAGAGGCTAGCTCTCACCCTAGCATATGTGAGGTCTTCCGTTATATTCCCAGCACTGGAAAAAAAAAATCGCAGGCTGGCCTAGCATCTGTAGTACCAAGACCTGTGCTCAGACATGAATACTGGGAAATTCCCGTAGCACACGTGGTCTACATCGTGTGTGTGTGTGTGTGTGTGTGTGTGTGTCCTTTAGAGAATGAGTAAAAGTTCAGGAAAGCTGAACTCTGCCAAGCAGGCCCTGAACCTCCCCACACTGCACTGCCTGATCTTACACTGGTGCTGGAAGGGGCAGCCCCCACTGCTTCCTACAACATGCAAGGGGCACTTTCAGGCTGCCTCAGAGCAGGCTCTTGCGGGTGGGGGGTGGGAGCCCTCCAATTTCATGATTCCTCTAAGCTTAGGTTGCCCGGGAGTAATTAGGCATTCTCATCTCCAGGGCCTCTGCCTTTCCAAGCTTTTACAAAACATACCTTCCAACACATCGGCCATACTTAGGGGTCCCACGGGTGTGTGGCTGGAGGGACCAGTTCTCCTCTGGTAACCACACCATTCCTGTTCCTGGGTAAGAGAGAGATGGCGAAGATGAAACATCAGTACAGCATTGACGAGCTGAAGCACCGCGAGGCACAGCTGCAGATGAAGCTGGAGGAGGAGCAGGCCAAGCAGGAGAAGCTGGAGGAACACAAGGTAGCACTCAGACAGCTGGCTGGCCTGCCTGGCCTAAGCAGGACACAAAGCTACCACAAATGCTCTGGTCACATTAAACGATGATCCACAAGGATCCCCAGGACCCTAAAACTCACAAAGCAGCCACAGGAGCTGACACCACTCCCTGCCTTGCTCAGCCCCGATCACAGTCTCCAGGAGCCATTCCATTTCAGCCCAGTCCCCACTCCCTACCCCTGTGCTTAGAGATTGTCCTCAAAACACTTGGTGCCAGTGGCTCCCTTACTTATGACCCTCAAGCTGTTTCCCAGCCCATGCAGTAACCCTTTGGCCTTCAGTTCTCTGTGGTCCTCAGTTTGTGGCCACACCTTGCTGGCCTCCTTACTACCAACTCCAGCTGCCTTTGGAGCAACCCAGAGCTGCAGGTCACTCCTTGGAAACAACCTGCACCTGTATCTTCTGTGCCTCTCTGCATATCCCCTCTGGGCCTGGGACACCCACACACTTGCCTTCCTGGGAGGGAGGGCCGCAGCTCAGGTTCAGTGTCCCCCTTGGCTACCTCAACCCTCACAGAAGCCTGGCTCTGGGTCACCATGTCTGGCTATTTGAATCCACAGATGGCGTTTGTTGAGCACCTGAACGGCCCCTTCCTGTTTGACAGCATGTATTCCGAGGATGTGGAGGGCAACAAGCTGTCCTACCTGCCTGGTGTTAGAGAGCTCCTTGAAGCATATCCTTTCTAAGTCACATGGCTGCCTTTTGGGGTGCAGATTTGATTCACCTACCACCAGCTTACCTTGGGCAAGTTCTTCCTACTCTGGACCTCAGTTTTCCCATCATTCATGTGAGACCTCACAAATCTCAGCTGGCTACATGAATGCAAAAGGCCTTTTCAGTCAGGCCAGCTGGGCTTTGTGGAACAGTGCTGTCTAGATTTCTGAAGGCACATTGAGTGACAGAGGCTGGCTGGGCCTGCCGTGCTGGCAAGCTGGGTTTTCTGAGGTGGAAGTAGAGAATGTGTTTCTATGTCAAGGATCTTCACTGGCTATATGGCTGCACTTGGTCCACATCCCCTTAAGCATCCCCACCAGGTGGCTGCCATTAGTAACCCCAGAGGTTAAGCAATTTGTACGGGATCATTCATCTGTGGGGCCTGAGAGCTTGCATTTGTGCCCTAGTTGGTCAGAGCCCGAGGAGGAAAAGTCAGCACTTGTTATACATAGTGGCAGTGGTCATGACAACCAAACCCTGTGCTTCAGTGGTAAGCAGGAGACTGGTGGGGTTGGGGGGGTGGGTTGTACCTGAGGGCTGAGAATTGAGACAGCCAGTCCACATTGGTCTGTGGGGCCACCAACACTGGTGTCAGCCTCCAGAAAAAATACAAAGATGAATCTCTAATAGAAGAAGTGTTATTTGGGAATAAGCTATGAAACGAGAATTGTAATTTGGGAAAGATGAGGATTCCCCAGGGATGGAAGGTTAATACATTGTGTGATGTCTACTGCACTGTGTGATGTCTACTGCACTGTGTGATATCTACTGCACTGTGTGATGTCTACTGCACTGTGTGATGCCATGGTGTCAGCAGAAGTCATGGGGTATGGCTGGTCCTTTTCCTGTCTCACAGATCCTTTTCCAGGCTGGCTGATCCTGTGATGGCTCCTGCCATACACTGCTCCTGTGTTAGAGCCTCCATCCATGGCTTTCCCAGCTCCTTGGCCAGCTTTGGTGAGCTCCTAAAGGCAGAGCCCAGACCTCAGTGACTGCATTGAAACTTTCTCAGTGGGTATCTACCCAGAACCCAAACACTGGGAGAAGAGTGGGGCAGGGCTTCTCCTTGCTGGCCACCTCTCTTCCTCAGGGACCTATACTCTTGGCTTAAGCACTGTGAACCTGAGAGATTTGTGAAAAGGCATCCATTCTCCTGAACACATTCCCACAAGACTTTTTCCAAGGACTTGTTTTTGTTTTTGTTTTTGTTTTGTTTTGTTGTTTGAGACAAGGTCTCACTGTTATAGCCCTAGCTAGCTTGGAACTCACTCACAAAGGTCCCCTGCCTCTGCCCCATGAATTCTGGAATTAAAAGTGTATGTCACCACACCACCCTCCAAAGGACTCTGTGGTTGCTTCCTCCATGCCCTTAGTTGAAGTAAGGGCACTGAGGCCCAGAGAGGTCACTTGCTAAGGTGGGTCCCAGAAGCAGCATCAGAGCTATAACTTGAACCTAGACCACCTAGTTCCTCTCTCAGCTCAGATGAACCACAGGCCAGGCCCCTCCCAGAAGGGCCCTTCTGGTGCCACATCAGAGACAGAAAAAGATAAAAGTACTCTGACTCATTGCCCTGGCCAGGCTGCTCCTAGCTCTTCCCTGCACCCCAAGTCCTCTGGAAGTCTCTTCTAGGGCCTTTCTCCTGATCCCGAGTTCCTTAGGCTGCAGGTAGAGAAGCCATGACCATCAATTCTCCAAACTGCAATCTCTGCTTCCCCAGCTTCTCAGTTTCTTCTTCTGTCCAAAGGACCACCTGTAGCCTCCACGGTGTTCCCATGGCGTGCTCTGCAAGCAATTGTCAACATGTTTGTCATCATCCTAGTAGCTTGACCTTGAGCCCCAAGCTTCCTTAACAGCCACTTACCTACAAGGACAAGTTTGTCATCATCTGCCTGAACATTTTTGAGTATGGCCTGAATCAGCAAGAAAAACGGAAGGTAGAGTTAGACACTTTCAATGAGTGCATACAGGAGGCCATCCTGGAAAACCAGGACCAGGGCAAGCTCAAGGTTGCCAAGTTTGAGGAAAAGCACTTGCTGGTAAGTTCCCTTGTCTTCTGCCAGGGTACCAGGAGGGGCTGCAATGTCCATGTCTTCTGGTGGCCCCTGAGGCCTAGAGTCTATGTCCACGTGCTAAAGATCACAACTTTACCAAATGACACCACACACAGCTCAGCTGAACCAGCACAGTGGCTCTACCTCATATCAGATACCCCTAAGATTCAAGGTCACCCTATCTCATCATCAGTGTTAGCAGTGGTATTAGCTGTGCCACTACTACAAAGGTGATACTGATGACACCCTAGGCTTTCTTTGGTTCAGTCATTCAGCAGGCACTTCCAAGACCCACTCTGCCTGACCCCGGCATGCTGAAGTTGTGATACACATGCTCCCAGACCTTAGCAGCTCCCACCTTGTAAGGTACACAGTCCTGGGCTGAAACCTTCCTTACCTAGGTAAGCAAAATGGTCAGGGATGTCCTAGAGCTCTGGAAAGACACACTTCCAGAGAAGGGCCAGGAAACTTTAGAGATTTAGAGATTTAGATTTAGAGATTAGAGAACCTTGTCCCAGCAGAGCAAGCAGCAAGCTTGAAGGCCCAGTGGTCAGGATCCAGCCAAGTAGGAGTCATTTGAAAGAACTTTTGGTTGTTTGTTTGCTTGCTTGTTTGTTTTTCAAGTCAGGCATTCTCTGTGTAGTCCTGGCTGTTCTGAAAACCACTCTGTAGACCAGGCTGTCCTTGAACTCACAGAGATCCACCTGCTGTGATTAAAGGCAAATTGTGCCACCACTGTTATTTTTAAAATGAGTTTTACAGGTTTAAGAATAACAGTAATGTTGCTTTTAGAGATAAAGTCTCACAGTATTGCCCAGGCTCACATCAAACTCCTGGATTTAAGCAATCCCACCTCCTCAGTCTCTCTGTGCCTGGCCTAGGTGGAGTTACCTATAAGACAGGTGGTGTTCTTAGTGTTAATGGCGTCTGGTACTAAAGAGAGAGCTGGGACCTCCCATTTACTAGATAGACAAGTACTCTACCTGAGCAACACCCTCAGCCCTTTTTAATTTTCTCATATTCTTTATTTAATGCTGAGTGTCAAGATGAGGGCCAGCCCTCAAAGGGGTGACTATGTAATGGCAAGAAGCAGATAATTCTGGTTGAGCCTGGTGACCTGGGCATGTAGTCCCAGGCACGTGGGAATCTGAGGAAGGAAGGTTGTAAATTCAAGGCCAGCCTGGGCAACTTAGTGAGACCCTGTCTCAAAATAAAAAGAAGATCTGGGAGTAATGGATGTTTTTTGGTTTGTTTGGTTGGTTTTTGTTTGTTTGTTTGTTTGGTTTTTTTTTTTGTTTGTTTTTTCAAGACAGGCTTTCTCTGTATAGCCCTAGCTGTCCTGGAGCTCACTTTGTAGACCAGGCTGGCCTCGAACTCAGAAATCCGCCTGCCTCTGCCTCCCAAGTGCTGGGGTTAAAGGCGTGCGCCACCACGCCCGGCTGGTTTTTTTTTTTTTTTTTTCAAGACAGGGTTTCTCTGTGTAGCCCTGGCTGTCCTGGAACTCACTCTGTAGACCAGGCTGGCCTCAAACTCAGAAATTCACCTGCCTCTGCCTCCCAAGTGCTGGGATTAAAGGCGTGGGCCACCACCGCCCAGTGAGTAATGGATGTCTTACATCTTTAATCTCAGCATTTGAGAGGCAGAAGCAAGTGGATCCCTGTTAGTTTCAGATTAGCCTGGTCTACATGACAAATTCTAGGGCATCTAGGGCTGCATAATGAGACCCTGTCTCAAAAATTAATTAATCAGTGAAGGAGGATCAGGAATGTTGTAGAGTGCTTGCCTACCACGGAGAGACTGGGGGTTTGTTTCTCAGTGAAATACTCACACACAGACACACCCCGTGTTGCAATTGGGTGTGATATGTTATTCGGATAGTTGCTTTTCATTTCTGATCTCACTAATATCTTCCCTGGCCCAAACTACTCTCCTGATCTCTCAACTTCTATTCCTTACTCTACTGTGTTATCACTGATGCTCAAGCCAGGTTACCAGAACACTGGGATCTTGGAAGAACCAAGGGAACGGATATTGAAGAAGGACTTCATGTATTGTGTTCTTGGATGTATGATCCTTAAGCAATATCCTCCCCCACCACATCAGGAGAGTCCTTTTCCTGGGATGATGGGAAGCTAACTGAAGACAAAGAATACTAAGTCCTTCATGATTAATATGCATGTGACAGGCAAGGGCCTAGACGTTATCATACTCATATGGCTCTGGCAAAGCTCAGTCCAGACTCTTAGAGTGGGAATGGACATACCCATCCCAAAGACATACAATTTAGAGCATTCCCAGTCCATTTACAAGATTCAGAGGAGCTGGGCATTGTGGTACATGCTGTGATCTCAACACTTGGGAGGCTGTAGCAAGAGGCCTGATGTGAGCTGAGGTCATCATGGACTTCATAGTGAATTCCAGGACAGCCTAGGACACAGGAAATGTCTGTCTCAAAACAGGGAACACCAAAAAGAGATTAGGAATGAGAAGAGCTGGAACAGAAGGGGGCGTATATTTAGAATCATCCTTGAGACCCTTTACAGTCTTGGAACAAGGGGCAATGGTCACAATATAATGTTGGGATACTGAACCTTTATAAAGACTTACAGACACTGGACTGAGCTCAGGGAAGGAAGACAGCCAGTTGTAGTGAATTTGATGTATTGAGCATTACTTCTGATGCTCTGAGTAAGTAAAGGGAGACACATATTCCCTTCCCCAGAAGCTGAGCTGGGCATTTCTCCTAGAAGTGACAGTCAGGAAGCAGAGGACTCATTGTCGTTCACTTTGGGGAATGAATCTAGCCCACACTCTGCCTCTCTGGACCCTGAATTATTTCCTGGTGTCACTTTTGGGGACAGGGGAGGGGGACCACTCTACAAGCAGGTGGACAAGGGAAGTGGTACCAGGCTCCACTTGCTCATTATACAAACGAGAGCAGAAGTGGGGTGAGGTAGGTGACTTGAAGACATCAGCTATGAGAAGAGGGATTGCTTCGATAGAGAACAGTGTGGATGAGAACAGCCGGAGTCTCGCCCCGGTGCAGTGGAGGAAGGAAGAGCCTCGGGGTGGGGAGACTCCTTGAAAGTTATCTTAGAAGGTCATTTGGCAGAGGGGAGCCTGTGTGTTAGAAGAATTGGAAGAGTGGGTGGCTATAGATCACCAAGGCCAAACGAAGCCATCATCCTAGAAATGAGACAGTTTTAGGTATCAGAGACTATTTTTTTTTTTAAATCGTGAGACAAGTCTTACTAAGTTGTCCAGGATAGCTTTGAGTTTGGAATCCTCCTGCCTCCATTTCGAAGAAGCTGAGATTGCAAGCCCTTGCCACCGTGGCTGGGGCAAAGCAGAATTCTTTTTAATTTTTTTTATGTATCTCTGTGTTTGTGCGCGTATGTGTGCGAGCACGGCACACATGCATGTATGTAGTGTGTGTTTGCATGTGTGTAGTGTGTGTTTGCATGTGTGTAGTATGTGTTTGCATGTGTTACTGTGCATTGCATGCATGGCACAGCATCAGAGAACAGCTTTCAGAAGTCGGTTCATTCCTTGCACCGTGGAATCCAGGGCTCAAACTCAAGCTGTCAGGTCTGGGCAGCAAATGCTTTTACCCTTTGAGCTGTCTTCCCAGACCAGAACTCTTAATTCATTTTAAATTGCAGGTCTTAGTGAAACGCTAAGGAAAAGCCTGCTTTTCCCTCAAACACCAGTCAAAGGGCAGGAGATGGCTCAGCAGGTAAAAGGCCCTGGCCCTGAAAGCCTGGCAACCTGAGTTCAGTCCTCCAAACACACAGATCAAGCTAGCTGCGGTGCTGTGCCGCTGGAATTTCAGCACTCCTGCTGACAGGGGGAAGCAGACAGAGGCTCTTCCAGAAGCCTGAGGGGCCAGCTAGCCTAGAGTGCATAGCAGTGCCTAGAGTGCCTGGAGTGCATAGCAGTGTGCTGCTGCAGAAACACAAGACCCTGCCTCAGCAAGGGACAAGGTGAACCAACTCATGAAGTAGCCTGACCACAGTGTGCTCTCTCTCTCCCTCTCTCTCCCTCTCTCTCTCTCTCTCTCTCTCTCACACACACACACACACACACACACACACCCTTTGCTGACAGTGGAAATGGACAATTTCAAAGGAAGACAATGTGTGACTTCCGGCTTATCTGGAGGCACTTGTCATCAGGATTGACCTCTGTCTGTGAACTGGACAAGTCCCCAGTTCTTGTCCAGCCACTTCTTTCCTGACATTTCTTCCCTGGCCCCTAGGTACATTAGGTTTGGGAGACCTATATGCCATCCATTCGCACCTTCTGAGGACCAGGCTGGGGCCTGACTCACCCTCGAAACAAGTCCCTCTGGAGAGGCAGGTCATGGACCCCGCTAAACCTGACTCAGTGCCCTGCCTGTATCTCAGCCCACAAGAAGCTGTCCTACAAATGGCGCATCCGGTTGGAGAGATGGCTCAGTAGTTAGGAGCACTGACTGATCTCTCAGAGGTCCTGAGTTCAATCCCCAGCAACCATATAGTGGCTCATAGCCATCTGTAATGGGATCTGATCCCCTCTTCTGGTGTGTCTGAAGACAGTTACAGGGTACTCATTACAAATAAAATAAACAAATACATCTTTAAAAAAGAAAGAAAGAAAGAAAGAAAGAAAGAAAGAAAGGAAAGAAAGAAAAAGACATAGCCCATCCTAGGCCCAGGTGCACCGGCTCAGGTGATCTAACTTTGGGAGCTTCCCAGGTGCCTCCAATGCTCAGCCTAAGTTGAGGCCACATTGTAGAAATTCCCAGGACACATAGCTCTGAGGGCTCCAAGTTTGTTCCTCACAGCTGCCCTCCTACAGCTTGGTCCAGTTCTTCCTATTCATCTACCCCGTTAGGCCTTGATGTACACACCTGGTCTTCAAGCCCAGTGATGCGTGTGCAACTTCCCCAAGTTTACCTGTCCGTATATGGGTACACTACATAAATATGCAGGTGTAGTCCATGCCTGTGATCCTAGCACTTGGAAGGCAGAGGCAGGAAGATCAAAGTTTAAGGTCAATATCGACTACACAGTAAGTTCAAGGCCAGCCTTGAATACACGAGACCCTATCTCAAAAGAAATAAGCAACAGCAAAAAGCAGGGCTGGAAGCTTCCTACATGATAATACATCACTTCATGCTGGTGATACATCCTGAGAATTATGTCACTAGGTGGTTGTCACTGTGGGAACACCATGGTATTGTTAAGTGACTGGAACCTCTGAGCATCACTGTCTGATGGAGCCACTGTCATCCATGCAGTATGTCACTGACTGAGACATCGTTGTGTGGCAATGATCGTACCAGACTGGACAAGTGTGTAAAGCTCTGAGAACATGGCTGTGGTTAGTGGAGATGTGATTTGCTGGTAAAGTTTAATTTACTTTGTTGCTGTCTAAGGTTTTCTTTTTTTCTTTTTCATTTGTGTAGTTTCTGAGTTTTGGTTTGTGGGCTCATTCCAGCCCCAAACTACAAATCTTAGGCTGGCCTCAAACTCCTGATCCTCTTTCATTTGCTCTCTCTGTCGCACAAGTGCCGGGGTTACACGCATGTGCCATCATGCCTGCTATGAGTCTTTATTTATTTATTTATTTATTTATTTATTTATTTATTTCTATTTTATGTGTACGGGTGTTTTGTCTGCCTGTGTGTCCGTGCCCTGCTTACATGCCTGGTACCCAGAGAGGCCAGAAGAGGGCATCAGAGCCTCAGGAACAGGATTTACAGTTTTGAGCTACCATATGGGTGCTGGGAATTGACCCTAGGTTCTCTGGAAAAGTAGCAAGTGTTTTTACCTGCTGAGCTATCTATTCAGCCCTATGAATCAGTTTTTAAAGCTTGATTTGCACAGACTGCCCCCAACCTTGGCTCCCATCTCTCCCGATAAGAATATCTTCCCTCCTCCTGGCACTGTGAAAGAGGCTGGCCCACAGGAGTTTCATCTTCTTCTTCCAGGGAGGTAAGGGTAGGTCTGAGTGCTCTTTTCATGCTTGCCACTTCCAGGTGCCTTTGTATACAGTGTGCCAGAGCAGCAGGCAGCGTCCCCAGAGCTGTCAGAGCTAGCACATGGCAGGCTGACACTTGAACTTGGCCCTTCACCTCTAGACTCTAAGTTTTTACCCATAAAACCAAATCATCACTTCCTACTACACTGTTAACTACTGAGTCCCCCCAAGTGCGGATTTCTATTTGTAGAACTTAAATGCCATCCGGGAAGAGACTGATCTGTCCAACATCGAGAAGAAGCTGACGGAGTGCACTGAGAGCATCGGTGAGCTGTTCAACACACTCATGATCCTGGAGATGCAGCTGGTGGAACAGCTGGAGGTAGAGTCAGACTAGCATATATCCAGGGGCCCCCGCATGCAGCTGCAGAACCCTGCAAGCACGCCCTCCACAGGCTCCTCTCCCCTGTGTCCAGTGTGACCCAGTGGACACACAGGAGAGGACTGGACAGATGGAGACTGGTGGGTCACTAGCACTCACTGGCCAAATGGCTTAGTAAACATGAAGAGTTCCAGGCCAGCGAGAGAAAAAGGCGAACGGTGCCTGAGGTTGTCCTTTGCCTTCATCCAGGGCCACAGGCACATATAATGTGTACACCCCACCATATAATGAGCATGAGCATGTATACATACTCATATGTGAGTGCATGCACGTGCACACATGCACACACACATGTGCACACACACACACACACACCACAAAATCACCTTTTACCAAAATTATTAAAATACCTTAAAGTCAGGGGCTGGGTATAGCTCAGTGCTTGCTTTGCACAGACAAGGCCCTGGATTCCATCCTCAGCAATGCAAAAGAGAGGGGGTGGGGCGAGGAGGGAGAGGAGACAGGAGGAAAAGGAACACACTGCTCTCTTTGCTGCCTCGGAAAGGATTCTTATGGAGAATGAGAGGTGAACTCAGTCCTCTGAAAATCTCCCCTCCTCCATCCTAAAACAGGCTCAGCAGAGTACAGATTTCTTATTAGACCCAAGGGGAAGTTCAGGAGCTTATAAGACAGGTGGACCTGCACTCGGGAGACAAACAAAGGCTCATCAGTGCCGCAGCCTGTGCCTGCTGTCTCGGGGTGGGCGATGTCGGGAGGCTGCCGCTTGGCCCCAACTTGGGAGAATGAAAAAGCCCAGGCATCTCAAGAGCATCTGTGTGCCAGGGTGACTTGTGTGTGTGCACGCAGCCAGGCTGGGGGCTGGACGCTGCATGATGAATTGGACCTCCTCAGATGCTGCCACAGCCGGGCCAAGAGCCGGTGCCTAATCAATTCCTCACACATCAAATGGCACTTCCTACGCAGAATGGATCTGCTGTCGCACAGCACAGCAGCCGCTCGTTTCCCACTGGGAACTGCTCTGCTCAAGTACTGCAGAAGCAGTGCATGCAGGGGAGGGTTGCTGGGGGCTTCCAGTCCTTTCAAGCAGGGAGATTATTTTCAGTGGCCAAACACTTCTCAGGTTCTTGCTCTCATCCTGGCCATGTTGCCAGTCACCTGGTCACCTGAAGCTGGAAGATTCTAGTCCGTGCTTCCAACAACCTTACTTGTATTCATCAAAATGCTGTGCATGAGCGCGCGCGCGCGTGCACACACACACACACACACACACACACACACACACACACACACGAGAATGGGCTCATTTGTACTGCATACAGACAGGTTTTGGGCTCCTGTGATGCCCTGCATCAGTGCTGAGGCTATGAAGGGTCAGGAAAGCGTCTTCCAGAGGAGGGTTCCTAATCACGTTCTTATTACTCTCTCAACAATATTGAGATTTGTTTTGGCCCCAAGTGCTCTGCTAAGCACTAGGGACAGCAGTTAGTTGTTGGAAGTCTAGGGTGACTGTCAGCACTTACCCAAGCTCCTGGATCTGCCAGATATGTGGTAAATCATTATGCATGATATAGCTCATTTACCCCACTAGCCACCATGGTACTACATAGAAAAACTGTCTCATATGTGAGGAAGTAGAGGCCGAGAGAGATTAAATGAGCTCTCTGGAATAGAGCTGGCTCTCGAAATTGCTCTCCATGGCCCTTGTGGAGAGGATGGGCAGATGCTGCTGAGAGGCCTAGAAGGAAAGGCTTCATTCAGGGGGGAGGGGGTGCGGCCAGGATATTTGGTCCTGGTGGAGGCAGCTACATGGGCAAGAGGCCCAGGACAGGGCTGGCAAGATGGTCCTGCTCAGTGGAGAAAGGTTCTTATCACCAAGCCTGATGACCTCAGTTTGATTCCAGGGACCCGTGTGGTTAAGGAAAGGACAGACTCCAGCAAACTGTCCTCTGACCTACACACGCACACACACACACACACACACACACACACACACACACAGAGAGAGAGAGAGAGAGAGAGAGAGAGAAGTGTAAATTAAAAAAATAAAACAAAACAAAACAAAAAAAACAGCCGGGCAGTGGTAGCTCACGATTTTAATCACAGCACTTGGGAGGCAGAGGCAGGCGGATTTCTGAGTTCGAGGCCAGCCTGGTCTACAGAGTGAGTTCCAGGACAGCCAGGGCTACACAGAGAAACTCTGTCTCGAAAACAAAACAAAACAAAACAAAAACAAACAAAACCACACACACACACACACAAAACAAAAAAAAAAACAAAAACAAACAAAAAACCCACCTAAAACCCAGTGGCAGTAGCCATAGAGATGCTTATTGGTTAAAAGCACTTGTTGCTCTTGCAGAGGGCCTGACTTTGGTTCCTAGAACCCTCATGGCAGCTCTCAAAGTTGGTAGCTCCAGTTCTAGAGGATACAGTGCCTCTTTCTGACTTCTGTAGGCACCAGGCAGACACATGGCACATACACATACATGCAGGCAAAATATTCAAATGCATACAATAAGTAAATCTAAAAAAAAAAAAAAAGCAATAGTGACAACATGAACATTCAAGGGGGTGGTGAACTGAGACTGGAAAGCGACAGAACTCTGGGAGCGGGTGAGGGGCAGGGGCAAGGGTCAGTCCTTAGCCATCTGCCCTACAAAGGCAAGGAGTCTGTGATTTGCCGGGCGTGGTGGCGCACGCCTTTAATCCCAGCACTCGGGAGGCAGAGGCAGGCGGATATCTGAGTTCGAGGCCAGCCTGGTCTACAGAGTGAGTTCCAGGACAGCCAGGGCTACACAGAGAAACCCTGTCTTGAAAAACCAAAAAAAAAAAAAAAAAAAAAAAAAAAAAAAAAAAAGAGTCTGTGATTTGAGGTGGTGCAAAGGATGTTGATACACACATTGACTCTCTTTTATATCTTTTCCAGGAGACCATAAACATATTTGAAAGAAATATCACTGACTTGGTGGGACTATTTATTGAAAATGTCCAAAGTCTATATCCTTTCTGTGACAACCCCTACCTTACCCCATGGGAAGGCACCATAGGCTCCTGAGTTTGTCTCGGCCTCTAGAGCAGCTAACGCAGAGGTGCCTAGGCTTTTAACAAAAAAGCAAGGGATAGCTAAGTGGAGAACTTGCTTAGCATAAGTGAAGCCCTGGGTTCAATCCCCAGGACTGAAAGAAAGGGCTAGTCTTGGGCAAATAAGTGGTAGCTGCAGGGCCACGCCCCTTTTTGCTCCTACTACAAGTAAACTGAGCACTTTAGATATATTTCATTCAGTTCTTACCCAAAATACTCTTCGCCCATTGATTTGCAGAAAAACCTACACCCTCATCCCAAAAAAATGTTTCCACTTTCCACGGGGCCCTAGTTCATAGGCATCTCCTTGCTGAAGGTAGAGGAATGTAAAACCTACCACTTTCTACCAAGGAAAGAGGCCTCCCTATGACAGGATGTAGACTTGGTGACCATAGAGAATACTCCATACCAACTGAAGTGTTTTCAACACTCAACATTGGCAGCCTTGCTAGAATGCCAGTTTAGATGCCCAGAGGGACTGCTGTCCAGTAGCTGTGCATGTATTCCCTAAGTAGGTGATGTTCATGGGTGCCCTGCCACCTCAGAATTGCTGCCTGACCTTTTGTTACAGGAAAACACCCTGGGATGAGGCCATGCCCACACTAATGACAGGACAGGTTAAAAAGAGCAAGGCTATAATAGTTAAGGTTAGAAACCAACATTTGAAACATGAACAGTGCTTTATTGGGGGCAAAGTGCTAAGCTCCACCCAGGAGGAACTCAGGTTCTGGCATCCTGGAGCTCAGAGTCCAGCACACGGTCATTGAGGTAGCAAGTGGTGTGCTATGTACGGCATCAGTGGCCTTCCTAAACACTGAAAGAAAAAAAAAAAAAAAAGACCTGCAGGTAGCCACAGGAGCCAGGTGAAAGAAGAGACAGTCCATAGCAGAAGTAGTATGTGCAAAGGCCCCAAGAATGGGACTAAGGGAACAAGTTTCCAGATGAGACCATCAGGCCATGTCAGAGACTGGAAGCTCTCAGGAGCTCTAAGCTTAGAACTGGCTACTCAGACCTTCAAGTTTATTTCAGCTGCTGGAGGAGAAGGAGGAAGAGATTATGGGGGACCAGTGAGGTCTTCGGCAGTGTTGGGAAGCAGACTGAGGACCTGAGGTGAGCTGGCCCTGGGGGACAGGAATGACCCAATATGAGGACAGGAATGACATGGGGACCTGACGATGCATTTGAGTGACAGTTTGATGGCTATGATACCTCTTAGCACCTCAGGACAGGTCTTGAACCCTGAGACTCTAAGACTTAGAGACTGGTGTCTCCAGTAGGGCTGACGTGGCCTTGTTTGTCAGAGGCCACCTTATTCGAAGGACCACCTGGCTTGCTCGGCCCCCTGGCTTTAACTCACAACTGCAGGATTGCTCAGTGCCGGGACCTGGAGAACCATCACCATGAGAAGCTCCTGGAGATCGCCATCAACACCCTGGAGAAGATCCTCAAGGGCGAGATGGACGAGGACTTACCCGATGACGTGCGGGCGGTGAGTAAGGATAGAGGGGCTTCGGGCATGGGGGACATCTCGGGGGCACAGCAAAGAGATAAGTGAAATCCAGCCCTACCCATGGCTCGTCTAAGCTCGCCAAGCTCCTGGAGGCTTCCTTCCTTCTCGACGAGACAGAAGCCTGCTTTGCAGGACTGCTGACTGCCGAGCAAGGTGAGCACAGTTGGCGTCAGGATGGCCAGGTGGTTATCCCAAGCTCCTTTCTATGGAGTCTTCCGGTACAGTTACAAACAGAGGTACCGGCCAACATTTTCCCTCGGGAAGCTTAATGGTGGAGAGCTGCAACACTGGTCTGCCCACAAGCCTCATGTCAGGTTCGGCACCAGGGTGCACCAGTTTCCACCAGGACAGATAGTCATAAATACCAGGGACCCATGTCTACACCTAAGGAGGCATCTATGAGTCTACCCTGAGCTCTGGCAGCAGCATGTGGATGCCTTAGGAAAGGACTTCAGGTGGGCAAGAATGGCCACAGGTCCACATACTTGCCCTCAGGGGCCTGCTTTTGTTGGTTACCCTACTTAGTTTCTCAGCTGCTCCACATCACTGTGCTACCACCAGGCCATGGTCCCCTTGCCCTTTGCCTGCCTGCTGGCTCCTTGCTGCCTTCTTACAGACCATTTTCCATATGCAGACAGGTAGGTCCACTAGAAACCCACACTACACAATCCTCACCCCTCCCTGCCTGCCATGATTGTAGAGTTCCTTCCCACAGGTCTCAGACACTCTGGACTACACCTGCCTCCCTTGGCAGTCCCACCCCAGGTTCTGATGCTCACCCATCAGGCTTGCTCCTTTCAACAGACATTCTGTCTTGCGGTTTCTATCGCTGGGATGAAACACCATGACCAAGGCAACTTGGGGAGGAAAGTGTTTATCTGGCTTACACGTTCAGGTGACAGCTCCATCCCTGAGGGAAGTCAGGAAGAAGTCATACAGGACAGGAACCTGGAGGCAAAAGCTGATGCAGAGGCCATGGAGGAATGCTGCTTCCTGGCTTGCTACTCATAGTTTGCTCAGCCTACTGTCTTATAGAACACAGGACACCAGCCCAGGGATGGCACCACTCCCAAAGGGCTGGGCCTTCCCCCATTGATCACTAATTGAGAAAATGCCCTACAGCTGGATCTCATGGAGACATTTTTCTCAGATGACGCTCTCTCCTCTCTGAAGACTCTAGCTTGTGTCGAGCTGACATAAAACTAGCCAGTACACAGTCTGTCTGGCAGACATGCTCATTCCTCAGTCTCTATGTGCTTTTCTCACTCTTGCCATTTAGACCTCTGCTCAAGTGTTAGCTCTCTGGAGAGGCCCTCCCTTGGTACCTCTTAAACTACTGTCCCTCGGTCAGAACCCATCAGTCGGGTTAGAAGCTCATCACAGTTCTAAAGTCTGCTTCATGATGATTTGTTTCTACAGCTATTTAGACTGCACATAGACTTGTGATGGAGGGCAGAGGTAGTCTTCTCATCTGTGCCAGCAGGAGCCTCCAGCACAGCAGCCAGGGATGATCTTGGAACTAGGAGGATGAAAACATGTATTCACTAAATATTTCCTTTGCCAGGAGCTGGGCTGAGCTATGCAGATAGAAGGTCAGCAGCTTTGACTCCATAGCCTCTGTTCTGAGACTAGGACCAACACCCAACACAGCAGCAAGATGCAGGGCTACAGTCACACCAGCCTGCTCTCCCTAAGCTACTTATCCAGCTCACTGCTGAGGATGCAGGAAACTACCCTGCCCTAATCAAGAAGCAAGTCTCCCCTGAGAGGTTCTGAAGTCTCTGACAGTCCTCATGGGATGGTAGAGTCCCTAGGTCTACGACCAGGTGAAAAACATCACTGAAACATGCTCGCTCCCTAGGGACGATAGCACATAGTAAAATATGGGCTCCAGAGATGTCAGCAGAGAGGCAGGCCAGTTTTCCCTCTCACCCAAGTGGCCCTGTCTGGTACTATAGTATCGGGCAACAAAGTTTCTTCGTTAGAGGATTACCACTCTCCAGCCTGTTGGCCACATACGACCTCATTTCCTCACCAAAGGAAGCACCGTTATCGCGTGAGGTGATGGATGAGAACACTGGACAAGGCAGGCTCATAGATTTGAGTTAGGAATGGCACAACCAGACAAGAGTCTGAATTGTGTGTCTCATCTGATAAACAGTTCTGGGCTTGTGATTGTAGTGAGCACCGCAGCCTTTCCTATTCACAGCAGGCAAGCACTTTGTGGGTGCCCATGGCACTGGGCCTCTCTGCTGAGAGAGTCTTAGACTCACTAGCAAGGCTGGAATAGATTATTGCCTTCAAAACATAATGGGGAACCAGCCTTATAGCACTCAGGAGACAGAGACTTTCCTGTCAGCCCAGGACAGGAAAGCCAAGACATTTCAAGACTCGTCTCTTCTGGGACTGTGGCAGGACAGTCAGCAACTGAAGATGGGGCTTGCTGCTTGGAGCATCCAGTGAACTAACCTCCAAGCTGAGTATGAAGTTTCCAAGAGACATTTCAGAACCTGAAAGTGGGCGTTAGCTCTTCCTTGCTCTGTAATTTCCATTGCAACCTGGGGCACTGGTTGGGACATAAGTGCTGTTATACTTAGTGCTGGCTGGCACTCAAGTCTTTGGTGGTGAGTGGGAGCATGTGTGGACGTGTATACATGTGCAGTGTCTGCGCTTCTCGCTGCCGGGATAGCATCTCAGGCATAACCTATGACCTGGAATAATCCTGACATCTTTAGAAAGTGTGTCCTGTAGCTGTTTTCAAGAAAACCTTTCAGCTGGGCAGTGGTGGCACATGCCTTTAATCCCAGCACTTGGGAGGCAGAGGCAGGCGGATTTCTGAGTTCAAGGCCAGCCTGGTCTACAGAGTGAGTTCCAGGTCAGCCAGGGCTACACAGAGAAACCCTGCCTTGAAAAACCAAAAGAGAATAAAGAAAACCTTTCAAAGTTGCAGGAAACGTTTACTTCATTGAGGTACCAGCCCTGGTTGATACAATGTGTCCAAACTGAAGAGTGAATCTGCTTTTTTAAATGACCTGACCTTGACTGTGGCCATTTAGTAACAGTGTTGTATTCATTAGCCTAAGTGGATGTGTTCTCATGCTGGCAACTGGCATCCTTCCTTGAACAAAGAAAGGTTTCAGTGAAACACTCTAGCTGAGACTTAAGGTCAGACCCTTTTAAAGTGCTAGTCTTAATGAGAAAGTTTGTTCTTTCCTGAGCTATTTGAAGCTTAAATATTGCATAGCTTCATGCCTGTGCACCATATTATGAACTAGTGTTCAGTTATGCAGACTCTTAATTTGTGTATAATGTTATTTACTATATAACATGTAATAAGGAGGCAGAGTTTATGGGAAAACTCATATTATCTTTGTGTCTTGTTTAAATATACTTTAAAGATAAAGGTTCAAAAATAAAAGACACCTGTTACTAGGCCTCGGGACACTTTCTCCTGAGCACCCAGTAGGTCAGGTTTTCATCTTCTGATCCTTCCCAGAGCCTGAGCCTGCTGCCTAGAGTTGGAAGGACCTGAATGGCTTCCTGTCATTTCTATGGTGACTGTGCTAATCCATTGCCCACATAGCCTGGCTTTTCTCACATGACATTCTGTGGCAAACTAACATACAGAGTCTGTGGCCAGTAAGTTGAAGAGAGAGAAGGCAAGAGAGAGAAAATCTGTTGCCCACAGAACTTTGTACAGCATTCAGGACACCCTGTTGCCCCACGAATCATACTTTGGGAGCCTGGATGTATTTGATCAAAAAAATCTTTCCTTGTGTAGGAACACTAACATTTCAGAATCAGACAGAACATATTTTTAGAGGGTATTAGGCTAACTGATGCTATGAAAAATGAAGCAAAACAAAGAAAGTACTGTTGTGTATCTCTCTCTGACCCAAAAATCCAAACAGATTTTAGTGCATTGGGATTTCAGATTTTTCTGTTTTGTGTTTGTGTTATAAAAAGACAATGCAGATATTCAAAAGTCAAACCCTGCAAAACCTGAACCCCTGTGCACCTCAGAGAAGTGGTGCTCCCCATGTACGCTCTACCTGCAGTTTCTCAACAGAGGACACGCAAGTCCTTTGTCATTTTTTGTTTCCAAGTAACTTGGGCTCAGAATGGAGCACTGCTTCCTCAGACCCTCAAGCAAGCTTCCCTTGCCCCTGACAATGACTGGGCTGCATTTCCCCCATTCCAGCCAGAGTCTGCATCTAGAGCCTGCCAGGCTCACTATAAGGTGAAGAGTTGTACTAGCTCTCTATAAGGACCAAACAGTGCCAGGAACAAGCCGAGGGAAACCAGACCCCAGTGGAACCAAAGCTTGATTCTGTTTATGGGAGAAGTAGCAGAGACATATAGGAGATGGACACCTATCAGCTTACAGGGCCCAGGGTTAGAGCAGCCGGATGGAGACCCTCAGCCAGACGGGACTGGGCAGAGGTTTAGGACTACCTAGAAAGAGGCTTGTGACAACTGATATCCCTAGTAAGGCTGCCTTGGCTAGCCACCTGCCATCTCCCTGGAGAAAAACACGCTTTTAATGGGGACTGCAGCACGGCACCTGCCACAGCTCAGGTTGGGGAGCAGGCTGTCATCTAATGAGCTGGCACAAAGTGACTGATAGAGTATGGGCTCTCTGCTAAGTGTGTCCCACAGTCTGGGAACTCCCAGGGGCTTCTTTGTGCTAGGGACATAATAACACACACGATCTCATTTGGACCGTCTCACTTTTCCAGCTTTTTGTTGACAAAGACACAATTGTTAATGCCGTTGGGGCATCACATGACATCCACCTCCTGAAGATTGACAACCGAGAAGATGAGCTGGTGACTGGAATCAACTCTTGGTGTGCACATCTAGTAGACAAGGTGAGTGACGAATGCCAAGCCACCTGGCTGGTCGGCTTGAGTTTTCTCCAGTGCTATTTTTCATGAGAAACGAAGTAGAGAAAAGAAACAGAGGTAAGGGTTGTAGAATTCTGCAATGCAGGTGGTATGGTCCAGTCATTCCTCATTGTATCTGTAACCCCTGCCTCAGAGAGAGACCAGCAGTGCATGTCAGGGGTGGGGCTGTGAGGTAAACATATTCCCTCTGTCTCTTGGGCCTCAGTAAATGATGTCAGCTATCATAGGCACTGCGCTCTGGTTTTCCTTTCGTTCCCCAGATTCACAAAGATGAGATCATGAGGAACCGTAAGCGAGTGAAGGAGATCAATCAATTCGTCGACCACATGCAGAGTGAACTGGACAACCTGGAATGTGGAGACATTATAGATTAGGTGTCAGCCATTGCCCCTGAGAGTTATGGGATTTTTTTCGTTCACCCCTCTCTCAACACTGTTGGTAATAATTCTCAATATAGAGAAAATTATATAGAGAAAAGGTCTGGTGTCAGTATTCTCTTAGAGGGAGATCACGTATGAGCAGGTCCTAAACCATCCACATGCACACGTCTGGGTGGCTGGCAGTCGGCTAGAGGCGTGGTTATGGCAGAACACTAACCTCGTGCTAGTGCTCTTCTGCTGGCTGTGGCCGTCATGAGCTGCAGGCATTATCTTTCCCAACTCTGGATGCTGAGGACCAGGGAAGCAAGAAGCTGAAGCTCCCATGCGCCCATGTGGAAGATGAGTGGAAACACACATGTGCATGTCTTCCCATCACGGTAACAGACTCCATTCGCAATCACCTTATAGAGTTTATTCTTGATCTTAGTTGCATAGGGTCCAGTCCATGATCAGTTGGTACCATCATGGCAGGCGCACACAGAGCAAAATGATCCACTTCACAGCCAAGAAGTGAGATGAAGAGGAAGGATTGGGGTGTGTGTGTGTGTGTGTCTCAGAATCTCCTTTGATAGCACATCCACAATGACCCAAAGATCTTCCATGAGGCTCTGCCACCCAATAGCAAGACCCAGGGGCATTGGCCTTTGACACACAGGCTTTTAGGGATACTGGGTGACTTCTCCTGGGGAGTCTATTTCTACCTTCCTCGGGTAGGACAACAGACCAGAGAAATACTTCCATCCAAGTCTAGCATGATGGCCAATGGGCTTAATTAGGACTACTTACAGAATGTGAGCAATCTGCTGGCAGAATCTTGCCTTCCCTCTAGCAACTGGTAACTACTTATGTACACCCCTGGGGAGGACAGCAGCCTTAATGGCTCTTGTCTCTTCCCATGAGGGAATTGTTGTTGGGCCAGACGTGTGAGGGACTCTTGCAGATGATCATAGCTGCTGATTCCCAGATGGCAATGGCTATGCCATGCCTAGAGGACAAGAGTTCCACATTCTCTGCTCTGTCGTCTGCCTCTTCTACAGTGCTCCCTGCACTTTGGTGAGGCTGACTGCTAGAGATGCATAGTTATTTTCATCCATTTAGGACTGAGCACTGGCTGCTACGCCTCAATATTTACTTGTTCTCAGTAGTTTAGGCAGGTGTGTCTCTACAGTAGCCACCACTTTAATACAAAAAGAAGCATTGCTGACTAACGCCAATCACAGCAAAAACCTCTGGGCATAAGCACAAATATTAGAAACCAATTTGAAAACCAGACTGGGGCACTGTAGTGATCTGAATATGTTTGGCTCAAGGAGTGGTACCACTTGGTGGTATGGCCTTGGAGTAGGTGTGTAACTGTGGGCATGGGCTTTCAGACCTTCTTCCTAGCTGCCTGGAAGCCAGTCTTCTTCTGTTTGTCTTCGGAATAAGGTGTAGAACTCTTGACTCTTCCTGCATAATGCTTGCCTGAACGCTGCCATGCTCCTTCCTTGATGACAGTGGACTGAACCTCTGAACCTGTAAGCCAGCCCCAGCTAAATGTTGTCTTTATAAGACTGGTCTTGGTCATGGTGTCTGCTCACAACGGTAAAACCCTAAGGCAGGCACATACCTGTAATCCCAGGAAGATCAGAAGTTCAAGGTCATATCATTAATCTTCAGTCATATAGTGAATTTAAGACAAGCCTGGGTTAGAAATACCGTCTAAATAAATAAATAAAAATAAAAAAGGACTGGAGACACAGGTAGGGTAGAGAGAAAGAGCAAGAATGAAAGACCCAGAGGGAGTGTACATATTTTGTTAGTCAAATAATATACATTTAACAAGAAAACAATAGCTTCTCCACTAAAACCTATGCCCTCCTTTAACACAGATTTTGTCCTGGCATGGGTCCCTGTACTGGCTAGTTTTGTGTCAACTTGACACAGCTGGAGTTCACAGAGAAAGGAGCTTCAGTTGAGGAAATGCCTCCATGAGATCCAACTGTAAGGCATTTTCTCAATTAGTGATCAAGGGGGAAAGGCCCCTTGTGGGTGGGATCATCTCTGGGCTGGTAGTCTTGGTTCTATAAGAGAGCAGGGTGAGCAAGCCAGGTGAAGCAAGCCAGTAAAGAACATCCCTCCATGGCCTCTGCATCAGCTCCTGCTTTCTGACCTGCTTGAGTTCCAGTCCTGACTTCCTTGGTGATGAACAGCAATGTGGAAGTGTAAGCCGAATAAACCCTTTCCTCCCCAACTTGCGTCTTGGTCATGATGTTTGTGCAGGAATAGAAACCCTGACTAAGACAGTCCCCACTGTGGAGTGGGTCTTCAATCCAAATGGAACGTAGTTTTTTGTACCCGTGTATCCTGCCACTATTGCACCTGTGGGGATCTTGCATGGATGTCATGCTGACAGCCTAAGACATGAGGCCCACAGCTGAGCAGGACCCTTGATGAGAATTCTCCCCTTGCAGCCTGCTCAGTGCTCCAGCCAGCATGAGCCAGTCGGGAAGGAGCTTCCAGTTCTGGCATGCCGCCAACAGCAGTGGGAACTGTGTATACTGTGTGTGTGCCTAAGAAACCTCCCCCACAAACAACTCGGGGAGGTAGCCCACCCCGGCCCTGGAATTCTTATTCAACAACCTTATGTCTTCTGGCTGTGCCTTCTCTTACTCACAAAGGTGCCTTCTGAGTTGACACTCTTGTATTTGGGGGTTTTGTTTGTTTGAGACAGGGTCTCACTATGTATTAGCCCTGGCTGACCTGGAACTAACTCTGTAGACCAGGCTGGCTTCAAACTCAGAGATGTTGCCTCTGCCTCCCAAGTGCTGGGATTAAAGGGCGTGCAGCATCATGTCTGGTGTTGCTCCTGTTTTGTTTTTTTCTATATAGACACAGGCTGTTGTAGGAAGTTCTCAGCCACTACACTTGGTGGCACTTGTGCCTTACCTAAGTACAAAATTCTCCACACTGTTCACAGATGTCCCCTGACCCCTGCATGGGCTGATTTCCCATGTGTGTGCCTCTTAAGTACATTTGCATGTCCTTCAGATACATTTCTAAATCTGTAAACATCTCAGAAATTAACATTATGTGGTAGATCCTTTTTATAGAGTGGGCAGGTTCTCTGAAGGCCCACCACCATCTGTTCCGAACCAGTGCCAACTGGACGAGGGAGTCAGCAGCTAAGGATACTAAAAACTTAGCTGGTCCAAAACAGCATGAAAGGGTCCCACAGTGGTGCTGTGGGAGGCACTGTGGTATTTAGCTCTCTGCCATCCATAAGCCTTCATGTCTCCTCATCCTGGGCCCAACACACCTCTCTCCAAAACAGTGAACTCAAAGGACCAAGGGGAGCAGGGCCATGCTCATCTGTTATACCAGCCTCTCCATCTGGCTTCCCAGGTCTATCACACTTTTAGCCAGCACCCTGGTGGCGTCTACCTCTCCTTAGCCATACCTGGCTACTCAAGGGCAGGGCAAACATCTCCATACCCAATATATGTTCTTGTAAGAAAGAAATGTACGCAGCTTACTTTGGGGATAGGATAGGGGAGACAGGCTCAATCTTTGCCTGTGCTGCCCAGCTGTCTTCTGAGAGCTGTTGCTCAAGCTTTAATGTCTTCTAGAGCCTCATGAGCTCAGACTTGGCAGTTTTGACTTAAAGTTCCACCTCTACGGGAGTCTTGCTGTATCAGTCAGGGCTCTCTAGAGGAATGCTTGAGTAGGGGGATGAGCAGGTATTAGAGTGGTTTACAGGCTGTAGTCCAGCTTATCTCACAATGGCTCTCTACCATCAGAAGGTCCAAGAATCCAGTAGTTGTTCAGTCCACAAGGCTGGATGATCCAACTGGTCTTCAGTATATGCTGGAATCCTGAAGAAGTAGGCTGTAATGCCAGTGAAGGAATGAACTTGCTATGAGAGCAACCAGGCAGAGAACAAGACTCCTTCTGTCCCATCCTTTATATAGGCTACTCGCAGGAGGAGTGGCCCAGGTTAAAGGTGGACCTTCCTACCTCAAAAAGCTGAATTAGCTGGATTTTACCATTTCAAATGATTTAATTAAGAAAAAGAAAAATTCCCTCACCAGGATCTCAGCATTCAGATCCCTGAGTTAGAGGCCAGCCTGGTCAACAGAGTGAGTTCCAAGGCAGCCAGAGCTACACAGAGAAACACTGTCTTGAAAAACAAAACAAAAACCACAAACCAAAGCAAACCAGTTTTTCTTTTTGAAGAACTGACAAGAGGGCTCAGTAGTTAAAAGCACTTGCTACTTTAAAGGACCATGGTTCGATTCTCAACACTAATATGGCAGCTCGCAACCATTTCTAATTCCATTTCCAGGGAATCCAATGACCTCTTCTGGCCAGTACATGGTGCACATACATACATACAAAATAGACATACACATAAAACAACAAAATTAAAATTTCCCCCCAATTCAAGTAGCTCAGAGACAGGTATCGTGATGCACACCTGTAATCCTAACACTCAGGAAGTTGAGGCAGGACAACTCCAAGTTTACGGCCAGACTCAGCTACATCATTCCAGCTACATAGCTCTATATCTGGGCTATACAGTAAGACACTATCTAAAAGGAGAAGGAGGAGGAAGAGGAGGAAATAGGAGGAGGAAGATGAAGGAGGAAGAGGAGGAGCAGCAGCAGCCATAAAGCACAAAACTTAACCATTTTTGAGAAAAATTTAAATTCCTTGTTATGTTGTTAGTAATCACTGTTAATATTTACTTCCAGAAGTATCTTTTTCTGACTAGTATTGCTCCTGAAATGCTCTTGGTGTTCTGTTTTTGACATCTCTGCACTATTAACTATTTCCATTAAGTTTTACTTTTGCTATTGATGCCTTTCATCTTTCATTAGTTCATTATTTCAGTTTAAATCTAATTAAACATTTGGTACATGTATGTAAGTTCCAAAGTCCTTAATCTTGCATAGTGTCCCAGAGTCTGGTCCCGCGCTGCTGTCACTGTTGCTTTACTAATAATCACCCTTCTAGAAATACTGGAAAAGAAAAAACGTCAAGAGTATTCCCTGATTACAATAGTTTCCTGTGCTAGACCATTGGGGCCATCATGTTAAATCATGGTTTTCCTTCCTCTGTGTTGATTTGATCTGAAGGTACTGTCTATCACTTCTGCTTCATTCCCTTCTCTACCTGTCCTAAGGCTGACATACTTTCCCACTGTGACTTCTTCCTTATACAGGCACTAGTACTTTTTGGGGCAGTCAACTCAGGCTCAGTTGCGTGTCTCACAGTAAAACACACATAACTCTTATCACAGCCTGTTTAGGAATAATTCACATAGGTACCATGTTCAGCGATTGCAATGAGTCCATCAGTCATTTGGGGCTATCTCCTGTACTCTCAGACCCCATCCATGGAAGAGGCATGCCACTCTTTATTATGTACAAGACAATAGCCATCTGTAATCCCCTGTCCTCCACACATACAAGGAGCCTCTACCTTTGGCTGTCTCCGCTTTAGCTGTAGGTCTTATTACCCTTGGCAGGGGCCACACGACGACCACTATATACCAATATACTACTGTAAACCAATAGGGGATGTCTGCCACATAGGACTGATCTCCACCTCAGGTGGCTCAGTCTCAGCTGCAGATGCCCCTCTTAGGCTCATGTTTGGTTCTGTCATGTCTACATATACTTGGGGCACCAAGTAACGTGACTTTCCAAGGAGTCTACTACTCTCTCCAGATAATGACAAACCAAAAAAGCAATTCCACCCAGTCTATCCTGGAGAACCAATGAGAATCTTAAGCTTACTTGCAGTAGAGCTGGCCACTTACTCCAACAATCGTTAACTACTCATGTCTTGAGGAGGGGGCAACCAGACAAACCCTCTCATCATCCATGAGGGATATTAATGGCCCAATCCTATGTAGGTAATATAGCTGCTCTGATCTTAAGAAACCAGTGGGCATGGCATATCCAGAGGACATAATTCTACAATACGAGGAGACACCATTGCAATATCCCATGCAGGACATAGCACGTCAGTAGTAACCAGGCCAGGACAACTTTTGCATTTAACCCAGAAACAACATATTTAAAAAAAAAAAAAAAAAAGCTGGCTGTGGCGGCACATTTATTTATCTTATTTATTTTTAAAGATTTATTTTATGTATATGAGCACACCATTGCTTTCTTCAGACACACCAGAAGAGGGCATCAGATCCCATTATAGATGGTTGTGAGCCACCATCTGGTTGCTGGGAATTGAACTCAGGACCTCTGGAAGAGCAGTCAGTGCTCCTAACTGCTGAGCCATTTCTTCAGCCCGAAACAACATATTTTTAAGAGTAAAAAAAATTTTTTTTAAAGAATAGGAAGAACAAACAATAAGTAACTGCTTAGACCAAAGATTCACTTTTTTTTTAAAAGATTTATTTATTTATTATATGTAAGTACACTGTAGCTGTCTTCAGACACACCAGAAGAGGGCCCCAGATCTTGTTACAGATGGTTGTGAGCCACCATGTGGCTGCTGGGAATTGAACTCACGACCTTGAGAAGAGCAGTCAGTGCTCGTAACCGCTGAGCCATCTCTCCAGCCCTCCAAAGATTCACTTTTAAAAGATCATTTGATGAAAAGCCAGGGAGTATGGGGTGTGGGGTGTGGAAGGCCTTCAGGAAAAGGCTTGCATGTGGCGATGTGCTTTTCCTGCCCTCCCCATGAGGTTCCTAGCCATTAGTAGCAGATGTAATAATGGTGACAGAGCTCAGATAAAACAAAAAGAATGGAGAAATGCCAAGGCTCAAATAAAAATGAGGCTTGATATATTTCCAGAATGAAAAAATATTTAATAAAATCAGGGTCAAGAGAAAGTCCCTATACCACTTGTCTTCCTCCCTCACTTCTGGTCAGACCAAGGGCGCCTGCATCGGAAGCTATCTGACCTCAAGTCAGGCACACTGTGTCTTCAGGGCTTCTCAGGATGCTTCTTTATAAGGTCAAACCACACAGGTCAGGGAAGACCCAGGTACAGGCTGGGGAGCCCCACAGGTATAGGGCTGAGGGAGCCCAGTAGGTACCGGCCAACAGAGTATCACAGGATCCAGAGGTCCAACAGCCAAGGAGGCCCACATCAGGGAGCCTGTGTCTGTGCAATTCCTTCCAGACAGCGTGTGCACCCCGGGCCTCACTCTTGAAGGAGCTTGTGCTTGACTGTAGAGCTTTCTGAGCAGAGGTGGACAAAAAGGGTGCCAGCAGCAGTGCGAGCCCGCAGCTCCTGGAGCTCATAGTCGTGGGCCCACTCAATGTTGCCCCACTTCTGGATCTAAGGAGAGGTAAAAACAAGCTTCTAGGTGAGTAGTCTTGCCTGGTAACCCGAGTTACATTCCATTCTCATCACTGGGCTACAGGTGGTGAGCCACGATCCTACCAAACATCTAAGACCTAGGTGGGTAATCTGGCAATAACGCCAGGAAGCGGGGGCTGGCTTTTTTGCTCTTTGGGGCTGGAACATATCCCAGCTTAGGGGCTGCCCATTGTGATCCTTGATCTCACATTAAGACCAGGCTGCCAGCATGAAGCAGCCTGGAAACTATCATCTTCTATGAGTTGTATATCTCATTGTCCTTCAAGGCTATAGGCACTACTATGGGGATGCAGTAAATAAATGAAGCCAGACCACAGGCAACTTTGTTCTGACCCCTAAGGAGCAGCAGAACAGCAGTGATTCTCTGCAGCACACAGGAAGCCAGCTGTAGATCCTCTCAGAATTGTAACAAGAGGGAAAAGCTCCGAACCCACCGTGGTTGCAGACATGAGTATTCCAAACCCACTCTGCTAGCCTCTCCCTGAAGGAGGCCAGCAGTCCTGGCCAGATCACCAGGGAATAAAAAAATATTTCAGGCCATACAAGCTACCTGAATTTCTGGTTGCTTGGTCTCGGTTTGCATAACTGAAATACATTATCTGAGATAAATGACCTTCATTTCAGGTCATTCCTCATTTTGTGCAGGATCAAACCCAAAGTTCAGAGGGTCACCTGGCTTGAATTCCGTAGCCAAAAGCAGAGTCCAAACCAGAGGCCAGATTTCCTGGTTTTGTACCAACCTTATAGTCCTAACAGCTGACATCAGCCCTTCTCATGAAGTGGCCTGACATCAGTAAATGGCTCTCCTCTGCTGTATAGAAATAGGTTGCCCCTGGCATTTTTCCAAGCAAAACATTAAATATTCCGAAAAGATTTTTAATCCCAAAGAAACCAACTCCTAATAACATTCACCTTCTGACCCTCAGGACCATAAGAAACACTAAGTTCTTAGTGTTAATGATGCAAACAATGGGCTGGGGAGATGGCTTAGCACTTGCTGCACAAGGATGAAGATCCAAGTTCAGACCCAATAACCACATAAAAGCCAAGTGGGTATAGCAGCCTACCTATAGCCCTAGCTCTCCAGAGGCAGAGACAGGGACTCTCCAGAACAACTTAACTAGCCAAATTGGTGAACTCTGGGTTCAAGCAAGAGGCTCTGCCTCAATACTAGGGTAGAGAATAATTGAGGAAGATACATCTTGTGAGTCTCTACCAGAATGTACACACATGTATCTTGGTTTTTTTTCAAGACAGGGGTTTTCTGCATACATGTATCTTTACCTGCATATGCACCACATAAATGTGAACACATACAGAGAGAGTGAGAGAAGAGAGAATAAAAATAATGAAAAAATGAAAGTACAAACAAAAGCCAGGCACCGTGGCACACATTTGTGATCTCCGGAGGCAAAGGCAAGAGCATATTCAGACGTTCCAGGCCAGGCTAGTGTACAGATTGAGTTTCAGACAAGTCAGGACTATATAGCAAGGCTTGTCTCAGAAAAGCCAAAATAAAATAAAAATGTAAATAAGCCAGCCACTGTGACATATACCCATAATCCCAGCATCCGAGAGGCTGAGGCAGGAAGATCAGAAGTTCATGATTAGGCTCAGATACACAATGAGCTCAAGGTTGGTCTAGACTACATGGGACTCTCTCTCAACAAAGCAAAACAAAGACAAGCCAAAAATAAAACCGTGACCAGCAGCATGGAAAACCTTAGTTTTCCTGCCCACTAAATCAAACATGTGTGCAAGTAGCAGCTACTCCTTGACTCCTCTGCCATCCAGGAGAAATATCAGGAGCACAAAGCAGGGCAGATGAGGCCCAAATACCTTCATCTGGCCGTGAGCCTCCAAGTGCACAGTGGTGGCCTTAGCCCTAGTAACACAGACACAAACCTCAGTATAACTAGTATAATCTAACACTACAGTTTATTCTTTTATAAAATGTGGGTAAATACAAGTCCTACCCAATCAAGCTGTTGAAGAGGAGTTGGGGGGCGAGGAGAGTACTGAACAACTCTGAACCCTTTCACATGCATGGGTATGTGTGTGTGTGGTGCTGATGATGGAACCCAGGGCCCAGAGCATACTAGGCTAGCATACTCTAGCATATAGTGAGCCATACCCTTAGCCTGAGCAATCTTTACTGTTCCTTAGTTTGATTTTTTTTTTTACATGTACAAAGTAATAAAATTCAATGAATCTGAATCAGAAAGGGTTAAGGTGGGAACTGAGATCAGAACTTACCTGGTACTCTTCCTCCAGGCGTGACAGAAGCACAGCTTGTTCCACAGTCAGGCGCAAGTCAATCAGGCCCAAAGTCAGCAACATGGATTTGAGCTGGGCCACTACAAACTCAATCCCTAGGGGTAGGGGACACAAGCCCAGTCAGAACTGATAGCCTACTGCCTGTCAGTTTCTATTCCCTCATGGACAGGGGGTAGGAGGCACCATCCTAAGACCCACCTGAGCTTGACACACTCTCCTGACAGAATACTCCTCCTTGTCTTGGGGTAACTCACCTCTGCCTTTTCTTGGATAAGTATATGACCTGAACGGGGCTAATTGGCATATCCCCCAGGCCCCACTCCATGATTGGTTAAAAGATGGCTATATGGGTCTAAACTAATGATACACGAAGTCCAGACTTTTCTTGGAGGCTATGTGACCCTGGAGAACTAAGTAAAGGGGTAGGACATCAAAGCCACCCAGCCTCCATGCTCAAGAGGACTCAAGAGGGATGTGTCACTAGGTACCCAACCCTCTAGGCCCATGAAGCCCAAACTGTACCTTGCAGAGCCCACATGTTGTAAGAGGACAAGTGGCTGGTAAGCACCTCTCGGGTCTGGGTAGGGATGCTGGGTCCCATTATGCTGGTGGAGGAGCCGATCTCCATACCGTACCTATAAGGGGAAGGCATGAGCATGTCTCTGGCACACTGTTCCCCAAAAGCAGTCTAACTTTTAACCAGAAGCAAAAAACCAAACCAAACCAACAGATATGGCGCATGTGCTTTCCTCAGGATGGCAGTGCATGGAGGTGCACACCTATGATCACAGCACTCAGAAGGCTGAGGCAGGATGATCACGGGCAGAAGGCCAGTGTGCCTGGATTATGTGAGACCTTATTTCAAAGAATCAAAACAAACAAACAAATGAAAATAGTCCCTCACAGGATGCCTGGGTCATTGTGAGGACTCAGGAAATGTATAACAAGTGATAAGTTCTGTGAAAATTGTTACAACAGAAGGAAAATCACCTAGGTATTTATTCCACAACCCTGCAGACAAGGCAGAGCCGTGGGGACTACCCCTTCCCATTCCACCTGGAAAGAGCTGACGCTGAATTTATTTTGCTACCTTATCAACATCTGTTCAACTCTGTACTTACTGGAGCCTTGTGTTAAGGAAAGCGTTGAGTACTATCAATCTCTAGAAGCCACACATCCACAAATAGTGTTCACAATGCTGCAGGAAGCTACCCTGACCTCTGTCTATGCACACGTGTATCTTACATAGTCACGTTTACTTAGTAGTGCAGCAATGATAATACAGATAATAATAATGAAAAAGTTTTTTAAAAACCAAAATTTGAGTTGTTACCTCTGCTGAGTTGAGTGCTAAGTGCTTTCTTTGCTGGTTTACCTTCCCCAATTAGCCTTGCAGGCAGGCTGGATTAGTCCATTGCAAGTCAAACAAACCAAGGCTCAGAGACCTGCTGGGGGAGAGAGCTGGGGCCTTTGGTGCTTCTTGGGGACTTAGAGCTGCCCCTGCATTTGTCATGGTATGCCCCAGTAGCAGTTATTTGGGACACAATGACCAAAATGATTTTTTTTTAGTTTATTTATCTCATGTATATGAGTAAACTGTAGCTGACATCAGACAGCACCAGAAGAGGGCATCGGATCCCTTTACAGATGGTTGTGAGCCACCATGTGGTTGCTGGGAACTGAACTCAGGACCTCTGGAAGAGCAGTCAGTGCTCTTAACCGCTGAGCCATCTCTCCAGCCTGACCAAAATGATTTTGAGGAACGTGTTTAACAAGGTAACCCCTACCTCTCAATACCTGAGGGAGCTTAAGCTCAGGAAGGCAGCCTGAGATTGCAGCTGTACTGTGTGGCCCTGACCCCAGCACCCAACCCAATCCTAGGTCTATTCAACGCTCCATGTGGGGCTGCACACCTTACCTTTTCTCAGCCCACTCTATGACGGGATCCCATTCGTTCTTCTGAAGTTCCACTAATGTCTCTGGCTCTTCCACCCTGTAGCTAATTCATTGTAAAAACCACCTTCATTAATAAAAAAGTACAAGTCCTTCATTGAGGGACAGAAAAGGAAAATGCAAAGGGCAAAAGCAAAAACTTTACACCAACAACCCAGCTTCCTAAGTCTTGTCCCATAAAGCCATGGTGCTCAGAGTGTAGCCAAGGGGTAAAGGAACCACTTGGGCCAGTAGCACCAGCTCTAGCCTCCCTTCAGAAGCTCACTACCTGGACACTTTCTTAGATAAATCCCACACTGATGACAAGCAGAACCTCTGGGGTTCTGGTCATGTTCCCACATGCCCTCCAGGGACTTTTACTGTAGCTTGAGTTGCAATCCACTACCTTCCAGTTCCCAAGTACTTGACAGGTCCAAACTAGCCCATGTTAGTGCTACTCAAAAGCAGACCTGCAATAAAAATGGGATCCATACCCACTGGACACAGTGCTGTGCTACAAGTTCAGTGACAGCCCCTGCTCCTGACCAAGGACCAAATGCCTGCTGACCTCAAGAGCCTAGCCACCTCCTGGAGTGGCTCCTTTTCCCAAGGGGATCACCACAGAATCATTTTGATAAAGACACAGAAGGGTCAGTTGATAGGCGCTAACTTGCACAGTCTCATGGATGGGAACCCTAGGGCACCACAGAAAGCTAGTTTGTAAGCAGAGGAGAATGCAGAGAAGCTGAGCTGCTGAGAGCAGAGCAGGAAGCCTTTCCTCCCTACCCAATCCTGGACCTGAAGAGTGGAGGCAGGTAGAACTTGGTCCAACTGCCTTTGTTTATTTGTTGGAACCCTGTATAGTTTTTAAGAAGCCTTCTTTACCAAAGGGAGGCAGAATGAACTCTGTTCCCTGCAAGCCACTGTTCCCTAGCAAAAACAGAGTAGGCTTTCCTACTCCCTTCTTTTCAGAGTACCTATGCTAGCATGCCAAGCAATCCCTGGGGGTGGGGGGTGACTCCAAGCCTCTGAGTAATAGGGCCAGCAGGCCCAGTACTGCGCAATCATTCAGCTGTTTCTCTGATGTTCCTTTACTATCACTCTCCAACAAGCAAATACAGACACAGGGGAGAATTCAGAATTGGGAGAGACTGGCCCCTGATTATTGCCACTTGTAATGACAGGGATGCTAATACATGAACACATTGAGGGCCAGATGTGCTGCTGGGGGTTGGCCAATGGGTCCTATAATTCTGGAGCCTGTGAGAACGGCATACATCTCTATGGCAACTCAGCTCAGTCCAAGGGGTACCCTATGCTAGAACAGTCTGAGAAGTTCTCCTCCTGGGGTTCAGTCATATCAATTGGGCTACCTTTTTGACTTCTTGCAAAATAATGACAAAGGCCTTGCCTTTCCCCCCTCTGATATGCTTTGGACAAATGAAACAAAATAGACTAAGAGGTTCACACCACCCAAGAAGACTGTTCATCTAATGTCACTTACCAGATGGTGTCAGTGTCTAGAAACTTCACAGCTGCCCGGATCAGCTGGTCTTTACTTCGCTGGGTTGGGTTGTCCAAGGATGTGTTGCACAATGTGGTCTTAATGAAAAGGTAGAAGATGCTCTGTCACCCTCTGTGGGGTTCAGGCACATCAGAGCCATGCAGTAGAGCCATTGTCACAGCCGCTGCTGTCACTGCTGCAGCAGCCTATCTGCTAGGGGATCTGAAAACCAGGCTCCGTCTTCAAACTCAATTGTGCTCACCAGATTCATTGGCCTCTCACAGTGGTCTTTCTTGGAGGAGTGAACTTCCTCAAAGTTTCAGGGGCTTTATATATTTTCACATACATGACTATCAGATTAACCTGAATAACAATGCTTTGGGGCAGATGTGAAAATTGAGGCCCACAGAGGTAAAACACATATTCACATACAATAAAGGCACGAAACTCAAAATAACGAAAAAGCTTTACCAGCTTGTCTGACACCTCAGAAAACAGGTCAGGCAGATTAAACTGGGATCAAGATATTTTCCTAGTGTTAGCTCATCAAGAGGAGGCTTCTGAGACTACTCCAGGCCTCAGTTTGTAGCCTTGTCACCCTGATTATACTAGATAGTCAAGAAGTAGACTATGTTGTTGAGGCCCATCTGGGTCTGCAGTGAGTAGGATGAGAACACCTAACCCCAATACTTCCTTAGAACCATGTGAGGGCTGCATGCATGGTACCATCTGGCCACTCATGGCACCATAAGGTGGGCAGTACGGTAGGGATCACAGGGCTGAAGGGGGATCTCTCTGTATGGCCGAGGGGGCTTGCAGAGGCAGGGCTTCAGGGGCCTCAATGGCCGTGGACCAATGTTCACTGAGCTCCACATATACTTCCAACTGGAACTACTGAGTAAAATCCATGGCCACTGCTCCTCTGTCACTAACCAAGCTATGAAAGTCACAGGAAATAAACATGTAAATAGAAAACAGGCCACGGGGCTGCAGAGATGGCTCAGCAGTTAAGAGCACTGACTGCTCTTCCAAAGGTCTTGAGTTCAAAATCCCAGCAACCACATGGTAGCTCACAACTATCTGTAATGAGATCTGATGCCCTCTTCTAGCATGTCTGTCTGGAAACAGCTACAGTGTACTTACATATAATAAATAAATAAATCTTTAGAAAAAAAGAAAAGAAAAGAAAACAGGCCACTATAGACTAAGCAGTGATGAAACAAATGACGAACTGCTATAATGAAAAATAAAGGCTGGGCTCAGGTGAGGCAGCAGACACCTTTAATCCCAGCACTTGGGAGGCAGAGCAGGCAGATTTCTGTGAGTTCGAGATCAGACTAGTCTACAGAGCAAATTCCAAGATAGCCAGAACTATATAAACAAAACAAAACTGTTTCAAAAAAAAAAAAAAAAAAAAAAGATGAGAGACATGGCTGAGATGTGGATTATTTGCCTAGTGTGCACAAACCCTGGGCTCAACCCCCAGCACTGCATAAACAGGACATGGAGACACACACCCATCACCTCAGCACTCAGGCAGTAAAGGCAGAAGTTCAAGGTCATTTGTAGCTACAAATCAAGTTGGAGGCCTGCCTGAGATATGAACCCGTGTCTCAAAAACCCAAAACCAACCAAGCAACAAGAATAAAACAGAATGGGGGTAGGGGGAGCACTGGGAGTCATTAATGGTGACTTCTGTCCAGAAACCAGGGGAAAAACAGTCACACAACTCAGTTTAGTGTTCCAAGTAGAGCAGACTACCAAGTAGCCAGGCCAGACATGGAGAGCCCTTGACCTGTTCAGTGACAGATGGTTTAAGTGTGGTTGCAGATAGGCAGACAGGAGCTTTGCCTACCCCAGAGCCTTGTCATAATATGGAAAGAACTATAAGTTTTTGCCAGGAAGGCTTGGGGAGCATCAGGTCAAAGTCTGTATGATAAAAGTCTGCTTGCTACAAGTTTGTTACCAGGTGCATGGTGTAGAACTTGATGGTATCCTGCTGAGAGTCCCATTCAGTGGCCACTGCGATGGCCAGGGCTTCGCTGGGGACAGTAAAAAGCTTGGCTTGGGGAGTTTTCAGCTTTCTGTGGTCCAGGTTTATCTCAAAGCCACCTTAAAAGATCAAATGAAAGTTCTCAGGGAATGTGGATTTGAGTGACCATTCCTGTCCTTTAGCAACAAACTTGGTGCACACAAAGACAACACTGACATAAGTGCTACCGTCATCTGGCTGGAGACAAAAGTTTGCCCCAACAATTCACAAAAAGGCCATCAGATTTCTCAGACACTTACCTTCACCCTGTGAGATGCTGACATTCTGATAAAACCTCTTCCTTTCTGTAAGACAGATTTTTCAGAGACAATTTAAAGTAGCATCAAAAGGGCTCCAGAGACAACACCACTTGTATCATCATTGCTAATGCTGACTGATTGGCTTGATTTTCATATTGCCATTCAAGGTCTGCCCTAGTCTGCAGTATCCTCAACAGCTTCCGATTAAAGCTAGGGAAAGACTCTGCAGGGACAAGGGGAGAACGGGACTTGATGGTTATGGCTCTCCTAGTCTCCAAGCCTGTACATCACACATTTACATTCACACAGAAAATAAAGCTAACAAAAACATCTCCCATCTTCTCTAACTCATGTATTTAATTAACCAGCTTGCTTGTATATTCAAGAGGAACTCCAAATATTTCCTTCAAGGGGGATAATCTGTTTTATATGTCTTTGTTAGAATTACAGGAACTTATAGAAACTTCATATGTGTGCAAGGCAGGGGGAGGGTCCTGGGGAGGGTTTGATAATGAATAAGATAGAAAAATCCTTGTCTTCATGTACTTTAAATTTTTTATAAAGTTATCAGACCTCCAAAAGAGGCATGGAAATAAGAGGACTAGTTGGAAAAAGGGGGTGCAAGGGGGGAGGGAATGAAAGGATAATGGAGAAGAATATTATATTATCATCAAAGATTGGACACTAAAGGCTCATATATTTGCATGCTTGGTGGATCTCATTGGTGCATTGTTGGGAACGATTAGGAAGTGAGGCCTTGGTGAAAGAGGTGTGACCCGGAGATGGGCTTTGAGGTTTCAAAAGCTTATGCCAGGCTCTGTCTCTCTCTCTGCCTGCTGCCTGTGGATCAAGATGTAGCTCTCAGCTACTTCTTCAGCACCATGCCTGCCACCATGTTTTCTACCATGACGATATGGTCTAACCCTTTAAAACTATAAACAAGCTTCCATTAAATACCTTCTCTTATAAGAGCTGCTTTGGTCATGATGTCTCTTTACAGCAATAGAACACTGACTTAGACAATATATATGTACAAAATTATAAAAGAATAATTATAAGAATTATCAGCTCTGGCCACTGAGATAATGATACAATTGACCATATCATCTGAAACTATAACACCATTCTACTATTGCACACATTCTACAACAAAATAGGTAAGTTTCTGCCACCGTTAAATTTCCCTACTTTATCTGCTACCTGGTGGGCTGGCCACAGCCTCCTTTCCTATCTGTGATTGAAGTTGTATACTACATCCACTGTGCATTCTGGTGCCTCTACTGGGTAACATGCAAAAGTCTGGCCAGGCAGAAGTCAGTGAGAACAATTCTTGACACAGGCTTGAGAAATGGGTGAAAGAAATGGGACACAGAAAGGACAGAAACTGACTGTGAAGGACCGACTCTCCCAAAGCTGCCAGGACAGCTAAGTTTCCTATAACCCTCATCTTCTAGCATGCTCTGCTAGCCAGGGCTACCTCTATATCTGAATAAGAATTTAAAAGTATGGATAGTAAGGTGATTAGAGAGGAAATAAAGACACACAGAAAACAAGACAGTAGAAAGGCAAAAGAACCCAAGAGATAATGGCTTCATATTCAAAGGCTTTAGACAGGGCTTTTCAGTCTGAAGTTTTGACACAGGGCAAACACCAGTCTTCCTACTGGTCCTTACATTCAAGGACCAGCCTTGGGGATGAGATGTGCTCTCCAGAGGTTCTGTCTAGTGAGAGCAAAATGAATAAGTGACTTCAATGACAGCAAGAACATGTGGATGGTGGGAATCCAGACTGAGGAATCCTTATCCCATCTTGAGTTGCAAAAGGACCTCTGAGCAAGCAGTTAAGAGTTCATATGTGGGGGCTGGAGAGATGGCTCAGTGGTTAAGAGCACTGACTGCTCTTCCAGAGGTTCTGAGTTCAAATCCCAGCAACCACATGGTGGCTCACAACCATCTGTAATGAGATCTGACGGCCTCTCTGGTGTGTCTGAAGACAGCTACAGTGTACTTAGACATAATAAATAAATAAATCTTTAAAAAAAAAAAAAAAAGAAAAGAATTTTCAGGATTAGAATGGCTTACATGAGGCTCAGTTGATGAAGTACTTGCTTCACAAGTATGATGATCTAGTTGAATGCCCTGTACCTATATAAAAAGCCAGAGAATAGTCATGTAGCTTTCAATACCAGTGTTGAAGAAGTGGGAACAAACAAGAGGATCCCTGCAGCTTGCTGGCCATTTAGCCTAGCCAATTCAGCAGCCCTGTCTCAAAACACACGGAGAGGGTCAGCAAGATGGCTCAGCAGGTAAATGTGCTTATCATGCAAGCCCAATGACCTAAATTCAATCCCCAGATCCCACACAAGTTTGAAAGGAGAGATGACCACATAAAGATGGTCTCTGTCCTCCACATGCATGTGTGGCACATATATCCAGACACATATACAAACAATGAAAAACAAAGAGGCAGCCATAAGAAAACAAAAACAAAAAACAAAACAAAGACAGGAGAGAACAACTTTGAAAAGCTAGTCATAAGAAGAATGAGAAATTAATAACCTCTAGTTTTCTTCCCTGAGACGTTGCTTAAGTCCATATACAGAAACAAGTGGTTTTCAGTGTCACTTCCTTCTTAAATCCCTCTTGTCTAATGTATGGTTATTCTACCACTCACAGTTTAGGAGCTGCCCCCTACCCCCCACTTTTAAGAACCTAAAGGCACAGGACTACAATTCCCAGACTACAATAAAAATCTGTGTCAACCATACAATCATGATACCGTTATCTTTTAAAACAGCGCCATCTGGTGGGTCTTGGACCTTAAAGCTAAATTCAAAATAGTTAACCTTTTATAATCCTATGACATCTCTAAGTGGTGGTTTTCAGACATCAAAATTCGTTTAACATAAACATATAAAGAAAGCCTCCAACTCAGGCCAGGTATGGTGGTGTGTGCCCTTAACCACAGCACTGAGGAAGCAGAGGTAGGCAGTTTGAGACCAACTTGGTCTACATGGAGATCAAAGCCATCCAGGGATACACAGAAAGACCATCTCAATAATTAATGTAATTAATAATCCACACTGAAATACTACATCACACCCTTTGAGGTGACTATAATAAAAAAGTCAGACAATAACAAGTTTTAGTGAGGGTATAAAGAAATTTGAGACTTCATGCACTAGTACTAGAAATTTAAAACATTGCATCCACCTTAAAAAACAAAAAACAACCTTAAGGGCTAGGAGGTGGGGACACAGGTATTTAATCTCAACAACTGAGAGCAGAGGCAGATGGATCTCTGTAGTGTGAGGTCAGCCTGCTCTACAATGCTAGTTCCAGGACAGCTATGGCTATACAGAAAAACTATCTTGACACCCCTCGCCACCAAAAAACCCCCAAAAAACAAAAACTAATCTTACTATTCCTTAATGAGCTAATTTCCATTTGATCCAGCAATTTTAAGCTTAGAAAATATAGCCAGGAAAGATAAAACCAAACCCATGCAAAAACTTGTACACAAAAAGTGCTGTATCAGCATCATTCATCATCATTCATTACTCAACCAAAGAGTAAGAAACAACTCACGTGTCCATAAATGTGTATTTCTACACCAAGCTATTCAGCAATAAAAAGACTGGACTATGGATATATGTATGATACAACACAGACAGACCTTGAGAACATAAATACTCAATTACTAAGTAGAAAAGGCTAGTCCTAAGCTCCACACAATGCAATGTCTAAAACTGAAATCTTTAAGGAAGTAATGGTTGCCTACGGCTGGGGAGATGGCCAGGCAGGTGGATGGTACTAAAGGGTACTCGCTGCCTTTTTTTTTTTAATGTGTTTAGGAATTTTGCCTGCATGTATGTCTATCCACGATGTGCACGCCTTGTGCCCAAGGCCAGAAGGCATTTGATCCCCCGGGACTGAAGTTATGGATGGCTGTGAGCTGCATGTAGGTGCTGGGAACCAAACCCAGGTCCTCGGGAAGAGCAACCAGTGCTCTTAAGCCTGAGCCAGCACTCTATCCCCTACGGACTACTTTTTACCATGATAAAAATGTTCTTAAACTGACGGTGATGGTCATTCAAATTAGTGAATATATACTAGGGAATGTACTGTATGCTAAGTAAATTATATGTATTAGATTTTTAAAATTTTATCTCACCTGTGAGTGCTCTGTCTGACTGTATGTACATGTGCTATGTATGTGCTTTGTACCCACAGAGGTCAAGGTCAGAAGAGGGTATCTGATCCCATGGAACTGGAGTTACAGATGGCTGTGAGTCACTATATGGGTGCTGGGAACTGAACCCATTCCTCTGTAAAAGCAACAAGTGTTCTTAATCTCTGGGCCATCTCTCTAGCCCCTTAAGTAAATTATATCTTAATAAAGGTATTTAAAATTCTGCCAGGGTCAGAGAGATGGCTCCGTGGGTAAAGGTGCTTACAAGCAAGTCTGATTCCAAGTTTAATCTCCCAAGCCCATGTAAAGGTAGCAAGAGAGCACCAACTGTCAGAGGTTGTCCTCTCATCGCCACATGTACAGTGGCACATGGATGCCCAAATACATGCATACACAAATAAATATATGATAATAAAAAATTCTTGCAGCCAAATACATAAGTGCACTATTTTCCAAATTGCTTTTCATCTGGAGTGGAGGTCCATACCCTAGGCTGTTCTGGCCAATATAATGAAAGCAGACAATATGTATGAGTATGTGGCTTTGTTCCAATAAAACTCTACTTCAAAAGCAGATAGCCGTCTGGTCCCTGACACTCCTATGAGAATGGCAAAGCAGGTAACGTCTCTTAAGTGGCAGAAACTTGGAGAAGCTGCCTTGGACAGGAGGCAATTTGTAAATGGTAGGAACAGGACAGGACTTCAAGCTTTTATTTCTTTGGGAATTTACCTCATATGCTGCTTCTCCAAACTACATCCTCCTCTGGGCAGAAAACAGCAGGAGGGTGGCAATGGCCTCACAAAGGTCTCTGCACTGCAGGACCTCCTCCTCCAACCCCACAGCGAGCCCTTCCTTCAAAAGCCTCTCCTCTCCTGACAAGTTTCTATGGTGTAGCTGTTCCTAACATTGACAAGTGGATTCTTAAAGAAGAAGGACTTAATAATTTACATACTTCAAAGATACACAAAAATATCTCCCACCTGGGGAGGACAAAAAGAGCAAAGCATACCCTAGGGAGGCACGGCATAAACAAAGGAACACATTCAGGAGTTCACTAAATAGGCAAAGGGTCAATTTAAGCGCATGGATGCTTTTTGTTTTCCATTGTGGAGGTGCTTGATCTGCCATCTTTTCTTCTGTATTACAGACTTACCAGTTGGCTCTTAGCATTATTTAGCACATAGTAGGTAGTCAAAGGTGAAAGAAAATAGGAATGTATGAATGAATGGGGCACAGAGAGCTATCTGTAAGTCAAGCCCGTTCTCCTCCTCCCCATACCCCATGACCTCAAGTGATCCTATCTCAGGCTCCCAAGCAGCTGATACATGTGTGTGACGCTACTCTTAGCTTCTTCCTTTGTCTTTACTGGCTTTTTCTGCCCCACTTTTAGGCCTTCGTTTGTGTCCTGATAAGCAAAAATCAGCTCCCTGGTGCATCCACTCCCTTCCCCAGTTATATAAAATCATGGGCTATAGACCATTGAACGGCTCACCACGTATAGACGCTGACCACTAAACCCAACATCCTCAGTTCAGTCCCTCAAAGCCACAACCAAGTCCTGCTGGTTGTCCTCTGACCTCCATGTGCATGCCAAGTGCACACACAGATATATACACACTAAATGAAACAAGAAATTATGGGATTTACAGCCTAAAGAATTCTTAAAGGCAATCTCATGCTTCAGATCACCAAAGAAAGCAACATCATACATGCCCAAGACCACAGTACCTCAGAGATTTTGCCAACAACAGACCCCAGGTTTGTACTCTTATGCCAATTGCCAAACTGCCTATGGAATTGTTGCCTAATGAGGGCAGTGTTGCAGCAAGACCTCTAACACCCAGTCATCACCTCTGGACATGTTACACCCCCTTTCTCCCCCATCAAACTCTTACTCATCTCTCAAGCCCCAGTTTAAATGCCCTTTCAATCACCCTGTACACGCTCATCCTTGTGATTTCTTAAGTCCTTCATAGTTCCCATATCACAATATATTGCAAACTATTGTTTCGTAAGCATAATGAATCCTGCATCTGATGTTGAGAATCATTCAGGTGAGACCACATGCCCTCAACACAAAACAACTAACTGAATTTAGAGAGGTCATCACTACTTTTCATTCACTGAAGTGAACCTCACTTGTAGCAATCTCTCTTTCAGAAGCAATGAAATAACCTTCTTTCAGTCTTATTACAGTCCTTAGTAGGTCAAAGAAGCCTGGCATAAACTCCCACTTAGAGAAAGCTGCAGAGAATGCAGAGGCTGTGGCACTGCACTAGGACAGAGGGCCCGCAAACCCCTAAGGAAGTGTGCTGTGTGTGGTGGAAGACTTAAGGCCTGCCTCTGTGCCAAGTCTTCTGCTGGGTCCTGAGGACACAACACAGTCATGAGGACACAACACAGTCAGGTCAGTCTTTGCCTTCCATAGCCTCAACCAGTCTGCTCTGTGACCTTGGATGTCCTGATTGAAAGCCCAAATTTTCCTTTCTGAATCCAACTAAGACACCTGCTCCCCTTTAAAAGGAAAAACAAACAAACAAACAAACAAGCAAACAAAAAAACCCTGAAGCTGGGAGGTGGTGGTGGTGGTGGTAGTGGTGGTAGCACTCAGGAACTAGAGACAGGAGGATCTCTGAGTACGAGGCCAGCCTGGTCTATAGAGTGAGTTCCAGAGCAGCCAGGGTTACACAGAAAAATCCTATCCCCGAAAAAATAAAAAGAAAAGAAAAAATAAAGGAAATTGAGAAAAGCCTCAAGAGCCAAATATCTCGTGTCCTGGGCACGCTGTGTCCCCTAAAGTCACCCTCGCACTTGTTTGGATGTCATTTTTCAAATTGAAACAGAACTCTGTTGCTCTAAATATTCGCATAGGCCTGAACCCTGCCTGTCACCCCGCATTGCACGTCAGAAACCTTCCTCCAGGTGAGCCCGACTTGGCTCCTGACCAAAAAGTCACATTATGTCCGGGCCTCACCTGTTGGCGGGACATAGGCCCGGGCCGGAGGCTGCGGAGCTGGCCCCGGCCATACTGAGACGGTGGGGTCACTGAGACGCCGGTCCAAGAGACCGCGCCACCGGTCCCTCAGCCGGGGGTAGATTCGCCACATCCTGCCCAAGGACCTGGGTGGACACATGCGTGGAAACAGAGTACAGGAAAAGAGCGAAGAGAACCCCACACCCCTCGCTGGTTCTGTACGGAAACCTCTCACCAAGGGTTCATAGCCCTCAGCCTCCTCAGCACGCCGCCATCTTCCTCATGACACCTACGGCGCGCCGTCGCAGCCGTGCGCCCCGCTGCGCGCCACTCCCGCCCCCGTCAATCAGCATCATAAACGTGCTCGCCACGCCCCCTCCATGCCGCGCCACGGGAAGAAAACTACAAGTCCCAGAGGGCCGTTCGCGCTCTGCGCCACGTGCTTTCTCTGTCCGCCAATGGGCGGAAGCGCCGCGTGAGCTTGCTCCCGCCTCTCCAGCGCGCCCGCGCCAATTGGAAGCTGCAGAGTGTGTGTGTGTTTGTGTGTGTGTGAGCGCGCGCGTGTGTGTGTGAGCGCGTGTGTATGAGTGAGTGAGTGTGTATGCGCGTGTGTGTGTGTGTGCGTGCGTGCGTGTGTGTGTGTGTGTGTGTGTGTGTGTGTGTGTGTGTGTACCCGCGAGGGCAAGTGGGAAGGGAGACCCAGCTCAGGTCTGGGAGGCCCTGCTTGCAGGTCTCCGGGTCCAGGTGGCAACACGAGCGCTTGGTCTGGCCTCAGCGGGCGGGTGGTTCCCCGGCCCCTCCCCCGCGCGTGCGCGCCCGGGTCCGCCCTCCCCGCAGCTTCGGCTCCCGCGCGGCGGCGGCGGTTCCTTCCCCCTCCCCCAGCCCTGGCTCCGGGGGACCCCGCGATGCCGGTCCGCACCGAGTGTCCCCCGCCGGCGGGTGCCTCAACCACATCCGCGGCCTCACTCATCCCGCCGCCGCCCATCAACACCCAGCAGCCCGGCGTGGCCACCAGCTTGCTCTACAGCGGCTCCAAGTTCCGTGGCCACCAGAAGAGCAAGGGGAACTCGTACGACGTAGAGGTGGTGCTGCAGGTGAGCGCCAGGCGGCAAGGCCGGGCCCGAGGGCCTCCTCGCGGCGCTCACGGGCCGGGCCTGCCCTGGGCTCCTCGAGCCCTCAGCCGCGGACCAGGCCCTCTCACTGCCGGGGCCTCCTGCACCCGGCGCCTCCCACCGGGACCTGCCCAGCTGATGTCACACTCTCGAACCCTACCCCTAGCCCACCCCTAGACTCAGAGCCTGTAGTGGCCAGTCTCCGACAGACCCCGAAGACTGTCCCACACTTAGAGCCTTTGACTCGCCGGCTTGGGCATCCGGAAGCTCCCCCATGACTAGCCGTCCTTTAGCCTGAGTCGGTTCTTCCCAAGTCCTGTCCTCCCTACACCAGCCAGCCCTCCCACCAGTCCCTGTCGGATCCTGAAAAACTCTCCATTGGCTGCCCCAAACTCAGTACCTCTCGATAGCGGCCAGTGTCACATTCTCCCGGAATGAAGCTTTTCCTCTGACCCCAACTCCATCCTGAGTGCCAGGGACATTGCTCCTTAGGAGAACTCAGTCAGCCCACTGCTGACGGGGGAGAGGTGGCCAACCTCCCTCCATTGGCTGAGACAACCCACAGAGGTTGAGGCTCCCCAAAGACCAGGGAGCCTCACACCCAAATATCTCCAGTTGCACCACTTAGTGTTAAGACCTTGTCTCGTGGGGCCTTCCAGTACCAAAACCCGGCGTCAGTCAGTTCATAGGCATCCGCTGCTACACTTTGCTTCCTGTCCCAGGCTTCTTACCCTACCCTGCTGTGGCTCCTTCCCATCCCTGGCAGTCCCCCTGGCCTCTCCCCAGACCTCGCACCTTGATCTAGCTGGTTGCTATTGCTGGCTGTAGTGTTGCTGATTGTTATCTGCATAGCTCCAGAGTTTCCTCCGAGCCTCAGATGCCTAAGTACTGGGAAATCTAACACAGTTTTGTTTTGTGTCCACTTACCTCCCCCTATTTGACCTGGATATCTGAGTACTGGCTGGTGGCTGCCAGTCCCTGAACAACTTTGAAACTTCAGCTTCATCTTCTCTGGGCCTTTCTTTTCCAGAACTCCACCTCTTTCTCTCCCCCTTGAAGCTTTTCCCAACTGAAGGAGATTGGTGGGAGTAGATATTTCTCTTTTATCTATCTCCCCTCTCCACAATACTCTTCTTTCTAGGTATTAAACTGTCTGCCAGAAGACCAATTCCCTGTCCCACCTTGTGTGCTTTCTCCTAATGCCACCTCCTAGGTAGTTCCCCAAGTCTTGTTCCTTGAAAGCCAGAGGTTTAGAGGTGCATACTGCCCCAGGGCCCGGGGAGATGTATATTGAACATGTACAGCATCCACCACCCTTGGTTCTAATTTCCCATCTCAGATTCTTTTGAGCAAATAGATCTCCCACTCCAAAGACTCGAGAGTGTCTCTGCTTTCTAACTGCAGCACACTCATCAGCTCTTTTCTTTCCTACCATTTGTAGAAATAGTTCTCTCAGCTTTGAGATTGGGAAAACCATACTCTTATTAAATGTAATTTTTCCCCATAAAGCTCTATCATGAAGTATGGTATTTATTGTCATTGGAAAGCTGTGACTGAGTTATTTCAAGTCTTGTTACCTACTGTGATAATCATTTTTTTTCCTCCTTAAGATGTGATACTATAGTATGAAAAAAATTAGGCTTTTTGTTTTTTTAATTCATTCAATCATAAAATTCTGGAAGTGAGTTCTCTACATGGATCATGTTTAGAGTGGCCCTGAATTTATGCCCATTTACTGATTTCTGATGTAATAGGTTCATAGCTGCCAGAGCAACTAGGTTTCAAAGGGAAGTCTGTTCCTATCATTTGTCTGTTGTTCCCTGCCTCGACAGGGGCCTTGTGAATCAGTGGAAATAGTGATTGAGTTAGAGGCATGGTTGGTAGGTGTCGGGTAGCCCATATCCTTCCGTGGAATGCCGAGTGGTGGGAATGGTTGGTGGTCGTGCCACGGAATGCTCCCCTACATCTCTGCCAGTGAGCTTGTTACTGTGATCAGGTAGGGGCATAGGAACTGTTATGTTAATTGGTCTTCTCTAGACTCAGCCCTCTGAGAAAAGTTCTGTCTTTCATAATTCAACTTCTTTCCTGCTTTTCTTGTTTGACTTAAACTATTTTTAGGAAGCAGAATATTGTTGCAGTTAAAGGCATGGACTCTGAAGTCAAATCAATGAAAGTATACCTGCTTGTTTGGCCTAAGTACTTTTGCTAAGATACACTCCACATACCATACTGTTTACCTATTCAAGGTGTACCCTTAATGATTTTTAGGATATTCACAAAGTTATACAACTATCACCAGATTTTAGAACATTTATATTGCCCCAAAAGAAACCTTTGTACACCTCAGCCATCACACTTACCAATCCTAGGCTAATCTTTTTCTGCAGATTTACCTATTCTGAGACCAGATTTGGTAGTATTCACTTGTAATTCCAAAATTCAGAACCTGAGGCCAGAATCTGGGCTGCAGAATGAGACCCATCCTCAAAAAAACAAAAAAAAAAAACCCAAAAACTTAGGTTCATCTTCTACCTGTCCCGCACATGTTGTATAAATAGGGTCACATAGTTTTCCTTTCATGACCTGCTTCTTTACATAGCATATATTCAGGGCTCATCCATGTCTCAGCACATGTCAGTACTTCATTCCATTCTGTTGTTGCTCTTTGTAAACGTTGCCTATATTTTGTCTAGCCATTGATCAGCTGATAGACTTTTAGGTTATTTCTACTTTGGGGCTATTATCATTAATGCTGTTGTGAAATTCATATACAGATTTTTGGTTTGGTGGTGTGCATCTCTGTATATTGCCTAGGTTAGCTTTGAACCCCTAACTCCAAGTGACCTTCCTACTTTCCCTGTCCCAAGTACTAGGACTATATGTATGTACTATCAGCTGTATGCAAGTTTTTATGTGCACATGGTTTTGTTTCTCTTGAATAAATATAGATAACCTAGAGATAGAGTTGCCGGGGTTTATAGAATCTTTAGGTTTAATACTTTAGCAAACTACCAGTGGTTTTAAAGGTAGTTACACCATTTTATATTTCCTCTGACAGTATATGAGGGCTCCAACTTCTTCACACTTTACAAACTTGTTTGATTATAGTCATCTCAGTGGGTATGAAATGGTATCTCATGGTCTTAATAGAAATTCCTCAAAAGATGCTGTATCTTTTCCTGTATTTTCAGAACAGTGGGGTATGTACACATGCCTGTGAGTGCACAAGTGCTTACATACCTGGAGATGGGAGGTCTATATTAGGTGCCTTCCTCTATTGCTTTCCACCTTATTTTTTGAGACAGGGTCTCTCAGTGAACCTGAACTCACTGATGGGCTAGACTAACTGCCAGGGAATTCCAGGGACTGACCTGTCTGAGCCTCCCCAGCACTGGGGTTCAGATGTGCCCCACCTCACCTGGCTCTTTTGTATACTTGAAGTCCAAATTCAGAGTCTCATACTTGCATAACAAGCACTTTAACAACGGAGTCATCTCAACAACCCTGAAAACTCTGATTCTCAGCCTTTCTACTGCTGTGACAGTTCCTCATATTGTGGTGACCCCCCACCATAAAATTATTTTGTTGCTACTTCATAACTTTAGTTTTGCTACTGTTATGAGTTGTAAGTACCTGATATTCAGGATACCTATATGTGACCCCCTTGGGGGTTGTAACCCACATAACATCTTTTATTTCGAAATTCTAGTATAACAGTTACTAAAAATATATGCAAGGGTTCCAACAAGATCTTTTCCCCTGCTCTATGACTATTTTCCTCTATGCCATCCCATAAGTCACCAGTAGTGTAAAACCTAGGACCCTCTGAAAGGAATATTTTAAGAGTGGCTGTTAGACACAGCAATGCTGAAAGGCCTCTTTTCTAAAAAATTCGTCTTGTTACCTTTCACATTAAGATGTCAACCTCTTCATTGGTGAGAGGTGTGTGCAAGTAGGGTGATTTTAGTTCACCCATCATCATCAAGATCAATTTGGGAAGAATGGGAAGGATGTGGTTGAATGGAGGCCAGATAGAAATTCTGATTGGTAATCATGCAAATGTGAAGCAAGGTACACTTCAGTTTTTAATCTTATTAGCAAGTATTTCTTCCATCTAATAGCCTTTAGCTCTGAAAACTACTAACTGTATTGAGTTCTATAAGAACTACAAAAGTGAAAATTAAGGCTTCAGGCTCAGAGTGGCCTTTAATAAAAGTTTTTTTTGCTGAAGCACATGAGTGTGAACCAGCTGTGTTACTCAGTTCTAGTGCTCAGGCCAGCAAGTGAAGATGCCAGCAGTGAAGATGCTGGCATACTTGGGCACCTTTTGCATGGATTACCTCTGACACCAGCACCACGGTGTGACAGACCTTTTGGCTTCATTGAAACCTCATTGCTTTGGTGCTGACATCATCTGGCTAAATAGGTTCATTACAGTTTTTTTTTTTTTTTTTTTTTTTTTTTTTGGTTTTTCGAGACAGGGTTTCTCTGTATAGCCCTGGCTGTCCTGGAACTCACTTTGTAGACCAGGCTGACCTCAAACTCAGAAATCCGCCTGCCTCTGCTGAGTGCTGGGATTAAAGGCATGCGCCACCACGCCTGGCTCTCATTACAGCTCTTAAGAACTGCCTTAATATTTGATTTGTGTTAGAGATGGAAACCTGATAGGTGGGACTTGAGAGAGAGATGGTTCAGCAGTTAAGAGCACATACTGCTCTTATAGAGGACTCAAGTTCCCAGCGCCCATTGTCAGGCAGCTCACAACTTGTAACTACAGCTCCAGGAGGCTGTGACACTGGCCTCTTTCATGTGCATATACTCACATATAGATATAATTAAAAAGAATAAAATCTTTTTTAAAATTTTGATGGGTGCCATAAAACTTTTTTAGTTTCTTAGAAACCTCACTTAAAAAGAAAAGAAATGAAGAAACCTCACTTAATACATATGCTCCAAGTACCTCTGTACTTAGTTTTGCTTTCAGAAGTTAATAGGCAATTTCAGAGTTTATCATAATTAGAGTCACTTTAATGAATGCTGAAACCCTCCCTGAGCTGTTAGGTCCTGTTTGGGGAGAAAACAAAGAGAGAGAGAGAGAGAGAGGAGAGAGAGAGGGGAGGGAGAAAAAGGAGAAAGGAAAGAAGAATAACCGAAGTATACAGAATCAGTAAATGATCTACTGTCTGACATTAGCATGTGGCTCCAGGTTCTGTGATGGGTTGATTCCATCTATCTTATTGGGCAGCCAGCCTCAGCATTTCCTGGTCTGTTTCTCCTGCTGGTCTCTTGGTATTCAGCCTCCTGAGACTGAATGCTGTGTGTTGTTCTTCCCACCTTGAGAGAAAGGAAGAGACTCTTGTTCCACATTCAAATGTTAATGTTTCTTCAGAAGCACTTGTATTCTTATTGGCCAGATTGGAGTCACTCACTCCTACAGCTTTGGCTCAGAGGTGATGGGGTCTGTTTGTTTTTTTGTTTTGTTTTTTTAAGTTGGTTGTTAAGTAGGCATCTGACAGTGACTAAATGATTAATGACCTGTGGCTGCCAAGCCTTAAAATCTCCTGTGCCCCTTCTTGGGCTCAAAGTTCAGGGGCTACAGAAATGGCTCAACAGCTAAGAGCTCTGCTTCTCTTCCAGAAAACACAGGTTTGATTCCCAATACATTACAGCTCACAACCTTATCTAATTGCAGTTCTAGAGGGTCTAATGTCATCTTCTGGCCTCCACAGGCATCAAGCATACATGTGGTACAGAAACATACATGTGGGGCTGGAGAGATGGTTCGGTGGTTAAGAACACTGACTGCTCTTCCAGAGGTCATGAGTTCAATCCCCAGCAACCACATGGTGGCTCACAACCATCTGTAATGGGATCTGATGCCCTCTTCTGGTGTGTCTGTAGACAGTGACAGTGTACTCACATACATAAAATAAATAAATCTAAAAAAGAAAAAAAAGTTAAAAAAAAAAGAAGCATACATGTGGGCAGAACACTCTGTATATTAAAACACAAAAAGCCCAAAAGTCTAAGCCAGATATGGTAGCACATACTTTTAATCCCAGCACTAGAGGGACAGAGGCAGGTGGATTTCTGTGAGTTTAAGGCCAGTCAACTATATGGTGATACCCTGTCTTTGGGAGAAAAAAAAATGTCTTTATGAAATAGGCCAAACCAACATTCACAAAATCTTGGGCGTTATCCGGGTTCATAATTAAAATTAGTTCCTTCTAACTTCATAAAATGTTATTCTCAAATGTTCTGCTCATTTCATAAGGAAATAATTCAAGATGATGCTTAGGGTCAGTAAGGGCAGGAAAAGCTCTCCCAAGCCAGTAGCTGAGTAGCAGAGAGATTAAAATGATCTAGCAAGACACTTAGGGTTAGAGATGGCTCTGGGAATACAGGTGGGAAGGGCCCTGTGTATACTAATGCACAGTCTGCAAATGAGAGGGAAATGTATAGAGAATGAACGAACAGGCAGTTCCAGAAGGCACATCTTGAAATATTTGGCTGAAGGGAGTGATGGAGACCTGGGATAGTTTTTTTTTTAAGATATGTTTTATTAATTTTAATTAGTATATGTATGTCTGCATATGGGGATGTGCGCATGAATGCACATGCCCATGAAGGCCAAAAGGTGATAGATCCCCGAGAACTAGAGGTTCAGATGGTTGTGAGCCATCTGATGTGGGTCCTGACAACTAAACTTGGATCTTCTGGAAGAGCAGTAAATGCTCTTAACAACTGGGTCATTTCTCTAGCCCCTAAGATAATTTTCATTGTCAGTCAAAACTAAAGGTACCAAAGGCAGTTGAGGCTTGGATTGTGCTGGGTGCATGCTGACCACTGGCCTTACAGGATTTTTGAAGGACCCCAGGGGCTCATTTGTAAACACTGTCTTTTCTTTACAGCACGTGGACACTGGGAACTCTTACCTTTGTGGGTACCTAAAGATTAAAGGCCTTACAGAGGTAAGTATTTCTTGCCAGATCTGGGATAAGAAAGTGAGTGGCTTGCTCAGCAGCTCAGAGAGTCCAGTACTGCAATCCCATGGTGTGATTTTTTTGATTGTGTGGACCATAATACTGCAGTTTTGATTGTCCATTTGCAAATGTCAAAAAATTTCCCCTTTGGTCCTCAGTGTAGAGAAAATGAAGACTCAGCATGCACTCGACTCAGCCACTGAGCTATACCCACAGCCCTCACAAGTCACAGCATGATTGATTAGTCATTTTATGATAGATCTTTGAGTCAGAAAAACTTAGGTTAACCTCAAATTCGAGTTACCAGCCTCTGGAATGCTAAGATTATAGTTATATACTATTATGTCTGAGTGTTAATGATTTTTTAAGAAAAATTATATGGAATAGAGAGATGGTCCAGCAGCTAAAAGTGCTTGCTAACCAGGTATCAAATCCTAGCACTCGCATAATAAGCTGGCATCAGTGCACTTTTTTAAAAGATTTATTTATTTATTATATGTAAGTACACTGTAGCTGTTTTCAGACACACCAGAAGAGGGCGTCAGATCTCATTACAGATGGTTGTGAGCCACCATGTAGTTGCTGGGATTTGAACTCTGGACCTTTGGAAGAGCAGTTGGGTGCTCTTACCCACTGAGCCATCTCACCAGCCCCTTTATGCACTTTTTAAAAAAGATTTCTTTTATACATATTGTTTTGTTTGCATATACATATGCACACCAGAAGAGGACATCAGGTCCCATGGAACTACAGATACACATAGTTATACATGGTTGTGGACTGTCATGTAGGTGGTGGGACTTAAATGCAGGACTTCTGGAAGAGCAGTCAGTGTTACATAATCACTGAGCCCTCCAGTGCACCTTTATAAACTCACCTTCAATGTAGACAGAGACTAAAGGATCGCTGGAGCTTGCTGGCTTCCCGCTTAGCCAAGAAAACACCAACTCCAGGTTCGGAAGATGACCCTGTCTCAGAGAAATATGTAGAAAGTAATAGAAAAGAATGATATCCTCTTTTTTCCTATAAGCACACAAACCTACACAAAACTGTACACACTCTCACAGACACAAACAAAACTCTTGGTGGAAAAAAAGACCAGAGAGATAATTCAGCAGTTAAAAGCATTTGCAGAGGACCCAAACTTTCTTCCCAGGACACACAATGACAGCTTACAACCACTTTTGAGCTCTATGGAATCCAAAACCACCTTCTGGAATCTGTAGACACCCTCACGCTTCTGGTATACATGCACATGCCCATAAATAAAGAAAAAAATAGTATAACCTCCACCTTTATCATGAATTTAACAGTCTTTGAAATAAGAGAGTGAAGATTTTTTTTCATTAATTAAATATTGTGGTTTAGCAGGTTGTGGTAGCCCATGCCTTTAACCCTAAGGAGGCAGAAGCAGGCAGATCTCTTTTTGAGACCTACCTGCTTTACAGTGAGTTCTAGGACAACCAGGGCTAAATGGAGAAATCCTGTCTCCAAACCAAATTAAGTAAATAAATAAATGTTATGGTTCATTGGAACAGTGAAAAGGAAGAGTCTCGTTTTCAGCCTGATGACTAAAAATAAAGCTTTCTGTCCTCTCATCCAGCTTTCTAATTCTCAAGACTTCTGAGATTTAGAAGGTAGAGAAGAGTCTCCCTTCTTTCCATTAGTGGCTAAACAGAAAGAAAAAGGACGCCTGACTGCTACTGAGTTTCCTGCCAGGAGTGGCTGGGCACAGCCCTATTGCAGTTTCTCATGGCCTTTATGGCTTCATGTAGTCCAGCAGGACTGGGCTGGGTTGAACAGAGCTTGTAAACCTCACTCAGCCCTTTTCTGGATTGGTGAACTTTAGTTTCTCAAGTCTCTCTCTCAGCTTCTGCTTAAAGGAGAGTGAAAAATCCCTCTCTACTTCACCAGATAACTTTTCTGAGTGGGGAGCATTGTTAGAGTGAGTTGTAAATAAGAATGTGGCTCAAATGTGGGGTGCTGTTCTGATGCCCCACAGGCTTCTGCTTATCTGCTAGAGGCTGGGATAAGGATGCCCTAGGAAGTTTATTATTGATGCAGAAGTTATATTCCCCATCTCTGGAAACTTAACCCATCAGAGGACAGAAAGTGATAGTGAAAAAAGAGGGGAGGGGTGGGAGAGGGAGCTCTGCTTTGATTTGCCCTAAGGAAAAACATGTAGTAAATCAGGATATGCTCAGGCTGGGCAGTGGTGGCACACGCCTTTAAACCCAGCACTTGGGAGGCAGAGGCAGGCAGATTTCTGAGTTCAAGGACAGCCAGGGCTGCACAGAGAAACCCTGTCTCAAAAAACCAAAAACCAAAACCCAATAACAACAACGGAAAAAAAAAAAAAACCCTCATAAGGCAGCCAGAAACTAACAAAATGTATAGTATTTTAGAACATTATAACAGTGACTCCAAGGCCAATCACTTGAGTTTTAGGAAACTGCTAAGAAATGGCAAGAAGCCCTGGGAACGGTATGCAGAAGTGCTGACAGCTGAAAGCTTTTCCTAGGGCAAGTTCCTGGATGAAGCTCTTCCATCAGGCAGGGTGCTGGCATGGCTTTGCAGTGGGACCAGCCCACTGGTATTCATCCTTCCTGTCAAATCTCAGATCTGTAGGCAAAGAGGCCTTCCTAGTCCCATGTCCTCCCAAAGTAGTCTGCCCAAGTACAACACTGTCATGCTTCTGTGGGGAACTTAGTAAAGGCTGGTCTGTGGTCTGAGAGGCTTAAGACCAGAACAGGCAACAGAATGCTTGAGATTCTTCTCTAGTAACATGTTACAGCTTTATAAAGACACTTAACACATCATATATTTCATCCTTTTAAAGTACAGGTCTGTGTTGTGTTTGAAGCAGTCATTACTCTGTAGCCCTATTTAGAACACACTGTAGTAGCCCAGACTAGCCTGGAGCTCATGATCCTTCTGCTGCCGATGCCTGAGCACTAGAGTGACAGGCGTGCAGCTCCACATCCGGACAAAGTGTACAATTCATTGTGAACTTTGATACAGCCACAAAGATAGGCAGCAGATAACTTATCAAATTGTGAGTCTCTTATGCTGTAGCCCCAACTAGCATGTGCAGAGAGCTGTAATGAGTTGGTTGAATTTTATACCTGTATTAGTTGTTTGTTTATGCTTTTTCATAACTATTAAAGTATCAGTTCTATCTGGAAGGCAAGTGGATAGCTTGAGTTCAGGCTAGACCCGTCTTCATTCTTCTATGTTACCCAGGACTACACATAGAGACCATCTCTCAAAAACTAAAATAATAGCCAGAGGGTGGTGGTGCACACCTTTAATCCCAGCACTTGGGAAGCAGAGGTAGGTGGATCTCTCTGAGTTTGCCTAATCTATAGAGCAAGTTCCAGGACAGCCAGGCCTACATAGAAACCCTGTCTTGAAAAAAAACAAAGTGGGGACTGAAGAGACTGCTCAGCAGTTAAGAGCACTGACTGCTCTTCCAGAGGTCCTGAGTTCAATTCTCAGCAACCACATGATGGCTCACAACCATCCGTAATGGAATCTAATGCCCTCTTCTGGTGTGTCTGAAAAAAGTGACAGTGTACTGAGTACTCACATATATACAACAAATAAATCTTTTTTAAAAATAAAAAAAAGAAAGAAAAAAGTAATAATAATGTATCAGATACATAATTTATTTGGATTAAACTACATAAGTGATTTGTTTTATTTAGTTTTAATAATTGCAGTTTTGTGTATGTAGTATAGAGAGTTAAAAGTTAAATTTAAGGTTATTTGCCACACATTCACTAGCAAAATACAGCTTCAATGTTTAGGTGCTATTTTGAACTGAAGCAATTAGACTTGTAAAGAATAAGAATTAAATTGTGCTGTCCTTTCATTTCCGAGATAGCCACCAGTAGAGACCAACAGCATGGAGGGTGTCTGGGAGCCCAGCTTTGAAGGGGAGATTGTGATGAGGCCCTTCACTCCCCCATTAGTCAGACTGAAGTTGGAAGCAGGAATACAGGCCACACTAGCCAAATTCATGAGACTGATAAATGAGAAAAGTGATGTCACTCTTAATTCAGTACTTGTTGACCTATTGGCCAAGTAATATAAGCCCTGAGAAGATATGCCTGCCTGAGGTACTCGGAGTTAGCCTGGAATCAGGAGGACTGGTGAAGGAGTTTAGTGGCCACAGCCTATACCTGCCTGGTCTCCCTCCCCATCTCCTCTTTCTTTTTTTCTTTTCTTTACTTTTTTTTTTCTTGTTTTTTCAAGACAGGGTTTCTCTGTGTACTCCTGGCTGTCCTGGAACTCACTCTGTAGACCAAGCTGACCTTGAACTCAGAAATCTGCCTGCCTCTGCCTCCCAAGTGCTGGGCTTAAAGGCGTGCGCCACCACTGCTCAGCCCATCTTCTCTTTCTAATACCCTTCCTTCTGGTGCTATTTCTGGCTTGTGAGTGAGTGAAAGAGTATGTATGTGTATGTGTTTTTGTTTTGTTTTTTCTTATTTTGTTTCTCTAAGTTATCCTAAATTTGGCTTTATAGACAAATGCTCAGGGTTCCTATGCCTTCCCCAAGAAATAATCTTTGTGGTGACTTCTGACCAAGATGGATCCCATTCATTGTCATTTATGGTATTTGGAGAATGGGTTATAGTGACCTTCACATGCTTCCTAAAGTGTTTAAGAAGTTAGCACAGAATTGTAGTGTGCTCTATATCTTGTGTGCCTGACCCTCTTAAAGATCCCCAGTTGCTAGTCAACTGGCCTTTTAAGATATCTTAGCTGTTAGAACTACTTGACCCTATGACCTTCATACTGTTGCAATAGAACACTAAGACAGGTAGGGATTCTGAAATTATATTAAAGTTCAAAATTCAGAAACAATATAATCTTAACTTCCTGTTTAAAATACATGGAGGCCAGATATGGTGGTATACATTTTTAATCTCAAACCCTGAGAGGCAGAGGCAAGCAGATCTCTTTAAGTTTAGTTCCAGACTGGTGAGTTCCAGGCCAGCTAGAGCTATACAATGAGACCCTGTCTCAAGCCAGGCAGTGGTGGCGCACGCCTTTAAGCCCAGCACTTGGGAAGCAGAGGCAGGCTGATTTCTGAGTTTGGGGCCAGCCTGGTCTACAAAGTGAGTTCCAGGACAGCCAGGGCTACACAGAGAAACCCTGTCTGGAAAACCCAAAAAAAAAAAAAAAAAAAAAAGACCCTGTCTCAAAATAAACAAAATCATAATGGAAGGAAGATACTAGAGAGATGGCTCAATGGTTAAGAGCACTAGCTGATCTTCAGAGCACTGAGGTTTGGTTCCTAGCACCCACATGCAGCTCACAACCATCCTTAACTATAGTTCCAGAAGATCCAGCACCCTATTCTGGCCTCTGCAAGTACCAGGCAGACATGTGACACACAGACATCTGTATAGGCAAAACATCATACACATAAAATATAAATGTGTCTAAAGAGATATGTAACCTTTAAAATAAAATATTCTATGGACTTTTGGGCCTATATAGTTCTTGCCAAAGATGGATTAGTGTAGTTTTTTAACTTAGATTAGACTTCCATTTAGGAAAATATTCATATCTGTATGAGAAACCCAACCCAGCACTGTTAGTGTAGGAGTTTGAGGTTTTGGAGGATGTTAGATTTGTATATTTCTAAGTTCACTGTTAAAAAATAAAATGGGGCCAGGCGTGGTGGCGCATGCCTTTAATCTCAGCACTTGGGAGGCAGAGACAGGCAGATTTCAGAGTTCGAGGCCAGCCTGGTCTACAAAGTGAGTTCCAGCACAGCCAGGGCTATACAGAGAAACCCTGTCTCAAAAAACAAAAACAAAAACAAAACAAAACAAGAAATGAAATGGGATAGATGTGGAGCTGGGTAGATGGTTCTGTAGGTAAAATGCCTACTAAAGACCTGAATTCAGATCCCCAGCACCTGTGTTTAAAAAACAAAGGACGGTCATGATCATGTAAGTCTGTAACCCTAGTGCAGCCAGGATGGACACTAACAGATCACTGGGACTCACTGCCAGCCCGTCCACTAGCTGGTGAGCCCCATCTCAGAAGAAACGGTCACTCCAGCCTCCACACCCATGCATGTGCACATACTCACACACAAAAGAGAAAGAACAGACTGTGCATGTAGCTCAGTGGTAGAACACTTGTGCACACCGGGTCCTGGAGTCCACAAATTAATAATAAAAGCACACAGTAGTGTCACAACAGGCCTCTTCAGTGTGTCCCCTGAGTCACAGGTTGTGCAGTGTTGTTTAAGAGGGTTTTTGCACTTACAGAAGTGAAAAAACTATCAGTGTGGCTCTATTATTTTAATTTTATTTATTCAAAGTATGCGGGTGTTTTTCCTACATATATGTCTGTGCACCACATGTGTACCTGATGCTACAAGGCCAGAAGAGGGCATCAGATCCCCTGGGACTGGAGTTACATACAGTTGTGAGCCACCATGCAGGTGCTGGCAATGAAACCTGGACCTCTGATGAAGTAATACATGTTCAACTGCTGAACCACGTCTCCACTCTCATCTTTTTTTCCTTAACGACTATAACAGCTCAGCTTTTGAGGTGGCATCTTTATGAATGGTTGTGATTTTGTATTGCACACATGGTTTGCATATTTTTCCTTATATAAATTGTTCTTAATCCATGTGACAGAATTAACTGTCTTTCTAGCATATCTGAAAATTTTCTTCCAGAGATATTTCTAGTCCTGGAAACTTCAAGAATAGATATAATGCCAGTTATGGTGGCACATGCCTTTAATTCTAACACTTGGGAGGTAGAGACATGCTGATCTCTGTGAGTCCATGACCAGCCAAGGACACACAGTGAAACCCTGTCTCAACCAAAAAAAAAACAAAAGGTAGCAAGGGAGCTTGAGGATCCATGAAGGGTTGGCCCAAGGTCAAGGGAGATTCAGCTCTGTATACTAACTCTGGAGCCTTTGCTGGGATACACCCCAGAAAACAGCGTAACTTGTATTCTGCTTTGACTGTAGAGAATTCAGAGTTTACTTGTAGTAGACAATACTGGTAAGAGACCCGAACATAGCCAGTGAGGTCAAAGAGAAGTTTTTTCCTCTGGCAAAGTCTTCAAAACCCTAGAGCCTCTTCACTATCTAAGCAGCTAAATTCAGGTTTATGTCCATAGCCTGTTGACAGATCAGTAGATCTAACAGTTGTTTTGTTGTGTTGATTTTGTCAAAGTATTAGAAAAACGTATAGCAAGATTGGTTACCTCTGAGAGGTGAAAATAGGCAGGAAGCAAGAGAGCAATCACACCTTTGGGAAGCCTGAGGTCCTAGGTTCCATTAGCAGGACCAAGGTAAAATGCTCACTCAGTGTCTCTGTGGAGCTTAGTGGGAGGGAAATCACTCAACATGTGTGGAGCCCTGGGTTCAGAGCCAGGCATACTACCAACAAACAACAAACAAACCAGAAATGCACGTTTAATGTCTTGTTGCTTTTGCTATAGGAATATCCAACCCTTACAACCTTCTTTGAAGGAGAAATAATAAGCAAAAAACACCCTTTCTTAACTCGGAAGTGGGACGCAGATGAAGACGTGGATCGGAAACACTGGGTGAGTAAGGCTGTGTGCTCTGCCCTGGCAGTAGAAGACATCTGGAGATGGCAGGCCTGAACCCCGGGCCTTGTCCCCAGGAGGAGTTACTCAGAACTTATTCCTACACAAGCCATAGTTGCTCCAGGTCTAGCAACCCTTTTCTTAACTTATCAGGTAATAAGAACAATCCTTCAGTTCCTCACAGTTTTGTGTGGCTGTTAGAACCCAGGCAATCTCCCCTGTTCTGCCCATCTTTTATCTACTGTTCCTTTCTAGTCAGCTCTGTATAGTGGAACCCCATGGAGCAGGTAGCAGTTGCCCCTCGTGTCTGGATGGTCTGCAGTAGAGCTGTGGTTGATGAACCCCTGCAAAGGCAAAGTGTGTTGCATCTTTCTGTTCATCCCAGTAGACTGAGGGTAGGCCTTACCTATTCCATCCAGACCCTCCTGAGAAATTCAGATTCCTGTCCTGAGTGCTCCATGTGCAGTTTCCTCATTCTCAACACTGAGTATGTCAAAATAACTCAGTTACTGCCCTGGGGTCTTTTCCCTGGTTTATGTTTTGGTCTTTACCCAAGTCTTACATCTTCACAGTTTCGGTTTTTTTGTCCTGTCACACCAGCCTTTGACTTAGATTGTGGGGTGGGTAGGAGTGTGTGGGTTGTTGTTTGTTTGTTTGTTTGTTTGTTTTGAGATAGGATCTTGCTTTGTAATCCAGATTGGCTTGAAAATCTTAGTGGTTTCTCTTGCCTCTGCCTCCCAGGCACTGCCAACATCCTCAGCTGGTTTCTGGAGTTGAGAGAAGGTCTTGCTATGCTTGCCATCAGTTTATGCTGTAGGATAACTACCTGTTCTACCACTTTCCTGTTAGTGACACTTACAGCTCCGGTCACCAAGTCCGGGTTCCATATGCTTTATATCCTTATGACAATATTTATGACTTAACATATCAAACTATATTATAGTGTTTTGATTCCTGTGCATATTAAAATTTTACTGTTGGCCTTTTATTTCATTTTTTACAAAGTATATGCTTATTTAAAAATACTAGACAGAAAAAATGCGTAACGACAATACATAGCACTAAGGCAGATACAAACTTCATTTTACCCTCTTTTGGGTCCTTTTGTATCTGAGTTTGCATTTTGTATATTCAGCTGATTGTAGATTGAAAATGTTTGGGGAAAGTAACTCATTGATTCTCCTTTGCAGTACAAGAAAATGCTAGTAAAAAATATTCTCTCTCATGCTGAGGAGATGACTCAGCAGTTAAGGGCACTTACTGCTCTTCCAAAGAACTCAGGCTCAGTTCCCAGCACCATGTGGCAGCTTACAACTGTCTGTAGCTCCAATTGCAGGGGCTATGACACCTCTTCTGGCCTCCTTGACACACATGGTGCACAGACATACATGCAGGTAAAACACCTATACACATAAAAGAAAACTTAAAAACAATATTGCCAGGAGTGATGACATAAGCTTTTAATCTCAACAACCAGAGGCAGAAGCTGGCAGATAAATGTGAGTTTGAGGCCAGTCTGGTCTACATAGTGAGTTCCAGACCAGAGAGGGCTATTCTATAAGACCTTGCCTTTAAAAAAGAAAGTTCCAGGACAGCCAGGGCTATACAGAGAAACCCTGCCTCGAAGGGGGGGGGGGGGGGGGGAGTGTGTCTCTACTCGGCTCTACAAGCTGGTTTTTGTTTTTTTTTGTTTTTTTTTTTTTTGGTTTTTCGAGACAGGGTTTCTCTGTATAGCCCTGGCTGTCCTGGAGCTCACTTGGTAGACCAGGCTGGCCTCGAACTCAGAAATCCGCCTGCCCCTGCCTCCTGAGTGCTGGGATTAAAGGCGTGCTCCACCACGCCCGGCTCTACAAGCTGTTTTTATTTTCACTCTTTTCTGCACAGTACAGTGCAGTTGTCGGTGAGCATCTCTGCTGCAGTTCAGTTCCTTAGAGACAGTTGAGGGCGTGTAGAAGCGTGATGTGTACGGGCCACATACGCATCAACCACCTCATCTGAGGGATACGGTGGCTGGATCTGAGGGATACAGTAGCTGGGGATTTTGGTGTCTGTACAGCGTCCTGGAATCCATCCATTGTCTGGACCAAGAGTTGACTACAGACGTTTAGGGACTTTTTGGTTTGCATTAAATATTTTGGTTTTGTTTGGTTTGGTCTTTTTTTTTTAAAAATAAAACTCCTTTGTTGTTGTTTTTTGTTTGTTTTGTTGGTTGGTTATGTGGTTTGTTAGTTTTTTTGAGACAGGTTCTCTCTGTGTATCCCTGACTGTCTAGAACTCACACTGTAGACCAGGCTGGCCTCAGACTCACAGAGATCCTCCTGCCTCTGCCCCCTGAGTGCTGGGATTAAAGGCATGTGCCACCACACCTGGTGTCTCTCTCTCTCTCTCTCTCTCTCTAAGTTACGTTATTAAGTTACGTTATTAGCCTGTTCCAGTTGCTACCTGAATATCTGGCACAAGCCTCATGTCTAACCATAAGAACCAGCTTTCCTTAACCACTTTTCTCTATTGGACAGGCACTCTTTCAATTTGTTGTCTAGGCAGTCCTTGAACTTGGATTACTCCTGTCTCAGCCTCCCATGTGCTGCAATTATGTATGTCTACTACCATGCCTAGCTCTGGACATGCTGTTACAGAGTGTCCCAGAATGACTCTTCTTTGCTTTTGTTTGGTTGGTTCTTTGCGTTTTGTTTTAGATTTATTATTTTATGTGTCTTGAATGTTTTGCCTGCATGTATGTGTGTGGGTGCTGGGAACCAAACCTGGGTCTTTGCTTATGCAAGAGCAAAAATTTCCTTAACCACTGAGTCAACTCTCTAGTCCTATTCATTTTATGTCTGCAGATAGATAAGTAGATAGATAGACAGTGTATAGGTTCCTTGTAGGAGGGTGTGGCTATGCATGTACATAGAGCCAGAGGTCGACACCAGATATCTTCCTCTATAGTTCTGCACATTTTTTTGAGGCAGTCTCTCTCTAAACTGAGAGCAACTCTAGCATTGTAGGTGTATACATCCTTCCTGGCTTTTATGTGGGCATTAGGGATCTAAGCTCAAGGTACTTTACCAACTGAGCCATCTCCTCAGTCCCTTTGTTTGTGTTTGTCTTTTGTTTGGGTAAAACAGAACTTCTCTGTTGCCCTGGCTGGTATAGAACTTACTATGTAGACCAAACTAATCTTGAACTCAGGAATCCTCTTGACTCCACCTCCCACGTATACTAGAATTAAAAGTACATACTACCAGCCAGGTGTAGTAGCGCACGCCTTTAATCCAGCACTTGGGAGGCAGAGGCAGGCGGTTCTCTGAGTTCCACGCCAGCCAGGAACCAAAAAAAAAAAAAAAAGAAAGAAAGAAAAGAAAAAAGGAAAGTCACATACTCCCTTGTCCAACACCATTTTGTTTTGTAAGCTATGTATTCTAGGCTGGCGTTGAATCCCTGTGTAGCTGAACATAACACTGTGCTCTTGATCCTCCTATCTCCAGCCTTCCCAGTGCTGGGACTTACCTTGACAGTCCTCGCCCATCCGTATTTTTGTTTTGTTGTGTTTGAGACAGGGTCTCATTATGTAGTTCTGGCTGGCCTGGAACTATGTAGACAAGGTAGGCCTTGAACTCAGAGAGATCTCTACTTCCTGAGGTTTGGGATTAAAGGTGTGTGCCACCATGCCCAGCGCCACTCTATATTTCTTTGCTGAAGTCCCACTAGTCCATTTTTACTTTATATGTTCTGATGGGGTACTCTAGAACTGTGCCCATTCTCACCCTTTAGACCTTATCCACTGGCTGTGTTTACTGGGCACACAATCAAGTAGCTCTTTGTCCATCTAGCTGTCCTCTCATGAGCTCAGACACCCACCTTTCCTTGTATGGATCACTGAGACTCTTCTTTCTGTTGTTTTTAGGGCAAGTTTCTGGCTTTTTATCAGTATGCAAAATCATTTAATTCAGACGACTTTGATTATGAAGAACTGAAAAATGGGGATTATGTCTTCATGAGGTGGAAGGTAAGATTCTGCCCAGGCCATCTCCCGAAACACCCATATGCCAGATTCTAGAGCACCCACACACACTTCTTCTTGCAGGTTATGCCCTCCCCACAGGGACCCTCCATGCTGGTTGCTTAATGCCGTGTCTTCATGACAGGGTACCTACATACTTGTAAGCACCAGTGGTGTGGTAGCTGCAGAGCACACCTTAGTAAACTGGTTATGCTGTTTAGTGGGCAGCAGGCATATTTATGCCAGTAGGCACCGCTGACCAGTATCCTCTTTTTTCACCCAAGAATCCTGTGAGCCTCCAGGCTGAGTCATCCAAGTGTTCTGGGGACTCAGGGAAACTGCTTGAACCTAGTCATCACTGCGTCCTGTTCCTGCCAGGAGCTTAAATGTCATCAGAATGACTGCTCTCCAACCACATCCTCTACCAAGGGCTTCTGCTTCCCACAGCTCAGGAAATGAGGAGCCAGGAGTGGAGCATGAGCCCTTGACTCCCTCTAGGGTTTCAATGGATTGGTCTTTGCCTGAGAGTCCTATGCCTCTCGTGGCAATATGCTGTCTACAACCACATGAATGCAAGTCCACGTAGCATCTCCAGTCCCCATTGTCTGATAAATAAAGGAGACAGAAAGCTACTTCAATATGACAGTATATTACAGTGTTCATAAAGATCAGGCAGCTAGGGCTGGAGAGACGACTCAGCGGTTAAGAGCACTGACTGCTCTTCCAGAGGTCCTGAGTTCAATTCCCAGAAACTACATGCTGGCTCATAACCATCTATAATGGGATCTGATGCCCTCTACTGGTGTGTTTGAAGTCAGCTACAGAGTACTCATGTACATAAAATAAATAAAATTAAAAGAAAAAAGAAACAAAAAAGGTCAGGCAGGTAAAGTACCATTTGCTTGCTGTCTGTGCTTTGTGACTGATCATTTTGGATATGGGCTATCATTTTTTCACTAGACAGTCACTGGATAGCTCACAGCGAGCTTCCCTCTCTAGTCCCTCTGCCATCCAATGTGTATTAGCTCACTCTGTTATCCAGCACCTGCTGAGCCTCCTGCCTCAGCCTTCTCTACAGTGGGAAACATACCAACAAATCCTTGAAAGCACCAGCTCTGATTTTTAGATTATTATTTTTTCCTGTGCTGAGGAAGTAACTCAGGGTTTTCACATGCTAGGCAAATGTTCTACTACTAAGCTAGACCTCAGCCCTAAATTAAACTTTAAAATGATATTTGAAGGTTGAAAAAGGGAGAAAAGAGTGTCCATTAAAAAAAAAAATACTGGAGAAGATGGAGAGTGTTTGTGGTAGAGCATTTGTCTAGCACGCACAAAGTCCTGAGTTTCATCCCAGCATTGAAAATTAAATAAAAAGTTTGTTAAAGCAGTGGATTTGTCTCCAGATAATTTCTCTTTTGTCCGGTCACCTGACGCCCTGGGCTTCTGACTCTGTCTCCCAGAGACCAGGAGCAAGGGCATAGCCTTTCACTGCTTGTTGCCAGTTTAGATGGCAGATGCCTGTCTTTGTGGCACAAATGGTGCTGTTTCTTGGCTTTGGTGAGGTATCATGGGCATTCTTAATTCAGTCTGACCAGAAACTCCAGTAGATGTGCTTACCTCATTGTTAGAGGCAATCAAAACCCAGTGACAGGTCCTGGGAACCAGAACTGAAATTTATTCTTTCTAGGTTATTCTGTCAATGGTCTCCAAGAGGTACCAGGTGGGTAGGCAAGTAGGCAGGAAAGTAGTATGGATTGGTCGGTTAGATCCAGAGCTATGTTTCTGTGGGCTTACCACAGTAGGTAGGATACTGCAGTAACCGTGAACACCACCCCCAAACCAGGCAGAAACCCAGCAGTTGAATAGGACCATGTGATCATGGTTTTTTGTCTTGTTTGGGGGCTTTTGTTATTAATTGTTTTGTTTCTAGCAGTCTTTAGAACTCTCTGGTGTCTTACTGGAAAGGGAAGGTCTTGACTGGTCCCATATCTGTGTGCAGGAGCAGTTCCTAGTCCCGGACCACACAATCAAAGACATCAGCGGTGCTTCCTTTGCTGGTTTCTATTACATCTGCTTTCAGAAGTCAGCAGCCTCCATAGAGGGCTACTACTACCATCGGAGCTCAGAATGGTAAGGACCTGTGGCCAGTACTACCTCAGACATTGGCCTCAACTCCAGCTGTCACATCTGGAAGGAGATTCTCCCAGTCTACTTCTGTCCAAATCTTGTACTCTTTGTGTGTGTTGAGGTCATTTAGATGGTTTCACATTGAAAAGGGACTCTTTCCTATCTAGAGAGTGAACTGAAAAGTGGTTATTATGTAAAGATATAGTCTCTAAATACTGTAAAATTTTTTAGACTTTTTATTTAATGTGTATGCATGTTTTTCCTGTATGTATATATGCATACCACATGTGTACCTGGTGCCTAAAGAGATTGAAGAGGACATTGGATCCCCAAGAGCTAGAGTTATGAATGGTTGTGAGCCACCATGTGGGTGCTGAGATTCAGGTCTGGATCTTCTTCTATCTGACTCTCCAGCCCCATTTCTCTCTCTCTCTCTCTCTCTCTCTCTCTCTCTCTCTCCCTCTGTGTGTGTGTGTGTGTGTGTGTGTATGTGAGAGACAGACAGACAGACTCACACAGACACATAAACACGCTCTCTTACAAACACACTAGAGGTAGAACCTCATGCTTGTTATGTGGGATGCAAACCAAGGCCTTGTACATGCTAGTATGTAAGTAACTATTCTATCACTAAGCAGCACCCAGTATATACTTTCAGGCAGTGTTGCATTTTCAGGAATGATTACCTCAATCCTGATAATATATATTCCTCATAAATTTACCAGTAAATTAATGTTATCTCTTACAGACAATGTGACTTTTTAGTTACACCCTGGCACTGCCTCTCATGCACTTGATCTTGGGCTGATGAATGAGGGGGCCATGAGAGTTCACCTTCCTACCTTATGCTGCAGACCCTCTGAGTCCCTTTGTCTGTGTGGAACGAGTCTCTGAGGCAGGTGGACAAGGCGTCAGCGGGTGACAGACAGACCAACATTCGAGATTGTGTAGAATCTGAATGTAATGTCACAAAGTGAACACCAATCTTATATAGTACAGAAAATACAAAGGGTAGCAGGCAAAGTACATTGAAGTTACTTGATACAAAACAAAGGAATGACAACAAAGGGATTTACAGAAACCAGGTAGATGTTTACAGTAAAGATAAAGCAGTCCTGCCTAGGGTCAGCTTAGTGACAGGTAAGGATTTCACACTCTAGTGCTATACCTTTGAACCTTGTGAAAGCTAGCACCAGGGGGTTCTTCTGCTCTTAGCAGGCCTCATGAATAATGCAACATCACAAACCCCTCTCCTCCCCATTTCCTAGGCCTTGCCAAACCCCCACATGAGTGTAACTTTTAAGTAACTGGAGAATCTCCATTTGTCAGAAGAATTCACCAACTTGCTTCTAATATGCAATGTAGCCTGTACTGAAGATTTCTATCTCAGTGGAATTCCCTGGCACTTTCATGGTAGTCCCTTGTTTGGGTGCGATTTGCTACTGTCCTTAGTAAATACTTTGCAGACCAGCTCTGAGCTGCTGGCTCCATCTTTTGTAATGCTTAATTAGTTACTGAATAGGTAACTTCCTTACTGCATTCTTGCTGGATTCCAAGCTTCTGGGACCTTGGGACACTGGGGAGACTTAACTGTATCAGAATTTAATCTTAAAAGGCATTTATAATAAAATATCAAAAGAGAGCTCGTAGTTCCATACACCAGACTAACTCGGAAATAGGGTATGAGTATATGGGTAAATGAGAACGCCAAAGCTCCAGGAGGTGAGTTTCCGTGAAACACTTTTCCTCGTTGAGTGCTTACAGACTTTCAGCCTGTCAAGCAGACTTGACCGGAGGGCGTGGCAACCTTATGTTCCTCCAAGGCTAGGGACAGAAGGCCACCTTAAGTGCTGGCTTTTGCCAAGGGGACTTTCTTGTTTCCTTCCTATACCTTGAGAGTTAGCTGTACCAGTTTATTTATTCTTTGAAATGGAGCACTGTGGGCTGGAGAGATGGCTCAGCAGTAAGGAGAGTTTCATGCTCTTCTAGAGGACCCAGGTTTAGATCTCACCACTCATATGGTAGCTTACAGCTGCCTGCAACTCCAGTTCCAGAGAATCAAATGCTCTTTCATTCCAAGTACCCCCACATATGTAGTACACATAAACTCACACAGACTCACACACATAAATAAAAGTTAAATACATTTTTAAAAAATAAAATGAGACACTAATTTCTTTCCGTTTTTGTTGTTTTAGTTTTTATTCTTACTTGTGAATGACCCTAGCCTACATCGATTCAAATTCTTTGTTCTTTAGTTTTGTTTGTTTTGTGAACCTAGGGACTGAGTTACATTTGTTTGTTTGTAGACATAGTTTACTGTGGTGACCATAAACTGAAGAGATCGGGAACTTGTATTCTTCTGCCTCCAGCTCCTGGGTAGCTCGGATTACAGACCTGCACTCCAGGCTTGACTTTTGTTTTGTTTTGTTGTCATTTCAGACAGGCTCTCACTATGCACCCTTGGCTGAAGAAGAACTCTATGTAGACTAAGCTGGCCTCAGACTCAGAGAGATCTACCTGCTTCTGCCTTCATGTGGTGGGATAAAAAAGGCTTGTATCTCTAGGACAGTCAGGGCTACACAGAGAAACTGTTTCAAAAAAAAAAAAAAAAAAAAGCTTGTGTCACCATGCCCAGCCCCAGCCCCTTAGGGCCCTATTTTTGTGAACTGTATTACAATTATTTTGTAAAAGCAATTCTTAGGCATGGTACAGGTGGAACAACAAAAAAGGAACAGAGGGAACTAGTTAGGTAAAACAAGTTAACAAAGCCAGACACAGTGCTATACACCTGTATCTCCAGCTACTTGGGAGGCTGAGACAGGTGGATTGCTTGGTTCCAGGAGTTCAGGACCAGCCTGGGATGCACAGTGATACCCCATTTCAAAAATACAACAAGATGGGGAAGGGAGGGTCTAGAGAGATGGCTCAGCAGTTAAAAGCATGTCTGCCCTTCCTCAGGACTTAGGTCTTGATTCCCAGCATCACATGGTGGCTCATCATTTATAATCCCAGTTCCACAGGGTCTTATGCCCTCTTTTTACTTTCTCTCTCTCTCTCTCTCTCTCTCTCTCTCTCTCTCTCTATCTATCTATCTATCTCATGCATGCACAAAATAAAAAGAAAACAAAAATTTAGCAAAATTGAGGTTTGATGCCACATATGTTTAATCCTAGCACTGAGGTGTCAGAAGTAGATGGATCACAGTGAGTCTGAGGCCAGCCTGGTCTACATGGGGAATTCCAGGCCAGCTACAGCTACATAGTAGGACCGTCCCTTTATGTAACTGGAAATGGTTTAGCACCTCAATCTGAATATAATTGGCGGGGACTCTAGGTAGAGTTCTCCAGTTGCCTTTGTTCAGGATTCCTAAGAAAACTCTTCTATTCTGTCTCTCCTCTATTACAGGTATCAGTCCCTCAACCTGACCCATGTTCCTGAACACAGTGCACCCATCTATGAGTTCCGGTGACAGAGGTTCAGAACAGTGGCCAAATAAAACTGAACTTGGCAACAAAGAGCTTTGCGAGGAAATTATGTACCTGCCAGAACCAGGAGAGGTGTGTTCCTGTTTGTTCACGAGCAGACTTCATCAGAAAGCATGAATGTTAACCTACAGGATCCAAGGAGCATGGCCAACCTGCAGGCAGGCAGAGGGAGCTGTTCACCTCCCACCCTCCTTCCTCTCAGTGGCATTGTGGTCACCATCTGTTTCTGAACAACCTTAAATGCACTTTCCTTCCTGCACAGCTAACTTCTGCATCACTGAAATGCCATCTTTCCTCGGCCTGCCTCTAGCCAAGTGGAAGGTCAGCTCCTGGGTCACCTTAGCCTTGGTGCTCAGTGGTCTCCACCCAGGCCCTACTCCTTCCTCAGTTGCTTGTTTGGTAGCCCAAGGAAAGGGAGAGCCCAGCATCTTGTGCCCCAGAGCTCTATGTGAGTTGCCTGGGCCCAGCATATACCACCAATGAGATGAGATGGGGTCCCTGGTGGGCCTCATTGACCTTTGATTCCAGTTGATGTCTTGTAGGGCCCTGTGTGTTAACAATGCAAGACTAGCACATGGCTGTCGGGTTTTCTGGGCCTGCTGTTGGGGATCACTAAATTTAAGGCTTCCAGATCCCTGGTAGGAGTAGATCCCAAACTGCTTTCTCAGTACATTTGCTCCAAACTTCTGAACTTGAGGGCAATACTAAATAAAAGAGTTTTTTATTACAAAATTATTATTTTTATGGTACCTTTAACAAGGACCCTATGGCAAATGCACAATTATTCCGAATTACATTTATCGTTTTCACATTGAAAACAGCAAATGTTGACGTAGTGACTTTTATATCTATGTCTATATGTATATTTAATCAACCAGCAGTTTTGAAACAGGTCATCCTGGTACAGAAGTTTTGCAGCATTGCTTAAATCACAGTGCTAAACACAGGAACTGTTTCCGGGCCGGCTGAGCATTTGCGCCTCCTCCTTTTGCTACTCAAAACATCAGTGTGTCATGACAACCTTTTCCAAAGGCAGAGGGGGCCCCCATTCTCCGGAAAGGATGACTGAAATGTTGTCATGGCGTGGGCAGGAAGAAATGCACTCAAATAACTCGAGGCTCATGTGCCAAAGTGTGAGAGAGGGGAGTGGTTTGGTTTGGTTTGGTTTGGTTTTTCTAAATGTTTAAAAAGCTTAATAGATTGGCATCAGTTGTAGTCCACAATATTGTCAGGACTTTGGGGAATTCTGGTGGTTTACAGGTCCAAACACAAGGGGAAAAGCTTTAAAATAAATACAGCATCAGGGCTGGGAGTGCAGCTGACCAAGCACTAGCTTGTCACATATGAGGAAGGACCTGGCTTCCATTTCCAGTGCTGGAAAAAGGGAACACCAAGGGGTAGCAGGTTGGCTGCTGTTGTATTGTGCTGTGTGTTACTAATACTGAATATCTGGGAACCTTAAGAGAGCAGAAGTGGGGAAAGAAACCAGCAGGTACTTGGCAATATCCATAGCCCCAAAACTTACCCAGTCAGTAAAGCTGGGGCTCAGAAACCATAACAATACATCATCCCAAGACTTAGGTAGAAGAAAAGAATCCACATCCATCGCTAGGGCTGAATCAGTGGTTCCTTACCCTTGAGAAGCAGCCTGGGTACGGCAGTGCACCTCGAGGCCCAGCTGCTCAGAAGCCTGAGCCCAGGAGAAAGGGTCAGTCTAAGGTGAACCTAAACTTCATCTGACATCAAAACTCAACTGAATATGAGATGGCCGGCTCTGGTCAGAAGCACCTGGCTTACACCACAGGCCACCATCGCTTCACTTAAGCTGAGGGGCAGCACTGGAGAGTGAAGGAGGCAGAAAGACTGACTGCTGGCTTTTCCCTGCAGCACCTGCTCCTCTGGCTTTCCACCATGCTATTGAACCATTGTGTGCTGGGCAGGTATCATTCAGCAGTGGATGGAGTCACCCTGAAGCTAGGGCTCGTGTGTAGCTCTAGTAGCACGTCAGTGAACAGCCTCTCCTCTAAACTGGGCAGGCCAGGTCGGAGCATAGGGGTTCCCCCTACACCCCCCTTTTGTTCCTTTGATCTCTTTGTCTTCAGGGTCTCACTTTGTAACTCTAGCTGGCCTGGAGCTCACTTTGTAGATCAGGCTGACCTTGAACTCACTGAGATCCACCTGACTACTCAGAGCGAGTACTAGGACTAAAGGTGTGAGCCACCACACCCTGCTTTTTTTTTTTTTTTTTTTCTTAGCTAGGGAAGTGTTCCAGCTCTACTTAGAAAGATGAGGGAAGGATGCCTTTAGCAGACAGACTTCAGACCTACCTGAAGACTTGCTGCTTAGAAGTCTGCCCCTGAACACTGGGCAGGAATAAACATGTTCCACTTCTTAGTAACTCCTAGCTGGTGGACAGTGACTTCTTTTCCTTTTCTGTCCCTGGAGGACCTCTGGGACTTGTCTCCATTGGTAGCTCTTTAACCAGCTGCTCAGTGGCTTGCATGCCTCTGGTCCTGTGTGCAATATCTTTGCCTGGCACTTGTATCTAACATTGAAAAATAGGTGCAGACTGCAAATGTCCTACTGTTCTCTACTCCAACGAGCCAACCCCCAGGCAGGGACTAGAGGTCTGGCTGCTCTTCTCTTACCCTCCACTCAGAAGGCTCCACTGCTGTGGCCAGCTGTGGCCCTCTCGTTCCCTGCTTTACCAGTCTACCCACCTATCTCCTTTAAGATGGCCTAGCATGTCAGCTGCAGTCCAAAAGTAAGTAGACAAAGCCTCATGTTAAGTAGACAGTCAGGGTGGACTGGCCCTGTTAGCAGTGTTGGAGTCAGATTCCAGTGGAACAAAGGGGTTTCTCAATGTCTTTTGCTTTCAGAAGCAGGGAATTCATATTCCCTTTAAGGCCTTGAATGGATTTTTTTTCCTCATAAAATAGTCACTGATAAGCTAATTTTTAAAAAGAAATGCCATTACGTATGTTACATTGTGGTTTAAAATTACTAACAAGTTCTGGGAAAGAAAATACTTGATTTTGAATCTTAAATGTTTTTTAAAAATTAGATTTGAATGGGCGCAAAGTACAAATATTTTGTTTCTTTATGGAAGACCTGTGGAAAGGGTTTGAAGATTTGCAATGGGAGAATTATTTTGCAGAGCTATCAATGTCTAAATAATTTTTGAAAAAAAAAAACCAATAAAGGTATTTAAGCAGTGTGTGTCCAATTTGTAAGTCAAAACATTCCACTAGGAGAAATCTGTTCCTTTGTGACTGGAGCAGGAACCAGCAGGTCAAGCCTAGGTTTAATCAGGTGAATGGCTGGGCCGTGTGCTGCTTCAGCAGCAGGTGTACTGAGCCAAGTTGAGGAGTCGCAGCTATCAGATCGGTATGGATGCCACAGTGTTGGGTGTGGGTCAGGTGAGGGAAAACACCCTTTCTTCCATCTAGCGTAGCTTATAAGTTCTTGCCTTGATTTCTCTCATAGATTTGGTGGTATGTATGAGTGTTTTGCCTGCATTGTGTCTGTATACTATGTAGTCCCTAGTGTCCACAGACACCAGAAGAGGGTTTTTGGATTCCTCTCAAAATGGAATCTCCTTTCACTGGTGGTTGTGAAAGGCCATGTAGGTGCTGGCAATCAAACCTGGGGTCTCTACAAGTGCAAGTACTTTTAACTGCTAAGCAGTCTTTCCAAACCCCTCATAAATCTCTCATATGCCTGTATGCCACTACCATTTGAATTCTCCCCAGTAAACTTACAGGGTGGCTTCTATAATAAGTTTTATTCCCAGGAATATCTCATTAATCTGTGCCAGAGAGGTGGTGCTGTTTTGGGGTCCACTTAAAGGCTGCAGTCCTCCCTCATAAAAGAGTCAAAAGCTTCTTGTAAAATTATTTTCTAGGGTTCTACCCAGCCTAAAAATTGTTTTATATGGTGGGAGTAACTTGGAATAATGTCTTTACAGACTGAGGTGCCTGGCAGTGCTCAGCCAGCCACTCTACCTTTTGTCTTCTTTCCATTTTGTTAGAAATGAACTTCCTAGCTGGGCAATGGTGGCGCATGCCTTGAATCCCAGCACTTGGGAGGCAGAGGCAGGCAGATTTCTGAGTTCAAGGTCAGCCTGGTCTACAGAGTGAGTTCCAGGACAGCCAGGGCTACACAGAGAAATCCTGTCTGGAAAGACAAACAAACAAAAGTAATGAACTTCCTTAGAAATCTGGAAGGAATTTCTTGGCACACCAGTATTGAGATGGCAAGAGATGAGCCATTATGTGATGGTGTTGGTGTTAGGCCAGCTGATAGAATCGAGCACGAATTCCCTTCACAGCACGAAGGGAATCTCATAGCCCTAAAGCCTGGGTGCTTGGGCTGATTGCAGGCCTGTCCTAGTGTGCTGAACTGGGTGTAAGCAGCAGGCTGTGGGCCTGTCACACCCCACCTCAGTCTGTAAGTTAAGGACACTCAGTCTTATCCCATTAGGCTGTGTCAAGGGCTTCTGCCAGAACATTGGAGTTCCTGGGAAATGGTCTCAAATGTTGAAGAGACTTTAAATTTAAACTGGAGTGCCAAAGAAATACATCCTTGGTCAGCCTGGGCCACAAAATAAGATCCCCTTCTCTAAAATAAAGTTATAGAAAATATTTCCTGGGTTTCTGGGTGCCAGGGTCTGCACTGAAAGAAGGCAGAAGTTGAGTCCGAGTCAGTGCTATTTGTGTGTCTCGGTAACATTTGCCAGTCACCCATTGCAGAAGCAGTTTTTTTAGAAAATTGGTAACAGATGAAAAGGTTTCAGAGAATTGGGTCATTGACAGCAGTGTCGTTTCTGACTGGAATTCGAGCTGCCTAAGTAATCATGGCATGAGCACAACCCGTAAGACATTACAAGAGAAGACTTTGCCACATTCGATTATATACTATATAGGGGTGAAAGCAGTCTGAGAGATCTGAATAGAAAAAGGAATCAAGTTAAAAACTGCAAAGCTAAAGTTGAGCTACTTGGGAGCCATGAGCCACAGAAACAACTCATTATTGAAGTTCCCTATTATGGCAACGACTCTGACTTTGAGGTGCTGTACCAGCAATGCCTTAGGTGCTACAAGGCCTTCCTGGAGAATATTCACTAGCTGGTCCTACCCACCAGCCACTATTGCGCAAATCACACTGCTATGCACACAGGTGGTGGCAGTCCTTAGCCCCTTACCCCATCTGTCTTTTCAGCTGACTTACTGTATATCTTTAAAATAATTGTAGGTGGAAATTAGGTATATGTTCAGAAGGATAAAAACACTTGAGTCAGACAGTTTGAAGTGTGGCTAAGCATTCTTAGACTAACTAAATACATCTGACTTTACTGTAATTACAAAGTAGTGGAATTAGCAAATTTGGAACAAAATAAAAACACAATATAGTAAGAATGAAGAAGGTCCAGGTCAGCCTCTGAGCCCAGCAAGCCTGGGTAGTCTCGTCTATCCTGAGTATGTGCATGGCCAGCAGCCAGTGTGCCGTTTGCTTGCCTTATGCCTCTCTATTCTAGACTCTTATTATGACAATATCACCATCCACAGCAGCCTTCCATTTAACATTGAAAGAGTTTGAGCTCAGACACGCCGAGAGTATTCAGGTATTTGAGAGAGGAGAAGCCAGATGTAATGATGGGCCTGAGACTCCAGCAGGCCGTCCTGGGCTGGACAGGGACATTCTGTCTAAAATGTGAACAAAAATAACAACGGATGGGAGCAACAGATTGATGCAATTAACATTTTCAGTCTTACTTGGTTTTTTGTCTAGATTTTTTAGTGTTGTTTCTATTTGAGCTACTTTGCCTTTAAAAAAAAAAAAAGGAAGAAGCTGGGCGTGGTTGCACACACCTTTAATCCCAGCACTTGGGAGGCAGAGGCAGGCGGATTTCTGAGTTCTAGGCCAGCCTGGTCTACAAAGTGAGTTCCAGGACAGCCAGGGCTATACAAAGAAACCTTGTCTCGAAAAACCGAAAGGAAGGAAGGAAGGAAGGGAAGGAAAGAAAGAAAGAAAGAAAGAAAGAAAGAAAGAAAGGTAAGTGTGCTTAAATATCGGTGTGTTTGTGAGTGTTCTTTCATCAACATTTTTAAAAAGTTACAGGTAAGCACGAGTAACTTTAGAGAATTTTCAGAAAAGTGACCTCAAATTCATATGGATATTTGTCAGAAAAGAATGTGAACTAAACTGGGAAGTTAGCAAATAGAACAGCAAAGAAAATATTTTTCTAAGCTTGCTGTGTGCAGGGCGCTGTGCTAGCTGTGGAGATGCTGCAGATTGCAGAAGCTCCTTCCCCTGAAGGACAAGGCCAACAGTGGCGCACAGCTAGCAAATTCCTCTGATAGTGCAATTGCTTCTTTGTTTTTGCCAGGTTCTCTCTAGTTTCTCAGGCTGCTCTCAAAACTCCTGGGCTCAACTGATCATCTCTCTTCAACCTCCTGAGCCGATGGGGCTATAGATGTGTGCACTGCTGGCACAGCAGAGTGAGTATCTCAATGTGGGGGGTGAAAGGGACAGGGGACAGGGCTTCACTGTGGTGTAAATAAGCTGGCCTCAACCTGCAGTGTGAGGAGCGGGTGTGGCAGCAGTCCCAAGAAGGCGCCAGGGACTGCAGCTAAGTCTTATGACTTGCACCTGACTTCCTCATACACCTGAAAATAAGCCACAACCATCGTGAGAGCTGCGCAGGTGCACCAGGATACTGGCGAATCCATATTTGGTGGAGACATGCCCCTGCTGCCCTGATTAGCTGAAGCTGCGTGCCTGGTGAGATGATGTGGCCTGCTGTGAGTTGATGGGGACTGAGAGTATATAAGAGTGAGAGGCCCGGGGTTTGAGAGGAAGATGAAGAGAGATAAAGTTGAAGCGAGAGAGATGAAGACTGAAGTTTGCTGAATAAACTGCTGTTAGAAGGACTGGTGGTCGTTCTTGCTGGTCGAGAGCAGACGAGACACTGCAGTCCTGCTGCCTCATCCTCAAGTGCTTGGATGACAAATTGCCCCACAGCACCTTTCTAATATATCAATATTTTTTTTTTTTAGTTTCATTATGCTGTTTAATCTAGCATGTTGCCTTGAAAGGCTTGTAGTAGCAAGAGTACAAATACTTCTCCAGCATGTCTCCTAGACACCATTTCACCCACTGCTCTGTTTGGTCGCCAAGCTCTCGTCTCTCTCTTCAGCAATGGTGAGGCAGATTCCCCTTCATGGGGGAAGAGAGATCCATCGTTTGTTACCCTTGCTGATAGAAAGAATGTTGGACAGCCAAGTGGCAATGTGGTTGCCATTGGTATCTTTCACACGAACCACATTAAAAGAGCCAGGATGTCTCTCTTGATGACCACACCAATTCTTCCCAAGTTAGCACCTTCAGTCACCATACACAGGTTCCCAGTGTCAAACTTGATGAAGTCAGTTATTTTGCCCATCTACAAATCAATCTGAATGGTGTCGTTCACCTTGATGAGGGGATCAGGGTATCAAATAGTTGGAGCATCGTGGGTCACCAGATGAGGGATTCCTTTTGTGCCCACAAAGATCTTTCTCACTTTGCACAACTTGGACTTGGCCTCCTCGGGTATAGAACGATGAAGAGCAAAGCGACCCTTGGTGTCATAGATCAGATGGAAGTTCTCTGAAGACCTGTCAGTGCTGAGGACATGCATAAACCCAGCAGGGCAGGTTATGTCAGTCTTGACTTTCCCATCAACCTCAGTGAAGCACTGCATGCAAATCTGTCAGGGCATGTGTCAGTCTCTTCCCTAGAAAAATGATCAGAGCAGGCATTCCCACAGCTTGTGAGCACCACTGGATGGATGGGGAGCAAAGGCACCAGTCAATGTATACAACATTCAATGTTCTGGAGTCAATGCACACTGCAGATGCTCCTTGGAACCACAGCCACGACTGTGATGAGAATGGGACCTAATATCTCACGGACCTGAGCTGAGATGGAAGGCACAGGCATCGCTCAGGGCTGCTAGAACTAGAAGTCTGAAGCCCAGCATCCCATCTCCGGTGCCTCAAAACCAAAACTAAAGGAGCTGAAGAGATGGCTCAGCAGTTAGGAGCACTGGCTGCTCTTCCAGAGGTCCTGGGTTTGATTCCCAGCACCCACATGGTGGCTCATTGTAACCAGAACTGACTGTAACTTCAGTTCCGGATCCGACAACCCTTCTTCTGGTCTCTGCAGGCATCAGGCACACATGTGGTACACAGTCATAAATGCAGGCAAAATACCTGTCACATAAAATAATAATAGGGAGTTAAAATTTAAAAGGCAACTGGCCTTGACAATAGAAGCAAAGGGTTTGGGACTTGAGTGCTCTCGAATAGCTGTCTATCCAAATTTTCCTTTAAAATGTTCCAAGGTTGAAACTCTTACTTATACCTAACAGGAAAATGTAAGTAGCTTCTCATTTGTAGAAAAGTACGTGCTACATTCAAATTTATTGTTACCATTTTTCCTTCTGTGGTCTCAATTTGTTTCATTTCTCCACAGCTCCTCTAGCTGGCATGATGAAGCTGCCCAGTCCTGGCTGTATCCCACCCTTGAGTTCATTTTAAATCCGTCAAGCTATGTGCAGCAGTGCACACCCGCAGTCCTAGCTATTAGAGGAGGATCATGAGTCCACAAGTTCAAAACCAGCTTTGTCATCACAATGAGACGGTGTCTTTTCAAGATTAAGTTCTCAAGTCCCTACACTGGGCTGAATGCAACCTGTTGGTGTTCCGAAAGCCCCCACCATGACTCTGACATGCAACAAAGTTTTGAATGATGATCTGAGTCCCACTGAAAATGAGAAAAGCCCTGGGGCTTGGGGTGTTAGAGCATTAAATGCAGGCTTGTGGTGGAAATGGTACCGACTTTCAATAGTGAAACCTCAGACTAGCACTGGGGCACAGAGGACTAGAGAGACAGATGGCTCTGTCACTAAAATGCTTACTACAGGAATATGATGACCTGAGTTCAGATCTCCAGCATGTTCCTGTATTCCCTGAACCGGGTAGGCAGAAACATGATCCCTGGGGCTTGCTGATCAGCCAGACATTGTCTGTTGTCATCTCCTCCTCCTCCTGCTCCTCCTCCTGCTCCTCCTCCTCCTCCTGCTCCTCCTCCTCTCTCCTCCTTCTCCCTCCTCCTGCTCCTCCTCCTCCTCCTGCTCCTCCTTCTTTTCCTCCTCCTCTTCTCCTCTCTCCTCCTCCCTCCTCCTCCTCCTCCTCCTGCTCCTCCTCCTCCTCCTCTCTCCTCCTTCTCCCTCCTCCTACTCCTGCTCCTCTTCCTCCTCCTGCTCCTCCTCCTCCTCCTCCTGCTCCTCTTCCTTCTCCTCCTCCTCCTCTCTCCTCCTTCTCCCTCCTCCTCCTCCTCCTGCTCCTCCTCCTCCTCCTCCTGCTCCTCCTCCTCCTGCTCCTCCTCCTGCTCCTCCTGCTCCTCCTGCTCCTCCTCCTCCTCTTCCTGCTCCTCCTCCTCCTCCTCCTGCTCCTTCTCCTCCTCCTCCTCCTGCTCCTTCTCCTTCTCCTCCTGCTCCTCCTCCTCCTCTTCCTCCTCCTCTCTCCTCCTTCTCCCTCCTCCTCCTCCTTCTTCCTCCTCTCTCATCTTCTCCTCCTCCTGCTTCTCTTTCTCTTTCTCCCACTCCTCCTCCTCCTCCTCCATCTCCACCTCCCCCTTCCTCTCCACCTCCTTCTTTCTTCCTTTGAGACAGGGTTTCTCTATGTACCTTTGGCTGTCCTGGAACTTGCTCTGTAGATGAGGCTGGCCTTGAACTCAGATTAAAGGCATGCTCTCCTATTGCCTGGTACAGCAAGCTGTAAAATGAATTATTTATTCTAGCTAGCCCACATAAAAGACACAGACTCCTGGTATATTATTTTAAAAGCTGTAAGCCTAGGTTGGGTAGAATTTGAAGTATTCTAACTTACCTCCCAGCTGTATGTCCCTTGTAACTTGCTGGTTATTTTCAGGGTCCATTTCTCCTAGCCACAAGCTCATGATCCATCTCCTCTCCTGACAACTTCATCCTCTCTCTGTCTCCTTCCTCGCTTCTCCATTGTGGCCCCTACCTGTGACCCCAGCCTGGTAATTCAAACTCCACCTCTCTCTATTCTCCCCAGTAATTGGCTATAGCCATTTTATTTAACAGATAGTTTTAAATTGGGGAGCAAGATTTGCACAACAAAGGCTGTTGAACATAGGAATTTGTCTTGGGACAACCATTTTCTTGGGATACAATTTTTAGTATTTGGATAAATAACAGATACTTGCCACCAAGTCTGACCATCCCAGTTGGAGCTCCAGAACCTACATGGTAGAAGGAGAAAGCAGACTCCCAAAAATTGGTCTTTAACCTCCACACAACCATACTTCACCACAAAATAAATAAAATGTAATCAAAAAAATCTTAAAGGCAAAGAGAGAGAAAGACATCAGATGTTAGCCTCTGGCCTACACACACACACACACACACACACACACACACACACACACACACACACACACACACACACACACACATATATTCATCCCTAGCATACAGAGAGTAGCACTGGGCATCACTAGTCTGTAGTCCTTGTCTTATGTGTGATTAGAATCCATCCCATCTAGAACTGGAAGCTCTGGGAGAAGGGATAGGGCTCTTTCTACACCACGTACTGTCCTAAGGCTCCTGATTTGGCAGGTTCTTCTAAGCACTAAACACACGTCAATCACTGTGTTATGTTTGGGTTACATCAGTAACTCAGCAGAATGGGGTTGTTGTGTTGTTGAGTCATGGGCCTTACTGTATTCTGAACATTAACTCTCTGTGTCCTCTGTGGTTTTCTCCAGTGTCTTTGACCTTGCTGAAGTATCTTTTGATGGACAAGTTAAATATGTACATAGAGCATAGTGACCTCTCCCTGTGCAAACCAGCCCCATCTCCACAGATCTGCATGGACAGTGGAGCTCACAGCTGGCTTCCAAGACTTAGGTTTGGAGGAGTCGGATCTTCCTTGAAGGAAAGGCTAGCTGCCTTTTCCTTGATCTTGAGGTAGGCCCAATTCTCGGGCAGGCAGCAAAAACAAAACAAAAAAATTAAGGACCATGGGATCATGAAGCAGACAGCAGAGAAGATGTTAGCATTCTTGGAAATTGAGCCATTTCCCCCAACTGTAAAGTCAAAGTGAGCTTACTTCTGGGGTTACAAGGTGGTGGTAAAAGATTCCAACAGCCATATTAGGAAGGAGTTGATGGAAGGGGTGGGGATAGGGAATAAAAGAAGTGCAAGATACAGGTATATGAATGGAAATGTTATGGGGCTAGAGATGGCCCAGTGCTTAAGAGCACTTGTACTTGCAGAGGGCACAGGTTTGACTCTGGACCCCTATGGTGGGACACAAGCATCCCTCCAGATCCAGGCAATCTGATGCCCTCTTCTGACCTCTGCAGGCAACAAGGAAGACATGCATGTGGTATACACATACATGTAGGCAAAACACTTATACATGGAAAATAAAACATCTTTTAAAATGTTATAACCCATTATTTTGAATGCTAATTGTTTTTTAAAAGGAAATTTGAGGCAGAAGGGACCTGAGGACTTGGGCCTGGGCTTCTCAGGCCTTCTCATCTGCATTGACCACCCCAGCTTCCAAAATGCTCCATCACCTTTTGATACCCACTCAAAACATCATATAAACCTACCACACTTAAATCGTACTACCTTGCAGAAACAGCATACACATCTACTGCATTACCATGAGGGTGTGTAGACTTGGAGTTCACAGCCAGAGCTTCATTCTATCTTGGCACTGTCATTTAACAGCTGTAATTTGCAATACCTATTCGGAAACTGCAATGCAAGCGAGACTGGTGACCCCATGCACTTTGTTCTTGAAACAGACATGTTCGATTCCCAGAACCCACGTGGTTGTTCACCACCGTCTGAAACTATACTTTTAGGAGATCTGGTGCCCTGTTCTGAGCTCCACTGGCACATGCACATGGTGTACATACATATATGCAAGCAAAACACACATAAAATGAATACATCTAATTTAAAAATTAAAAAAACAAAAAAACAATACCCCACATTAAAGCTGGCATTAAGTGCTCTTAACGGCTGAGCCCAGTTTTGAACTTTTCGTTTGCTTTCCTATCTGACACTGATACTAGCTGTGCAACCCAGCTGACTTCAAATTCGCAGCAATCCTCCTGCTCCTGCCTCCTGAGTACTGGGATTAAAGGTTACTCCAGCAGGCTAGACCCCAAGACTCTTTTACTGCCTTTACAAAATGGGAGCCTTAAGACTTTCTGCCCATCTCCTTTTCTGTCACTATCAAAGAGAAAAGAGATTCCCCCTCTGCTTTGCAAACTCAAAGCAGTTTGGGGTCTGGTCCTAACGAACCAAAGTCAAGACCCGGATGCTCATCGCAGCTGGACGAGGTAGGAACGGATGGTATCTGCTCTCCACGTGGTGTGCCCGGACTCCGAATCTCGTAGCACCGGGAGCTCGGGAGGACTCCATTCTTGGTGCGCTTCCTGGTTCTGACTGCTTTGCTTCCGGCATTAGACGTGAGCGCTCAGCGCTGTAAGCTATAGGCAGCGTGAATCTCCGCCGAAGCTGCAACTATGGGGATCTTGGAGAAAATCTCGGAGATCGAGAAGGAGATCGCTCGAACGCAGAAGAACAAGGGTAAGGGCGGGATCGGAGGGGTCTCCCTTTCTACCCTCCTTGTTTTTCTTGTCTGTAAAATGAGGGGACAACTGGAGCCACCACCGAGGCCGGAGAAACACCGGGGAAGTGCCGAGGCGTGCGTGAGGCGGGAGCGGGCACATTCAGCGACGTGATTTCAGGGTTCTTGAGAGATCTGATCTGTGCTGGACTCAGTGTTCAAGTAGAGAAACCTCAGCGCGCACAATAAGCCCGTGACCCAGAAAGGCAGTGTCGGAGATTTTCCCCTAGGGTCCTGGCAGCTGGGCCTTCATGCTGAGAAGGGCAAGAGAAGACATCTCACAAAACAGCTTGTCCCGGCAGACAGGCAGGCGCCAGCGAGCTAGTGTCAAGGAAGTAGGGACTGGAGAATTTGTCCACTACGTTCTTGCTATGTAACCTTGTAAAGTCATGTCAGTTTTTGGCGACCCAATGTCCTCATCTGTGGATAGGGATAACACCCGCTCTGTTGTGGTTCACATGTGCAAAGCCCTTGCCAGAGTGATCACCTAATATTTAAAGTAAACCACCCCAAATACACAACACCAAGGAAGCATCAAACTGTGAGGGTTGGGGATCAGTGGAGAGGTGGGACTGCCAAGCAGTGTCTAGCCTTGGTGCTTTCCCGAGTCTTGAAGAAATGTGGTGACAGAGTTAGTGCTGCTGCCCTTCCTGTTCGGATGCACAAGGCTAAGTGACCTTTCCAGGCAGTAATGGCAGGGTGGGATTGATCTGACTTAAATTCAGGCAACAGCAGGTTCATAGGTCCTGAGGCAAGGATAAAGTCAGAGAAGGGTGGAAGGAGTTGGGGCAGGACAGCTGAGGTCCTCAGTCTCAACCATGTCCCTGCTATCATGCGGATTCGGTAAGACCTGAAACAGAATTCCTTCTCAGTAACTTAACCCTGTTCCCCAGAATTTGGAAGCAGTATGGTAACCCTAACAATACTTTTTTTGGTTTGGTTTGGTTTTTGGTTTTTCGAGACAGGGTTTCTCGCTGTAGCCCTGGCCGTCCTTGAACTCACTCTGTAGACCAGGCTGGCCTTGAACTCAGAAATCCGCCTGCCTCTGCCTCCCAAGTGCTGGGATTAAAGGCGTTCGCCACCACGCCCGGCCTGACAATACTATAAAGGAGAAGGAAAAGGGACAGGTGTACAGTGAAACAGTCTGTTCTCCCTCCATGAGTGCTGGGTGATGTCAGGAGAACTAAGCACAAGGTACCCATCCTCTGCCTGGGGCCGCAGTGATGGGACGTGTGCAGGGAGGCTGTGTGGCCTCCTGGATTCCGTCAGGGGCTGATCACAGCATGGCAAATTTGTGTATGCCACAGTGTCCCCTTCTTCCATGAAGTGGTGCACCACATGGAATTCCAGCACTACAGAAAGTGCCCTGTGTCCATAGAGAAGCAGGGCAGACCTGAGGCCTTCAAGCCTGACCCAGGTTTTCTCTGGACGTCTTCAGGATGTGACAAGTCACGAATTCAGGAACTTCCCGGCTGTTCGGAATTGGTTCGTGATCTTTAGGGCAGCTACCAGGAGAGAGTAAAGCTCCAGAGTGAGCAGAGAGCAGCCCTGTGACCTTCTGTCTGCCTCAAGTACCATTAGTGCTGCCCATCCGTGCTCCTTAGGATGCTGAGATACCAGTGGGGTACCAGGGGAACCCTTGAGGTCTCCTTGAGGTGATTGTTGTCTGGTCTTGATGTTCTCAGCACTTGGCCCTATGTGGGTCCCCACCTGACCCTCCAGGTAGAGACCCTGACACTTGTTCCTGTCTTGTTTTCCATCCTCCAGCCACCGAGTACCACCTGGGCCTGCTGAAAGCAAAACTGGCCAAGTATCGGGCCCAGCTCCTGGAACCATCCAAATCCGCCTCATCCAAAGGAGAGGGCTTTGATGTCATGAAGTCAGGTGATGCCCGTGTGGCACTGATTGGCTTTCCCTCTGTGGGTAAGGTCAGTGATGGTCTCTGTGGACCTTGGGGAGAACAATAGAGGGTCACTTACCTACAGCATGCCCATCCCTACCTCCCCTCAAAGTCTTACCTCCCTATCGCCCTAACTTAGAGGTTACTCTTTCTTCTCCTTAGCAGGAATAGTTGGCCTTCCAACTGAGCCAGTGGCACACAGTGTGTACCTTATGCTGGGCATTGGGCCCGATACTGGGATGCCCATCCCTACCTGCACATACTTCCTCTCAGAAAAGACAATTTGAGCAAATTCAGGTGTCACTTAGTTGGTTTTAAGCTCCAAGGAAGTCCAAGGTCCTTCAAGACATGTCTGGGTAGCTGAAGGCTTCTCTAGTGAGTGGTTGGTGTATCAGAGGTCCTAACCGATGTGAGGGAGCTTGCTGAGAGAGGCCCTTCAGGGGAAGCCTGCCTGTAGACATTGGGAGAGCTGGGCTATCTGCCCAAGTGAGCATCAGGAGAGCGGAGGTGATGAGAGTCAAGAGAAGTTGGGCCTCAGAGCTAGCACACAGACTGGCTACAAGTGAAGTGATGATGTCACTGTGGAGTCTTCTAGAAAGTTTCTTCTGGAAAGTGGTTCAGTTTAATGTCCTATCTTGACTCACATTTTATGTGGTATGATTAAGTAAGCATCTTTGCCAGGGCAGATAAGGTTTTAATACATTTCAAATACGTGCCACACTGGATGTCAGAGAACTTAAAAGAGTCAGTTCTTTCCTTCTACCTTATGGGTCCATAGGATAGAACTCAACTTGTCAGGCTTGGTGGCAAATACTTTGTATCTGCTGAGCCATCTTGAGAGACAATAGGTTTTTAATGCTAGAATGATCTTGGATTTTTGTTGTTGTTGCAGAGAGTTGCCAGAGTCCTGATAACTGTTTCTTTATTGGTAACACTGTTACCTGAGGAAACACCCTTGTTACAACCCATGCATTAAGGGCAAGCTGTTGTCTGTGTCCATGCTTGGATTCATAGCTCTTTTAACTTCTACTAACCTGGCTTCCCTCACCATATTCACCTGCCCTGTTCCCCTGATTCTAGGCAGCCCCAGCATACTTTGGTTTTTACTTTTTGTTTTGGTTCAAGGCCCGTGTCTCACTGTGTAGCTCTGCAGGGGCTGGAATTGGCTCTGTAAATCAGGCTGACCTCAAACTCAAACTCACAGTGACCTACCTGTCTCTGCCTCCTGAGTGCTAAGATTAAAGGTGTGCCTCACCTTGTCTAGCCCTGATTTTTAGTTTTATTTTTCTCTATTCACATGTGTGTGGGTACATGTGTTTGAGGGTGTTTGTTTGTGCACGTGTATATGTATAGGGGTGGAGGCTAGGACAATATCCAGTGTCATTTCTCAGGCTCTCCACCTTGGTTTTTGGTTTTTGTGGAGGTTTTTTTTTTTTTTTTTTTAGATTTATTTATTTATATCTCTGAGTACTCTGTCTGCATGTACACCTCTATGCCAGATGAGGGCATCAGATCACATAGATGGTTGTGAGCCACCATGTGGTTGCTGCCAATGGGATTCAGGACCTCTGGAAGAGCAGCCAATGAGTGCCCTTAACTGCTGAGCTATCTCTCTAGCCCCTCCACCTTGATTTTTAAGAAAGATCTCTTGCTGGCCTAGACCTTGTCAAGTAGACCAGGCTTTCTGACCCAATCCTAGGAACTCCCCCTGCCTCCACCTCCCCGGTGGAGATTATGGGACCACTCCTAGGTTCTTTACATGAGTGCTATGGGAGCATACACTTTACTGATTCGGCTCCTAGCCCCAACTCCACACCCCCTTTCAGTCCTGGGCATTTCGGCCTTGTGCCCCTGAGCCACAGTCCCAGCCCGATGATGTGATGACCTTGATGTTTCAGTGCAGTCCTAGCTTTGGAACTGTCTGCTTCAGCACAATCCCACCATGTGTCCCTCAGCCAAACCTCGCTCCAGAGGCCTGTCTCATCTGACCTACTCCCTGCCCTAGTCTAGGATCTGCCATTTCTCCGAGGAGGCCTGGTTTCCTTTTGGGGGGAATGGTTGTGGAAACCAAGACTGAGGCGCTGGCTTACTTGTTAGCAGGTTTGCTGGTATACAGATAATATATCAGAGCAAAGATGGGCACAGGAGGCTGCCCATCCCAAAGCAGCGCTCCAGAGCGGATGAGCCACGGCACCTGTTCTTGGGTACTTGCTATAGGCTACGCATATTTTATTTGTTTTTTCCCCCTCTATAATTAGTGTGTCCTCAAAAGAAAGTGTGCCCCTAACGAGTCCTGTCTTACAGGGTGGCCCATCTGATCTAGGATCGGGAATGTGCCCAAAGGTTAGCCTTCAGCATCATCACTGTGCATGGTGGCAGCCAGGGCTCTCAGCACCAACTACTCTCTATGTGCAGTTCCCCGTACAGCCCCAGAGCAGCGGCATGCTCAGAATTCTAGGCTCACTAGGACAGTAGAGCCGGAGAAAGGCTCCTGGAACAGGCGGGGAGAGCTTGGGAGGCAGGTCCCTTACCTGAGACAGTTGTGAGGCCTCCAAAGACCATGGACTCTGGTGCCAGTCCGTGTTTGTGGGCTAGAGACCATGCTTTGTCTGAAAAGTTACTCTGTACACTCGGCCAAGTCCTCAATCTAAGGTCAAGGAAGGCTCCTACTCTGTCCACTCACAGAGACTTACCCAGGAAACTGAGTTAAGACTCCTTTGGGCAGTGGCCTTTTTTTTTTCCTTTCTCTCTCTCCCAGTCCACCTTCTTGAGTCTGATGACCTCTACAGCCAGCGAAGCTGCGTCCTATGAGTTTACCACCCTGACGTGCATCCCTGGGGTCATTGAAGTAAGTAGACTGTGCCGGGCCCATGTGAAAGAGGGGTGCTTGTGTTTGCATTTGTCAAGTGCTCCTTATATAAGCATCTGAGGTAGCTGTCCCTATGTGGGGATACCCTGCAGTACTGGCCCTTCTGGGGACCTGAGAAGTACCTGGCTGACCTCACTTGTCCCAGTAGATCAGGCCGGCGTATGGCAGCTCTGCTTGGTGCCTCTCTGTTCTTTGCCCTCTGCACATCTGGCTCCAACCCCTGACTGCTGCCTGGCTGCTTCCTTACCCCTCTGTATAGCCTCAGACTTCAGCCTTGCTTGCCTGGGTATCAGGCGTTGCAGCCTTGTGTCTCCATATGAGCTGATTAATTGATTACATGGCAATGTGTTCTGTGGGTTTTCCCTGGCATCTCTAGCTCCTAGATGGGGTAGCCTATGCCAGGCTGAAATGATGGGGCCCTGACTTGGCCATAGTTGGCACCAGCCTTACCTCACCCTTCTCTTCTGTTTCCCAGTACAAAGGTGCCAACATCCAGCTCTTGGACCTTCCTGGAATCATTGAAGGAGCAGCACAAGGTGGGAGCAGGGTAGGGCGTGGGAGGCAGGTTGGAGTTCTGTTTCTGAGTGTTGAAAATGGATGGGGCTGTCATGGAGACCACCTGTGGACCCCCTAGTCCTGGTACCCTTGCTTTCCAGACAGGACAGGCTATACAGTTCAGATGCTGGTGTCATATTCACTTGGTGATCTTGATCCAGGGGTTGAATGCTTATCTTCACAGTGGGCATCGTCACACCAAATTCACAGCAGTGTTAAGGAGTAAATGAAGAAGTGTTCATGAGGCTTGGCTGGGCCTAGTGCAGGACGGGAGAGAAGGTCATTGTCATTCCCTGTGACCTCCCAGGGTAACGAAGGTTACCCTGCCATTCCATTCAAGGTGCTGACTTCTAGAACCAGTCTCAGCTGAGCTAAGGTAGTACTCACCTGCATTCCTAGCACTCAGGAGGCAGAGGCAGGAAAATCATGAGTTCAAGACCAGCTTAGGCTACATAAGTGAACCTTGTCTCAAAGAACATAAACTAAATCAGACTCCTTGAATTAAACACCTCATGGATTTCCCCAATGCAAAGAAAAACCGTAGCACAGAGCAGAATATAACCGGAATGATGAGGGTCTGGAAGGGCCTGGAGTCTAAGGTGTTTCAGGCTGCATAATCACATTGTCCTACCTCTTGCCTATGCCATATTGAGACGTAGCCTTCCCTCTACCTGTGCAGGCCGAGGCCGTGGCCGGCAGGTGATTGCCGTAGCACGCACAGCTGATGTCGTCGTCATGATGCTGGATGCCACCAAGGGAGATGTGCAGAGGTCTGTGCAGCAGGGCAGGCGAATCCACAGGGCTAGTCCCATGTATCTCTGGCTCAACGGGTCTATGTCTAACCTAGCCACCACTCAGCCTAAATGTCCTCTCCACTAGGTGGTGTCTAGCTAGGATTGGGGATCTTAGGCTCAGGTAGAAGGGATACAGGCTAGCCTTGGCTGTTGCCCATCCCTGCTGTCAGAGCAGCACACAAGCCTGTCTCTAGCAGTAAAGCCTCTGGGAGCTCCTCGCCTTCCTCTAGGCACCCATGAGGGCACTGTCTAGCCTCTGCTTCAGAAGCTCCACCACAGTTTTGGGATGTTGGGTTGCTAGGGAATGGGCCAGGAGAGGGAACTGGCTTCTGTCTATGCAATCAGGGCTGGGTAGGCCATGAGGATGCTCTGTGACTTGCTTAGAAACAGCCTGTGAAGGCTCACTCAGCCTTTGCCTAGGTCCCTGCTGGAGAAGGAGCTGGAGTCTGTGGGTATTCGCCTGAACAAGCATAAGCCCAACATCTATTTCAAGGTATGCTCTCACACTCTACCCAGGGGCAGCCTGGGAACTACCCGGCCCTCCACAAGGGATGGGTAACTGATGTTGCTGCCCCTTCAGCAGCAGCTTTCCCTGCCTCTCTGTTGTTCCAGCCCAAGAAAGGTGGTGGCATCTCCTTTAACTCAACAGTCACACTGACACAATGCTCTGAGAAGCTGGTGCAGCTCATCCTACATGAATACAGTATCCTTCCAGGAAGGGCCACCTAGCCTGGGGGCAGCTGACGGGGCTCAGGACCCAGCCACATACTTGGCAGTTGGCCTCCTGATTCCTTGTTGGATGTTCAGGTGTCCAGATGATAGCTAGAAGAAAGACAGAATGCCCTGGGCAACTGTCCTGAGAACTATGTTCTCTGGCTTGGAGAAGAAGCCGGGCCTGTGTTTGCATCTGATAGTGGGTGCTAGAGGATGGGGCAGGGCTCCAGAGGCAAGAGATGGCAGTGAGTGAGGCCAGGCAGAGGCAGGATTCGACCTCCAGTGTTCACTTGGTGCTGCTGGGATAGCCTGGGCTTCCAGGTGCTATCTCACTCCTGACAGCAAAAATTCAAGTCGTCTGTTGGTTTGGTTTTTGTATTTTGTGGTTTAGGGAATAGACATGAGAGGTTTTCTCAAGCCTTCGGAGCTTGTAGAACTTCAGAAGCAGACTGTGGGCAGGTCCCTGTGGCCAGTGCATTGTACTGCTTGGCCCCCCACTAAAAGGCACATTCGGACTCCATGCCAGTACACAGCTTGCCCTTAATCTGAGCTACTCAGAGATCTTCAACGCCGAGGTACTCTTCCGAGAAGACTGCTCTCCAGACGACTTCATCGATGTGATTGTGGGCAACCGGGTGTATATGCCCTGCCTCTATGTAAGTGGTGCAGTGGCCCAGGCCACGGGGCTCTTCTCTGAGTGTGTCTCTTGCACTTCAGTGACCCAAATGGCTCCCACACACTTCACTAGTCTGCTGAGAGGAACTGAGAGCCAGGGCTGTCCCCATATCACCTCCCCTGCCTCCGTGGCTGCTGGAGTCTTTATTAGAGGGATGGCGAGCTGGAAACCAGGGTTCTTTTTAGGGGAAGTTTCTTAAGGGCAGGTGTTACCTATCATTAAGGCACTGCCCCTGGCATGACTGTTCCTCTGTAATCCAATCTCAGGTGTATAACAAAATCGACCAGATCTCCATGGAAGAAGTAGACCGTTTAGCTCGAAAGCCCAACAGTGTAGTTATCAGGTAAGAAAGTGGCTTCTTGCCACCCCACTCTCCTTTCAGAGTGTTTGCTTGTTTTGAAACAAGGTCTCTGCATGGCTCTGGCTGTCTTGGAACTCACTGTGTAGAGGAGGCTGGCCTTGAACTCAGATATCCACCTGTCTCTACTTCCTGACTACTGGGATTAAAGGCGTGCATCACTGTGTCCTGACTTTAAGAGTTCTAATCCCAAGGGATAGGGCCCCGGCAAGCCACCTCAGTTTGGAAGATAGCTGGACCCCCAGCTCCTGTGAGTCACATAGCCTAGCATCCCCTCTCAAGAGAGAGTTTGAGGCTCAGGAGCTTCGGGCAGGGCTCCCATGACTGCTGGGTGAGTGAAGTCTACCTTGGCCCCACTTCCTGCTCTTCTTTATTTATTATGTGGATGGTGTGTGACTCTGGCCAGCAGTAAGTGGCTCACTTGATGATACTGTGCACCCTGCAGAGCTCCTTTTCCGGGGGGGGGGGGGGGTTGTACTAAATCGTCTGCTTCTCTGTCTCCCTCCATCAAACCAAGTGTTCTGATGACTTCCCTAAAGGCCTGGCTTGTGGGAGCAGGTGACAGCGGAGGGCTATCTCCTAGACACTGCAGCTGCAGCAAAGGGCAATATCTGTCCTGCTGTTCCCCAGATACTTTGTACCGCCTAAGACATACTCATCCTTGGTACTGGGAGATGGTCGCCCTTCCCTGCTTGTACTTAACACAGCATCCAGGGCCACCTGAGCCTGGCTGTCCCAAAATCTGGGTTCCTCTGTTATAGTTAGGGTTTTCATTACTGCAGTGAAACACCATGATCAAAAAGCAACTTGGGAAGGAAAAGGTTTATTTTGGCTTACACTTCCAGATGATAATCCACCATTGGAGGAAGTCAGGCCGGAGCCTGGAGGCAGAAGCTGGTGCAGGTGCCATGGAAGGGTGCTTCTTACTGGCTTGCTTCCCCTGGCTTGTTCAGCTTGCTTTCTTATAGAACCCAGTAGCACTAGCCTAAGGATGGCACCACCCACAGTGGGCTGGGCCCGCCACCATTGATCACTAATTGAGAAAATGCCTTATGATCTCGTGGAGGCATTTCCTCAACTGAGGCTTCCTCTCTTATGATTCTAGCTTGTGTCAAGTTGATACACAAAACCAGCCAATATATGTTCCCTCGGTATTCTGAGATCTCCTGTGGGTAGCCCTGTTCCTTAAGCAATCCATCTTTCTTTAGGGAAATGTGAGCATGCCCATGATCCCAACACAGCAAGCCTCTGTCCCTGTAACATACCATGGATTTCCTTTAACATGCAGCCAGACTGGTCCATGGGAGGATGTGGAGTTCTGTGGTTATGATGCCGGGTAACCAGAGGCAGAGCTGGCATCATGATAACTTGCTTGTTAACAGTGTTAATGATGGCAGGGCCACATTGGCCTTAGTACTCTCTGACAATAGAGACTTGGCCTTTGAGCACCAGGCCCTGCCTACCTGACACTGCCTTCCCTGTAGTTGCGGTATGAAGTTGAACCTCGACTACCTGCTGGAGATGCTGTGGGAGTACCTGGCCCTCACCTGCATTTACACCAAGAAGAGAGGACGTGAGTCGAGGATGACAGCTCAGAAATGAGCCTCCCCCAGCTTTCCCAGGGCTGCCGGCCTGTTTGTGCTGTGCAGGGGTCTCCATGGTAGTTTGTCTGTTAGAACGGACCCTGCTCTTGTCTCCGAGCAGAAGACCTCGGCCTAAGGTCACGTGGCAGAGATGCTGGCTGTCGGGCAGCTGGTGGGGAAGCTGTGCCAGGTCCCCACTGCCATAGCAGCATTGCTCTCTGGCTCTCCCCCCACAGAAACAGGACTCTCGTTAGGGTCCTTACTCTGCCTCCATCCCTGCTACACACTGCTTACCTGAATGTGGGGCAGTTTGTGGTAACCCTGCCCTTGTAAGCTAGGAGGGGCTATGGCTTCCCAGCTAGGCTCCAGCATTCATTCACCCTGCCTATTTAGCCCACACATTCCATGGCACCGCTCTGGGGATGTAATGAATGACAGCATGACATAGCACGAGATTCTGTGCTGAAGGTATGCCAGACAGTAAGGAGCAAGGCTGGGGGCCTGGGAGATAGAACAGGTCTCTGAAACCAGGGCCCCACTATAAAGGAAGCTGATCTAGAACAGAGAGAGACTGGTTGACATGCCTTCCTCTCCTTACAGAGAGACCGGACTTCACAGACGCCATCATTCTCCGGAAAGGGGCCTCTGTTGAACACGTGGTAAGTTAAAAATCTACTTGAATGGCCAGAATGAGGCCTGAGCTGTGTTTGTTCCAGCCAGGATAGGGAGAGGTGAGGTGAAGCAGGCTTGCCTTGGCTTACCTGCCTATTGGACACTGGAGACAGGTTCTCCCCGTGAGATGGGTGGTGGTGGTGGTGGAGAAGGTGGACCTCTCTTTTCCTGTCATGTAGGGTTGGGTAACAGCTAGCTGCAGGATGGCTAAGATCACATTGAATAAGATTCAACTGACCACCTGGCACTGAAAAGGTGCCAGTGAGCAGTAGTCTTTGTCTTTCCGCTCCTGATGTCATAGAGTTGGTTGTCAATAAAGGAGAACTGCCACCTTTTCACCCTTGCTGTTACGATATATTCCAATTTCTCTAGTGTGTGTGGAGCTAAGCCTGGAAAAGGCCAGCTTTCTCCTCTCCCCTGGTGGCAGAGCTGTCGCTCAGAGTCACTACCTCCTGTGGCCACCATTCAGCCCCCAAGGGCTCCCGGGGCCTGACTATTCTGCCTTGTTCCCCAGCTGCTTACATCCAGGATGGCTGTGGCTGCTTCCTGCCCCAGCGTGCATTCATTGAACGTCAGCTCCAAATGTCTTCCCAGAGCTTAACAGAGTTCAGGCTTCTGTCCACAGAGCTTAGCTGTTACGTGTGGGTCTGTGGTCTGCTCACATGTAGTTCAGGAAGAAGTTTGGAGGGCATGGACTGAGGTATCCTGGAGTCCAAACTAAGACTGAGTACAGATTTGAAGGAACATCCCAGTCAGGAGTTTGTGGTTTTGGGCATAAGAGTCCCTTTCCATGTCAGAATTGCTGTCCAAATCCCCCTGAGTAGAGTCAAGCCACACAGCCATGGTCCTGAGTTCATTTCATTGGTTTTCTTTTCCCTCATCCCTGTTATTTCTCAGGATCTGTTTTGTGGGGGCAGGGAACCAGCCATTCCTGCAGTCCTCAGAAAGACAGTGGTAGGCAAGCCAGTATTCCGCTCTCATTCAGCCTTTCATTTGGCCAGTCTAGCCTGAGCCACCAGGGTACCAGCCTTGTGGTACTTGGACACACAGCTAGGCTAGTTACCTCTCCTGGGCCCAGGTTTCATAGCCATGGGCTAGGGAGGGTTGAGAGTACTCCAGCCCATTCTGGAGCCATGGCTGTAGTGCCCCCTGCTGGGATCTTAGTGAGCTGCAGACTTGGGTGCTGGTCCTTCTGGAAGAGCATGGCATGTTCCACCTCAGACCAAGCTGCTTGTCTAGAGTAAATTGGCTCTCACCGTATGTGGTAGAGAGAGCAGGTCACCAGGAGGAGGGCATGGTGTGAGTCTGGAAAGGGCCCAGGGGCAGAAGCAAAGGCAAGGGAACAGACATAGGCATCAGGCCCTCAAAGAAGAGGTGGGGGGGGAGGGCTGCGAGAGGACCTTGGACCTTTGCTCAGAGCCTGGACTTTGTCCCAGAAAAGCCTTCCCTGTGAGGAAATGGCCTGTCCCAGCTCTGAGGTATGCATTGCAGCCAAGATGCTCGCTGAGACCAGAAGAGCAGCCAAACTTGCAAGGACACCCAACTCTTCCTCCTGTGCCCCAGTCATCAGGGGATGACAGACCCCCAGAGCCTTTGTGATACACCTGCCTTGGCCCTGTGGGTGAGCATTGGTGGCTTGTCTAAGATAGGCAAGGAGCCCTGAGCAGAAGACTCTGAGGAGGGCCCTTCCCATCTCTCATACACTTGTGTTTCTCTTAAAGAATTACTGGGAAGGGCCCCTGTCATGCAAAAGGTACCTGGTAAACCTGTGTAAATGGGCCCTGCTAGAATTGTCCCTTCTGCCAGACACTGCATAGTAAGACTTATGGCAAACAGCAGGGGAGGAGTGCTCCCTGTCAGGGTTTCAAGTGGACATTAGGGGTGCTAGACTATGTTTTTAGATTACTGGTGACATTTTTTTTTTTTAAATGATGAGCTCAGCACTTGGGAGGCAGAGGCAGGCGAGTTTCTGAGTTCGAGGCCAGCCTGGTCTACAGAGTGAGTTCCAGGACAGCCAGGGCTATACAGAGAAACCCTGTCTGGAAAAACAAAACAAAACAAACAAACAAAAAAAAAAGATGAGCTGACCAAACTAACTTAAAAACTCATTTGTAGGTCAGAGCTGACCTCTAGGCCCACAGTTGTTCACTGTCTGGCCTTGGGATAGGGGTGTTAGGAATTGGTTGTTGTGTTTGGTACTAGCAATGAGCTGACTTACCATATCTGTTCAGGAGGTATTCCTGTAGGCCTGGGCCTGTAACATTTAGGCACACCCGGGAGGTGGAATGACATCGCATGGTCCGTTCACAGGCACTTCCACTGTGGTGCTCTCACTGTAGCAACCATATTCTGGAGCGATTGCCAGCTGCCCCTCATGTGGCCTTCATCCCACCCAGGAACACCGAGGGATCTAGGTTGGGTCCATGAGAGGAATGGGGTGGGATATGCAAGGTGCTCTAGGACACAGCTGGAGTTGGGAGGCTTGAGAGACAGTGGCAGGGTGGGTGTTCTAGAAAAGCCTTCCCGACCTTTTCTAAGGGAACATGTGTGCGGTTGTCCAGAAGAGGCAGTCGGAGGGCTATACCTGCAGAAACGTTCCTGGGTGTGATTTCAAAGCTGCTTAGAGCTGGGTGTGGGTAGGGTGAAGCAAAGGACCATGCTTATGGGGCCTATGGCTGCCTTACTCATGGCTTGGACTGTCAAAGTACCTCATGTGGGATGGCTGCTCAGCACAGGGCCCAGTTTCAGGGCCTCATCTCCCTGACTTTCCTGTCCCATAGTGCCACCGCATCCATCGGTCACTGGCCAGCCAGTTCAAGTACGCCTTGGTGTGGGTAAGTCTGGGCAGGAGCTGGGTGGCAGGCTAGACCCAGCATCCTCAGGGTTAGGCTCAGCACAACATTCCCAGCAGCAGCACTGCCCCTCTGCATTGGGGACCCTTGTGTCTGTCTGTCCTACCCCATGAATAACCAGAGTTGGAAGTAGGTCTCTCCATCTCTAAGACTTAAGTGGGATCTGTCCCTGCCTAGGCCCACAGAGTTTGCACTGTAGGAGCTCCTACTTCCTTGGCATTTACCCCCTCCCCCTGCATCCTGCTGTCGTCCTCTGCAGCCTTGGCCACCCAGAGACTAACGTGTCCCCTCTGCCCTCTTCCATCAGGGTACCAGCACCAAGTACAGCCCACAGCGGGTAGGCCTGACCCACACTATGGAGCATGAGGACGTCATCCAGATTGTGAAGAAGTAGTCACGACACCTTCCTGCAGCTTGGCTCCCGGGAACTCGGCCTCCCTGGAACACACAAACGGGAAAAGTACAAACATAAACCCCAGGAAGCGATTCTTGAGTGGCTGATTCATGAGCTCCTTCAGAAACAGTGTTGGGCTAGGCAAAGCTGGGGACCAGGGCTTTGCTGAGGACATTCCCTATAAAGCCTGTGCCTGTGGCAGGCTTACTCAGCAGCCTACAGCCTGTGTCCATGCCCTGTGCCCCTTCCGGGCACTCAAGGAGCTTAGTTACCCACATCCTCCCAGCCAGACCTAAGCTGACCCTGGCTCAAGTAGGGTCCCTGAGGCTCCTGAGAACAACTCTAGCACATAGTGGCCTCAGGATGAAGCCTCCCACAGGTCCTCCCAACACAGGGCTGTCCCTCATGGAAGCCAGGGCCCAGCCAAAGTGTCCTAAAGTGCCTCCCCCTTGGAGCCCCTCCCAGAACAGCCTCCTCCTGCCTGGGTGGGACCTCTGAGTCTGGCTCCATTTCCTTCTAAGCTCCTATGTCTGCCCTCCTTTCTGAAATAAAATTAAAAAAAAAAAAAAAGGGGTGCGGGGAAGCGGTTCCTTCCCAGACCAGACTTAGGGAACTTGTGTTTCTGTGCTTGGTCCAGTGGGAATGGGGAGTGGGACAGCAGGAACCTGGAAAGGAATGGGCATAGCTTGGGCTTCTGAGGGACTGGCCTGGGCCTGGGTAACCAGAAAAAGGCAGAATCTGCCCAGCACAAGACTGCCTAGAGGCTGTAGGTCCCCTCTGCCCCCCATGGCCTTTCTAGAGGCCAGCATCCGCTGCCAGAGTAGATGGCATCCTTAGGACGCCCTTGAGACTGTTAGATTCACAAAAGGCTTCTCTGAGTGCAGGGCAGCTGATGCTCAGGCAGCCGGAGGCCCCGATGGTGCTGGCTAGGTCCTGTGCTTCTCTGTAGACAGTGCACAGGTGCTCTTGGCTGCCTGAGAAGTAGGGCTTTGGGCTGCATTACCCTATTTCTCTATAATCACCAGGAAGGGAGAGAGCTCTAAGGCTGGAGCCAGACTGCAGCTCAGCCTACTACTTGCTTTCCAGGCTGTTCCTAGTTCCCATGTCAGCTGCTTGTGCTTTCCAGAGACAAAACAGGAATAATAGATGTCATTAAATATACATTGGGCCCCAGGCGGTCAATGTGGCAGCCTGAGCCTCCTTTCCATCTCTGTGGAGGCAGACATAGGACCCCCAACAAACAGCATGCAGGTTGGGAGCCAGCCACAGGACCCAGGTAAGGGGCCCTGGGTCCTTAAGCTTCTGCCACTGGCTCCGGCATTGCAGAGAGAAGAGAAGGGGCGGCAGAGCTGAACCTTAGCCTTGCCTTCCTGGGTACCCTTCTGAGCCTCACTGTCTTCTGTGAGATGGGCAAAGTGCGGGTGTGACTCCTTGGCAACGGTGTTACACCAGGGCAGGTAAAGTTGTAGTTATTTGTGGGGTACACCAGGACTGTTAAAGGTGTAACTATTGGTGCAGTACACCAGGACAGGTAAAGATGTAGCTATTTGTGGGTATACCAGGACAGGTAAAGGTGTAACTATTTGTGGGGTACACCAGGACTGTTAAAGGTGTAACTATTGGTGCAGTACACCAGGACAGGTAAAGATGTAGCTATTTGTGGGTACACCAGGACAGGTAAAGGTGTAACTATTTGTGGGGTACACTAGGACAGGTAAAGGTGTAACTATTGGTGCAGTACACCAGGACAGGTAAAGATGTAGCTATTTGTGGGTACCAGGACTGGTAAAGGTGTAGCTATTTATTTCAGCTCCTTTCCCTAAGGACTCAAGGGAAGGAATCCCACACAGCAGGGGCTTTCCCTGCTCAGCTTCAGGGAAAGCCTCAGCCCTAGGAGATGCTGTTTGGTCCATGAGCTCCCTGAGCAGCAGCCTAGCCCAGGCCTGTTCAGTTCTTCCCGTGCGGCTGGAAAAGATGAAAGCTGGGTCGGGGACAGTTCTGACTGGATTCTGGCTTGACTCCTGGACTGGCTGTGTGTTTTTCAGGTTTCCCCATCTGTCCTGTCCTGGGCTGTGTGATCTAGCCATTCTGGTCCTACAGTCTAAGCCTGTATGTAAGGGGTGTTCACCTATGTCACTAAGGTACTATTAGCCACCCTGATCCCTTTCTGTAACTCTCATTCCAGCCATCCTTCAGCAGAAACCCCCAAGTTCTCTCTCAAAATCCTAGGGACATAAAGCCCAGGTCAGGGTGAGCAGGGCTGCTTTTCTCTGACCTCTCCTTGCTTTCAAAGATTTCTTTTCGCTGCGTTCCCAAGTGTCCTTCCTGTGTACCTTCACCCGGAAAGTTAAATGCCCCACACTGTCTTCCCTTTTGTCCACTTCCCTTCCGTGACTCAGTTTCCCAGTTGCAGTTGCCTCACCTGTCAGTGTCTCCCACCCAATGGTGCCTCATGTTTCGAAACTATGATTGCAGCCATGCTTTCTTGGCTTTACCAGGCTCAACACAGCTGCCTGCAGCTCTCTGTCTCCTCTTGTGTCTCCCTCCTGCGCTGTTCTCGGGGATTAGTGTCTCCTTTTGCAAGTATGCAGTCTCACAAATAAATAGGATTTATAACAGACTCGGGAGAAAGTTTGGGGACAATTTGATTGGAGTCTGAGAGAAAAGCATCCGAATAAGCAGCTGGGACCCCGTGGCTGATGGGAGGGTAGGTAGGACAAAGTCGTGGTCTGAGTGACAAGGAAAGCAGGTGCGCTCTGCAGTGTCCTTAGCAAGAGAATGGCTGGGCGTGGTGCCACATGCCTGCAATCCCAGCACTTGGGAGGCAGAAGCAGGCGAATCTCTGGGTTCACAGCCAACTTGGTCTACTGAGAGAGTTCCAGGACAGCCTGGGCTATACCGAGAGAGAGAGAGAGAGAGAGAGAGAGAGAGAGAGAGAGAGAGCATAGACAGACGGTCAAGTCAAGCCAGGCTTAAGAGTTTGGTGCTCAAACAGATAAAAAAGGAAAAGCTACACTTTGGTGTCTGTGTGTGCACACCAGTGTATCTGCATATGCTTGTCTTCTGTGCATGTGGGGTGCAGAGGTTTATGTGGGTGTCTTCCATCACTCTCTACCTTATTTTTTTAAGACAGGGCCTTTTACTGAACCTGGACCTTAGCTGGTCAGCAAGCTGCAGGAATAACCAGCTAACTTGTTTCTGCCCACCCTACCCCACAGCATGGGTTACAGGCATGTGTCACTGTGCCCTGCTTCTATGTGGGTGTTGAAGATTCCCAACTCAGTCTTTATGCTTGCTCAGCAACCATTTTATCCACTAAGCCATCTCTCCAGCCCCAAAAGCTACACTTAAAAAAAAAAAAAAGGTTTTTTGTTTTTTATTTTGGTTTTGGTTTTTTGAGACAGGGTTTCTCTGTATATTCCTGGCTGTCCTGGAACTCACTTTGTAGACCAGGCTGGCCTCGAACTCAGAAATCCGCCTGCCTCTGCCTCCCAAGTGCTGGGATTAAAGGCGTGCGCCACCACCACCTGGCAAAAGGTTTATTTTTAACTATGTTATCTGTGCATGAATGAAAGTCCCCACAAAAGGCCAAAGGTGTCACATTCCTCCTGGAGTTGGAGTTTCAGGCATCTATGAACTGTCATGTGGGGGTTGGGAACCCAGGTCCTGTGTAAAAGCAGTAAGTCACCTCACTAGCCCGAGATTGACTCTTTTAAGCAGGCAAGCTCAGAAGTAGGGACCTGGGGCCCCCAAGCTGGCTCAGCGGGTAAAAAGCCTGTTGCCACACCTGATAGCTTTTCTAGCCTCAGGTTGTACACAGTGGAAGGAGAGAACCAACTTCCATTGAAATTGTCTTCTGATTTCCACATGTGCACACAATAAATAAAAGAATAAAGTAAAGGCTTAAAACAATTCTATAAATAATTCTATCACAGACAGGGCTTCTGGGGTATGCATTAAGGGAGAATCATTTTTCTACTTTCTTAACGTGTCTGCCAGGAAGATCAACTCTCCTGAGGGGTAGTCTCTTGACTGGTGATGGACAGGCTCTTAGCTTAGCCCTTAAGGGAGGGATCAACAGTATGTTTTGTGGGCAGTTTAGACTGCTGTGTGTTTTTAAGGGGGTTGTAGAAGGAAAAGGTCTCACATAGCCCAGGATGTATTTACTGTGTAGCCAAGAATAACCATAAATGTCTAATCTTCCTGCTACCCCCTCCCTGTTATAGGTAAATACTGAGGTCCTGCTGGTATTTCCAGGTTCTTGAGTCCTAAAACCAGGAAGTGGACAGGGCCACAAGGACAGTGGCAGTGTAAGTGGCTTTGTTCTTAAGCTCTCCTGGAAGCCATGGAGACTCAGACCAGTCTTACTTTAGGGAATAATACGGAGTTCTTTTACTCTGTGTGGAAATGGCCCTGGTTGCTTTAAGAAGCTGTCAGCAAACATCAGAAGATATTTAGATCTTTGAAAATGAAATATTTGAGTGAAATCCAACTGTCTAGCATCATTGCCACAGCCACCGCAGTTTATAAGTATCTGAGATACATACACACTACAGAATCTGCCTGGGAAAGGGGGCTACGGGTGTAGGAATGTCTTCTAACTTTTAGGTGAGGACTCCCAATGTTATATCTTATCGATGGGCCATGTGTACTGTGATTGTCAAGGCAGAGGCAAACAACTACTCCTTTAAATAACTGGCATCCCCACTGGTTACTATATAAGTTCATCCTAGGTCTTAAATTAGGCAGAGAGTGGAGCCCCAATATTAGAAACAAGGTTAACATTCTCTATATAGTCTGGCTGGCTGTTCTGGAGCTTGCTAAGTAAACCAGGCTGACCTGGAACTCACTGAGACTCTTCAGCCTCTGCCTCTGGAATGCTGGACATCAAAGTGCAACATTATAGCTAGCCTATCAAAATTAACATTTGTAGCTGTCAGTACACAAGTTGCCCCAGTTGCCTGATAGCCTTAGTTGCTTGAGTAGGGGGCTTTTAGTAGGAAACCTTGAACAGTATCAGGCTGTAAGGGTTCTCTGAGTTTGATGCCAGCCTGGTCTACAGAATGAATTCCAGGACAGCCAGGGCTACACAGAGAAACCCTGTCTCAAAAACCAAACAGATCAAAACAAAACAAAACAAAAAAAGTAAGAAGAAAGGAAAAAAAAAAAAGAAAGAGAAAACAGGCAAGACAAAAATAATAAAAAAGAAGCATAATAAACACAGACACAAAGACACAGAATCAGAAACCATAATATATATAAGCATAAGATTAAAGAAAAAAACAAAGAAAAATGAGATAAAGCCTATCCAAAAATAGTATTGAGTTCACTTTATTTTCCCATTTATTCTTAGGCATGGGAGCTACTCTTAGGTGTAGTTTATATACTCAGTGATACTCCATTGGAGAAAAGCAGTATTTCCTTTGCAAGTGGTTGTCAGTCGCAAAGAGCTTCTTGGTTAGGGATGGAAACTCATGTCCACTTTTATGAAGTGCTTGGGAAGGACTCGGACCAGTCCATGCTGCAGCATACAGTCTCTGGAACTCAGTTCACGTGTACATTCCCCCTGATGTGTCTGGAAGCCACCGTTTCCTTGGTGTCTCCATCTCTAGTCTTAGAATCTTTCTGTTTCCTCTTCTGCAGTTACTTCATGGTTTCTTTTTGTCTTTTCTTAACACTATTTCTTGAATCCAAAGAAAACACCAGAAGCCTAAGGAAAGCAAGAGCTCAAAAGCATCCACTTGTGAGGCAGTGCCCTCCCACTTATCACAAAGCCGCAGGAAAGGGGACAGCCTAGACAAGCTTGGTTTTTTTTTGTTTTTTTTTTTTTTTTTGTTTTTGGTTTGTTTATTTTGTTTTTGTTTTGTTTTGTTTTTGAGACAGGTTCTTTCTATGTAGCCCTGACTTAGCTGGAATAAGCTATATAGACCAGGTGGCCTCAAATTCATGGAGCGTCCCCTGCCTCTGCTTCCCAAGTGCTGAGTGCTAGAATTAAAAGCAAGTGCCACCATACCTGACCTTGCTTTTATTTATTTGGTCTTGATCAAGACTGTTTTTTTTTTTTAAAGCAAACTTATTCTGATCCTCAAGGATGTTCCTTAGTAGGAAAAGGAACAGCAAGCAAGCTTGCAAGGAGAGAATAAACCAAAAGGCCTTGTCAGGTGTGCCTTTAATCCCAGCTATTGGGAAGCAGAGGCCAGCCTAGTCTAGTGAGGTAGTGCCAGGACAGCCAGGGCTTGAAAAAAAACCAAAAACAAACAAAAAGAAAAGAAGCCCCTGCCGTGGGGAGCCATCCTTCCTAGTCACGTGCCGATTCCTCACGAGACCTATCTTAGGGTTTATTTACTTATTATATGTACACTGTAGCTGTCCTCAGACACTCCAGAAGAGGGCGTCAGATCTCATTATGGATGGTTGTGAGCCACCATGTGGCTGCTGGGATTTGAACTCAGGAGAAGAGCAGTCGGTGCTCTTAACCACCGAGCCATCTCACCAGCACCCCCCCCCCCCCAGGCAACTCTTTTTTTTTTTTTTTTTAAAGATTTATTATGTATACAGCGTTCCTCCTGTATGTATGCCTGCAGGCCAGAAGAGGGCACCAAATCTCACTATAGATGGTTATAAGCCATCAGGTGGTTGCTGGGAATTGAACTCAGTCAGGACCTGTGGAAGAGCAGCCAGGGCTCTTAACCGCTGAGCATCTCTCTCCAGCCCCCAAGGCAACTTTTATTAAGGATATTTAATTGGGGCTGGCTTACAGGTTCAGAAGTTCAGTCCATTATCATCACAGCAGGAAGCATGGCAGCAGGCAGGTAAAAATGGTGCTGGAGGAGCCAAGAGGTCTACATCTTGATCCTAAGGTAACCAGGAGGAGACTCTGCCTTCCACAGGCTTACAAGGAGGCTCTCAAAGCTCACTCCTACAATAACACACTTACAAAGCCATACCTATTCCAACAAGGCCACACCTCCTAATAGTTCTACTTCCCATGGGCCAAGCATGTACAAAACCACGAGGCCCTCCTACCAGAAACTCCTGTGAAGTCCACAGTAAACTCAAAAGCACTGCTTTGAATCCTGGACTCTGTGGGCTTTCTCATCCTCAGCCAGGTCTCACCCAGCATTTTCACTTCTAATAAGTTCAAATGTGATACGGCACCTTTCTAAAAATTAGTTTTCAGGGAAATAGGGTTCAAAACTGGTAGTGGTAGGGTCCATTCTCACGACCCCCAGGCCTGCTAACCCTGACCAAGCTACCTATTACTTACCCTCCTCTTTCTCCTCCTCCTCTTTCTCCTTCTCCTGCTTCCCCTCTTCCTTCTCCCTCCCTTCCTCTCCCTCCTCCCCCTCCTTGGCTGTGATCAGATCCAGAGCCTGAATGAGCCTCCTGACCCCACACCCCCACTAGCATGGGCCTGCAAGTGCCCAGAAGTCCCTCCTGCCTCCTAAACTGCCCAGCCGATCCATTAGCTCTTCCTTCTTCCCAGTGAAAGAAGCAGGCACAGCCTGTCCCTCCCGTTCTACAGAAAGGAAGCTACAGCACAGGGAGGGCCAAAGGCCTTCCTGGGACTAGACAGTTGATCAACAGCAGGACTGGAGAGCTGGGCTCCATTTTTGTTCCTTGGTGCCCTGCCCCTCCCCATGACCTGCAGAGACATTCAGCCTGCCAGGCTTTATGAGGTGGGAGCTGGGCTCTCCCTGATGTATTATTCAGCTCCCTGGAGTTGGCCAGCTCCTGTTACACTGGCCACAGCCCTGGGCATCCGCTTCTCACTTCTAGTTTCCCCTCCAAGGTAATGTGGTGGGTCATGATCATTCTATCCTGGCTTCAGGGACCTGACTCCACTTTGGGGCCATTCGAGGGGTCTAGGGTAGATGATGTCCCCCTGTGGGGATTAATGTCCTGCTCTGTAAAACTGAGCTAGCTGAGATCCAGGAGGGCTTGGCCAGAGACAGCAAGTTGTTGCCATGGTGACTTTAAAGCCAGGTTGCTGCCCCAGCACAGGCCTCCCAGTCTACCCTCACTAGAAAACAACACCCAGGCACTTTCCACCACCTCTCAAAGGTGAAACCCAAGGCTGGTCTAGAGAATGAATTATGGATCCTCGCTGTCCGTGCCACCCAGCTAGTCCCAGCGGCTCAGACACTGAGGAGAGACTGTAGGTTCAGCTACAAGCAAAAAGACCTAGCTGGTCTCCAAGCAGTGTCTCCAAGTCCCTGAACCTGTGACACCTGCCCCAGGCATCATCAGGCACAGAGGGCCACCATGGCGGATGAGGAGAAGAAAGCGAAGAAAGGGAAGAAGGGGAAGAAGGCCCCAGAGCCTGAGAAACCCAAACGGAGCCTCAAGGGCACATCTCGGCTCTTCATGGGCTTCCGAGACCGCACGCCCAAGATCTCTAAGAAAGGTCAGTTCCGAAGTGCATCAGCCTTCTTCTGGGGCCTCCACACTGGCCCGCAGAAGACCAAGCGCAAGAAGAAGGCCCGTACTGTTCTCAAATCCACATCCAAACTCATGACGCAGATGCGGGTGGGCAAAAAGAAGCGGGCGATGAAGGGAAAGAAGCCCTCGTTCATGGTGATCCGCTTCCCTGGACGGCGCGGCTATGGCCGCTTGAGGCCTCGTGCCCAGTCACTTAGCAAGGCATCCACAGCTATTAACTGGCTGACCAAGAAGTTCCTCCTCAAGAAGGCCGAAGAGTCAGGCAGTGAGCAGGCCACAGTGGACGCCTGGCTCCAGCGCTCCAGCTCCCGAGTTGGCTCACGTAAGCTGCCCTTCCCGTCGGGTGCTGAGATCCTGCGGCATGGAGGCCGGCTCCGCAGGTTCCCCCGCAGTCATAGCATCTACTCCTCCGGAGAGCCCGTGGGCTTCCTGCCCTTTGAGGACGAAGCCCCATTTCGGCACGCAGGCTCCCGCAAGTCATTGTATGGGCTCGAGGGCTTCCAGGACCTGGGTGAATATTACGACTACCATCGGGAAGGCGACGACTACTATGACCAGCAGTCGCTATACCACTACGAGGAGCAGGAGCCCTACTTGGCTGAGTTCGGTGGGTATAGCCCGGCCTGGCCACCCTATGATGACTATGGGTACCCACCCGGAGACCCGTACAACTACTACCACCCTGACTACTACGGTGACACCCTCTACCCTGGCTATGCCTATGGCTATGGCTACGGCTACGATGATTTTGAGCCCCCATATGCGCCCCCATCAGGGTATTCATCGCCTTACAGCTACCATGACAGCTTTGAGAGTGAGGCCTACCCATACAGCTACTACCTGGACCCCTATGCAACTCACCACATGCCCTATCCACCCTATGACTTTCCATATGACACTCCTTACGACATACCCTACTTTGATCCTTATGGGGTTCCCTATGCTGAAGGTGTCTATGGCGGTGGGGCCGAGGCCATCTATCCCCCTGGGATGCCCTATGTCTATCCAGAAGAGCCAGCTTTTATGTACCCATGGGTGCCGCCACCCATAATGTCGCCCCACAACCCATATGCCCACCCCATGGACGACATTGCCGAGCTGGAGGAGCCTGAGGAAACAGGTGAAGAACGTCAGAGCACCTCCTTCCGCCTGCCCAGTGCCGCCTTCTTCGAGCAACAAGGTATGGACAAACCAGCCAGGTCCAAACTATCCCTCATCCGGAAGTTCCGCCTCTTCCCACGGCCTCAGGTGAAGCTGTTTGGGAAAGAGAAGCTAGAGGTGCCCCTGCCACCCTCCCTCGACATTCCTCTGCCTTTAGGGGATGCAGAGGGTGAGGAAGAGGAGGAGGAAATGCCCCCAGTGCCCACGATGCCCTACACCCACCCTTACTGGAGCTTCCTCACACCGCGCCAGCGAAACCTACAGCGCGCCCTGTCAGCCTTTGGTGCCCGCCAAGGCCTAGGCTTTGGCCCTGAGTTTGGCCACCCAACGCCACGCCCAGCCACCTCACTGGCACGGTTCCTCAAAAAAACACTGTCAGAAAAGAAGCCCATTCCACGGCTCAGGGGCAGCCAGAAGGCCCGAGGAGGGCGGCCCCCAGTGAGGGAGGCAGCCTACAAACGCTTTGGCTACAAGCTGGCCGGCATGGACCCCGATCGACCCAACACGCCCATTGTGCTGAGACGAAGTCAGCCACAAGCTCGCAACAACAACAACTCCCACGGGCCACCGTCACCCAGGCCTGCACCAAGGGCACTCACGCACTGGAGTGCTCTCATCTCTCCTCCAATGCCTGCGCCATCTCCCAGCCCCGCCTCTCCATTGACCCCACCCTTCTCTCCAACCTTCTCCCGGCCTCCAAGGCTAGCTTCCCCCTATGGCTCCCTCCGCCAGCATCCACCACCCTGGGCTGCCCCAGCTCATGTGCCTTTTCCACCCCAGGCAAATTGGTGGGGCTTTGCTGAACCCCCTGGAACAAGCCCAGAGGTTGCGCCTGACCTTCTGGCCTTTCCTGTACCCCGGCCCTCGTTCAGGGCTTCCCGCAGTCGCAGTCGGAGGGCAGCTTATGGTTTCCCCAGCCCTTCCCTGATAGGATCCAGGAGAAGGCCCCACCTGCCCTCACCCCAGCCCTCTCTGAGGAGCCTTCCAGGTCAGGGCTACCACTCACCACTGGGACCGTTGTCTCCTCAGTTGTCCCTCCGAAGGGGTCCTTTCCAGCCACCCTTCCCACCCCCTCCACGCAGACCTCAGTCACTCCGGGAGGCCTTCTCTCTACGTAGAGCCTCTGGGCGCCTGGGCCCACCCCGCTCACCAGTGCTAGGTTCTCCCCGACCACCCTCACCACCCCCACTCCTGAAACACGGCCCCCGGCACCGGTCCCTCAACCTGCCCTCACGCCTTCCACGGACCTGGCGGCGCCTCAGCGAGCCTCCTACGCGGGCTGTGAAACCATGGGTACATAGGGCGTACCCCCCACCACCCAGTGCCGGGCCCTGGGGGGCATCCACGGGGGCTTTGGAGCAGCAAGAGAACCAACGTGAAGCAGAAGACTCAGAAACACCGTGGACAGTTCCCCCATTGGCCCCCAGCTGGGATGTGGATATGCCTCCCACACAACGCCCACCTTCTCCGTGGCCAGAAGGTATAGGCAGCCTTAGAGGCTTCTCCAGGCCCCCTCCTGTGCCTGAAAATCCATTGCTTGAGCACACAAGCCCTTCATGTGAGCCACAGTCTGAGGACCGAGTCTCTAATTTAACTGGTATCTTCCTGGGCCAACACCATGACCCAGGGCCTGGGCAACTCACCAAGTCAGCCGACCCAAGCTTGGAGAAGCCTGAAGAAGTGGTCACCCTAGGGGACCCTCAGCCACCAGCTGAGCCTGAGGCCCTGAACCCAACACCTCCCAACAAAAATGTTGTCTCGGAGAGGAAGGTTTTACGACTCAGCGCCTCGTACCCACTGGTCACATGTAAGCAGGCAAGGGCAACATGGCCACAATGGCACCGCTGGAAGACAGTGTCTAGAACTCCAGCTCCCTTGGCCCCCACCAGAGCCCCAGGGCCCTTGCTCAAGGCTGGTGAGCAGCCCCGGGCAGAACCTGGGCGGTTTGCAGTTGTCATGCCTCAGGTGCGTGGGGTAAGCTCCTTCCGGCCAAAAGGGCCTGCTCCTGTGCAGCCTCCAGAGCATCCAGACCAAGACCCAGAGCAGGGCCCAGCCCCCCAAGCCTGTAGTCTACGCTGGCCCCGCCTCTGGCCACCAACAGATGCTCACTGTCTCTGGTCACGAATTCGCACCTACTCCTCTCAATCCCACCTCCGGGGCCATGGAGGTGACTGTCACAAGAGCCTCTGGAAAAAGACTCGCCCCCAAAGCTGGCAGAACAAGGTATGACAGCACAAGTCAGTGGGTGGGATCGGGATTTCTGACCTAGGAACCAGAAGAGGAGGTGGCCTGAGGAGTCACCGCAGCCCTGGCAAGTGGTGGTCTGCGTGGACCCCGACTCCCTTCCGAAGGTGGGAAGAACTGCCTGGACCTTGCAGGGCATCTGGGGCTTGAACAAAGGAGTGCCCAGCACAGAATAGGCTCTGGAGGAAAGGACTAGACATGAGAGTAGAGGCAAAGGTTCCTGCTTTCTTACTTCATCATTGCAGAGTAGGGAAACTGAGACTCGGCGTTTGTGGAGCCTAGGCAGGCAGTTCTAGACTGGCTGGCACGTCCATGGCAGAAGGTGAGCTGAATGCTGGGTGGCCCTTGGAGGAGGTGGATGATCACTCTAGCCTCCCTGGGGACACCCAGAATGGGTGGGGCAAGCAATGATAGGCGGGACTTCTCCACCTCCGCGACCGTGCCCCACAGAGCAGGCAGCAAGCAGACTTGGCAATGACAACTGGGGCACCCTGGCTGCTAGGGGGACCCTGGCCCCGACGGCGGGTGCCCCGTGCTGTGTGGGCTGCAGCGTTGCGGGAGCGGGGCACAGGGCGCCCAGGGGTGAGGGGCAAGGATGCCTGGGCCCTCCTCACTCTGGAATACGTGAGTGGCTGAATTATTCAGGGTCTGTGGCCACTGGCAAGCACGTGAGCCGATGGGTGGACTGGAGGCCAGGACTGGAAGGGTTGATACTTGCTGCACCCTACTTAACAGTGTGAGGGCATGTAGTACGCAGGCCCTCCTGTATCCTCTTTCCTTGCCTAGGGAGGGTGCACGGGGCAGGAAAGGCCAGGGCTGCACACGTGTGTGCTCACAGTTACCCAGAGCCTTGTAGGTCCATGTGCCTGAATGTGCATGAGTGAATACCATGCATGGGCAAGCAAGGAAGGCAGGTGGGTGCCGAGTCCGAGCAGACACGGCATCCACGGAGGTGTGAGCCATCAGCCTACCCTTTGAATGTGCACACACGTGTGTACACATAACAGGCACCGTGGAGCCCCGTCAGCCCCAGGCTGACACCAGGACTCCCACTCTCAAGATCCCCAGTGTGGGAGGGCCCTGACTGCTGCTGGCTGGTACACTCCGAGTGGATGTTGAGAGTACCTGTGTACGTGGATACCCTCAGTCAAGCACACGGGCCTGTACGGAGCCACAGCATACTGAGAGCATACAGATATGTATGGGAGCTGTGAGGACAGCAGTCGCTGCAGTAGGCCCACCATATGCAGTATCTGCACACTCACCCCAAGCATCTTGTCCCATCCTGGGACAGCCTCCACCTTTGTCTTTCCAAGGGCCTGGTGCACCATGACACAAATAGCCATCAAGCTGTCACGCAAACCAACACATGGGGGGTGGGGGGGCTGTGGGGCATGGGGTAGGGACACCAAGAGGACAGAGGTAGGAAGGGGACAGAGCCTTGCTCTTGTTTGCGTGTGTGCTGGTGAATGTATCTATGTGCTCACTCCCTGAGCACGCTCAGTCCAGGATGCTTAACATGCAGACTCACGTGAGCTCTAGGGCAAGGAGGCAGAAAGACCTTCAATACCCAACCTTGACATTCTGAGCAGGTGCCTGGTGTGTCCAAGCCAGGGTCCACCCAGGCCTCCAGCCTGTCCCCCACCCCTCTCTCACAGATGCACTCCATACGCAACCTGCCTTCTATGCGGTCCCGTGAGCAGCACAGGGAAGATGGAGTGGAGGACATGACGCAGCTGGAGTAAGTGGATGGGGTGAGGGATTCCTATGCTCCCAGCCTCACTGTTCTGGACATCACCAGAGCCTCAGTTTCCCCATTTGCAAATGGTGCCATCAAGTGTCACACAAGCCAAATGTGTGTAGTGCAAAGCTTTGTGAGGTAGACAGCCCTTGGTTCAGACCCCAGCCATACCATGTACTAGCTAGGCAGCCGTGGGCAATATTGTCCTGCTCTGTTACTCAGTTTATCGTCTGTGAGGTTTGGGCAGTGGCTATGAAAATATGGGCAGGTGTCCGACATCTCTGAAGCTCTCCAACCATAAATGATTCAGCCTTACGTCTTCTGCCCTGGTGTGAGAACCGAGCTCCCACAAAGTGGGTGTGATGTTTGCCACCTGATTGGACAGATGAAGAAACTGAGGCACAAGATGATCGAACGAACTATCTTGCTCAAGTCTCATAGCTGGCCAGTGGCAGAGATGAGCTTGAACCCAGACACACCTGACCAAGACACCATGCCAGATAGGGTGGAGTCTGTGTCAGGACTGGGACCCTCACAGTGTCTCTCTGTCCTTCCAGAGACCTCCAAGAGACCACTGTGCTAGCCAACCTAAAGACCAGATTTGAGCGAAACCTCATCTATGTAAGTCTGGGGCTTGCCAGTACAAGGACCCACTTGGATTCTAGACTAGGGGTGGTCAGAAAGATGGAGGAACCTGTGACCCTCAGAGCTACAGGAGAGAGGGCCTGAGGCCTGCAGCCACTTCCAATAGGCATATGCACTTATAGGGCTTTAAGATAATTTACTCACTTTTATTTCATGCACATTGGTGTAGGTTTGTACAAAAGGGTCAGATCCTCTGGAGCTGGAGATACGGGCACTTATGAGCTGCAATGTGGGTGCTGAGAATTGAACCCAGGCCCCCTAGAAGAGCAGTCTGTGCTCTTGAACACTGAGCAACCTCTCCTGCTCCCACCTGTAGGACTTTAATGACTTCAGAGCACATGGGCTCCCTGCTTCCCTGTTCTAACAACCAGTAGATGGTTACACTTTGGCAGGAGGCAGAAATACCTGCAGCCTGGGCCAGAGACCATGAGTAAATGAGATGGTCGGGAAATTACCTGCCATCTTGGTCTGATTAAGACTGTGAGGCCTGGTTCACTCCACATTCACTTCAGTCTATGCACAAGTCTGGGATGAATGAGACCAGGCAGTCAGATATATGTCTCATTGGTAAGGGACTCCTTGCTCAAAAGCATAAAGAGGGGTCCACAGGTGTCCATCATAACCTTGTCGCTGAGGTCACTGTCTATTAACAGACCTATATTGGCAGTATTCTGGTGTCGGTGAACCCATATCGAATGTTTGCAATCTACGGGCCTGAGCAGGTGCAGCAGTACAGTGGGCGTGCCCTAGGAGAAAATCCCCCGTGAGTGTCTATGGGATGTGGAGGGTGTTGTCCTGGGTGTTCCAGGTCCTCTTCTGAGCTTGGAGAGACCCTGGATAGCCATGAGTTGAGGTGAGTGAGACTCAGCGTGGTCTCTCCCCAGACATGGCACAGTCCTGTTCCAGAGGCCACTGTAGCTCTGACTGAGGGTGAGGGGTGGGCAGCACTGGCTGCTGGCAGAACAGAAATACCCTTCTCCCCAACCCCTGGCAGTCTTGGGACTGTGGAAACTAACTGTCAGAGACAGTGACGCCTGACGGCCTGTCTCACCAGGCACCTCTTTGCAATTGCTAATCTTGCCTTCGCCAAAATGCTTGATGCCAAACAGAACCAGTGTGTCATCATCAGGTGAGTCAGGCTGTGCCCAGGTGGGGGACAGATAGGGGCACCTTGGGCAGTAGTTTGCATCCAGACATCTAGATGGTGAGATGTGAGCCTACTATGAACCTAGGAAAAGTATTGGGTGCCTTTGGGCCTCTTCATGGCTCCTGGGTTGGAGTGGGCATGGAGAGGCAGAGGAGAGCCAATGCTCTGGGCTCCTGTTCCACCAGTGGGGAGAGTGGCTCTGGAAAGACTGAGGCTACGAAACTGATTCTGCGCTGCCTGGCTGCCATGAACCAGAGACGGGACGTCATGCAGCAGGTGAGACCTACCATCCAGCCGTCCTGTGGTTGCCCTGTCTGCTTAGGATCCTTAGCCCAGCACCCTTGCTGAGCAAGCCCCCCAATAGATCAGGATCTTGTATGTGCACTTTAGTGGAGGAGATGGAATTCCAGGTAGGCCAGCAGGGGCGGCTAAAGGCAGGGCTTTTCCGTCTCCCATTTTCCCCAGGGAAGCTCTTGGGGATATAGACAGGGAAGCCATTTTTACTTTCTGGTGTCTCCAACCTGACCTCCATAGTCTCATACCCAGATGCTGGACAGGTTCAAGTGTAGCCATAGCATGAGGCAGAGGTAGCAACAGACTTAGGCTCATAGACCCAACACGAGAACATTAAATCCTGCAATCTGACACTGCTCTGGAAACTCATTCCCTCAGTAAAGGTTTACTGAGGCCTCGAACAAGGAACAGAACAGCTCAAGACAGAATATTTATAACTTTGTGGAAGTTTCATCTTAGGGCAGGAGATGGAGAAGAAGAAAACTTAAGTAACTGTTAAGTAAATTGTGTATACTGGAAAGAGTAGTATCAGTGTATGGTGAGGAGAAGAACAGAGTGGCAAGGAGGAAGAGCTGGGAGCATCATTATAAGCATGAGGCAGTGATGAGGCCCTGGGCAGGTCAGAGAAGATGGAGGAGGACAAGGAAAGAACTTGTACAAAGGCGCACTCAGTTGTCGGCTTCCCATAGGACAAAGAATGACAATGTAGAGTCTGGAGCAGAGACGGGGCTCAGATGCCAGGGACTGTGGTGTCGGTGTACAAGGATGCATGCAGGGGCAGGGCAAAGGCAGCCAGGGGCTTGACCGAAGGACCCAGACACAGTGTGAGGAGGGCTAAGATTACGAGTGAACATAGGCAGAACGGATGAAGAGAAGCTCCTGAGAAATGTGCCCATCAGGTGTCCGTTCAGAGGTGATGGGAATCCAGGGCTCAGGGAAGGACAAGGCTCAGTGTCGAGAACCACAGGCTCTCATGGGCCCAGGGCCCATGATAGTTGACAAATGGCTATAATGCTGCAGCCTGTAGCCATCTTGGCACAGTCTCTTGGTGGTTGACCCAGGCCCTCTCTTGCTCTGGTCAGTTTTCAGTTTCTTCTGCATGCCTGGGAGAGCCCATGAAGGAGTCAGGGAGAGAGGTGGACTCTGTGAGTTCTTTGGGCCAGGTGGTCTTCCATCCACCTCCACAGAACCTCATGGCCTCCCTGGGAAATTGCATCTGTGAGCACTTACAGTTTGGGAAACTGATATCTGGGAAGAAAAATGACCTGCCCAGTGCCCCTGGATGAGGTGATAGGGCAGGATTTATATTCCATGGTAACAGGTGTAGAAAAGACAAGTATATGACTTCCTAGGTCTAAGAGTTCTGGAACAGGCACACAGCATGGGGACAGTGGACAGGTCAGATCTAGGATGAGTTTCAGGCATACATGGATCTAGGGTCATAACCAACGGACATGTTTTGTTCCACCCCCATACACTCCGGTCAGCAAAATGGTGTTTGTGGCACCTCCTTCATTTCAAAAAAGTTCAACTCATGGAATAGCTCACCCTCTCCCCAATTTTCTGGCTTCCTGTCCTGTCCTATGATGGGTACCAGGAGCAGAGAAGAGGCCACATGCCCTCTGGAACCTTGCAGTGTCTCCAGACTAAAGGACAGTATAGATCAATGGCCTACTCTATTTGACTATGAGCAACTGCAGGCAGCCCCACTCTCTGCTGCACTTTGCTGGGAGCTCTGCAGGTAGCAGCCTGAGTATGGATATAAACAGAGAGGCATTGTCACCACACCAAGGTTACAGGCGTCATGTCTGTGGGAACTGGGACCCCAAACTAATTCTACAAAACCTTCCTAAAGACACGACTTAACCATAGACAATGCCCTTTGCATACTAAGAGTAAGCTCACCAGGCCCTGCTTGGGACCCACTCTTCTGGATTTGGATGCTCTGGGTATCCCACACCTCTCTGCATCCCAGTTTCTGAGTTTTCGAGCCAGCGATGATGTTAGCACCTATGTATAGGATATTTACAGGAACTAAAATTAGGGTGTGGTGGCACAGACCTACTGTCCCAGAGACTAGAGCGGCTGAGATAGGAGGGTCATGAACCCAAGGCTTACCTGGGCTATATCGTGAGATATTGCCTCAAGCTGAAAAAAATAAATGAAAGGCTGGGAATGGGATGTGGCTCAGTGGCAGAGCATTTCCCAAGCACATGTGAAGCCTTGAGATCCATACCTAGCACTGGGAGGCAGAGCAATTGGCGAGGCAAAATGGCTGGCACACAGTAGGTGCTTATAGCTGGGTGCCACAGGTAGCTATGATTACCCTGGGTGGTTCTGCTCGTGAGGTGCTAAACTCCTTGTTTTTACCCACTTAGAGAATTTTTGAGGGCTCGCTATGAATCCATTAGTCCTCTGCAGAGACTTGGAATCAAGCGTGCTCATCCATAGAGCTGCTTCCTATAGGGACACAGATAAGACCCAGGGAACAGAAACCTGCAGAGGCTTCCTGAAAGAGAAGAGAGAAGCATACAGATGCTCTGGGCACAAGGGTCAGTGGGTGCAGATGTCCTGAAGCAGGGATGGGTGTGGACTGGTGAAACCCAAGGGCCACACTGCAGAAGGGGAGGCAGGAAGCCATGAGATAAGGCCTGGATCAGAGGACAGAGCAGGACTGTGGCTAGCCCTGATAAGGTAGGTGCCAGAGGGATGGGATAGGTTCCTAAGAACACGTTTGTGACTGTGCTGAGCCTAACAGGAGACATAAAAGTAAGGAAATGTGAGAGAGGGGCGTGGGAGATAGACGGCAGGAATCAGTTATGAGGCAAAGAATATAGTGTATGTCTGGGCCTAGCAGCAAGCACATGCTGCTCCCTGAGGCCATGCTTCAGTCCCTTGACCTTGGGTCTTGGAGGCTCACAGGATTTGCAGCAGGGACCTAAAAGGGTCTGCCAGTTTCTCCACAGTCCAAGGTTTCTGGCATCCGGAGGGAGAGGTGTCTGGTCTTGTTAGTGAACAACTTTTTGTTGTCTCTTGTTCCCGCTCCGGTTTCACCAACATCTCTGAAGATAAAGGTATGCTGGTGTGTGTGTGTGTGAGGTGGGACAGTCAGGGAGAGGGAGCACAGGGCTTGGAGGGCATAGAGCACAGAGCATGTGAGTGGTGCTATGAGGAACAGAGAGGAGAGACTCTGGGATTCTATAGGAATCTACTTCAGATCGCCCCGCCAAAGGGCGGGTTCTCTGGGAAGGCCTCTGCTGGAGTATCTAGAGTCATGCCTGGAGCCCAGTGCCCGTCTCTCTCACAACCTCTCCTTCCTGGTCCAGATCCTGGAGGCAACGCCTCTCCTGGAGGCCTTTGGTAATGCCAAAACTGTCAGGAATGACAACTCCAGCCGCTTTGGGAAGTTTGTGGAAATCTTTCTAGAAGGGTGAGTGGGACTGTGGCAGATTCTCAGAGGCCCTGCAGAGCCCTTGGTGGCCCACAGCAGCATCCAAGGCCACCTCAGTCTCCAAGATCTGACTGTTCTTTCCCAGGGGTGTGATCTGTGGTGCCATAACCTCTCAGTACCTGCTGGAGAAGTCAAGGATTGTGTTCCAGGTAGGCAGGTCAGAGGCCTGAGTGGCACCAACACTCATGTGTATACATGTGGATGGATGGATGGATAGATGGATAGATAGATAGATAGATAGATAGATAGATAGATAGATAGATAGATAGACAGACAGACTCTGTGAATGCATGCTGTCTGTGTTCCTGAGCCTGCAACCTGTCACTTCTCCCTTCTTTTACCCCAACATCCTGGTTGGCTCATCCCTACCCAAGAGATCAACAGACTGTCCTCCACCCCAGGACCACATTTATGCATGTGTAGCCCAACACGCTGCACCCTCCAAGTCTTGCTGCCATGTCCCTTGCTCAAGGAAGTCACTGACCCTATGCAGCCCTTTGCTCCCCATCCCGACCCCACCCATCAGTGTTCCATCTGGGGAACACATTACCCTTTAACTAAATATCTCTGGATAGCAAATGGGTTCTGTGAGGTGTGTCCCCATGCTGTGCTGTGGGGCTTGGGATTCGAGAAGACCTCAGCCAAATGGGATAACTGAACCATCTAAAGCCCTGTGTGTGCACATGTGGGCCATAGAGTTCTCTGTCTTCAGACGTGCAGGGCTAATGTGCATAAGAGAAAAGTAGGTGGACTTATTACTATTTTTCCAAAGCAAGGCCAGCACCCCATCACACCAGGATGCCCTGGGATCTCACCCCAGAGATGCCAGCCCACCTACATGTCCCTGTGTGTTGACATGTTTTTTTATGTGCACACCTGAACCTGGGTAAGTGGATGAGGGGGGTCACTCTTTTCTGTATCCACCATGCCTCCCCTGCAGGCCAAAAATGAAAGAAATTATCATATTTTCTATGAGCTGCTGGCTGGGCTCCCTGCTCAACTAAGGCAGGCCTTCAGCCTGCAGGAGGCTGAGACCTACTACTACCTGAACCAGGTGAGCACCCACAAAGAGCCACCCAGCTCAGTGGCTCCAAAGGCCCAAAGCCTCACAGGTCTTGGCAGCTGCAACAGGAACATGGGGCCTCTGTAGAGAGAGGAGCCTTCCTGATCTTTCCTCTCTTCACAACCAATGTGATGGGACTACATGTCCCCTCTCTGGGATTCAGTCTCCTCTTCTGAGAAATGGGGACAACATAACACCTCTGGGTAGAGGGATACATTCGATGGCTTGGTACTGGCCTATAGGCCACCCTTCATTAATGATGACTATGGTCAGGTGGCAGCGCCCACTCCTCCTCACAGTCTGTGAAACTCTCCTGGGTCCCCTCAGTACTTCCTGGATAGCAGGACCTGATAGGACCTTGGCTTGCGAACTGCACACTGACCCCAACCCCTGCCCCAACAGGGCGGGAACTGTGAGATCGCTGGAAAGAGTGACGCAGATGACTTCCGCCGTCTGCTGGCTGCGATGGAGGTGCTTGGCTTCACCAGTGAGGACCAGGACAGCATCTTCCGAATCCTAGCCTCCATCTTACACCTGGGCAATGTCTATTTTGAGAAACATGAGGTAAGAGGCAACACAGCCGGGCCTGGGCACGTCCCCTCTGGTCACACAAGGCATGCGTGGTTTCTCCGCCCTGCCTGGGCTTACTCTTCTCCCATGATATCTGAGAATTCTTTATGTGTGTTAGAAAGGTCTAGCAATTATTTATAGATGACCAAAAACCTATTGCTTATGTTTCGATTTTGCTTGTTCTAAGTTTTGATATTTTTTTCCTTTGGGGGTATCGCCATGTAGATTATTTTAAAATTACTTTTAGGCAGTTTGCCATTGTGGATGTTTTGGTCTCTCTAGGCTGGGGATATAGCCTGCTTCACTCAAGCATATCTCAAAGCCTTGCCTCCACAGTGGCACACGTCCTCTAACAAGGCCACACCTCCTCCAATAAGGCCATGCCACTCATCATGGCCAAGCATGCAAACACTTAAACCTATGGGGGCTATATCTATTTAAACCACCACAGACTTCACGAGCCTCTGTCTTAAAGAAACAAAAACAAAAACAAAAAAAAACAAGTGAGGCTTGGCGAGGTGCAGCGAGATGCTCAGTGGCTTCAAACACTTTGGGTCCCACGTGGAGGAAGGAGAGAATTAACTCCTGCAAGTTGTCCTCTGACTGCCATGCATATCATGCATACTCACTCATAAAAACACAAGTAAATAAATGTTTTTAAATTTTGGGTCGGACAGTGGTGGCGCACTCCTTTAATCCCAGCACTTGGGAGACAGAGGCACATGGATCTCTAAGTTCAAGGCCAGCTTGGTCTACAGAGTGAGTTCCAGGACAGTGAAGGCTACACAGAGAAACCCTGTATCAAAAGTAAATAAAATAAATTAAAAAAAAACACACACACATTTATTTTATTAAAAATTAAATAAATCTTAAAAATAATAATCCATTCTAGTAAAGTATGAGATAGGAATCCAGTTGACATAAGATGTTATGCAAGGGCTGGCGAGATGGCTCAGTGGGTAAGAGCACTGACTGCTCTTCTGAAGGTACTGAGTTCAAATCCCAGCAACCACATGGTGGCTCACAACCATTTGTAATGAGATCTGATGCCCTCTTCTGGTGTGTTTGAAGTTAGCTACAGTGTACTTATGAATAATAATAATAAATAAATTAAAAAAAAAAGATGTTATGCAATCGCCCTCATCCTGACTTGAAAACCGGGTCTTGTTGTGTATACCATTGCCTGATATATTTATGCCTGATTCCAGATGTTATCATGTTGTTGTTGTTTGTATGTTTTCTTGGTTATTTTGTTTTCTTTGAAATAAGGTCTTGCTCTGTAGTTCTCCTGCCTCAGCCCTCCAAGTTCTTGTACTGCAGGCACATGCCTCTATAGCTGGCCGGTGCTGAGAAGTCTGTCTTTTAAACTTTGTGTGTGTGTGTGTGTGTGTGTGTGTGTGTGTGTGTGTGCCGTGTGTGCAAGTGCTCGAGGACACCACAGGATGGTGTTGTGTCGCTCAGGGGCAGTTAGAGATGGTTGTGAGCTGGGAACCGAACTCAGGTCCTCTGGAAGAGCAGCACACTCTCTTAACAGCTGAACCTCTCTCCATCCCCCTCCCGCCTCTTCCTCTTTATGATGGAGGCTGTGGATCTTCTGTTGCTCTTCACCTTATTTTTTGGAGCTAGGGCCTCTTACTGAGCCTGAAGCTTGCCATTTCCAATGAACCAATCACTGAGCCTCTGGAATTGATCTGTTTCCTTCAGTGCGGGGATTATACCACCAAGCCTGGCTTTTACTGAGTGCTGGGATCTGAACGCCGGTCCTCACAGATGCACAAGTGTTTTATCCCCTGAGCCACCTCTGCAGCCCAATTTCAGGTTTTCTAGTGGGCATCATCTATCTGTAGTACACGCTGCATCTGTAGCCTGTCTGTTTAATTTTGCATATTTATTTTGATGTTGAGGATGGAGCCTAGGACCCCACACATGCTAAGTAAATGCTGTACTCCTGAGCCACACCCTCACCCCAGGCTGCTTTAACGTCTGTACTCTTTTCTCCTACCTCAGAGAGTATCCTCCACTTCTTCTGGCTTTCTCTGGTAGTCTAGCTTGTTTCTGCTGTTCTAAACTCAGCCCAGTGGTTTACCTCACGATTATGGCCCTGGTGTTTTGCATAGACCGATGCCCAGGAGGTGGCCTCGGTGGTGAGCGCCCGGGAGATCCAGGCTGTGGCAGAGCTGCTTCAGGTCTCTCCTGAGGGCCTGCAGAAGGCTATCACCTTCAAAGTGACTGTGAGTCTGTAGGCCCTGCATCCTGACAAGGGCCTATTCCTCCAGTGCCACAGGCCCCCTTTCTTCCCCACCTCACAGGTCACCTCCCAGTAAAATCTGGAGAGGTGGACCTCACTTCAGGCCTCTGTGTGGGCTTTCCCCAGCCCTGATTGCCTTATTCTTTCACTCCTGCTAGTGTGGCTAGAGTGTGTGTATCTGGGAGGAGGGGGGAGGTGGACACAGGGATACATGAGATGGTCACCCACAGGAAACCTTCTCCAGTCCTGGATGGGTCAGTGCCCTATCTAAGACCTTCCTCTTCCAGGCCTTAGATATCCCTTTATGCCTGTCTCCGAAATTACACCAGCAACTGTCTCCCCTGATCGAATGGCCAGGGGCAGAGGAAGCATTCTGTTCTTCCTTGGCTTGAGACCAATCACCCCCTATCTCCAGTGTCTCTTTCCCATGCTCCTAAAGCCAGAGGCTTCCTGGGGCATTGGCTGTCACTCAAAGTTCATGTTCTTTCCAGGAGACAATTCGAGAGAAGATCTTCACACCCCTAACAGTGGAGAGTGCCGTAGATGCCAGGTGAGGCTGTGCCCTTCTGTCCTGATTCCCAGACTCACAGCACCTCTGCCCTGAGCCTACTCACCCTCAGCTCTGCTTCAGGGACGCCATCGCCAAGGTCTTGTATGCACTGCTGTTTGGCTGGCTCATCACCAGGGTCAACGCTCTGGTGTCCCCAAAACAAGATACATTGTCCATCGCCATCTTGGACATATATGGCTTTGAGGTAGGGCTGAGTGGCACCAGACTGGGCCTTGTCTTTAGGAAGCTGCTCAGTGAGACTGGTTGGGGACAGTGTGTGACAAGCTTATGTGACCACAGCTCTGACATGCGGCACTGGGGAGCCTTTAAGCTCTTACCTCAGCTTACCTCAGGGGTCAGGGGCAACCTTCTGGAAGAAAGAAATATTTCCAGGTGAAGGAGCAGTATCTGTAGAGGTCAGAGGCATGGGAGTGCCTTTTCTGAGGAGCCAGTGTCATTGTGGAAAGACTGTTATGTTCAGTGGGGATAACGGGGGAAGGCTGGGTAAAAATTCCATGACTATAGCAGACACTTAAAAGTCACTGTTGTTTATAAAGCCACTTCATCCAGAAACCATGTAAGGCAGGTCCCCATTTTACAAACAGTCAGAAAGTAGCAAAGCCAGGACTGGAACCTAGGCAGAAGACCTGGTGGCCCAAGCTTTGGGCTTTTCTATAATCCCCTATCCAGTATGCAGAGGGCCTTTTGATCTCTGTGGTCAGAGTCCAACTTTATGCAATGTAGGGAGGGGTCTGGGCTTGGACCTGGAGAAGGTACACAGTGCCTATGGTGGGGACAGATGGGTTGCTGACCAAGGAGGAACCAGAACTATCCTCCATTTGCCTGGCAGGACCTGAGCTTCAACAGCTTTGAACAACTGTGCATCAACTATGCCAACGAGAACCTTCAGTACCTGTTCAACAAGATCGTCTTCCAGGAGGAGCAGGTCTGCAGCCTCCACACTCCCGCTTGTCCATCCTGGTAGAGACACAAAGGGTGTCAGGAGACAGTATTCTAAGCAGGAATAGTATGCATGAGGTCCATGCTTTGAAGGGAAAGATGCTGGGTTGCTGAGCCTAGAGAGGAGTCCTCTCAGGACCTTTCTTCGGCTCAGCTGACTCAGGAAATCAGGAAGGGAGGCCCTGAGGATCCATGTCACCTGGCCAGGATACTGGCTCCATGTAACAGAAGGCAGGACACAGAGATAGGCCAGCCTGGGTGTTGGTATCTGAGCCCACGCTTTTCACAGGAGGAGTACATCCGGGAGCAGATGGACTGGAGAGAGATTGCCTTTGCTGACAACCAGCCCTGCATCAACCTCATCTCCCTGAAGCCCTACGGCATCCTGCGCATCCTGGATGACCAGTGCTGCTTTCCCCAGGTAAGACCCAGATACTTCTGTGGTCTCAGTCCTAGTCTGGTGGACTCCCTGCCTGAGTCCGTCCCTCTGCACTGGGGCCGGAAGCAGGAAATGCCGTATTAGGATCTTATCCTCTCCAGTCCCCTGGAGTGACTAAGGATAGAAGTTCTAGATGGGGTGACCTGTCTTTGGGTCTCATACTCTGACTTAAACACAGAGTATGATGTCAGTATAGGCAGCTGGAAACTGGCTGATTCTGGTACAACCGTGGGCCTCTTTTCCATGACTCAGCCTCTCATGACTGGGCCATTCTTCTTCTCCAGCACCTTTTGGGGAGCAGAACAATCAGGGCTGAAGAATTTGGCACTGGGCCAGAAACAGGTGCCCAGCCACCCCTCCCCCCTTGTCTCCCTCCCCCACAGGCCACAGACCACACATTCCTGCAGAAGTGCCACTACCACCATGGCGCCAACCCGCTCTACTCTAAGCCTAAGATGCCACTGCCAGAGTTTACCATCAAGCACTATGCAGGCAAGGTCACCTACCAGGTGAGAGTGGAGACAGCCAGCACTGCCTCAGGTGCTGTGCCCCTGACAGAACCACAGTGTGGACCTCACAGTGATTCCAGTTCTGGGCCTGTAGCCCCTCATCTATGTGGCCTTGGGGAGTCGCTTAATTTCTCTGAGCTCGTTTCCTCATCTTGAAAAAAAATGGGATTGATAATGCCAATCTTCTGGGGGGTAGATATGAGACTTAGGGTAAATTTGACAGAGTGCCAGTTACTGGTAATGGTGTCATGAGATCACTATTATCCAAGACACGACATAGGCTTTCAAGCTTCTGTCTCCATTTGGGCCTTATTTTGCTCATCGGCAGAATGGGTAGAAGGAAGTGAGGCCCAGTCTGGATAGTGGCCCTCCTGGAAGAATGAGCAGGGTGGAGTGGATGGAGAGGGGCCAGGCCAGAGAGGAGAGCACATTCCCTCCTAGGATGGAAGGAAGTTGGTAGAAGATGAGGGACCACAGAAGACTGTGGCTGCAGACAGGTGTGGGTGAGTAGGATCGGCCACAGACCCACCAGTCTCCTTTTCAGGTGCACAAGTTCCTGGACAAGAACCATGACCAAGTGCGCCAAGACGTCCTGGACTTGTTTGTGCACAGCCGCACAAGGGTAAGCCAGCCTGGTCTTGCACCGGCCCCAACCCCGTGGCCCCTGCCCACATCCCTGGCAGTACCTACTGCCCCTTACTTGGTCTAGCCTCCACTAGCTCTATCCCTGGCTCCTCTCAGTCCAGGAAAAGGGAAGTCCTCTAACCCCATCTTGCTCTTTAACTCACCCTTTCTCAGACACCTGCCAGCCCACCTGTCATGGGCCCCACCTCAGCCCCTCCCGAAACCCTTCCAACCTGGCTCAAAGCGCTAACCAGCATGCCACCAAGGCTAAGTCCTGAATTCATTTACATTTGAAGCCTGATACACTGGAGAGTGCATAGAGGCCAAATTCAGGATGCTTGAAAGGCCAGCCCTATCACCTGCTCATCAGCAGGGGACCTATGACAGAAGGGTGGTTGCCTCCCCTCCCCTGCGGGCTGTCCTTTCCCTAACCAGAGCCAGGTTCACAGCAGGAGCTGTGCATTCCCCCCCAGAATGGATGGAAGAGCAGCCTTGTTGGGGGCTGGGTCCCCTGGGAATTGTTGAGCCCATAGGCAAGCCAGGGTGGAAGGATATCTAGAGTCAAGTTGTTTTTCAGAACCTTTCAGTCCAGGGACTTGACCCTGTCTGTCTGTCTGTCTGTCTGTCTGTCTGTCTGTCTGTCTGTCTGTCTGTCACTGGCCTCCGATACCCTGCCTCCCCCCGCAGGTGGTAGCACACCTTTTCTCCAGCCACGCTGCGCAGACTGCCCCTCCACGCCTGGGCAAGAGCAGCTCCATTACCCGTCTCTACAAGGCTCACACGGTGGCGGCCAAGTTCCAGCAGTCCCTCCTGGACCTGGTGGAAAAGATGGAGAGGTGGATCTAGTGGGAGGGCAGAGTTTCCAGCATCACCTTTACCCCGTGGCCCTTGAGCATGAGCGCCCACTCTCTTTCTCTGAGACCTCACACAGCCTCTCCTGCCTCTGCCCAGGTGTAACCCTTTGTTCGTGCGCTGCCTGAAGCCCAACCATAAGAAGGTGAGGCCCCTGGGAAAGCCAAATCCTTCCCCCTGTGAAGTGTGGCACTGGACAAGTGGCTTGTCCTCTCTGGCCCCCTGCCTGCCCACTGCAGGGACTCCTCACCCCCCACCAAGAGAGCCTTTGTACCTGAATAGATGGTGTGCAGATGTCCTCTCTGGCCATTCCTCTAGGAACCTGGTCTCTTTGAGCCAGATGTGATGATGGCACAGTTACGCTATTCAGGGGTTCTGGAGACTGTGAGGATCCGCAAGGAAGGCTTTCCGGTGCGGCTACCCTTCCAGGTGTTTATCGACAGGTACTTCCATTGGGTGGTTCCTAACTGCACAGACTCCCCGCCAGGCCCCCACAGCCTAAGCAACATAGGGTCAGTTGTTCACTGTTGTTTAAGCTGCACACTATGCAAAACATATTAGATTCATTGTGGGAAATATTTTTGTTCTGTCAATTATTATTATTAATTATTATTATTACTATTACTACTACTATGTCTTCTCTTACTGGGTGGTGGCTCAAACATGTCACAGTGCTCTTTCAGTCGTGTGAAAACATGAGTCACCTCAGGATGTGAGGCTTGGTGACAGGAACCTTCCTTTTCATAGTTTTCATCTCTATTGAATCCCTCTAGGGTGAATTTAACAGTTATTAGGACAAATTCCAGCAGATGTCAGTAAAGGCTCTTGTTCTGCTGAAATAGTGGATTACAGTTTTGACACCTTGAACTAGTTTTGAGGACAGTGTTGTGAGCAAGCCACCCATTGGACTACACCTCCTAGTCATAGGGATGGGATAAGAACAGACCCTCAGGCTGAGTTTGGTTCCTCAGGTACCGGTGCCTGGTGGCCCTCAAGCTCAACGTGCCAGCAGATGGGGACATGTGTGTGTCATTGCTGAGCCGGCTATGCACGGTCACTCCAGACATGTACCGTGTTGGGATTAGCAAGGTGAGCCCTGAAGACCCCGCATTCAGTGATATCCAAGGGACATCAGCTTAGCATGTTAATCCACCTCAGCTCTGCTTAGATGCTCCCTACCTCACATCTGGTGAATCTGTACCCTAGCTTTTGCTGCTCCACTCAGCCGAGCTCTGGGAGGCAGCCTTCTCGGGTTTTGTGGGCTCCTTAATAGGGGTATCCATGGCTGCCTTCCGCCTCCAGCTCTTCCTCAAGGAGCACCTGCACCAGCTACTGGAGAGCATGCGGGAGCGAGTCCAGAACCGAGCTGCCCTCACCCTGCAGCGCTACCTGCGAGGTTTTTTCATCCAACGGCACTTCCGGTCCTTGCGGCGGAAGATCATCCTACTGCAGAGCAGAGCCCGTGGTTTTCTGGCCAGGTGAGGCATGCAGAAGGGACAGTCTCTGGCGTCCTTCAGGCTCGCAGGAGCCTAGGCTCAAACAGTGAGCTCTCCGTCTGATTCTCCAAGTCATTGTCCTCTGCCTGTGGTTCCAGCTGAGAGGGTATTCCTGTCACCCACACATCACGGGCCCCTGGACTAACACATGATGGGATAAGTAGCACGTGACCATTGTGAGCTCAACCCAGGCCGTGGGTATTGGGCTACGTCCCTGTCCCACATCGAACTCGCTTTGCTTGGAGACGAAGGATCCCAGGGTGAAATATGAGCAGTAGCAGAGACATCTCTGACCCTTTGTCACCCCGTGGCTTCATTTTTGACTCTTCAGACAACGCTACCAGCAGATGAGGCAGAGTCTGCTGAAGTTCCGTTCCCTGGTGCACACCTACGTGAACCGCCGCCGCTACCTCAAGGTACAGGCCTGCCCGGGTTGGGGTGCACTTAGAGAGGATCCTATCCCAACTACAAGTCCCTGCCATGCCCTCCTCCTGAGCCGGGTAGCTGTGGCTCCTCTGAGGCCGGTTTCCTGGCTTGTCCCTTGGGGCATAGAGAAGGGTGGAAAGAGATACTGTATGGAGTGATGTAGCCAGCACTGGGGTCATAGAGAGCTGCAGACATGGCTGGCACTGGGTGACTTGAGTCTCTTTAGTGTGGTCTGGTACTTAGGTCATTGATAGTCTTGGCTTCTGTCACATAAACCAACTGCCAGTGATAAATGTCATTTGCAAAGCTCAGAAGGCACGCAAGGTTTCCCAAAGTCCTTCCGATGCCCCCACTTGGCACCTCCTCCCACCTCTGGCTACACCTCTGCCTCTCTTCCTTGTCACTACCTCCGCCCTAGCAGTGCCACCAAGAGCCTCCAGGCCACAGGCCCTTCCCTACTGCTCGCGCCTGCCCAGGCTACCTGTGCTCTGACCATTTGCTCTCCTGCAGCTGAGGGCAGAGCAGAGGCGCCGGGCACAGGAGGCATGGCTACGTGAGCAGGAGGTGGGTGCAGGGACCGAGCCACAGCAGGGGACAGGGAGGGAGAGCAGCAGCTGAGGTGTGGCAGCTGTCCCCTCACCCCTTGACCATCCATCCCTTCAGGAGCTGAGCAAGCGTGAAGTGGTCCCAGTGAGACATCTGGAGGTGCCAGCTGAGGTGGCTGGGCTCCTGCAAGCCGCAGCAGGTGTGTTGTCATCTCTAACATGGGGGAGGGGCCTGGGGAGAAGGGAGCAGTCACTACATGCTTGCACTGTCTCCAGGCCTCAAGCTGTCCAGTGGGCCCCGAGTGGCTGTTGTCCGGGCTCCTAGGCTCCAGGCTGAGCCGTGTGTCACACTTCCCCTTGACATCAACAACTACCCCATGGCCAAGTTCATTCGATGCCACTTCAAGGTAAGGGCTGGCACACAAGCATACTGACATGGGTACTGACACTTAGACCACTTCCCAGAAAGCTCTTGTGGGATGGACTTGAGCCTGTTGGAAGCCCTAGGGCCCTAACTGTAGTGGCACTCTCCTGGACTCTGGCTGTATAGTCAAGACCTGACTAGGAGGTGACACAGCACTCACCTCTGTGCCCTGTCGTACAAGAAGGGCCCAGCAGGATTGCTCTGCCTCCCCTAGTTGCTCTCTGTGGGCCATAATCTCCCTTCACTGGAGCCTAGGTTCTTTAACTAGGCACTGGAGTGGGAAGTCCACTCTATGGTCCCCTATTCTCTTCCCCAACACAGATATGTCTATTGTCCCCAGTGTTACCTCCCATGCCCTCCTTGTGTCTCCAGGAACCCTCCTTTGGGATGCTGACAGTGCCCCTGAAGATGCCTCTCACACGGCTGCCTGTGGAGCACCACGCAGAAGCCATAAGTGTCTTTAAGCTAGTACGGGATCTGCCCTAGTCCAGGTTCAAGTGCATAGCTCTACCATAATACCAGGCCACAGGCGCCCCTGCCCCTGGGCATCAAGTGCATAGCCTTACATGATAGGAGGCTACACGCTTCCCCACTCTACCCTGGACATCCTCTTTGGTCTTCAAGCCCAGCTCCTGAGTCCCATGCCTCTTCTTGGAAACAGAAGCTTACATAAGTGTAAAGATCTGGGCCTCCTTCTGAGAGCCTTTTCCCCCAAGTTATCATCCTGGCAGTGCTGCCTCAGAGGCTGTCTGGTACCTCCTAAGGACTCCCCCAGGCTGAGGGGAACAGTCCCTGCTGTGACCCAGGACCACCAACATATACAGAGGGATGTTCAGAGACTGGGAACCCAAATGAAGTCACAGGTACAGCTAGGCAAGCCACAGAAGGCAGCCTGGAGGAGGAGGCATTGGAGATGAGGAGAGATTACCCATTAGGAAAAAAAGCAACTTAGTAGAAGCAGGACAAGAGGGGGAGTGGCCAGTGAGGCTAGATTGCAGGCCTCGGGGTCCCATTTCAGCAAAGACCTGGGGGCGGGGGTGTCTGGAAGGTACCTCCTGGGAGTGATGTGGTCAGATCTGAATGCTAGAGAATCCTCTGGACCAAATGGAGGCCAAGGGTACAAGAGAATGCTGGCAATGAATGCAGGCCAGAGGAGATTCATGGGAGGCAGAGGAAGGCAGCGTGCGCTTTTGGATCCTAATTTTCTTGGGGCTTCTTTGGCATTGACTAGTAGAGTGATATTGAGATATGAGAGACTTTCCAATAGGCAGCAGAACATGACAAGAAAGCACACTGAAGGGCGGGCAGAAAGCCCACGAGAGTCTGTCTGTTCTATGCCCTAGATCCTGCGTTTCATGGGAGACCCCCACCTGCATGGCACCCAAGAGATGATCTTGGGGAACTACATTGTGCACCAGGGGCTGGTGGAGCCAGCTCTGAGGGACGAGATCCTAGCCCAGCTGGCCAACCAGGTGTGGCGCAATCCCAATGCCTACAACTCCAAGCGGGGCTGGTTGCTGTTGGCTGCCTGTCTCAGTGGCTTTGCGCCTTCCCCGCACCTTGACAAGTTCCTCCTCAAGTGAGTGCCACCCAGGGGGCAGTAGGTGGCTAAATAGGGGCTTGGAGGTCAGGCCAGCCGATGCTTTTGTGTTGCCAGAAGACCAGCATGGATGGCAACCAGAACTGCAGTCACTTAACTGAGTCCAGAGCCAAAAGACCGGTGGCAGGCTTTACAACAGTGGGGAGGAGTTAGGTCAGAATGGATGAGGATCGACAGAACGCAGTGGGGCAAAATGGAAGTGTGGAGAACTGAGAAAAGAGCCGACAGCAGTTAGGAACACAGCTGCACTCAAAACAATCTGGATTTAAGTCCCAAGCTGAACTCTGTGACTTTAGGCAAGTCACTTAACCTCACCAGGCCTTGACTTCATCTCTTATGAACTGAGGGAGATGACAGCAACTACTCAATAGCACAAGTTAAGTATGCAGAACAGAGTGACGAGCATCTGGCAGGTGCCATGTGGGCATCACCATGGTGACAATTTGTTCCTACTGCCGTCAAGGCACAGGGGCTGTAAGACAGTGTACCAGGGTCTGTACCTGTCTCTTCTCTGCTGAATGTGGGGGATGGTAACAGGATCCACCTATCGGGGTACCAGTGAAGACCCAGGCCAGCATGCAGAAGGTGACATTCCTCAGCCAGTGTTGTGGCTGTGGTGACTCCAACAGCAGGGTAGGGCTACTGACTGACTGACTGCCTTTGTGGGGCCTTCTTGAAAGCAGGACCCTGATTCCTACCAGGGCAGAATAGGTAAGGGCATGAGGACCTGCTAGCGCACACAGCTCACTAGCCCTGAGCTAAGTTGGACCCTCATAGCCATCTGTGATGGAAACTAGGCCGCCAGGTGAAGAGCCAGTGGTCACCCAGTCTAGGGAGTGAAGGGATAGGCCATGCTTAGCCACACACCCCATCTGAACAATGACATTCTACTTAGTCCTTCCAACTTCTGTGCTAGGATGGATACTTCTGTGCTAACCTGGTTGTTGTAGGATATTTGATCACACTGTGACCCCTGAGATTGTATTATTACTGGAAATGTTTCTAGCTGTGGTGTGGCTCAGCCTTAGCACACACCTGTAATCCCTCTGGCTGGAACACAGACACACCCTTAACACACACTTTTTTTTTTTTTTTTTTTTTTTTTTTTGGTTTTTCGAGACAGGGTTTCTCTGTATAGCCCTGGCTGTCCTGGAACTCACTTTGTAGACCAGGCTGGCCTCGAACTCAGAAATCCGCCTGCCTCTGCCTCCCGAGTGCTGGGATTAAAGGCGTGCGCCACCACACCGGGCAACACATACTTTTAATCCTAAACAATGAAGGTAAAGTTAGTTTATAGAAGAAAGCAGCCATGTTTGAAAATGATGTCTAATTGAGTAGCTGACAAAGTGATTACTCAGAGAAAGATTTGACAGAATAGGATATGCCCAACTCGCATGAGAAAAGATAGGAAAGAGAAGCTACTTAAAAGAGAGCAGCGTGCGTGCACACACACACACACATACACACACACACAGAGAGACAGAGACAGAGACAGAGAGGCAGAGAAACAGAGAGACAGAGACAGAGACAGAGAGGAGGCAGTTTTATCAGGACAGTTGTACAGAACAGGTTGAAGAGAGAACAAGCTAGACACAGATAAAGACAGAATGAGCCAGAGACTGAGCAGAAGCTAAATTAGAATAGATTGTCCGGGTTAGTATGAGGCCAAGCCTAGCAATTCAAGAAGCTTGGAGAAGCCAGTTTGAATCAGTCAGCTTGGAGAGGAGTCTGAGCCAGTACAGCTGAGTTGAACCAGCCAGCCAGAGTTCAGAAAGAACAAGAAAGGGTGAGCTTATTCATCAGTAAGTCTCAGAGGCTGAAAACATTCTAGGCCTAGATGAGATTGTACAGAGACTAGAAGCTTCAGGACTAGGCCTAGGTTAGCAGACTGAAGCAGTAAGTCTCTGAGACAATTTTTACTTCAGGTGAATAAAAGGTAGTTTTACACCTGGGATTTCATTTTTGAGGCCAGCCTCTGTGATCTAGGCTATGAACGACCTTTAGGGTGCTCTATAATCTAGCCAATTTGTGAGTTAACCCGAGGCTGTTCCACTTCACCTAAGAGCTAAGGAGTAGCCTGAGCCTCCAGCAGACTTCCTATTCTTCCTCCAGGTTTGTATCTGATTATGGACAGAATGGCTTCCAGGCTGTGTGCCAGCATCGCCTCCTGCAGGCGATGGGCTCAGGGGCTGCCCGGACCTTTCCCCCAACTCAGCTGGAGTGGACTGCCATTCAGGAGAAGGCCAGTATGGCTCTAGATGTGAGCTGCTTCAATGGTACGTAGGCTCATCCCTCAGGCCGCTTTTCTTCTCTTCCTGAAGAGAGAGAGCAGCTGGAATCAGCAGCAGCCACAGAAGGTTCTGAAGCTAGGGAGGGGCTCTTGCCAATGTGGCAGTGCAGGGAAGTGGGGGTTGAGATAGGGGATGGGACACGGGAGCCAGCGAGGCTGGCCTGAAGATGCCCCAGACTAAGTACAGTAATTGGCTGTGCCAGGTGACCAGTTCTCCTGTCCGGTCCACACCTGGAGTACGGGGGAAGCGGTGGCTGGAGACATCCTAAAGCACAGGTTGGCTCCTAGGATGCCCCACCCAGTGCCCTATGACCTGGAAAGGAGGGAGGGGCATGAGACACCATCCCTGGGAGGTGCAGAGGACCCCAGGGTCTCCAGGCAGTGCCTACCAGTTTCACACTTTATTCCTCTGCACACTGACCAGGGGGCTGGCTGATGGTTGGAGGGGCTGGACAGTGGCCATGAAGAATGGAGTCCAGTGGGCAGAGCTGGCTGGACATGACTATGTGCTGGACCTGGTATCAGACCTGGAACTGCTCAGGGACTTCCCACGACAGAAATCCTACTTCATAGTGGGTGCAGAAGGGCCTTTGGCTGGCAGGGGAGACACCAGAGGGTATGTAGCTACTTGCCCAGATCACCTCCCCTGGGCTTTACCCATCAGCTGTTGGGAAAAGCTGAGTTCTGGGGTTGGGGACTGTTTTATGTTTGGTGGTTTGAGCTAAGTGGACCTCGAGCTCCTGGGCTCCAGCCATCCTACCTCAGCGTTCGGAGCCTGGGGCTGCAAGTGTACACCACCGAGTCTAGTAATTCTACATCTCAGTCATGGAAGCCACCCAGCCCAGGACACACAGGGGACCTCTTTGGGGTCAGCTGACCTGTGTCTCTCCTTTCATCTACAGAGTGTTTGGGAACTGCTGGGACTCAGACGAGGACACACCCACAAGGCCCCAGCCCCAGGACCACGTGGCCAAGATGCCTGACTTGGATGGGTACTGCAGCCACAAAGAGGATGGTACAAATGGAGAAACTGAGGCCCAGAGATGGACATCGAACCGCCAAGGTTAATCAGGAATGGCCATTGTACTAGAGGGAAAAGAACCCAGAGAGTGTGGAGACCCACAGGACAAGTAAACTTAGTCCTTTTGTGCCCCCCTCAGCAGCTGTGGACAGCATTGGAGAGTCCACTGTGCCCCCCAGGGAGCTGGATGGCTACTTGGACAGTCTCTTCGACCCTGTGCTGGCCTGTGGGGATGCGGTAGGAATGCAGAGGGATGTCTGCAGGTGGCAGGCTCAGTGTGTGTACCATTTCTTAGGGTAACACTCTGAGCCTTACACAGCCAGGGCCTTGGGGCAAGGGGTCCAGCCTGGGTCTAGCTGGGGACAGGGAAACCTTGGGGTCATCTGGCAGCTGAGAATGTCCCTGGCTGCCCTGGAAGGACCTTCAGCTAACTCTCAGGACCCCAGCTGTCACATCTGGCAGAAGCCACCCTAATGGGATGGCTTGCTGGATCACCTGTTCCCAAATCTCACAAGACTCCCTTGCCCTAGGAAACCACAGCACAGACACCGACTTCCACGGTTCACTTCTTGTGGAGGGGGTGGGTTGGGAGCTCAGGCTGGTGTCAGGTGCCTGTTGCCATGGATCCTGGGGATCACAGCAGTGAGGCGGCCACTGCTGCCCCAGGACCTGGAGAAGCCGACAGCCATCGCCTACCGCATGAAAGGTGGGGGCCAGCCAGGTGGAGGTGGTGGCAGTACTTCTGAAGATACCTCCCGGAGACCCCCGGAACCCAAGCTCAAGCCCAGTCAGTGCCTCCTAAGCGTGCTTCTGGGCTAGGGGCGGGCAGTGCACAGGGGAGCTCTTGCTTCCTCAACACCTGTGCCCACCTGTGTCCTCTGCCTGGCCCCGCAGTCCCAGGCCTGGATGCCTCCACACTGGCTCTGCAGCAAGCCTTCATCCACAGGCAGGCTGTGCTACTGGTGAGTGGGGACGGAGCACAGGGTGTGTGTGCGTGTGTGTGTGCGTGTGTGTGTGCCCGCGTGCGTGCACACATGCGCACGAACATACACACCAGTGTGTACTCAGAAAGAGGTCCACCTGGTCACCATGGTCACCTATTCCCAGGCCCGGGAGATGACCCTGCAGGCTTTGGCACTTCAGCAGCAGCCTCTGAGTGCAACCTCAAGACCTCAGCTCCCAGAGGTGAGCAGAGCTTCCCGGGATAAACAGGAATACTGTGATAATCCATGAGTTTACTGTGCCTTTCTGAGGCCAGGAATCCTGTAGTCCACTTTGGGTAGAGATGGGGTGCATGGGTTTAAGCCAGTTTTTCCTGGATGGCCACCTCATGGCCTGTTCTTCACAGAGACCCCTAGCACCAGAGGCACGGCCGAAGACTGTAGTAGGCACTGGCCCCCCAGCCAAGCCTGTGCTGGTGCGTCCGACTCCACAGTCGTGGGCTCCGGGCTCTGTGGCAAAGGCCCCGAAGATACCTAGCAAGCCCGTGGCTGTCCCAATCCTAGCTCAAGATTGGACTGCTCCAGAATCCAGTGAGTGTCCATCCAAGTCCAGAGACTTCCCAGAGAAGCCAGGGTGACTGGGCCCTATGGCCTCACCTGGCAACCTGTCCTCACAGTTTCGGCTTCCCCTGAGCTGGTTCGGTATTCCACACTCAACTCAGAGCACTTCCCACAACCCACACAGCAGATCAGAAGCATCATCAAGCAATACAAACAGCCACCCTGGGCAGGACACCCTGAGGCCCGCAGGTGGGTCCAGCCATCAGCCCTCAGCTTACCTTCAGCAGCACTGTCCTAGGCGCATCACCACTCAGGATGGTCCCCTGGGCAACCAGAGGCTCAGGCTGACATGGTCACAGTTATGCTGAACAGCCTCAGCTCCTTTCTGGTGCTTATTTGTATTGGTGTCTAGGGGAGGGGGGCCCCACTTTGGGGATGTGGATAAGGGGATACCTTGTATCTAACCTGCCATGGGTCACCTGCCAGGACGGATGGTGGAAAGGTCTTCAGGAGGCCACCTGACCCCCATGAGGAGGCCCTAATGATTCTGAAGGGACAGAAGACTCAACTAGCAGTAGTGCCTGGCACTCAGGTAAAGAGTGGGTTGGGTACCTCATAGGGATAGAGGCCTCAGAAGCCAGCTACCCTCTCAGCATGGCCCTAGGCCTCCCCTTCATGGCCTGCTTACTGTTCCCTGAGTGCTCTCTTTGTGATGGGACAGGTGTCCAGAGAGGCTGTGGCCATGGTGAAGCCGGTGACCAGTGCTCCAAGGCCATGCATGGGGCCCACTCCAGGTGAGGACCACAGGATGGAACATGCCAGAGGTGTCCAAGTGAGTGAGTGAGCCTGTGAGCATGGGGGTGGGGGGGTGTCTCTGGGGCTGTGTGTGTCTCTGAGTCAAAAGTACACACTGTGTCATTATAGCATCACCCCTTAAATCCCTGGTGTCAGGCCAGCCCCACCTGGGCTTCTGTGACTCCTATAGAAGCTCATCAAAACAATACTATGTCCATACCTGTTAAAGGTAGGGAGACAGAGGCACAAAGATGTTTAATGGCTTCCAAAGGTCATACAACTTGAAAGTATCAGACCAGAGGTATAAACCTTTGTGCTAAAAGAGAAGCCCTAATCAGGCAGTGACCCTAAAACATGAGTCAGCTCCTATCACGTCTCTGACAAGAGCTCCTATAATGAACACCAATCTCTTCATTGTGATCCTGACCATCCTGTGTTATTCATCTGCCCTGTCCCATGGCCTTTCCTCTCGACTCCTTCCTCTTGGCACATTCGGTTCCTGTAACTAACACACCAAACTTGCCCCTACCTTGAGACCTTTGCACAGCTGTCTCCTCCAAGAGGAGGCATCTCTGGGCACTTGGCTCCTTCGTGCCCATCAATCAGGTGCCAGCTCAAGTATCACTTCAGAGAGGTTTGTCCAGCCCACCTGAATCACCCTGCTGTACTTCCACAATACCTCCTGTCACCACCATCAGCTGCCCCTCGTAGTCCCGCCTTTCCTGCTGGGTCCCAAGAAACCCCATATACTCTCTGCCCCTGCCCTCCACAGTGCAGCCTTCAAGGTCGCTGGAGCCTCCAGAGGATCCTGTGCAGACACAGCTGCACCGCCTAGTCAACCCCAACTTCTATGGCTACCAGGACATCCCCTGGCGGATCTTCCTGCGCAAGGAGGTGCAAGGAGCAGGCCAGAGGATGAGCTAAATAAATATGGGCAGAACTAAATATGTACAGAGCTATCTAGGGAGCCTGGGCAGGGGAACCGTGAAGAATGGGAATGGGGCTGGAGCTAGGGTAAGAGTCAGCCAGGGGCTGCATCTGGGGGTGAGGTCCAATCAAAAGGATGGGTAACCCATGAGTAACTAAGGCCTACCTACACAGGTATTTTACCCCAAGGACAACTACAGTCACCCTGTGCAGCTAGACCTCCTGTTCCGGCAGGTGAGGCCTTCTTCTTCCCTCCCACCTCAGGGTCTGTAAATTTGGGAGCTGCTTTACTGATTCCCCTGCCCCCAACTACCATAAACAAAGTTAGCAAGGCCACATGTCCATCTGATAAGTCACAGTTCAAAATATGTTCATGCCTGTAACCCCAGCACCCAGAAGGTGGAGGAAGAAGCACCAGGAGTTTTGATATAAGGCCCTGTATCAACAAATCAAAAAACAAAACAAAAAACCAGTCACTCTGGGTTCAGTAGGGCCTAGAGGTCAAATCCCAGCCTCACTGAACACATGTGAACACACAAGGCCTGGGAAAGGCAGAAAGGGTTAGGAAGATGACCGTGTGAAGGCTCGGATAACGAAGGCAACCCAGTTTACAGATGACACTAGTGCTGCAGAGCAGAAACCCCTTCCCACGAACCCAGACATAGACCTCAGTGCCTGGCAGGGGCACTCATTGGCCAGCTGCCGGGACACACTTCTTCCTGCAGATCCTGCATGACACATTCTCCGAGGCTTGCCTGCGCATATCTGAGGATGAGCGGCTGCAGATGAAGGCTCTGTTTGGTACCTTGGGGAAGGGAAGGGATGCTGGTGGGCTGTCAACCAGATTGGGGGCCAGCCCTCATCTGGAAGAAGGCTAAGGGCACACCCAGGCCTCTTGCCTCCCACACGTGCCTGTCCTTATTCAGCCTCCCCAGGCTGCAGTTCCTGGAAGCCAGCGACATGTATCATACAGTACGGCCCTTGTATCTATCTGTGGCTTCCCCTGGTCAGACAGCTCATTGTGATGCCAGCCTTTCACCCCCCACCCCACCCCAACTTCTGGAATGGGAGCTGTCAAGGAGGGAAGAGGGTCTTGAGCAGGATTGGTCTTTCTTAGCCCAGAACCAGCTGGACACACAGCGACCTCTGGTAACAGAAAGTGTGAAGCGGGCCGCCATCAGCATGGCCCGAGACAGCTGGGAGATCTACTTCTCTCGCCTCTTCCCGGCAATGGTAGGAGTCCCTGAACACCCCTTCCCGCCTGCCCGGAGCAGCCAGGGAGAATAACGGAAGGCCTCACCAGGCTCACACTTCCTAGGGCAGTGTTGGCACCGGCGTGCAGATCCTAGCTGTGTCTCACACTGGCATCAAGCTCCTGCAGATGGTCAAGGGCAGCAAGGAGGCCAGCAGGCGGCTCCGCGTCCTGTGTGCATACAGGTGATGCCAGGCACATGCCAGCCCAGCCTGCAGAGCTGGTAACTCTGAGGGGTAACTGCTGAGATCAACCAAATCCCTGGGCATCTGGGGGAGGAGATGTCCCTAGACCTGAGACCCTGCTGAATGCCCAGACTCCCCACTGGAGTCCCTTTGTCCCTTTCAACATGAGGCCAGGGAAGAGTTTTGATCACTGGCTAGGGGAGAGCTCTTTGCTCTGAAGGATGAAATGGAGAAAACTGGGCCAACGGAGGAGACAAAGATATTGTGTGGGCATAGTTTGGTTTTGTGGTTGGACTGTGGGGCTGGAATATGGTACAAAGATTTTAAGAGATACGCAGAATCCGCCGGGCGTGGTGGCATACGCCTTTAATCCCAGCACTCGGAAGGCAGAGGCAGGCGGATCTCTGAGTTCGAGGCCAGCCTGGTCTACAGAGTGAGTTCCAGGACAGCCAGGGCTACACAGAGAAACCCTGTCTCGAAAAACAAAAAAAAAAAAAAATAAAAAAAATAAAAAATAAAGAGATACACAGAACCCACAGATGGATCAGAGAGGGGAAACAGGAACAGAAAACACCTGTGGAGGAGGGCATCCTCTTAGCCATAAGGTCCTGGTCTCTTGTCACCTTCTCTCCCTCCAGCTTTGCAGACATCCTGTTTGTAACCATGCCATCTCAGAACATGCTAGAGTTCAATCTGTCCAACGAGAAGCTCATCCTCTTCTCAGCCCGGGCGCAGCAGGTCAAGACCCTAGTAGACACCTTCATTCTGGAACTGAAGAAGGTTGGTATTCCTCCATGGGTGTTGCCCACCGCTGCAGTAGACATACCACAGCCTGGCTGGCCAGAGTGTGAATCCACTATTACATGTGCACACCACAGAACATATCCAAAGGCGTCTACCCCAATGAGCCGTGTCTTCCCTCTGCCGTGCCTTTTGCTTTCCCAGCATCTTCTTCACCCCTGCCCTCAGCAGTACGGAATGCATCTCCTCTAAGCCCCCAAGCAATTGTCTCCTCAGAACTGCTTTACCTGCTTTCAGAACCTCCTTCTCTGTCTGCCTCTACACCTTGACAGGACATGCCCCAGGCCCAGCACCCAGCCCAGGAGGATACAGCAGAAGGCTTAGGGAGGGATCAGTGGCACAAGAGTGTGCTCAGCAACCTCGGGCTTCTATCCTGTGTAATGCCTATCTAGAGAACACTCATCACTCCCCCCTGCCCACCTAGGGAATGTGCCTTCTCTGCTGGCTTGGGAGAATGGAAGGAGCAGTAGAAAGGCTGGAAGCACCTGGGACGAAGGCAGTCAGTACATAGCACTCTATTCCTGGTGTTTTCCAGGATTCTGATTATGTTGTGGCAGTGAGGAACTTCCTGTCTGAAGACCCCGAGCTGCTGTCCTTCCACAAGGGTGACATCATCCACCTGCAGAGCCTGGAACCAACTAGAGTGGGTCAGTTCCATGGCTGGGTGGAAGAGCCTGGGAGAAGGGCTTCCCTGGTACGCGCTGATGCAAGCTCCTCCCACAGGCTACAGCGCCGGTTGTGTAGTCCGCAAGAAACTGGTGTACCTGGAGGAGCTGAGGCGGAGAGGCCCTGACTTTGGTGAGTGCTTGCAGATACCCCAAACTTGGACTGCCAGATAGGGGTACTAGTCCAGGTTCCAAACACACTGCAGACACATGATAAGAGTTTATTGGTGCCCCCCCCCCTCCTTGGTCTCCTACGGCGACCTGACAGTGCGAGCCAACAACTCTTCAACCCAATCTCCGCCTGCACATGTGGCTGAGGTGTTTTTCCGAACCTATGGCCTGTTGCTCTTGGCACTCATTCCCAGTACAAACAAAACAAAACAAAACAAACAAAAAACCCACCACAAAGACAAAAAGCGTACTAAGAATGGACCAAGGGAGAGCCCAAACCTTCTTAAAGGACCCGCTCTGTCCCAAAACAAGACCTTCCCGTTTTTCCTTTCCCTGTCCGTAGGCTGGAGGTTCGGGGCCGTCCACGGGCGCGTAGGACGTTTTCCTTCAGAGCTCGTGCAGCCCGCAGCTGCTCCAGACTTCTTGCAGCTCCCGGCAGAGCCAGGGCGGGGCCGGGCTGCCGCGGTGGCCGCCGCTGTGGCCTCTGCAGCAGCCGCACAGGAGGTGGGGCGCCGGAGAGAGGTGAGCCCCAAGGAGGAAACTGTAGGGATGGGGCCATCCGTGGATGCAGCCAATCCTATGCAAGGGACTGGCCTAGAGAGCAGGGGCCTGACTTAGCGTCTTTGCAAGTGAGGAGTGAGGCTCGAGGGTCCAGAAACGTGGCCAGGTGGGAGGTCAGCTCTCACAGGAGGGTCGAGGTGGGGGTGACGATGGGTCTTGGTAACTGCACCTATCCTGCAGGGTCCCCCAGTCAGGGCGCGTTCCGCTGACAGCGGAGAGGATTCCATAGCGCTCCCACCGAGCACAATGCTCGAATTTGCCCAGAAGTATTTCCGAGACCCTCGGAGGCGTCCCCGGTGGGTATAGAGATCCGTCTTCCGCTTCCCCTTCTCTCTCTTGAACTCTGCAGGGTGGATCAGGAAGCCTCTTAGTTTCAGACTCTGGGTGCCTTCCTGTGGGTAGACTGATTGGAAGGGGCCTAGATGTGGCCAAAGGCTGGGATGCAAGACTGGGTAGTGGCACCCATTTGTTGCAGGGATGGCCTCAAGCTGAAGTCTAAGGAGGATCGGGAGTCCAAAACTCTGGAGGACGTGCTTTGCTTCACTAAGGTGCATGTTCTGTGCCTCAGTTTCCTCATCTGTAAGGTGGTGTTGGCAGAAACCTTCTTTCTATCCCCTAGAGCAAATACTTGTCCCCATTGGAAGCCTCTGGCTGACAGCATCTGGAGCCAGGGTTCCTTGCAGCACAGTTGGTGACTGTCCCTATTTTGTGATGTGAGCTCTCCAAGCTGCTGTAATTCAGTCTGAAAGCATGGTGCAGTCCCTCTTCTGTTCTGTCCCCCGCTTCGCTGTGATACAACCCTTTGGTCTCCTCACAGGTCCCGATCCAGGAATCCCTCATTGAACTCAGTGACAGCAATCTCAACAAGATGGCGGTTGACATGTTTGTAGGTGTGTGGGATGTAATACTGTGTGACCTGTGTTTGTTGCCTCTCTTCTTTGGTTCTGAGAGTTGTCTCTTCCCCAAACCCAACGCACTTTGAAGAGAATGGAAGCCTCTCGCTGTCTCAGCAGCAGGCTCCCAGGGAAAGAACGGACTGTGGGGACTCTTGGGATGGGCATCTTGGGCATGGTGGGCCTGAGCAGGATGGGTCTTTCCTACAGCTGTGATGAGGTTCATGGGAGATGCCCCACTGAAGGGCCAGAGCGAACTGGATGTTCTCTGCACCCTTCTGAAGGTCAGTCCCGCCCGAAGCGTTGCCTCATGCTTCTGTCTTGCTCTGTGCCTTTGTTTCCCCCATTGTCAGTTATGGTGCACTGGGAAACCTCTTACGTTGCCCAGAGGGGAATGAATGTATCCTGCTGGTGCAGGGGAGCAGAGAACCTCCAGACCTGGCACAGCAGGAGATTTGGTGTGCCTTTTTTTTTTTTCAGCTTTGTGGAGACCATGAGGTCATGAGAGATGAATGCTACTGCCAGATTGTGAAGCAGATCACAGACAACAGCAGCCCTAAGCAGTGAGTAGCCTGAGACTCAGCCCACTGTGCACTCCCCCATCTCAGAACTTCCCCCTCCTCAGCTGTGTTCCACTTCCCTTCCTCCCTGCTTTATGTTTTGGGAGTTGCTTGGTCGAGAGCATGGCATTTCTCCTCTTTCTTCCTCTATGAAAAAGGCAACCCCATTTCAGTGTCAGAAATTCTCATTTTCAACTCCTAGGATGCCATATCGGTTCTTGGTTCCATGCAACAGAAATCCAACTCAGAGTGGTTTGAGCAAAAAGCAAGAACCTATTTGTTCGAGCACCTGAAAGTCAGTCAGGGTGTGCCCTCAGGCACAGTTGAGTCCAGGCATCACTAGAAAACAAGCTTTTAGGGATGGGGAGATGGCTGAGGGGTTAAAAGTACTTGCTGCTCCCTCAGAGGAACTAAGTTCAGTTCCCAGTACGCACGCCAAACAGCTCACAACCGCCTATGACTCCAGCTCCAAGGGATCCAACTCTATCTTCTGGCCTCTACAAGCACCTGCCCTCATGCACACACACACACACACACACACACACACACACACACACCATCATCATCAACAGTGACTCTTCAGAAAGGTGGCAGGCTTCCTCCATCCTCTGATCCTCCCTTCTTCAAGGCTGATAACATTGCCCTGCACTCTCTCACAGTTAGCAAAGTGACAGCTTTGAGAAATATTTCTTCAGCTCAGGAATCATAAGAAAAGCAATACTGACCCAGTTTGTTACAGAAATTCTCAAATCCAAGAAGATGGACTTGGGTTGGGGGGAGTAGGGTCTGGCCCCCATGTGGCCACTCTTACTAAGACACCTCTCTTCTGCTTTCACTGTTACAAAACAGTTGGCCTGCTGAGGGTGGGCAGATGAGCCTAACAACACCAATAACACTTTTGCCAAGTTCTGGCCAGAAGAATACTTTTTTTTTTTTTTTGTCAGTCACTCAAACGAGTTGACCCTGGATAGGATAGGAATGGTGAGGCAGTACCACACAGCTCCCAGAATCATGATATCTGGGGACTTTTCTGGTTTTTTGTTTGTTTGGGTTTTTGTTTTATTTGGTTTTTGTTTTTTTTGTTTTTTTGTTTTTTTGTTTTGTTTTTTGTTTTTTTTTTTTTCTTTTTGGTTTTTCGAGACAGGGTTTCTCCATGTAGCCCTGGCTGTCCTGGAACTCACTCTGTAGACCAGGCTGGCTTTGAACTCAGAAATCCACCTGCCTCTGCCTCCCGAGGGCTGGGGTTAAAGGCGTGCGCCACCACTGCCGGGCCTGGGGACTTTTGCTGTTTACTGATATTTGGTAAAGCAGAGACATGAGTATTTGAACTTCATTTTGGACTTTCAAGAAAGTTTCACACTTCCAAGTCCAACTCAGAATAAAGAACACATTACAGGGGCTGGAGAGATGGTTCAGTGGTTATGGACACTGGCTGCTCTCCTAGAGGTCCTGAGTTCTATTCCCAGCAACCACATGGTGGCTCAAAACCAACCATCTGTAATAGGATCTGATGCCCTCTTCTGGCATGCAGATGTAATTGCAGGTAGAACACTCATCTACATAAAATAAATAAACCTTATTAAAACAAACTAAAACCATATTACACTTAGTGGTAGGGTGCTAGTGGCGAGGATATCATGTGTACCACAGTCCATGTGTGGAGGTAAGAGAAAAATGGATGGGATCTTCTCCTACCATGTAGATCGAACTTGGGTTGCCTAGCTTGGTGGTAAGTGCCTTTACCCTATGAGCCAACTCTCCAGTCTCTGAAGGGCAACTTCTGACAAAAGAACCTGAGTAGAACCTGGGTGTGGTGGCATCTCAGAACTCAGGAGGCAGAAGTAGGAGGAGCAGAAGTTCAAGGTCATCCTTGGCTATATACTGAGTTCAAGGCCAGCCTGGGCTACATGAGACCCAGTGGGAGTTGGGACTGGTGAGATGGCTCATCTGGTTAAGGTGAGTTTGACTCCTGGAACCCATGTGATAGAAGAGAGAACTGACTGCTGAAGCTGTCCTCTGACCTCCGTGTGTGTGTGTGTGTGTGTGTGCTAGTGCATGTGCAGTCATGCAAGTAGATATAAAGAAAATTTAAACAGAAATAAAAGAGCCGGGACAGTATTTCTGAGCTGCTGAAACACAGAGGGCAGACAGTGGGCTCCAGTTACGCCCGGCCTTGTTTTATACTCCTTAACTGCTTAAAATTCCTCATAAAGGGTTTGATTGGCACATTGTCATTCACCATGTCCCTGAATGATGGATCAGATCTCATTCCCACAAGGAGGGACAGTTGATGTCAAAGCACCAGAGAGTTAAAGTCACGCTGGGTATAGTGGTACTTACTGTAAGCCCTTCAGAAGCTGAAGTAGAAGAAGTTTGATGTCAGCCTCCTGGCCTTTATAGCATCTCTCTCTCTCTCTCTCTCTCTCTCTCTCTCTCTCTCTCTCTCTCTCTCTCTCTCTCTCTCGTGTGTGTGTGCGTGTGTGTGCATGCACATTCACCTGTGAATGCAAACATGGAAGCCAGAAGTTGATTTTGGGTATTTTTCTCTTTTGTTCTTTCCTTTCCTTTCCTTTCCTTTCCTTTCCTTTCCTTTCCTTTCCTTTCCTTTCCTTTCCTTTCCTTTCCTTTCCTTCTCTCTCTCTCTTTCTTTCTTTCTTTTTCTTTCTCTCTCTTTCTTTCCTTCCTTGTTTCTTTCTCCTTCCTTCCTTCCCACAGTATCTCACACTGAACCGAGTACTCATTGCTTTAGCCAGTAGCTTCAGGGATCTACCTGTGTCTGTCCCCCAGATTGTGGCCAGGGTTAGGATTCCTGGAGCAGGGATTCCCCTGGGAGATGGGTGCACAGGAGGGATTTCATTTCCTCATGGCCAGGAGTGAAGGTCGTGGCAGAGGTGGGCAAGGACTCAGCATTCTGGGGTAAGGCTCTGAAGTGAGGCGCAGGCACACGCTGCCATGCCCAGCTTTATCTCAGAGCTGAGGATCCAGACTCAGGCTCTCATGCTTGCCGAGCGAGCCCCTTACCCACCTTGTCCTCTTCCCGGCCTGAAAAATCATCCTTATGGGGAGAGCAAGATGGCTCAGTGAGTGAAGAGCTTGCTTTGCAGGCCTGACAACTTGAGTTCAGTCCCCAGAACCCATGTAAAAATGGGAAGAGAGAACCAACTTCACAGATTTGTCCTGTGACCTCCACCTACTCCCCGTGGCATACTCGCACCGACACGTGCAAATTACACACACACAAATCTTAAAAAGAGGGGGAAAAGTGATTTTTTTTTAAAAAATGTATTTACTTTTATTTTATGTTGCATGGGTGTTTTGCCTGTATGTATGTCTGTGTGTGAGTGTCAGATCTTGGAGTTATAGGCAGTTATGAGCTGCCATGTAGGTGCTGGGATTTGAACCGGGGTCCTCTGGACGAGCAGTCAGTGTCCTTAACTGCTGAGCCATCTCTCCAGCCTCCCACAAAAGATTCTTATACACATTGAATAAATATTTTTCAATATTTTCAATGCTCTTCAGAAGGAAAAGAAGCTCCCAAATCTAGATACATTGGCCTCAGCTGGCCCCACGCTCGTTCATTCCTGAATCAACCACAGTGGCTCAGGATGCAACCAGAGTTGACTGAACTCTGACCAGTCTTGGATCCTGTGCCCACCTCTATGCCACCTGTGATGTAACTCCTGCGTGCTTACAGGGACAGCTGTCAGCGAGGCTGGAGGCTGCTTTACATCATGGCTGCCTACTATAGTTGCTCTGAGGTCTTCTATCCATACCTCATTCGCTTCCTCCAACATGTGAGCTGGACTCCTGGCCTGCCCTTCCAAGGTGAGAGGCTCTGAGTGGGGACTCTCACACAAGGACAGGGCATGCAGCCATGGGCTGGGAAAGCCTGGCCATTGGCTGGTGCTGAGGCAGTAACTGATATACCTGACTCTACAAACATTCACGGAGATCTCAAGGGGATTCTTGTGGTGGCTTCTCTGACCTCATGTGGGTGTGGCCAGGGAAGACTTCCTGGAGTGGGAATTGCCCCAGGCAGTGTTTGCACAGAAAGAATTTTCAGATGGACTTTGCAGGAGTCAAGGCCCAGAAGTGGAAATGCATGGCACAAAGGAGAAATGAAGAAGGTAGGGCAAGAACCCAGAACCCCAAAATAGGGCCCTGTTCCACCTCGTGTAGTCCTCAGTGCCCTGCAGTTGGTGACAAAGTCAAAGCTTTACCTTTGTGGGATGGATGAAGGGGCTGCTTCCAGCTTTGTTTCCATAGCAACTCTAAAACAGAGGGGAGATGTGGTGATTCACATGTGTAATCCCAGCACTTAGGACATGAGACAGGAAAATGAGGAGTTCCAGGCCAGCATGGGATGCATAGTGTCATTTCTCTTGTTACTATAAAACACCATGACCAAAAGCAACTCTGGGGAGAAAAGCATCTGCTTCATCTTAGACTTTCCAGTCCATTATGGATGGAACTTGAGGTCGGAACCTGGAGGCACTCTGTAGACCAAGATAGCCCTGAACTTAGAGATCTGCCTGCCTCTGCCTCTGCCTCTGCCTCTGCCTCTGCCTCTGCCTCTGCCTCTGCCTCTGCCTCTGCCTCTGCCTCTGCCTCTGCCTCTGCCTCTGCCTCTGCCTCTGCCTCTGCCTCTGCCTCTGCCTCTGCCTCTGCCTCTGCCTCTGCCTCTGCCTCTGCCTCTCCTCTGCCTCTGCCTCTGCCTCTGCCCCTTCCCCTGCCTCTCTGCCTCTCTGCCTCTGCCCCTGCCTCTCTGCTTCTGCCTCTGCCTCCCTGCCTCCCTGCCTCCCTGCCTCCCTGCCTCCCTGCCTCCCTGCCTCCCTGCCTCCCTGCCTCCCTGCCTCCCTGCCTCCCTGCCTCTCTGCCCCTGCCTCTGCCTCTGCTGGACTGGGATTAAAGGAGTCACTACACCCAGCCTTCATCTACCTATCTTTTACCTCCCAGGGCCACTTGCTAGGGACACAACCAACTACAGTGAGCCAGGCCTTCCCACACCAATCATTACTCAAGCAAATGGGGGGCTGGAGAGATGGCTCAGCAGTTAAGAGCACTGACTGCTCTTCCAAAGGTCCTGAGTTCAATTCCCAGCAACCACATGGTGGCTCACAACCATCTGTAATAGAATCCAATGCCCTCTTCTGGTGTGTCTGAAAATAGCTACAGTGTATTCATAAGCATAAAATAGATAGATCTTTTTATTAAAAAAAAAAGAAAAAGAAAATGCCCCATAGACATGTCAATGGACCAATCTGACAGGACATTTCCTCAACTGAGGATTTCCTGTTCCTGGTGTCTCTAGGTTGTGTCAAATTGACAAAACAAACAAACAAACAAACAAACAAACAAACAAATAGTGATTACATGCACTAAGACCCTAATTCTAGGGGCTGGGGCCCTCTAATCAGTTATAATGATGGCAGCCATAGAGAACGAGTCCTTCCCCCTGAATCTTCATCTGACTGTTGACTGACAGGGATAAGTAAGGAAGGACTCTCGGGTGGGAGATGACTACAGAATGTGCCCTGGAGTTCCTGACTCCACCGTGGAGAGGGGGAATATACTGCTTAGCTTAGGTGCATGGAGCATCAAAGGGGGTCTCTGCCCTGTGCTGTTAGTGAGACCAGGCACTTGGTATGCAGTCCCGGTTGACAGGGACTGGGCACCGTCATGCCATCCATTGAGCCATTTGAGAGCAAGTAACAGGCAACCACTAAGGAACATAAGAGTCTCTAGGTCCACACAAAGCCAAGGGCAAGACACATTATAACCGCATGAGGTGTACATTGGCTCCTGCTCAAGGTCCTAATCTTGGTGAACGACTGCCTCTTGCTGAGTTCACTTTTCAGCTAGCAAAATGGGAATGAGACCTGTTCCTCATTGAGGAGCTCGTGGCTGGGGTAAGAGGAACCTTTTCATCCATGGCCTTTGCAGGGATTGCCAAGGCCTGTGAACAGAACCTGCAGAAGACCTTGCGTTTTGGAGGCCGCCTGGAGTTCCCCAGCAATATGGAGCTCCGTGCTATGTTGGTGAGCCTACAGCAGGGCTGGGGGTATTGAGAGAAGTGGGAGACACAGCTCTGCCCAGAGCCCCTGGCGAGACCCATGTGCACTGCATGGTGTGTGAAGATAGTTCCTGTCCATCGTCACACATGAAGGTTCCTGCACAGACATGCCTCTGGATCAGGGGACTCCCATGAGGGAGAGAGGGTCTAGGTCTTCATCTTTCTCCTGCTTACCTACCCCAGGCAGGCCGCAGTTCCAAGAGGCAGCTCTTTCTTCTTCCAGGAGGCCTTGAACGCCATCTGAAAATCAAAACGTGCACGGTAAGGGAGAGTGTCTCAGCAAACTGGCGCTGAAGGGTAGGGACACCAGGCTCTGGGTTGGGTGGGGTGAACATCAGTGATCCAGCAGTCCACCCACAGCCCCATGGGACACGGCTAACAGTTAGTTGCTCCTCTACTACAGTGGGTTCAGTGTCAGCCAACTGTAGATGGAAAATGCTTAAGAAAAGTCACATTGGAACAGTACAGATTCTTTTCTTGCCTTTCTCTAAGCAATATCATATGACATATGTCCACACAGCATTCTACTATGTTTGGTATTATCAGTTAAGAGTTGATTGAAGCCGGGCGTTGATGGCACACACCTTTAATCCCAGCACTCGGGAGGCAGAGGCAGGTGGATTTCTGAGTTCGAGGCCAGCCTTGTCTACAGAGTGAGTTCCAGGGTAACCAGGGCTACACAAAGAAACCCTGTCTCAAAAAAAAAAAACAACCAAAAAACGAAACAAAACAAAACAAACCAACCAAACAAACAAACAACATCAACAACAAAACAAAAAACAAACAAACAAACAAAAAGAGTTGTTTGAAAATCTAGGAAGGATATGTGTGGGTCGCATGCAGATAACTAGGCAATTTTAAGTAATTGACTTGACCGACCGTCTTGGAAGTCTGGTGTCTTCAGGACATCTTGCAATAGGTCCCTTATAGATACTGAGTGTGGAACAGAAAGAGACTCCAAGAGGTTAAGATTCACACAGCCTAGGGTCACACAGAGAGTGTGAAATCAGGAGCCAGTTCCAAAAGCTATATCCTGTCAGGCTGAGCCACAAAGTCCTGTGCCCCTTGGTTAGTGGCTAAGGCCCAGCTTGACCTCTCTGGCCTTCCCAGGTGGCCCTGGATGTCATAGAGGGGCTCTGTACCGAGATGGCCCTGACACGCCCTGAAGCCTTTGATGAGTATGTCATTTTTGTGGTCACCAACCGAGGTGAGTAGCCAGGAGGATGGAACATCCTAGACTCCTTCATGACTCAGCACCACCTTTGGCCATGAGAGCCTCTCTACCCTGCCCTGATGGCCAGGCTGAAGGTCACTTTCTCTGAAGCCCACATTCTCCAGGAGAGAGGGCCTCTGCAGTAATGAGCTCGCTCCCCAAGCCTCTCATTTCTTCCCAAGACTGTCTCCCCTTCCAGACTGGGGTTCATGGAGGACAGAACCTCTGAATCCTGTTCTGGTCTCTCAGGCCCCTCAGGGCCTCCTCAGTCACAGAAGCTGGTCTCTCGATTCTTACAGTTTGAGAAAGTTTCATCCATACAATCAGCCACGCATAGAAACATTTACCCCCATCCCTCAAGACCCTCACGGGAGCATGTGACCTCCTCCTAAGGTCTCGGTGGGCCCTTCTCCTAAGGGCCTCTCTAGGTATGCAGGGGACCTCTCACACAACCCCAAACCCCTCCAATTTGCAGCATACCCACTCCAGGCTAGTCTTGCCTTCCACCTACTGGTAGTCAGAGCCATCTCCAGTCATCCTGCATGAGTGCCTGGGCACTTCCTACCCCAGGTCCAGCCAGGACAGAGGGGGATAGGCATGGCAGGTAGCAGAATGGCCAGAACAGTAGGCATGCATTGAGCATATAGTAGACATGATTCAAAGTAGTTAGTGGTATAAAGCCTGTGGTTGATTTGTTTGGTTTTGTTTGAGGATATGCTGGGAATCAAACCCAGGGTCTCGTGGATCCAAGGCAAGCCTTCTATGACTGAGAAATGCCCCCACCCCCAGACCCTAATGCTATAAAGTCTTTTAAGTCTCACAACAAGTCCATACAGCAGACTCTTCTCTTTACTGTTTACAGTTGGGGAAATGGAGGCCCAGCAAAGCTGTATTAGTTTTCTGGTGATTGCTGTAGCACACCAGAAGCTCAGTGACTGATCATGACACAGATGCATTAGATTACAGTTCTGAGAGTCAGAAACTAAAAGACGAACATGGCCAAGACTGCTTTCTTCTGGAAGCTTCAGGGGAGGCTCCGTTTTCAACCTTTCCCAGCTTCTCCAAGCCACCTGCTGATTGGCTTGGGGCTCCTTCCCTGTCTCTGAAGCCAAGAGTGGGGTCTTCAGATGCCTTTCTCTTGCCCCAGCCTCAACTCTGCCCCCACCAACATCTCTGACTTGAGCCTCTTGCCTCTCTTTTAGCGTTTTTAGTGCCTCTTTTTGGCCTGAAATCTAAGATTCTTAATCCTGTCTGCAAAGATCCTTTTGCCAAAAAGTGACATAGTCACAAGTTCTAGGCATTAGGATATTGCTAACTCTAGAGACTGTCCTCAGACACCACAGTGACCTGCTCAAGGTTGCACAGTGGAGGTCAGAACCAGGCAATCTGGCCACAGGATTCTGGACTCTCATCATCAAGCCAAGTAGCCCTCCATAGTATAGCTTTATTGAAGAGGCGGGGCAATGTCTCAGTTAGGGTTTTATTGCTATGAAGAGACACCATGACCAAAGCAACTCTTACAAAAGAAAACATTTAATTGCAGCTGGCTTATAGTTTCAGAGGCTCAGTCCATTCTCATCATGGTGGGAAGTGTCACAGCGTCTGGACAGACATGGGGCTGGAGAAGGAGCTGAGAGTCCTCAGGCAGAAGGAGATTGTTCCACAGTGTGCAGAGCTTGAGCATAGGAGACCTCAAAGCCCACCCCTACAGTGACACACTTCCTCCAACAAGGCCACACCTACTCCGACAAGGAAGGCCACACCTCCTAATAGTGTCATTCCCCATAGGCCAAGCATTCCAACGCATGACTCTATGGGAGCCATTCCTCTTCAGTCGACCACAGACAGGTAGCAGAACATCAGAAGCATGTGTACCTCTCCCAGCTTAGAGCTCATGCCTCCAACCCTACCCACCGCAGATGTCAGCAAGCGGGCTTTCCTGAAGGAGGTCTGCAGAAAAGATCCTGGCTAAGGTCTACTCTGGAAAGGAGCTGGGATTTCTCAGTGCAGAATCCAAGGCCTTTTCTAGACCCTAGTAGGCATTCCAGAGCACTCAATGCCCCTTCTCTGGGAGGAATGGAAAGTCACTTGTTCCCTTGGATGGGAACTGATCCTCCTGGCATTCTGTTTTGTAGGTTTGTTTCCCTTAGTAAGGAAGCTGCATCTTTGCTAGCGACAATGCACTTGGCTGCCAGGCTGGTGCTGCATGTGGCTTAGACCACAGTGTTCCTTCTTCCAGCCGTGCCTCTTTCTCCCTGCAGGCCAGCACGTGTGTCCACTGAGCTGCCGGGCCTACATACTGGATGTGGCCTCAGAGATGGAGCAGGTGGACGGGGGCTACACACTCTGGTTCCGGCGGGTGCTTTGGGATCAGCCACTGAAGTTTGAGAATGAGCTGTATGTGACCATGCACTACAATCAGGTCAGAGATGCGACCTCCCTATTGCTCTGAACCTACAGTGCCACGCCCAGATGCTTGGGGAACTTGTACCAAAGCTTTAGCAATTCCACTTACAAAACACAACCACGTTGTTGGATGTGGTAATGTATGCCTTGAATTCTAGTGCTCAGGAGGCAGAAGCAGGCAGATCTCTGTGAGTTAGAGGCCAGCCTGGTCTACATAGCAAGCTCCAGGCCAGCTAAGGCTATATAGAAAGATCTTTTCTGAAACACACAGCAACTTCATTCTGGGACCACATGGTGTTGAGACCTACCTCTGCATAGCCTGATAGTGTGCTATGCTACTCAAGGACCAGCAGAAACGATGCAAACTGGTTCTGCCCCAGATTTACAGGTCTGGAGACTCTAGATGAAACTCTAGGGTCTGTTTTGACATACTCTCTGGCTTGGGTCTCAATTTCGAGAAACATGTATCTAATGTTTACTATACTGTTTGTGTTTTGTTTTACACTCTTCCCGTGTTTCTATGGAAACTCCCTTATAGTTTTCATCCCTCAGAGCTCTGCTCCCATATGCATCTATCCTCATTCCTCATAAACCAGAAAACTAATGAACCATAAACTCCTAAAACTGGGGAGGACTGGAGTCAGTGCAATGGCCTGACTCAGAGCCCCTGACCATGGATGCCTGAGAGCGCTGCTGTCCAGTAGTTCCTCATGCAACTGCTTCCTGCAGGTTCTGCCTGACTACCTGAAGGGCCTCTTTAGCAGTGTGCCGGCCAGGCAGCCCACAGAGCAACAACTACAGCAGGTGTCCAAGTTGGCTTCACTGCAGCACCGAGCCAAGGACCACTTCTACCTGCCCAGTGTGTGAGCACCTGTCTACTTGTCTCAACTGGGAGGGAGGGCAGGCCACCCATCCCCTCTTATCTCACAACTGCTCATCCTAAGGCCCAGTTTCCCCTCTGTACCAATCAGACTGGAAGCTCCTTTCCTTTCCTGCAGTGCATTGTTATTGCTCAGAACACATGTAATGATCAATGAAAAATTTCAAGACACATATGCCTTGGAGACCAAAAATATATACATAAACATTCACTGAGTCAGGTGTGGGGCCTCATGCCTATAATCCCAGCCATGGAGATGCTAAAACAAGAGGATCACTTGATCCCAGGAACTCAAGGCTACACTGGGTAGGCCAGTGGGAACCCCGTCTCAGAACACAAATCAACACGGAGCTTGCCAATTCATTTCACAAGGATAATATAGCTGTTCCGTGTTAATACATGCAGAGTGTGGTGAGAGCCGACCATGGTGCAGGAGTGAGAAAGCCAGCACTGTCTGACATTTGTGAACCTTTCCCTGGGTGACTCACCCGAGGTCAACTTGTCATCATTTCACTGTGTAGACCAACCCATTTCTTACAGTCTCTGAGAGGCTTCACAGTTCACATGTGAGAGGATGAGAGTGGGGGAGAGGCAAACAGCATGTTGGTTTCCACTGTGAAAAATGGATATGGCCTCAAAGCCCCTGGACCACACTTCAAGAAGCCCTGCCCTGTGTGAACAACAGCAAGATATTCTCTCTCTCTCTCTCTCTCTCTCTCTCTCTCTCTCTCTCTGTGTGTGTGTGTGTCCCCTTTTTAAAAATATTTATTTATTTTTATGTGCATTGGTGTTTTGCCTATGTGTGTATCTGTGTGAGGGTGACAGCTCCCATGGAACTGGAGTTACAGACAGTTGTGAGCTGCTAGGTGGGTGCTGGGAATTGAACTCAGGACCTTTGGAAGAGCAGCCAGTGCTCTTAACCATAGAGCCATCTCTGCAGCCTGCAACATACTTACTCTCTTTAGTATGTGTATTTCATGCCTGTGCTGCGGAGAATGCTCCCCACCACCACCCCTGTTTTTCTACAACAGGGCCTCGTGTAGTCTACGTTGGCCTAGTATGTAAGTACGCAGCTGGGGATGACACTGAATTGTGTCCACCTCCCAAGTGCTAAGATTTCCAGGCCTGAACCAGCACACCCAACTCACAAGTCACTTGTCATGGAATGATTGTGAACAGGAAGGAAAGACCCTGAGAAGTATAATCCAGAGGCGAGGAGATGGCTCACTCCATAAAGTGCTACCAAACCAGCATGAGGGCCTTAGCTTGCACCCCACCAGTGGCCCGCAGGAAGTGCCAGACATGGTAGCATGTGCCTAGAATCCCAGGGCTTGGAAGGTCAGATAGAAGGCTCCCTGGGGCTTGCTGCCCAGATAGTCTAGCTACTCAGTGCCTCCAAGTTCTGAAAAAAAATAATTGAAACCAGATGTCATTCCCAGCTACATACTAGGCCAGAATCCCAGCATTCAGGAGATAGAGGCAAGCAGGCCCTCTATGAGTTTGAGGCTAGCCTGGTCTACATAGTAAGTCTCAAGCCAGCCAATACCACATAGTGATATCCTGTCTCAAAACAACCAAAGAAGCACACATCAATAATTAATAATAATAATAATAACAACAACAGCAACAACAATTCAGGAAAATACTCAATACTTATCTCTGACCTCTTACCCAAGGAGGGCAGGGGAACTCTGGGAGGGGAAGGGACTGCCTCAACTTCTCCTAGCCCCTTTCCCAACTGCAGCCCAGGGTGGGTGGGAGGGTCTGGGACTGCTGTTGTTATTTTCTACATGCCCACAAGCCATAAGGTCTGTCCTGAGAGATTCTGCATATGGCCAAGAGGAGGGTGAGAGCAGGACAGGGACAGGTGGGGATAATGGCCCTGGGGTCTCGGCCAGTTTCCTGTGTGGCACACCTGGATGCCTTCCCCCACCTTTGAGCCTTTCACCTCTTTGCCTTGAGCTGCCCGCTTGGGTGCTAAGTGTGGATTCACATCTTACCCTTTTTACACTACCTCTCTCCCCATCACTACATGACCTCTTGGTGACCTCTCTAAGCCTCAGCTCCCTCAGCTGTGAGCAGGGACCCTGTATTCCCTTTCCATACTCCCCTACATTTAATAACCCAGGCAAGTACGGCAGCGATGTCTGCTTGGTGTCACGTCTACTTTGCAATGGGGATGGGCAGGTGACAGGGTTCTCAGGAGCCCTCTACCCTCTGTACACAGGCGTGAAGTCCAAGAGTACATCCCAGCCCAGCTCTACCACACCACGGCCGGTGACACCTGGCTCAACCTGGTTAGCCAACACAGGCAGCAGACTCAGGCGCTCAGTCCCCACCAGGCCCGCGCTCAGTTCCTGGGTGAGAGCTGACTGGGTAGAGGGCTGGAGGCATGGGAGGGGATGCTGAGCTGAGGGTGGCTAGAGAGAGGAAGGCTAGAGATGCTACTTTCTTTGTACAAAAGCAGGGTTTGGTGGTAGCTGAGCTGCCTGTCTATTTGGAAAGACTTGTTACCACTATTGCCTGGTGGTTCAGGGCAATGGCTGCACTGTTGTGCTGGCGCAGGTGTCCTGATCACTTGCTCTCCACACCGCAGGCCTCCTCAGTGCCTTCCCCTTGTTTGGCTCCTCCTTCTTCTTCATCCAGAGCTGCAGCAATGTCTTGGTGCCAGCCCCCTGTATCCTCGCTGTCAACCATAACGGCCTCAACTTCCTCAGCACCAAGACCCATGTGAGTGACGTCTGCCAGGCCCTGCCCACCCGTCCCCTTCTGTCCTTTGGCACTCCATCGACTCTTGGGGACAAAGATGCCTGCTACACATTTACCCCTGCATAGTCTGCAGCCAATCCCTTCCCCTCAGAGCCTTCCTTTGGAAAGTGGAAATCATACAGTTCTGGCCTAAATAGGGCTGTGTGAAAGGAGACATGTAGGGAAACACACGGAGAGCATGTGGTTAGCATGACAGGCCGCCGCAGTTTCATGCCACAGGCTGGGAGCCCTGTGCAATGCAAGGTGACATTTCCAAGGTTTCTGAAGCTTTCAAGCTTTGGTTTCTTCTTGGCTATAGACGGGAACATCTTATGTCCCCATGTGGCCTCTCTGTAGGGGCACATCCCTGGTGTCCGTGTGTCCAACTTTCCTCTTCTTATAAGGACAGTAGTCATGCTGGAATTGAGCCTAACCCAGTGGCCTCATTTTAACTGACTTACCTCTCTTGGCGGGGCTGTATAAATTTGTGGCCCAGGCTGATTAACCTGACTCAGTTTTCAAACAGTAGGATTACAGACAAACACTACCATGCCTACCTTTATCTCTCTATCTTGTGATAGGATGGAATCCAGGGTCCCCAACACCAGGCAAACATTCTATCCCTGACCCCTTAACCCCCTTTTTACACTTCCTGCTTCCAAATATAGTCAGGTCCCCGGGAGCTAGGGCTTTCTATAGCCATCAAGGAGCTAGACTTGCTACACTTTCCTTAGTTTTCTTTTTCTTTTTCTTCTTTTTTTTTTCTTGGTTTTTCAAGACAGGGTTTCTCTGTATAGCCCTGGCTGTCCTGGAACTCACTTTGTAGACCAGGCTGGCCTCGAACTCAGAAATCTGCCTGCCTGCCTGCCTCTGCCTCTCGAGTGCTGGGATCAAAGGCGTGCGCGACCATGCCAGACTTCTTAGATTTCTTAAAACCAAACCTGGTGCCTTTAGTCTCAGCACTCAGGAGGCAGAGGCAGGTGGAACTACATGAGTTCAAGGTCAGCCTGGTCTACAAACCAAGTTTCAGAAGAGCCAGGGTTGGCCGGAGGCAGAGGCCAAGGAGACACAGAGAAACCCTGTCTTGAAAAACAAATAGGGCTGGTGAGATGGCTCAGTGGGTAAGAGCACCCGACTGCTCTTCTGAAGGTCAGGAGTTCAAATCCCAGAAACCACATGGTGGCTCACAACCATCCGTAACGAGATCTGACTCCCTCTTCTGGAGTGTCTGAGGACAGCTACAGTGTACTTAAATATAATAAATAAATAAACAAATCTTAAAAGAAAACAAATAAAACAAAGCAACAATAACAGCAAACAAGAAAATTAAATAAAAAACAAACACCAGAAAACTTGCATTATGAGTTTGGGATAAAAGCTTTGCTCAAAGGTGAGTCTAGGGGACATTGAAAGAAGTGTGGTGGAGAAAGGTCAGGTGCACAGTTGGCTGGAGATACTGGGAGACAATATAGAAGAAGCCTCTTTGTCCCCACAAGACATGGGGGACAAAGAACGAGCCTCTTTGTCCCCCCAAGAGTAGAGGTGAGCTTTTTCTTCCGGGGTAAGGAGCTGCCATGATCCTCAGTCTACAACTCAATTGTTCAGTAGCTGGGGTGGTACTAACTGTATATCATTCTACCTTCCTCTGCATGGGGGCCAGAAATAAAGCTCTTTGCTAAGGGATATGGGTGTTTTCAGAATGAGTTTTGATATAAATGAGTTTTGATATAAAGGTCGGAGTACCCACAGCCCCCACTACCCTCTGCATCTCAAGCACGAAGCATCAGTATTTGTTGAATCAGTTTCCTCTGGTGAGGAAGCTGAGGTCCAGAGTGGTCAGGTGAGTTGCTCCAAGTCACAAAGCCGATGTGTTATCTGAGGAACTGACATAGAGCTGGGCCTTCTGCCTTCTGATCTGACCTGCAGGGGAAGGTTTGACATGGTAGAGACCACCTCACCCTCACACCTGTTTGCCCCCTCTGTCCTCATCCCCAGGAGTTGATTGTGAAGATTCCCCTGAAGGAGATCCAGTCCACGTGGACTCAGCAGCCCACAGCCAATTCCAGTTACCCGTATGTGGAGATCTCCCTGGGGGATGTGGCAGCCCAGCGGACCATGCAGCTCCAGCTGGAGCAGGTAAGTCCAATCCTGCCAGCAGACCTTGTCATGTGATGCTCTGGCTTTCTCATTCTAAGCACTGGGCTCTTCTCCAGCCTGGGCTATGCCTCAGAAAGCAAACTATTCCGGTACAGGGAAGAGAGCTGTGAGCTATTGTGAAGGCCTTCCCAGGAAGCAGTTTAGCAGTGCATTGGGGGGTGGGGGGAGGATACAGGTTGTTTGCAGAATAGTCAGAAGCCTTGGATCCCCTGGAACTAAATCCACAGACAGTTGTGAGCTGCCATGTGGGTGCCGGGAATCGAACCCAGGTCCTCTGGAAGAGCAGTAGGCCCTCCTAACTGCTGAACTATTTTTCCAGCCTCAGACTGTTTTTTGTTTTTGTTTTGTTTTGTTTTGTTTTTAAATCTAAAGGATTTACATGTAGTAAAATCCTGGGCTTGGCAGTGGTAGTGGTATATACCTTTAATCCCAGCACTTGGGAGGCAGAGGTTGGTAGATCTCTGTACCTTTGAGGTGAGCCTGGTCTACAAAGCAAGTTCCAGTACAGCTGGGACTGTTACAGAGAGAAACACTGTCTCTAAAAAAACCAGAGACAGAAACAGAGACAGAGACAGAAATGGGGGGTTGGAGGGGGGAGAGAGAGGATGAGAGAGAGACTATTTTGTGTCCCCTACTCTGCAGGGTCTGGAGCTGTGTCGCGTGGTGGCTGTGCATGTGGAGTCCATGCTCAGCGCCCGGGAGGAGCGGCTCACACTGCCTCCCAGCGAGATCACCCTCTTGTGACGTGGCCTACCTTTTCACTGCTTCCCGCCAGAAGATTTGCTCCATGCCCTGAGGGTAGATGCTCAGCCTCTCCAGACCAAGTGACTCTTGGGGTGCTGGGGAGATGACTCAACAGTTAAGAACATTGGCTGGTGAAAAAAAGAACATTGGCTGTTTTTCCAGGGACCTGGGTTCAATTCCTAGCATCCACATAACAGCTCACAACCATTTGTAACTCCAGTTCTATGATGTTGTCCATGGGTACCAGGTACACATGTGATGCAGACATATGTGCAGGCAAAATACCTAGACAAGAGCCAGAACCTTGGAGGAGACCAAAGGAGACAGGAGGAAAAACTCAAGAACCCAAGAGGACCAATCTGGAGCTGGGATGGAGTTACGGGTGCAGCCAAGGCTTACTTAGCAGAAGTGGTTTTTAAAAGCTGGACCACAGGGCCTCCAGAAGGCAGAGCCTGCCTTGACAACTGCCCTTGACAGGGAAGCCCCACACTAGTAGTTTAGATGTTTTGGGGGCTGCCTCTGGTTTCTTGGGGCTTGATACTCAGATCTGCTCCGGCGTCACACTCCAGCCTTCCGCATGTCCTTGCCAGGTGCCCTCAGCTCAGACCTAGGACCCTTAGTCATTTCTTCACAAGTATTTCTGGTCTGTCCTCCGTGCTGACAGATTGAGTCAGAATGACTTTAAATTCAAAATCAACTCAGGCTACAGAGCAAGACCCTGCCTGAGGGGAGGGGTGCTGGGGAGATGACTCAACAGTTAAGAACATTGGCTGGTGAAAAAAAGAACATTGGCTGTTTTTCCAGGGACCTGGGTTCAATTCCTAGCATCCACATAACAGCTCACAACCATTTGTAACTCCAGTTCTATGATGTTGTCCATGGGTACCAGGTACACATGTGATGCAGACATATGTGCAGGCAAAATACCCATATCCATAAATAAAATAAAATAATATAAAAACAAGATGAATGAATTTGGATGGGAAGTGCTGGGGCTGGTCCTTGGGACTGGTAGAAGACACTGGGGCTAGCCTGCCAAGGGCAGCCATGTCATCAGAGAAAGGGCATGAGACTCATTCAGCTGGCAGTGCCTTGCCAGGCCCTTGGAATGACTATACAGGATAGTTAACTATAGATCAGGACCAAGCTCACGAGTAGAACCAACCAGGTGATAAGGACAGGTCGCAACTTATGGGGCCTAAGATGATGTTACTAGCAGCAGGTGATCCTGGTATTAGAGAGACTGTTGAGAATGGCTTAGGCCCAGCTTCTTAGGAATTCATCCAGAGGACCAGGTAGAACTTTCCAGTAGTAGTAAATCTGCTGCCCTTACAACTAGGGGACAAGAGTAAGGGAGACTTGAGAGAAGGCTGCCTTTGACCCAGAGTCTGTTAAACTCCAGCATGACCTCAGGGGATGGTGAATTGATAACTTGAGGGAGATTTTGGAGGTCTAAATAGCTGGACCCTACGGCTTGATGAGTCAGGATGTTGCAAAGGCTCAAAGAAGAACTTTGATGTACTTAGCTCAAGGCTCTCACTTCATGCTGCCCTTTGAGGCTGGCTTTCTTTAGAGACAGGCACCAAGGGCAGGAAGTAGGAAAGACATAGTCACATCAGCTGTGTCTCTGGGGCTCATTTGGGGTTCCTTAACCCTGGCGTCTCCTGTATTAATTAATTCTGTTATTACTGTAAAAACAAAAACAAAAACTGGCAAAGCAACTTAAAGAAGGTTATTTTACCCATAGTTCCAGGATACAGTCAGTCATGACAGCCGAGGCTGCAGAAGCCTGAGCCCATTTTATTCACAATTTGGAAACAGAGGAAGATGGATGCCAGGCACGGAAAGCCTGGCCAGTGGACTATGAGGTGCTTGGCAGTTAGAAGGTCCACAGGTTTGCTCCAATATGCTCGGTTTATTCACACAGACATTCGTTACAATGCCATGCTATTATACTTATGGTAATCTCATGCAACATGGTGGTGCATGCCTTTAATCCTAGCAGTAGGGAGATAGAGGCAGGCAGATCTCTGTGAGTTCAAGGCTAGTCTGGTTTGCAAGAGAGTTCTAAGACAGCCATAGCTACACAGAGAAACACCTGTCTTGCAAAACCAAAATAAAAATTAAATAAAACAAAAATAAAAAAAAATAGGTAGCCGGGAAGTGGTGGCGCACGCCTTTAATCCCAGCACTTGGGAGGCAGAGGCAGGTGGATTTCTGAGTTCGAGGCCAGCCTGGTCTATAAAGTGAGTTCCAGGACAGCCAGGGCTACACAGAGAAACCCTGTCTCGAAAGACAAAACAAAACAAAACAAAACAAAAAACAAACAAACAAAAAAGATAGATAGACAGATAAATAATTATAGTATCTCATGTAAACAGACATCTCATCAAACAGGGAATGTGGACAGGAAATGCTTCAGGCTTCCTCTAGGGTGGTAGTTCTCAACCTTCCTAATGCCACAACCCTTTAATAGTTTCTTATATTGTGGTGACCCCCAACCATAAATTTATTTTCATTGCTACTTCATAACTAATTTTGTTACTGTCATGGATCCTAATGTAAAGCTGGATGTGATGGCACAAGCCTTTTTTCCCAGCACTCGTGAGGTAGAGGCAGACAGATCTCTGGAAGTTCAAGGCCTGCTTGGTTTACACAGTGAGTTCCAGGACAGCCAGAACTATATAGTGAGATCCTGTTTTTAAAAAATCAAAAGCCAGACTGGAGAAATGGCTCAGCGGTTAAGAGCACTGATTGCTCTTCCAGAGGTCCTGAGTTCAATTCCCAGCAACCACATGGTGGCTCACAACCATCTGTAATGGGATCTGATGCCGTCTTCTGGTGTGTCTAAAGACAGCATTCGTGTACTCATGTACATAAAAATAAATAAATCTTAAAAAAATTAAAAGCCAACCAACCAACCAAAAAACCCAAAACAAACAAACAAAACCCCCCAAAAATCCCAAAACACTGAATCATAATATAAATACCTGTGAGATGGCCATTGAACCCCATGGAGGTCGAGACCCACAGGTTGAGAACCACTGCTCTAGGGCATCCTCTCCATGAGGGTGCTTTTGAAGCAAGCTTGGTCTGCATCCACTATGAGATCTTTCAGTTGTGGCAGAGCAGGAGGATGGTACCGTTGGAAATTCCAGATGATCCTAGAGAGTACTTGCTAGCTCTGACATGTGGGCATGTCTAAATTCAGTAATGGTGCCAGTTGCTAATGCCAGACGCACATAGTGGCCAGTTTCCAAACCGCCTTGCTAATGGGAATCAGTGCAGAGGCTTGAGACCTCAGTGCAATCCTGAAGGCCACCTCTGAAGTTCACACCAAGATAAATATAAAGACATTAGGGATGCACCCAGGACTGGGCATGGTGGCACATGCCTTTAATCCCAGCATTTAGAGTTAGGCAGAGGTCTGTGAGTTCATGGCCAGCCTGGTCTACATACTGAGTTCCAGGAGAGCAAGGAATATAAAGTAAGACCCTGTCTCAAAAAACAAGACAGAAAAGGAGACATCCAGATTTGAACTGGGGACCCCTTGAACTGTAGTCAAATACCATACTATAGCTGATTGTGCTATCAGGGTCACAGTTTAGGGTTGACTCATTAACATATCAGTGCTATTGGTTCAGTAACCCATCTTGCAAATATTACATAATTCCAAGTCACAAAATAGTTTTACACAAAATGGTTTCACTTATCTTCCTAACATAAGTTGGTGCTTAGCTTTCTCCTTTTTCTTTAGTCTAGAACTCTAGCCTTCTAGAATGGTACTGCCCATATTCAAGGTGGTCCTTCCAATCTCAATCAACCTAACTAAGATAAGGCTGTCCATGCCAGAGGCTTGCCTTTTAGGTGGTCTTAGTTCTATAGAGTTGACAATGTGAACCACCAGGTGGGCTCAGTGTGGATCTAAAACAGCAAAATGGGATCCTAGTTGACAATGCCAAGCTTCCTGTAGGGTCAGTGTGAGCTTGAAACAGTAAAATGGGATCCTAGTGAGGAGGAGGCTGAGACTCTCTCTGCTCAAAACCTTATAAGGTAGAGGGTGTGGTCTGCTGGCTCTGAGGCTTAGGGGTGGGGGAAGAAGCAAACACCAAAGTGAAGCTACACTTGGTCTCCAGGGAGTCCGACTGATGGACTAAGTCATGGAGCCTGGTGCCCATGTTGGGCCTGCCATGGGCAGAGCTGTATGGATCTGTATGAGCAGGCGCTTTCCAATGCTTGCACTGGGGGTCATAGCATATGGGAGATGGTGGATATATAAGCAGACAGTTGCACTTATTCCTCTAAGGCAGCACCATGGCCCATGAGGTGGCTGGGGAGTGGGCAGCACTCGGCAAAGTCTGCTGGTTGTGACCTGGCCCTAAGAGAGGCTCATAGCCAGAGGGGGGGAAATCTTGGTAGCTTTAAATGCTACTTAGCTTTTGAACAACATGACTCAAATAAATCAGCAGCTTCTCAAATAATAAAATTATATATATCCAAACTTTGTCGCCTGGCTCTTGCTGGTTACAAAACACCTTATAAATGACCCTGAGAAAGGATGCTTACACGGCTTTTTAAAAATACTAACAGATCTTTTTTAAAGGATTTATTCATTCATTCATTCATTCATTCATTCATCCATTCATTCTTTTATTTTATGTGAGTACACTGTAGCTGTCTTCAGATACATCAGAAGAGGGTGTCAGATCAATTAACTGTGAGTCATCTCTCCAACACCAAATACTAGCAGGTCTTTTAAAGAAAATTTACCAGCTGGGCATGGTGGCACACACCTTTAATCCCAGCACTTGGAGTCCAGAGGCAGACAAATCCCTAGGAGTTCAGGGACCACCCTACTCTACAAATTGAGTTCTGAGACAGCCAGGGCTACTCAGAGAAACCCTCTGAAATAAACAAACCATGTGGAAAAAAAGCTACATTTCCCATTCTGGATCAGTGTTCTTGGTTGTACCTCTTTTACACTTAACTTTTGTGATCAACATAAAATAGTTCACAACATGAACATTCCTTAAAATCCACAGTGAAAGTCTAGGGTAGATGTCTCAAACAACAATTAGAGAAAAGGGAGGGAGGATTCTCTACCCACACCAATTCTCTAAATAAGGACTTATTTACGTTATAATTTTAAATCCTTCAGAAGAGGACCTCACTTCCTAGGATGGCACTGGTGCACAGGGCAGAGGAGTAAAACCTAAAGTGCTACAGAAAGATGACTTGACATGAAAATAGCTTGGCCCAGCCCTGACCTAATGTGGGGCAAAGGTATGCTTGTATCTTTCCTAAAGGTGCAGAACAGAAGAAACTTTGGATGCAACGAGGAACCTGATTTTAGGGATAAGGGGGCCTGGGATTGGGACATAACCCAGTGACTATATTTCTGTGTTGTCAGGGAAAAACCTACAGGACTTACATCTCCAGGCCACTGGCTTGGTGAAATTCTACCAAACTTCTTTAATATTAATGACCTCTTTCATCATTCTACCCACCTGGAGTCCCATAAGATTCATCCAACTATTTGGGGTGTGCTACAGACCTTCAACTTAGACAGGATTTAAAATGTTATATGGATTACCACCAACACGAATGGGCGATAATAACTCCTTACAATGAGAATAGATACAGTTGGGAGTTGGGATTCACCTCCTGAGTGTTTGGACCCACAAGAATGACAGCAAGGATATGGGCCAATTAATCATGTCACCACATCCTAAAAATACAAAAGGCTTATGATCAGACTGTCTTACCTGCTAACAGTACAAAAATAATCCCTGGTAATCCCAACTGACCTGAACTTTACTGTACATGTGTCTGTGTGTTTGTCTTTTCTTCATTCCCTCAATACCCTTACCTAGGGTTCTGGGACTAGGCACAGGTTGGTGTGGTGAGGTTCGGGATAGAGAAGTGCCAGCCTAATATGGGACAACAGAGGAGGGATGTCTGGGCAACATGGAAGACTAAAGAAACTAACTCACGAAGGCTTGGTACTCAGGCAAGCACAGTGGAGCACATCATGATTCAGGATACTGAAATATCCAAAACCTCTTTCCTGCCTCCCTCCCCCTGTGGTCAAGGGACTGGGCTTGCCCGAATTTTCGGGTTGACATACACCTCTAGCTCTCTCCTGCTCAGGCTCAGCAGCCACTTAAGGGAATCGTCTCTGAGTGGTTGGAGACCTGAGAGGACTGTATTCACACTCCACTTGTTTGCTCATTAGTTGTGTGGTTGCTTGCCCTCTGAGCCTTTGCTTGGACAAGTGCAGTCTGAGTGTTCATTAATATGCCCAGCATAGGATACAAATGAATGTCAGGGATGGTCATACGTTGTTGTTGTGTATGCGTACTTGTGTGTGCAAGTGTGAGAACAGGTATTTGTGTGTGGAGACCAGAGGTCTGAGGTCGATGTCAAGTCTCTTCCTTGATGATTTTTCTGTGTTAGTGTTGTGATACAGGGTCTCTCACTGATCTTGAAGTTCACCAACTCACTAGGCTATCTGTCTTCAGTCACTCCAGAAGAGGGCGTCAGATCTTGTTACAGATGGTTGTGAGCCACCATGTGGTTGCTGGGATTTGAACTCTGGACCTTCGGAAGAACAGTCGGGTGCTCTTACCCACTGAGCCATCTCACCAGCCCCTAGGCTATCTGTCAATACGCTGCAGGACTCTGGCTGTCTCCAAAATGTTCACCAGCATCCCACTGCCCCTACTGCTGGGGCTACAGGCATGCATCATCCAGCTTCTTTACATGGGTGCTGGGGATCTGACTTCTACTCTTTATGTTTATGTCCCAGGTACTTTGCAGACTAAGCATCTCTCCAGCCCTACATTGTCTTAAAGGCACTTGGGAGAAGTTTCATTTGGTAAACCTGAGTTCAGCCCCCAGAATCCAAGGTTTTTGTTTTTGTTTTTTAAATAAGTAGACAACTGTAATTTTGCGACTGGGGAGGCTAAGACAGGATTCCCAGACCAGCCTAGCCTACTTAGCAAGTTCCAGGCCAGCAGAAGATCCTGTCTCAAAATATGGTAGGCAGCACTCCAGTAATAATACCTGAGGTTGGCTTTGAATATGCATGTCACAATGTACCTACACACAAATGCACTGCACACACATGAACACACATACATAAAGGTAAGTTTAAGAGGCAAAGGTAGGAAGATCTGTTCAAAGGCATCCTCTGCTATAGAACAAGACCTTGTCTCAAGAAACAATATCAGGGAGGGGCAGGAGAGGATTGGGAGTGACAATGGAAATCACCAGGGTCATCTCTGGTGACTAGCTGGAGGCCTGGGACTGGAGACGATACGGGGAGTCTATGGGGTGACTCTAGCTGAGATTTCTACCAGAGGGGGATATAAAGTCTGAAGTGACTGCCTCCTGTAGCCAGGCAGGATTTTGTCTTGCCCACAAGATGTGCAGGGATAAAGATGAATCAGAGACTGAGGGAACAGCCAACCAATGATTGCTCCAACTGGAGAACCATTCCATGTGAGAGAGAGCTGGCCCAACACTACTAATGATACTTTGCTATGCTTGCAGACAGGAACCTAGTGTAACTGTCTCCTGATGAGGCTTCATCCAGCAGATGGAGGCAGATACAGAGACCCTCAGCCAAACATCATGAGGAGTCCAAGGAGTCTTGTGGAAGAGTTGGGGATAGAAGTGAGCAAGGAAGAGGGTTCAAAGACACCATGAGAAAAACCACAGCATCAACTAACCTGGGGCCATGGGGCTCACAGAGCCTGGGCCACCAACCAGGGAGCATACAGGAGCTGGACCTGGACCCTACACATTTGTAGCAAATGTGCAGCTTGGTCTTCATGTGGGTCCCCTAACAAGTGGAGTGGGAGCTGTCTGGGTCTGTTTCTTGCCCTTCCCCCTACCTGGACTGCCTGGTTAGGCCTCAGTGGGAGAGGATGTGCCTAGTTCTCCTGGGACTACATGTCCCAGGGTGGGGTGCTACCCAAGGCGGGGGCTACCCTTTCTCTGAAAAGAAGGGAAGTAGGCAGTGGAGGGAGGGATTTGTAAGGTTGGGACTTGGATGACAGAGGGGAGCTGTGTAGGGATGTAAAGGGGGGAAAAAGACAAATAAGTAAAATGTAAAAAACAAAAAAACAAAAACAAAAACCAGGGTCTTTAATCCCAACACTCGGGAGATAAAGGCAGTCGGATCTCTGTGAGCTCAAGGCCAGCCTGGTCTATAGATCAAGCTCCAGACAGCCAAGACTACACAGAGAACCTCTATCTTGAAAGAAACAAAACAAAACCAACACAAACCAACCAACCAACCAAACAAACAAATTTTACTATGTGCCATGCCCTGGATAAATGCTAACTCATTTAATCCCTAAAATATCCCAGTGAGGCTGGTATAATTATGAAATTGCTGCTGGAGTGCGGACAGTATTGGACTTGTGCAAGTGGCCTTGTGAAGTTCAACCCAGGCAGCCTGGCTTTTTCCCCACAGGATCTGGGCTTGACTAAAAAGCACAGTCAAGGAGAAAACACCCTGGGATTGGAGAGTTCAACCTATGGGATAGTCGCTTAAAAAAAAAAAAATCTTTTTCTGAGGCAGTCTATGTAGCCCTGGCTGGCCCTGAACTCCTGAGGTACATACACACACACACACAAAACTTAGTGCTGGGTTTAAAGGTGTGCACCGTACCCAAAGAGGGTCATTTTTGCCTGGGTGAGCAGAGCTGGGGACCTTAGCTATTAGGTGCATCTGGGTGCAGTGGTAAAGAGCTCCCGCCATGAAAGGCAGATCAGAGGCTTAGAGAGCTGGGCTCCTGAAAAGCTTCAATCTGCCCAGGCAAACTGCTCAGGTAAGAGACCCACCAGGTGTTCACACAGTACAGACCGGGCTCAAGTCCAGTTCAGCTGGCTTTGCCCTTCAGTCCATCTTCTACCTGCAGCTGCCCTTCCACCCTCTCTCTGTCACCTGGGCCCAAGGGGCTGCCCCGGGAATCCCCAGACCCATTTCCCTTTTGTCTGCCTGCTGTTTGGGAGAGAGGGTGGCCTGGATTCCCTAATTTCTTGGCTTTCCACTCCACAAACTTTTCCAAGTTACCACACAGTCCCCACTTTCCAACAGAGACTGCTGCCACCCTCAGTTTTCAGATTAGAAGACTGAGGTCTGGATGCTGTATCAGCAATCCTTCTGCTGCGTCATTCCATCCTCACAACCACCGTTCGAGGTAAGTACTGGTTCCTGGTTTTACACACCAGACTCTGGGATGCCTGGAAGACAAGGGGTGAGCTGTGTGACAGACACTGTAGATGGACAGGCATTACAGATGACAGACAGCATGGACAGCCAGGAGGGGCGGCGATATATGAAAATCTGACGGAGTATCAAAGACTGGAAAAGGGACTGGGAACCAGAAAAGGAAGCTGGAATTCATCTTGGGGAGGTTCAGAGCAGAACCTCTTTGCTATTCCTATTTGCTGGAGTGCCCAGGGACCTCCAGCACGGCTAAACCTTTGTTCAGGCTTTCTCCTCCGCTTCAGGATTTTTTATTGTTTGGGTTTGTTGTAGTTGTTTTGAGACAGAGGCTCGCTGTGTAGCCTAGGTTGGCATCCAATTTGTGAGCTATCCTCCAACCAGTCTCCAGAGTGCTGAGACGCATTTACCATCCCACTGTGCAATTTATTTATTTTCTGTCTGAAGAATATTTCCAATTTGGACCGATCCGTGGTAAATCTGCGCCCTTCAGACAGGAAAGCCTTTTTGTCGCCCCCTATAACAACGCCCAACCCCAGTAGGAACGTGACGTGCCCGTGCGCGTGCCCGCGGCTGCGCGACCCGTGGGCAGTCCCGGGACGTGACTTGTGGAACGTCCGCTTCGGGAAGCGATGGCGGCGGGAATGGGGTGTGGGTGCCCGGACCGCGCGCCTCCAGCTTTTGTTGTCCTGGCTTGCTCCACAGTTTGGGCCTGATGCTCTCCTGCCCGTAATTTTAACTTTCCACTGTTTCCGAAGCTTCACCGGAGTCCTGAGGGCTTTTCGTCGCCGAGAACTCCATTCAGGCACTTACTTAGCCACCCATTCACTCTTCAGGGGTCCTCGAGCTTCTGCCCGAAGCTAATTAAGTGATGGACGCAGTAGCCAAGGAGACTAGTTGATTGACAAGCATGATTTACCAACCGACTCTGGAAACTCCAGTCCGTGTTTGCCCAACGCGTGGCCGGCAGTCCAATTAAGAAAGTGGAAGCTCCAAAGGGGGCGGTCACGGGGCGGACTGGGTTGTGGCGATTCCCGAGGATTTGTGCGCTGGAAGCTGAGGCGTCTGCGGGCATCCGCACGATGCCGTGACGCGGCAGCGCTGTCCAGTGGACACCGCGAGCACACTCCGGCGGGTGGAGTCCCTCGGCCCCGGAGGCGGCTTGGCGTGCAGGCAAATTGTTGTTTTCGGGAGCTGTTCTCGAAGCTTTCCGCGGGTGGGGGGAGGGGCGGCGGCCGACGAGCGGGCCTCGTCTGCGCATGCGCCGGCCTCTCCGCCGACTGGGCGGCACGCACGCGCATGCTCAAAGTACGTGGAGTCTCGTGGCCGCCGGCAGTGCGCACGCGCGTCGAGAAGCCCGCTAAGGAGCGGCGCTGTCGGAGGTCGGGCGGGCTGGCGGTGACGTCGTGAGGAGAGCTTTAAAGTGCGGGCCGGGCCGGGCGTCTGAGGGTCCGACCGGGAGTCTGGCGGAGTCTTGGCCGAAGCCCTCCGCGGCATGAGGCGCTGCCGGCGCCTTTTTCCCTCAGGACGCGGAGAAGGTGGAGGAGGAGGAAGCCCCGCTGTAGCTGGTGCTGCATGACCGACCGCGGCTGAGGTTCGACCCCTTCCCGGCCCCTCTACGCCTACCCCTTTGGTCCCTTGAGCCACGCATGGGGGCCTGGCACTGAGGACCCTCGCTTCCCTTTCGGGTCCCTTTCGGGTCCCCTGAGAGCCATGCCGGACCGCCGCGGAGGACCCTAGAGTTGAGTTGGCGGGGGCCATGGCGGCCGCCAGCGGCTACACCGACCTGCGGGAGAAGCTCAAGTCCATGACGTCCCGGGACAACTACAAGGCGGGCAGTCGGGAGGCCGCCGCCGCTGCGGCCGCCGCCGTGGCTGCCGCTGCCGCTGCCGCGGCCGCCGCTGAGCCTTACCCGGCGTCCGGGACCACCAAGCGGAAATACCAGGAGGACTCGGACCCCGAGCGCAGCGACTACGAGGAGCATCAGTTGCAGAAGGAGGAAGAGGCGCGCAAGGTGAAGAGCGGCATCCGGCAGATCCGGCTCTTCAGTCAGGATGAGTGCTCCAAGATCGAGGCCCGCATCGATGAGGTGGTGTCCCGCGCCGAGAAGGGCCTGTACAACGAGCACACGGTGGACCGGGCCCCCCTGCGCAACAAGTACTTCTTCGGCGAGGGCTACACGTACGGGGCCCAGCTGCAGAAGCGCGGGCCGGGCCAGGAGCGCCTCTACCCGCCGGGCGACGTCGACGAGATCCCGGACTGGGTGCATCAGCTGGTGATCCAGAAGCTGGTGGAGCACCGCGTCATCCCCGAGGGCTTCGTCAACAGCGCGGTCATCAACGACTACCAGCCCGGCGGCTGCATCGTGTCCCACGTTGACCCCATCCACATCTTCGAGCGCCCCATCGTGTCCGTGTCTTTCTTCAGCGACTCGGCACTTTGCTTCGGCTGCAAGTTCCAGTTCAAGCCCATCCGGGTGTCGGAACCTGTGCTTTCTCTGCCGGTGCGCAGGGGGAGCGTGACTGTGCTCAGGTAACACACCTGGGAGGAGGGGCTGGCCCTGCACCCTGCCGCCTAAAAGTGTCCACCCGGTTCCGGGGAAGCCACAGCTGGCGGGAGCCGGTTCTTATTATGGTTCTGACTCGCCTTTTTTCTTTTTGCGTGCAAACCATAGGAAGCTTGTGTCTGAAACTCATAGCAGGATAAGACTAATGTGGAATTGTGTACCTGCAGGCAGGTTTGAAGTGGCCATAGTAGCTTATCTGAGAATTCATCTGAAAGCATCTTTCTGAAGACTAGCATAGGAGTTCGAGTTCTATGAATGTGGTCTCCTTGTCTTGCATTTTGTTTTATCGTTTTGGGGGTGGGGATGGGGTGAGGGTCTCAGGTCGCCCAGGCTAGCCTTCAACCTTCTACACAAAGGAGGATGATCTTGAATGTCTGATTCTCCTGTCTTGGCCTCCCAGGTGCTGAGATTACAGATGTGCACTGGCCAGTTTTTTTTGTTGTTGTTGTTGTTGTTGTTGTTGTTGTTGTTTTTTTTTTTTTTTTTTTTTTTTTTTGGTGGTGCCTAGAGAATGAACACAAGGCTTCATGTTTTCCTTTTGGTTTAAAGCAAATCACTTTCGGTTTTGGACCTCATTTCCATATCTTAAAAACCTGTGCTTAACTAAAGTTTTCCCTGTTTTGTTAAGTTTATCTAAAAGTTTTCTCTGTTCTGTTTTTTTTTTTTTGTTGTTGTTTAACAAAATGTAATGGATTCCTTAACAGAAAATGCAGAGTCCTTGACTTTTGGGGGATTTTTGATATAGATTTCTCCATTCTCAGGAAGAATGATTTTTTGGTATTGAACATTGTAATGGTTTGGCCAGAAATAAGTGCAGCATGCTCTTAAAATTCTTGCTTAGTTTTAGGCCTCTGTAGGACACTTTGTAGAAATGCCATAGCAGTTATGGGGATCCAGTAAAACAAAATACAGCTGGTTTGCTGACCTGGTGTTTGGCCTTGTGATTTGGTGACCACATCTTAGGCTCTTGGCCAGTTGGGGCCCCAGATCCTGCTAAGAATTAGCTCAGTGCCCTGCCCAGCAGAGTAAATCATCTGTTGGAACACTGCTAGTGTTTATATGAAGTGAAATTTTATTTGGAGGATGTCTCCATTCAGCCCTAAAAAAGGTAAGCCTGGTTAAGGGACTTTTACTAATTCTCATCGTGAGGCCTAGATTGCAACTGTTCTGAGTGTCTCAGATGTGCGTGGTGCTTCCAGATGGTTGTCTTGACAAAACGTTTTTAGAAGGGATTTCCAGCTGGTAGTTAGTGCATGCCTGTGTGTATGCTCAAACTCGTGAAGCTGGAGCAGGAAGAGTGCTGTAAGTCTCAAAAGATCTACCCACTCTACCAAAAGAAGGTATTTCTAGGGAGCTTGCTGTTTAAGGAAGATTATGGGGACGGGGTTGTTGAAGTTTCTTGGTGCTGAAAGGATTTTATGTGGAGACCATTTGGTCATTTATTGGGTTATTTTTCCTCGTGGTCATAGACCTTTTAGGTTATCTAGAGGTTTGGCAGTGATTGGCTGCTTAGTGGGGGATTCTTAAGACACTGAGACTCCCCCAACATGGTCACACCAGATTTAAAAGCAGAACTTTCAGATTCTTATTGTGAAGGTCTGTTAGTGATTAACAAGATTGCATCATCAGGAAAATTGTCTTCTCTTTGCAGTAGTAAAGTCCTAAAGCTTTCCCAGTCCTTTCCAACCCTTCCTGGATTCAGACTTGGCTCCAGAGTTAGTGTAGGAGGCCCAGCCACATTCTGAAAAGTGCTGCCCCAGGCTTTGAGTACAGCTCTCACTTGCTTTGGGTACTTATTTATTTATCTTGAGACAGTCTTGCCCTATAGCGTAGGCTGGCCTCCAACTCAACACTAATACTGTCTCTACTTCTAGTGTGCAAGGATTGCAGGGATGAGCCATCATGGCTAGCCTTTGCGATTTGTAGGTATGTTTTCACAGCTGGTTTTCTTAGCTGTATAATAGTAGAGATGGTGCCAATTTTTGAAGTCTATTAGTTAAATGTGGTGATTTGGTGTCTAACAGAGCATGACACAGGATAGGTATTCAAATATCTATACAACTACTTATAGTGAGCCCCTGCTCTGGGTGGGGAAGGTACTAAGGAATTGGTTGATTTTTTTTTTTTTTTTTTTTTTTTTTTGAAACATGACTCTAATCTTCACATAGTTCATTCTCAGTAGGCTTTAGACCAGGTGGATCATTAGAATTCAGAAAGACAAAGAAGCATGCTAAAGGGGCATTCACTGTGAGATATTGGGAGAGGAAGGAAGCTGCAACATAAAGAATGACTGGAAATTAGCAGAGCTATTGCAGCAGTAGAAAGTAGTCCTTGGTAAAGATGATTGCTGTGAAGCAGATGGTATTCTGTATCAGAGAGTTTTGGTAGGGGATATTCTGGTGATAACAGTAGTTTCTCAACTACTGTTGATATTTGGAGCTGCTGTAAATTCTTTTCTGGGTGGGCTGTCCTTGTACTGTTATAAAAAAAAAATCCCTGGCCATCATCTACTAGACACTTAACTTTTTTTTTTTTTTTTTTTTTTTTTTATTTTGAGACAGGATTTCTCTGTGTAGCCCTGGCTGTCCTGGAACTAACTTTGTAGACCAGGCTGGTCTCGAACTCAGAAATCTGCTTGCCTCTGCCTCCGGAGTGCTGGGATTAAAGACGTGCACCACCATGCCCGGCTCAACACTTAACATTTTTTATGACAATCAGAAATTGGCTTCCAACATTAACACGTGTCCTAGTAGGGGAGGGTTGCAGGGCATCTTCATCCCAAATTGAGAACTATTGTTCTAGGGTTCAGACACTAATTTAAATCTTCTTGCACCTGCTCAGTTAAGCTCTGCTTTCTTGGTATGCAGTTAAGATGAGCACCTGCACATGAGTAGTGCGCCTCATCAAGTCCTGCATGGAAACCCATTAAGAGGTTTGCTTTTTCCTTGTTTCCACATAGGTTCACTTAACCAGAGGTGGGAGTGGAAAACCTGTGGTGTTTTACAGATGCAGATGGATTCTAGCAATTGCTGCCTTCAGTTGTTAGTGGTAATGGTGTATTTATTTGACAAATGGCAAAATTGTTTTACATTTATTAGTAGCCAGCCTGCATTTTGATTTGTGGCAGACGTTTGACTCCAGTGTGTCCGGTGTCTTAGAGCAAGGCCTCACAGGCCATTCTAGTAGTGTTTTACATTTCTTTCCAAACCTAGTTGACACGTTTTTGACTGTGTTGGTAACGTTCCCATTTTGGGTCTCATAGGGGGTCCTGTTCCCTTTTTATGATGTTTTCTAGAGGCATCTTGTTGTTTACCTTTTCTTGATGTCAGTTCATCTCATATTCCTTGTCCCGATCTGTAAGGTGAGTAGGACAGATGGAAACAAGTTGATAACACACTTAGAAGCATAAGGACCTAAGTTTGATTCCCTAGGAATCTTATCTTTTCTAAGATTTATTTATTTTATATATGAGTACACTGTAGCTGTCCCATTACAGATAGTTGTGAGCCGCCATGTGCTTGCTGGGAATTGAACTCAGAACCTCTGGAAGAGCAGTCAGTGCTCTTAACTGCCAAGCCATCTCTCCAGCCCCCTTTTTCCTTCTTCAAAACCAGATATAATGGCCCATACGTACAATCCCAGGGCCTGAGAGATGAATACAATACTCACTAGTCACCTACCCAGCCTTGCCTTTTTCTAGTGAGAGAGACCGTTTCTCAAAAAAAGTAAAGTGAATGGTACTTGAGGAATGACAACTGAAATCGACCTCTGGCCTCTCATACATGCATGTGCCTATGCACAAGTGAAAAAGCAATGTAAGCATTACTTTATGAAGTAATTCTTTTTTTTTTTCTTAAGATTTTATTAATTTGAGTACACAGTAGCTGTTTCCAGACACACCAGAAGAGGGCATCAGATCCCTTTACAGATCTCTCCAGCCCCTTATGAAGTAATTTTTTATTAGATATTTTCTTCATTTGCATTTCAAATGCTATCCCAAAAGTCCCCTATACCCCCCCCCCCCCCCCGCCCTGCTCCCCAACCCACCCACTTCCGATCTCTGGCCCTGGCATTCCCCTGTACTAGGGCATATAATCTTCGCAAGACCAAGGGCCTCTTCTCTCAATGATGGCCGACTAGGCCATCCTCGCCTACATATGCAGCTAGAGACACAGCTCTGGTGGGTACTGGTTAGTTCATATTGTTGATCCTCCTATAGGGTTGCAGACCTCTTCAGCTCCTTGGGTACTTTCTCTAGCTCTTCCATTGGGGGCCCTGTGTTCCATCCAATAGATGACTGTTCTTGTGGGTCCTTAGTACTAAATTAAGGTGTAGTCAGTCTTGGCAGAAAGAACCTTTATCTTCTGAGCTTTCTCACTTGCCTCTTGTTTCTGTGGAATGAAGTCAGAGATGTAAACCCCCAGGAAAGGCTGATAGTTATTGAAATTGCCTTCCCTTTGTATTGCCAGGCCTGGCAGGCAGAAAGTAGTACAGGAGAAGCAACTAGCTGGGAGCCATGGTCTTCAGCAGGAAGCTCAGAGCAAGCAAAGAATAAACAGGCAATAAAAATGGAAAAACTGGCTGGCTGGCCATTTTAGCCTGAGGTGCAGCTCTGTGATATAACCCTTCCTGACTCATTTGGCGTACCTAATTCCCATATTCTTTGAGGCCAGCAAGATCCTATGACAAATTAAACCTTGTTACCAAGAAACACAGATGAAATTTTTTGCTTTTGCTTGTTCCTTAGCACAATTAGCTACCAAAAATTAAAAGATTATAGCAAACTTGGTGGAAGTTTCAGCTTTATTCTTTTAGCATTTGTACAGATGATGATGATGATGATGATTTTGAAGACAGGGTTTTAGAACATAGCTCTGGATAGCCTAGAATTCACTATTAACTATGTATACCAGGGAACTCACAGATTCACTTGTCTCTGCCTTCCTATTGTGGGTGCTGGGAGGCATGTGCACACTGGCCATGAATAAATTATGGTCCTATTTTTCTCTTTTTCTAAAAAGGAAGCCAGTGATGCCTTCCAGTTGTCAGAAAAGATTGAGTCTTTGTTAAACTGTTTACTACTGAGTTCTTGAAGTTTTGTTAAAGATGTCTGAAGAGATGAACTGCTGTCAGTACTTTGGAATGTGTGGAATTGGGATATATCAGTGCCACAAAGTCCCAAGACTTATTTTCCTGGAGGCTTGAGTTCACAGTTCTGTCTGTACCAGTGGCTCCTGCTCCCACCCCCAGCCCTTAGCTGCTTCTTCCTGCAAGCCTGTCAGTGGTAAGGTAGTCTCAAGGGAAATGAGAAAATGGCCCATCAAAGGGCGAGTGGCATTAGGCTATTACTTTTTCTAGTTCATCCTTTTTATTATTATTTTTTTTTTTATTTTATTATTATTATTTTTAATGTCTTGGCCTAGGCAGGATATGGAACAGTTGGAGAATAGTTGCCGTCTTGGAAATGAGTCTTAGCAACTACATCTCCAAGACTGTTCCTAGAAGAAACATGCATAGTTCTTCACATTTCCTTATTAATGGGTTTCCAGAGTTATTTAACTTGTGTACAATCCTCAGAGGAAAGCTTGTTGCAATCTCCATTGGTCTTAAAATAGAGGTTTCAAAGTGATAGACTTTTGGTATAGAACATTAGCACATTAGCACACATTGTTTTTTTTTTTTTTTTTTTTTGTCCACAGTGCTGAGTTGAGTAAGATCTTTTAAGAGTGTTGTCTTACAAGGAAAACACAATTTCCGTAGTCTGAATATAGTAAAGTAAGGGATGGTGTGATTGGGTAGCGTGGAGGAAATTGGGGCAGAAGGCTTAGGGAAATTTTACCAGGAGAAAGAAGATAGGTATGACAGTTCCCTTGAGTTATTCTAAGGTTTATACAAGTGACAGAGCTAGGCCCTGGTACTTAATGGTTATTGCTGGACACAGGGGCTCAGCCAAGGCAGAGAGCCAGCCAGTTGGACAGCATAAGGTATTTCCCTTTGTTCTCCATGTGAAAACAGCAATAGGAGGCCATAGAAATTTCTTTAGCATCAGGGGTAGAACTGGACCCAAGGCATATTACATTTCAAACTGGCAGAATGAGATTTTCACTGTCTCTTGTAGCAAGTACAATTTGTAGCAGAAGAAAGAAAGAAAGAAAAAAAAAAACTCTTGTAGTTTCAGCTAGGTATTAGTTCTACTTAAGTTCAACTGAGAGAACTTCTGTTTAAACCTTCTGGGTTCTCTCTCCCACAGAGGAAAATACCAGTAGGTTCTAGAATATTAGTGTACTAGTGTTAATAGTCTTATTAAACACAGGGTTGGTATGTCAAGGTCACTTCTGTGGTTCTGTGCAGCGCTTCATTCTAGTTGTGAGTCCTGTGCTTACGGCAGGAACCTAGAATGGCTTGTTTGTTTTATAGCCCTTTGGAGGATGGATCAGGGAACACGGAAGCGGTCAAGCTTTGACAAACAATTTGGATTTGCTCCAGAGCTACATTAAGAGAAATGGTTTCTTGTTGGAGATGAGAAGTCAGGGTCCTTGATTATGCTTACAATAGCCAAGTCAAACATAATACTTGTTAACAACAGAAAACATTGTTTGTAGCTGGCATTACTGATTCAAGCCTTGAGATGTGCTGTTATATTTAGCTCTTTTGGGAAGATCTGTGTATATATAATATGGAAGATTTATCTTGCAGCCCAGCCTCTAATTACTACCATAAAATGATAACATGGTTCACACCTGTAATCCCAACATTCAAGAGGCTAAGGTAGGAATATTGCATGGGTTTGGGGCCAGTCTGGATTACATAGTTACAGGCCCACTTAGGTTACAGAGTAGAGAGACCTTATCTCAAAAGTTAAAATGAAAAAAAAAATTGTCTTGAGTCTTTAATAATGTCAAACAATGAGTGCCTAAATTACAAAGCGTAACAGACTGAATACTAGAAAGTCTCCTGTTTTCCTTACAAGCATTGAAGTATTGAAGAAACTTAAGATTTTCTGTTCAGCATGTGACTTTACTAATGTCACAAAACTTGTAGCTAGGTGAAGCATGGTGGTACACACATTTAATCCTAGCCCTTGGGAGGCAAAGGCAGGTGAATCTCTGACTTTAAAGACAATCTGGTCTTCACAGTGAGTTACATTTAGGACAGCCAGAGCTATATAGAAAGACCCTATCTCTAACAGGCAAACAGACCAAAAGCTGTGCTTCTCACTGTAGACTCACAGTTATTAAGTGGGTTTCTTTGGTCAGTGCTTGGTTACAGTCAGTGATTCTTTTGCTGTAGTAATTATATATAGTAATATTTATTATACAAATTAGTAGTATACATCCTTTCACATACCAATCCTTTTTAAAACTCTAATCAGTATTTTCCTACTTGATTTGGCTTATGGATATTTGTCCACAGTGTCTTGTGTGGAACACACACACACACACACAAACCACTAAAGAACGCTGATGTAGAAACAGCTGGAAGTGGGAATAGGAGCAGGTAAGGCATTTATAAAGATGCTTGTTCTATCACCTAAGACCATTGGAAAAGACAGATATTTACATGACAATTCATAACAGTAGCAAAATTATAGTTATGAAGTAACAAATATTATGGTTAGAGATCAACACAACATAACGGTATAGGATCTGAGCCTTTATATTTCTTACTGGCTTTTGAATCCAACATTTCTCTTGGAACAGCCTGGCACTTAGGGAGTCAGTCCCAGATCTTTTGTGTTTCAGGTAGTTAAGAATGTGTTATCTGTACAGCTGCACTTGAGAAGGAGATGATCAGCAGCCATGAGAAAAGGGTTTTGGCCCAGGGCAGCTAGGAATCCTAAATGGGAAAACTAGAAGGCAATCACTTATGTCAGGCCTGGTATCTGGCTGTGTTGATCTCTGCACTTAAGTGGAGTAGCTTGTAGTGGGAGTAGTTTATCTTTTGTGGGTGCTCATTGAGAACATGGGGGGGGGGAGCTCAGTAATCAGAATTATTCCCAGAACTTCAAATCAGAAGGAGTCTAGTTGAGGAGAAGATAGTTATCTAACCACATTTGCGTCGGGGCAGGCTTCTGTCCTTTTACCAAGGACTTCCACCTTCACTTCACTTGCTTCCAGAGTTTTTTATATTTGTTTTTGTGCTGGGGATTGAACCCAGGGCCTCACACATGCCAGGCAAAGTGCTTTACCTCTTGAATTACACCCTATCCTTAAGAACTGCAAACAAAAGCGATTCAGACTGTTAACAGTTAACAGTGAATCCTCTGTGCCAGGTTTTTCCATGAAAGGTTTCTAGGCAGACACGCTTAAGAGTTTAAATGCAGTATTTCCCTCCCGTGTAGATTCTTGAACTTCTCAAATAGTAGTGGCAGAAGGTAACCATAAGACTTGATCTATCACCCATGAACTTGGGTTGTCTGTCTGCTCTCTTACTGGTGACTTGTTCTGTCTCATTCTAGTGGGTATGCTGCTGATGAAATCACTCACTGCATACGGCCTCAGGACATTAAGGAACGCCGGGCGGTCATCATTCTCAGGAAGTAAGTACCTTCTTGTCTGGCATCCTCTGCCTTACCTATAGACCTATCTGGATCCTTTTAGAACTTACCTCTCTGTACTTCTGGCATTGTACTATGTAATTATTTTACATCCTTGGACTGTTTAGGAAGTTCAGTGTTCAACAAAGAAGTACTTCTGATATTTATTGACATACTTTTTTTCCTTTTAAGGATTTTACATACACACACACACACACACACACACACACACACACGTGTACGTGTGTTTGTGTGAAAACATGTGTGAAAATGTCTGTGGAGTCCCGAAGAGGGAGTCAGATGCCCAGTTGTAAACCACCAGACATGGATGCTAAGAACCAAACTCAGGTCCTCTGCAAGAACAGTGCATGTTCTTCTGAGTTATCCCCAGTCTCTTTGGTCACAGTCTTGAAACAAGATTTGAGAAGGACTTTTCTAAACTGACCCCACCCCCACCCCCACCCCCACCCCACTCCCCGGTTCTGACTTGTTACATGTGCTTTCACTGATTATTTTTAGACTGTACCGTAGCAGCCTACTTTAAAAATGCCTAGGCTTTCACTTCTGGAAGGAGCGGGGAATGAGGAGAGTGGGGGTTAGGATGCAGTGTTTAGCTGACTTACAGCTGTGCCTGTTCTTCCTTTGGTGAGGGGGCTTTGGTTGGGGACATTCTGATTAACATTAATAACCTTCCCTGACCTAGCTGGACATGGTGACTCAATAATACCTGTAATCTAGCATTTAGGAGGCTAAGGCGAAAGGATTGAGTCAGGCCTGTCATAGAACAAGAAAGAAAGAAAGGGAAAAGAGAAGGAAGAAGAAAGAAAAGTTAATCAAGCAGAGTGAGGCACTAGTTAATACCTAGGAAGTAGAGGTAGGATTCTTACAATGTTGCCTTGGCTGGCTTGGAATTAATTATGTAGACCACATTGGTCTTGGAGATTCACCAGCCTTTATTCCTGAGGTTCTGAGATGAAAGCCACCATGACAAAGAAGCTCTATCATTTAAAAAAAAAAGTTGAGCAAAGCAAGTCCAGGTGTACAGGGTCAGATGTGCTTGGTGGATGTGTATTGTTTGCTTCCCCCCCTTAAAGCTTAAGCAGATTCTTTTAAATCTTAAATACATTTCTTAATTTTGTTGTAGAAAATGTTGCAGGTAAGTCAAGCATAGTAGTGCAGAGGCGTGTGGATCTGAGTTCAAGGCAAACCTGGTTTACATAGTGAGCTCCAGGACAGCCAAAACTACCTAAAGTGACCTTGTCATAAAAGGGCTGTCGAGTTGGCTCATTGATGGATTAGGCGGACTTTTTCCAAAAGGCCAGGGTTGGATTACCAGCACCTACATGGCAGCTCACAACCATCTGTAATTCTAGTCCTGGGGTATCTGGTACTCTTTCTGGCCTTCAACAAGACCCAAGACTGTACAATTTCTTTATAGTGAAGTTCAACAAACTTCTATATAGTTAGAATAGGCATTTGGAACAGAAACTGAAGCTTCACAGTGTATTTTATACTTTCAATATTGTTACATTTTTATGCACTTACCCAACCACTAGGGATGAAAAGTCAATTCCTAGTAAACTAGAACTAGAAAAACAATTAGCTTTATACACTGGTTTTGTGGGTTTTTTTTTTGTTTGTTTGTTTGTTTTTTTTAGTTTTTCAAGACAGGGTTTCTCTGTGTAGCCTTGGCTGTCCTGGGACTCACTATGTAGACCAGGCTGGCCTCGAACTCAGAGATCTGCCTGCCTCTGCCTTCCGAGTGCTGGGATTAAAGGCGTGCGCCACCACCTCCTGGCTATACGCTGTTTTTTGATAGTTTGTTTTGTAAAACATTGTGAGACCATTAGAGTTCTGTACAGTACCCTATATTTCATTTCCCTATTTTGATATCTTCAATTTAATACAGTATTTTGTTACAGTTAATGTTGAAGTTGAAGCAGGAAGATTATAAGTGTAGGATGTCTAGGCTACAGAGAACATTCAGAGAGAGACACTGGGGGTAGGGGTGGGGGTGAATATTGGGGGGAGAATGTTACTTGAGTGGAGTAAAATAGTAACATGTCCTTAAAAAGTGCCTGTATCCAACAATGTCCCTGGATATTGTAGTCATTGGTGTTCCTTGGAGAAGAACTAGACCCAGCCTCTTTGCGGGTGTAGTTGAAGAGTTAAAATGTTGGTTAGGTGGCCAAGGTGCTAACCGACTTTAAGAACAAGGTGGTTCTTGGACGTGGTACTAGTGAATGGGGCTTCTGTTCTTTGCATGACTTCCTGATGTGCACTCCAGTGTTCTTCCCACTGGAGGACCTGTTTTGTTGCCAACATGCTCACATATTAACCCCAAGAGTAGGAGATGTGAACTCTGAAAAGGAGCTCAGGCAGGAAGTGAGTTACTTAGGATGAGTTTTGAACAGGGATTTCCAACTTGTCACCAGGTTTTTATTGTATATAGGCATCCAAGAAAAGCACCATAAGACACTCATAGTTCTTTCTATCTCTGCATTAATTACAGCACAAAGCAAAGGACACACTGATAGGAAAGCACAAAATACATCCCCTGAGGACCCATTAGAAAGAAAATTAAAATTAATTACATCCCTTTTAGTGGAAAAATCAAGGAAGGCTTGGCACTTCTGGCTTTCAGAACTAGAAACTAAACTGGCTAGATAGAAATGGTATATTTAGTGGTTGGAAGGCCAGAAAGTATGGGGGACTTACTAGTAGGGGGCTGGGGCTAAGAAGGAGTTTACATCAACATTTGCAACTCTGGAGAGCTTTCGGGGCTTTTTAGGTCTTGAACTCAAGTGCCTCTCCGGGCTTGTTAGGTCCGTCTACAACACTTGGAGATGGCACTGTCCGTTAAACTGAGTGAAATGGATGAAGTGAGACAAAGCAATATAAATAGGATGCTTTTGGTAAAGTAGGTTTTAGAATGTTCTGAAGCACTAGGGAAGAAACAGCTAGAGATCCATTTACCAAAAGTGAGCAAACATTAGTATGTTCTAGTTTTCTGTGTAGTGCTAGGGATATTTGTTAGTGTGATTTGATTTGTTTCTTTATGGTTATGTTTTATGAGTGGTCCAGTGCTTTACAACTGAGCTATACTCAGCCCACGTGATCTCTTATCTGTATGTCCTTTGAAAAAATGCTCACCACGGAGGGGCAAGTCAAGAAAGTCTTTCCATAGACGTACAGGCAGTACTGAGATAGTTTAGCCAAAGAGGCACTCTTTCGGCTAGGGATGTAGCTCAGGCTAAAGGTTTGCTTAGCTTGTCTGAGGCCCCGGTTCTGTTCATGGTACCACAAAAAGAGAGGGAAGGCTGGCTCTGAGGCATCTATTATGCTGCAACAGATGAGATGAGGTAGAAATTGATACAAACCTGAATGGCAATAGAAGCCATCAAAAACAGTGGAATGTGGGGTTCACACATGACTGTAGGCGCCAGAAGTCTGCTGGAGACCCTACCCTAGTTAAGTGTGTGGATGAACAGAGGGTGGGTGTGGTGGGTGCACGCTGCTCTGTTCATCAGGAGAATGAGTGCCTAGACCTCAGTTTCCCTAGCTGTGACCATGCCTAAGCTGTTGCCCCATCTCCTAGAATTGTGGTGCTGCCCCCACACAGTTCTGCTTTAGACACCTTGATGAGGTAGTAGCTATGTGGCGGAAGTAAGGGATCTGACCACTGATTTAGTATTGTTTCCTACCTTCAGCAGCTTCTCTATTAGATGAATGGTAAAGGAGCATAAGAAGTGTGTCTGAGACAAAAATTCACCCCTTCCTTACCCACAGTCTACATGTGGATGTGTTGGAGGTTATTTTTTTGTTGTTCTGTTCTTTTTCCTGTGTAGTGGTACATGTGCGTGTGTGTGTGTGTGTGTGTGTGTGTGTGTGTGTGCAGTTCTGGGTGGGTACACATTGGAAACCAGTCTTGATGCTGGGAATCTTCCATCATCTCTACTGTCTTAGTCAGGGTTTTCATTGCTGTGAAGAGACACCATGACCAAGGCAACTCTTGTTAAGGACAACATTTAATTGGGACTGGTTTACAGGTTCAGAGGTTCAGTCCATTATCATCAAGGTAGGAGCATGGCCACGTCTGGGCAGGCATGGTGCAGGAGGAGCTGATGAGGGTTCTATGTCTTGATCTGAAGGCCACCAAGAGAAGACTGTTTACCAGGCGCTAGAAGGAGGGCCTTTTTTATTTTTATATTTTTTTAAAGATTGATTTATTTTATGTAGCTATACAAATGGTTGTGAACCTTCTTGTGATTGTTGGGAGTTGAATTTGGGACCTCTGCTAGCTCTGGTCAACCAGGCTCACTCCAGCCCAAAGATTTATTATTATAAATAAGTAGACTGTGGCTGTCTTCAGATGCACCAGAAGAGGGCGTCAGATCTCATTATGGGTGGTTGTGAGCCACCATGTTGTTGCTGGGATTTGAACTCAGTATCTTCAGAAGGGCAGTCAGTGCTCTTACAAGCTGAGCCATCTTGCCTGCCCAGGAGGAGGGTCTTAAGGTCCCTCCCCAAAGTGACACACTTCCTCCAACAGGTAAGGGTTTTCGTTGCTATGAAGAGACACCATGCCTACTAACAGTGCTACTCCCTGGACCAAGCATATTCAAACCATCACACTTACTCATTTATAAATTTGTTTTTTTCTTTTTTTTTCTTTACACATATGGATGTTTTGCCTGCACCTGATGGCCACAGGTCAGGGAGGGCATCAGATGCCCCAAGACTAGAGTAGTGGTTGGTTCTCAACCCTTCTACTGCTGAAACATTGTGGTGACCCCAGCCATACATTATATTCGTTGCTACTTCATAACTGTAATTTTGCTACTGTTATGAATCATAATGTAGATATTTTTTGAAGATAGAAGTTTGTTAAAGGGGTTGCACAACCCACAGGTTGAGAACCACTGGTAGAGTTAATAGATAGTTCTGGGCTGCCAAATGGGTGCTAGGAGCCAAACCAGGGTCCTCTAGAAGCCAGTTCTGTTAATCTTGGGCCTTCTCTTGGGCCCCTGCTGTTTTCGTTGTTTGATCTTCTCAAGTAAACCCAGAGCTTTTCAGTATGCTATCTTGCTAACCATCTTGCTTCAGAGATCACTTCCAAGGCTGTAGTTACACTATACCTACCTGGCGTTTATATGGGTTCATATCTATGTTCCTCCTGCTTGTCTGGCAAGCATTTTAATTACTTGAGCCAACTCCCCAGTCCATGTTGACTGTAGCCTTGGCCATCCTCTCTTTGTTCCAGTCTCATTTGTATCTTGGCCTGGTTTGTATTCATGATAGAGTTGCAACTCTGGAAATGGCAGTCTTCATGCTAGCCCTCTCCTCTCATAAGGACTCAAATCTGCTTACCTTCCCCCCACCCCCTTACTCCTGTGTTGATTACTGAACCCAGACTTCATACATGGTAAACAAGCACACTGCCTCAGAGTTAAAGTATAGTGTGTACCCCTAGCTCAGACCTCTTTGGCAGACATTCATGTCTGCTTTCCTCTGTCTGTCTCTTCTGTAGTCCTGGGGCAAAGCCCTCCCTGTTTGTATTGCTGTCAGGGGTGAGGGCATCTATTGGAGTATGCCCACAATGCACTGGCAAGTTAGATAGAGCTCCTAGAGAAACTCTCAAGTGTGACTGGTTTGAGAAATGCTGCCTTCTGTGGCTGAGAATGTCTTGGGGTCTGTTTACATAGCATGCATAGCAATCATAATCGTTGGAGGTGTTCAGACAGAAGTTACTCCTAATCTTCACTTCTAGGCCTGAGAGTGGAAAAGTCATTTCTCTGGAAGTCACTAGGCGTATCTCTAGTTGAACCAGGAAGAAACCAAAACACAGAATACAGACTGCTGGTCTTCACTGGAGACAGATCTGTCCTGATAGGGTTTATGCCTTTACAAGATGCCCTTTTGAGACTCCATGTGTGTTTCCTTTGCAGGACAAGATTAGATGCACCGCGATTGGAAACAAAATCCCTGAGCAGCTCCACATTGCCACCCAGCTATGCTTCAGATCGCCTGTCAGGAAACACCAGAGACCCTGCGCTGAAACCCAAAAGGTCCCACCGCAAGGCAGACCCTGATGCTGCCCACAGGTACTTAAACCCACACAGAAGCCAGCAGTGCAGCTGAGTAGGAGAGTGGGGAAGTAGGGGTGTATGGCAAAAGCCTGCAAGACTTTGAATCTGAGGTAAGGGAAGCCCAGCACACCTGACACAGGCCTGGGCACCAAACTCAGAATTAAGCAGACTCCATAAGGTGTCTTTAAGAGACAGCCCAAGACAGGGACTGGCCCCTGTCACTTAGTGGGCAGGCCCCACTGTTATCAGTGCATCTTGATTGAGATCTACTGAGTCAAGCAGCCCAATTCAAGGATGGGGCTTCTGAAGTCCCCTTTAGTGACTGTAAGACTAGAACCCTCCTTCTGGCTTCTCAAGTAACAGCTTGTCCCTCTTGTTTGCAGGCCCCGGATCCTGGAAATGGACAAAGAAGAAAACCGGCGGTCTGTGCTCCTGCCCACACACCGGCGGAGGGGGAGTTTTAGCTCTGAGAACTATTGGCGCAAATCCTATGAGTCCTCGGAAGATTGCCCAGAGGCAGCCAGCAGCCCCACCCGCAAGGTGAAGATGAGGAGACACTGAGGCTCTGTGCCCTCTTGGGACTCTGGCTAATCCTGATGTAGCTACCCCATCTTCTGTTCCGTTTGAGTGTTTTTTTTCTTTGTTATTTTGGTCCTATATACGTTTTCCTTGCTTTGTTGACCATTAAGGCTAAAGAGCGAATTGGTAAAAGACCTGGGTTCTTTTGTTCTTGGCTTTCCTCCTTGATGGAAAAAGCTGTTGGCTTCTGTAGAGAATTGTTCACACCAGAGTAGCCAGTAGAGACAATGGGGACAGCTGTCTTCAAGTGGAAGTTTATTGAAACACACAAAATGTTTTGGTTATGAAATTCTAGTTTGGGCTTTAAAATGTAAATCTTTGTAGTGTTTTAAACAAAAACTATTCTTTTGCCAGCCTTTTCTTCCACTGATGCTCATGCTTGGATGAGGTCTCTTGGAGCCATACAGGTCCTGCATTGGGTCTGCTGTGCCCATACATCTCACCTGCTGTCCAGGCTCTGGAATCTCATGCAAATACCCTGTTCCCCACTGTTCAAGTTTGCTGCGTATGGGGCTTAAACAGTGCCATCCCCCCGCCATCCCATTTCTGAGTCCCCAGGTTTTCTGCATGCCCTCTGGCTTGCTCTGCCCACCAATCCTGGATGGTCAAGGAACTAGCACAATGGTTCTGACCTCTTTTGCTAAGAGCATGCCTGTTTGCTGGGTTGCTCCTGTTAGGCATATGTGTGTGATTGTATGGAACTGTTAGACTTGCTGCAGTGGGTCATTTGTAGGAATTGTTTCTAGCTAGAGGAACTGATTGGCTTCCAATCTAGCATTTGGGTTATGGGAACTTGGGGTGTGTGGTAGGGCTTCATTTCTTTTGTTCTGAGGTGTTTCTCCTCCCTTTAGTCTCTTTCTCCTCATTTGACCATCTTGGGCCTCTTTTCCCATATCATCTCCCTAAGAAGATGTGCCTGCTCTGTCCACATATAGCATATATCCAAGGCCAGAAGTCAGACCTGCATATTGGATTAATACTTTCTCAGTCTTGGGGCCGGGCCTGGGGGCTGGGAAAGGAACTTCTAAAAATAATAGAAAAAAAAATACAAAGGTAAAGTCTTTGAGAGTTTCTGCCTATTTAGATCCTGGAAGGTGGGGTTCATTAGGATTGACTTTGGCAGCCAGGCCAGGACTGAGCCTGCTGAAAACAGAGGCCTTCTAAGCAGCCATGCCACCACCACTCTAAGTACACAAAGGTCTGGCTCTCGGGCCTCAGTGGCTGCAGAGGTGTGGGAGCACCCAGTCATCAGGAAGTCTCTTTGGGGTCAGATCCTTTGCCAGTGTGGAGCCCTCAAGTTGAGACTGCATAACTAAAGCAGTCACAGATCTTCTGTGGTTTGGGGTTTTTGTTTTGTTTTGTTTTCTTGTTTTTTACTGCTCTTTTCCAAAAAATGATTTGTAGTTGTGTGTGCAGCACTTTGCCCTAATATGTGTGTGCTCTACAATAAAAACCAAATCTAATATATTTTGAAACAGTTGTCTGATGCTGTGGTGAGAGAAAGCCTGACTTTGGTTTTTCCCTTAATTTATTTTCTTGACCTTCCAACTGGATTTGGAGAAAGCTAATTTATTGCCCACCAGTCCTCTGAAGATTGGTCACTGACACCCCTTGATTGATGGCTAAAGGTGGACTTGTGTTTGCCCACTGCCCTCTCCCCTTCAAGGAGGGTGGCCAGGGATACACCTCATGGAATTCTAGAAGATACAGTCTCTCCCTGGCTTGGTAGAGAAGCTGCAGGCCAGTACAAACACAGGTGGAGCTGGAGCAGGGACAGAGGAGCTCAGGTAGAGGACGTGGCCATTCTTGTACTCAGCAGCTAGGCTCTTGGCCTCCCTGGGTGTAGAACATTGGTAGATAAAGCAGGTAGGATAGGATGAGATTGGGACTCAGTGGGCTCCTCCAGTCCACTGGGGTCCCTAATGTGGATCCCAGGGTATTGCCAACTGTCAGCAGCTCTCCAGCTCTGCTCCAGTGATCTGAGCCAATTTGCTCAAATTGCCACTGTGAATCTTGGTCAAGCCATTTCATTGCCCATAGAATGACTGGCCAACAGTTTGAAAAGCAGTGGTAGGTCTAGAAGGGTCAGGGCCTCTGTATGAACTGTGCAGTGGACTGGGATGACACTAGAACTGAGAGGAAGCACCAAATGTCATCCCAGCTGTGATGTTGCAGAAGGGCAGATCCCAATCCATGCTTGGGTGGCTCTTCCTAGGGACAAGGGATGGAAGAGATTTTGATACCAGTGATCTAGGCTTCAGTCTGTCCTGGGATAGTGCCCCCAGTCCTTATGAAGTAATAGCCTTAAGCAAGTCTCTCAGAGTCCCACACCTGACTCTGAATCTTTCTTGTTCTAGCCATGGCACTGGGCCTAGAGCTTTGTTTGGCCCCTGACTCAGTCTTCATGTTTATAAAGTAGTTTTCTAACAGCAACTGGATGTACCAGCCCTACCCACCTAAGATCTCATTCCATTCCTTTAACCTTGTTGTGTGAAGAGTGTTCTGTAGGCCAGGCTCAGGATGGGAAACAGACCTGTATATGACATGCTTACATGCATGTAAAGGTGTTCTATAATGTATAGGAAGGCAGTAGAGCCCATTAACTGTAAGTGTAAATAACATGTACAGTGTGCTTGTAAATCTCTGTAGTTAGTTGTTGCCCACAGAACATTTTAATTGGCTTTCTGTTTAAGTGTGGAATTCATTATCTACCTGTGGTTATAATTCACACACCATGTGAGGGAGATGCATTTTACCAGTTTCTCTTAGTTTTCTATGGCTGCCAAAACATTACCACAAACTTGAGAGCTTAAAGCAAAAGAAATTTGCTAGGTATGGTGGTGCGTGCCTCTAATTCCAGCACAGGCTGAGGCAGAAGGATCAAAAGTTTAAGGCCTGCCTGGGCCTTGTCTCAAAAAGCAAAGCAGCCAGGCATGGTGCTTGTCTGTAATGCCAGCAGGAGTGTCGCAGGTTTGAGGCCAGTTTAGTCTACATAGGGAGCTTGAGGACAGCCTAGGCTACATTGTGAGACCCTGTCTCAACAACAAAGATATAGACTGTTTTGTGCTCTCCTTAAGACTTTGGTAGGAAGCCTATTCCTGCCTCTTGCGGCTTGGTATGGCTCTAACCACTCTAGTTGCAAGTACTCTAGATTCATAGTCACATGGCCTCTTTTTGTATGCTACATTTCAGTGCCTCTCTGCACCCCACCGTGTGTGTGTGTGTGTGTGTGTGTGTGTGTGTGTGTGTGTGTGTGTGTGTGTGTGTGTATAGAAAGGATAGAAAGGGTCTCACTCTAGCTCAGGCCATCCTTGAAATAGCAATCTTGCCACTGCATCCAGCCTTTTCTGTCTGTCTTAGTTGGGCATTTGTCTTTGGATATAGGGACTCCCATATACTCCACAGCTGCATAGCTCCACTTCCTTTTTTTTTTTTTTTTTTTTTTTTTTTTTTTTTTTTTTTTTGACAGTGCTAGGGATGGAACCCAGCGCCTCTCCAGTGTTAAGCAAGGACTCTACCACTGATCCACACCCTAACTCCCACCTACTCCTTATAAAAATAAAGTATATGCCTTCCAGAAACTAGAACCTGAGAACCTTGGGGGCCGACATGCAGCTTACGATGCTGCTCTTTCTTCAGAAATTGTTACTAAATCTGTGGCCTATTGATTCCTCAAAGAAATTGTATTAATTTCGATTGAAATTTCTTAGCCTCAGCACTATTTTAAAATTTAATCTGGATGATGATAATTACTCCATTGCTTGCTTGTATTTTTTTCTGTAGTGCTGGGGATTAGGTGAGGGCCTTGTGCATTCTAGGCCTTGTAAATGTTACCTATGCCCCAGCAGCTCATTGCTTTCTTAAGTTTAAACCTATGCTGTCCAATCTGGAACCACTGGACTCCGGCTTTTGAGCACTTGAAATATGGCTAGTTTCAATTGAGATATGCTTTATACACCAGAATTTGAAGTTAGTATTAAAAAGAATGTAAAATATATAATTGATAACTTTATATTGATTACATGTTGAAATACTATTTTGGACATACTGAGTTAAATAAAATACATTATTTAAATTAATTTCACCTGTTTGAGTTTTTTTTTTTTTTTTTTTTTTTTTTAACTTGACTGTGGTCTGTCTGGTGTGGGCTCATGCACATGCAGGCAGGTGCCTGAGGACCCAGAAGAGAGAATAGCACCCCAGGGAGCTAGGATTAACAGACTAAGCTGTCCCATGTGGTTGCTGGAGATCATTAAAACTCTTGTTTCTGTTTGGAATCTGGCTTTTCAGTTATTGTTTGTCTGCTGGGAATCGCATAGGATTGGATAGATAGCTTACCTAACGTGTGTTCAATCCCAGCACCATCCACACAGACAACGCAGACCCTAGGTAACAATAAATACACTGGTAATGCCCGCACTGGGAAAACATGCAGAAGAGCACGGGTTCTGGGTGAAAAGAACAGTAAATGCGGTGAACAACAAAAAGCCTTACTTTGGAATATCAGTACCTTTGTTTTTAATATAATTTCAATTCTGTATAGTTATTTCTCCCCTCCTTCAGTGCTGGGGACCAAACTCAGAACAGGGAGAATGCTAGGAAAAACAAACAAACAAACAAAAAAACCCCAGTAAAACTAAGTCCTGTACTCTGAATTCCAATGTTAACTGACACAGGAAGTTTGTGAGAATGCATCTGATATATATACACACACGCCATATTATTTTGGTGCTAGGAATTGAACAAAGGACTTGGTGTGTTGGGCAGGCACACTACCACTGAATTACACCCTCTTAAACAAGATTTGCTAGTTGAATTTTGCAGCTAGTGTGGGATACTCCTGGGTGTTATTTGTGGGCTTTTGGCAGGAGGAACCTGGTCTGGTGAGCTCTTGTGAAGAGTCAAAATTAGTAGGAGTCACTGCACTGTCAAGCAACGAGGATGAGGACTTGTATAGCCAGGGAACTGAGGGCCCCAAATCTATTGTGGGTGCAGGAGCCCAGTTTGAGATCCACCAACTCTTTACCAGACATGCATTGCTGCAGTTCTCCCTGTGTCCTCAGTGTGGCAGCAGAGCCCCGATGGCATTATTTCCTGGTGGCAAGCAGATCAGCCAGTCCTGCATATGGATGGAACTAAGTACCCAGAGATCACATGATCTGCCTGAGGCTGCCCGCTGCTTCTGTTCTACATTGCCAGGGTATTTGTGGCTATACTTGCTTAAAGGCATACAACCTGAAGACAAGCAGATGCCATCAGGGATCCATGAGCTGTGAACAGATTGCCTGCAATGTTGACCTCACCCCACCTTAGAGAGAAGGGTGCACCTATCACATCTCAAGTGGTAGAATTGCTCAAGGTTCTCTTACAGGGCCTGGGCTCTCCTGAGTTACTAGGGGTGCTTCTTAGTACTGACTTCCTAGGGTATGCTATATAGCTCCTATGTTTCCTCTCGAAGCTGGACGCCTATCACATTTCCCTTCTTTATTATCATATTTAATTCTTTTTTTAAGATTTATTTTATGTATGTGAGTACACTGTTGCTGTCTTCAGACACTCTAGAAGAGAGCATCATTCTCATTACAGATGGTGTAAGACACCACATGGTAGCTGGGAATTGAACTCAGGACCTCTGGAAGAGCAGTCAGCACTCTTTCCACTGAGCCATCTTTCCAGCCCCCATTCAATTCTTACAATTTTTAACACCACACTTAGAGTCAAATCCTAATTCTACAACTGTCGGGAACAAGCAGCATCCTCTCTGGCTTCAGTGTCTTCCTCTGTAAAATAACCATAGGCTTTAGCTGACAGCACTCAGGAGGCAGAGGCAGGCAGATCTCTAAGTTCAAGGCCAGCCTGGTCTACTAAACAAGTTCAAGGACAGCCAGAGCTACACAGAGAAACCCTATCTCAAAACAGCAACAACAACACACACACACAGAGACACAGAAACACACAATGAACAATTCACATATACAAAATGAGTGTGGCATAAAAGGAAGGGTTGCCTGCACAGACAACTCACAGTATTAACTAATAGAGGAATATTGCGCCCATTCTACAGTGAGGAAATGGAAGGAGATGGCAGAGGCAGTGTGTTAGAACCTGGAATCACAGACAGGAATGGATTATATAGCACCCGTTCTTACAGCCTCAAAGCCACCCTCCCAGTAGATATACCCAAGTCTTGCTCACAGCCACAGGTAGCTATCCTAGAGCCAGGGAAACAGAGAGAGCTGAACAGGTAAGGACACTTGCTGCCAAGTCTGATGATCTGAGTTTGGTCCCCAGAACCCCAAGGAAAAGGTAGGAGAAAGAAAACTGAGTCCACCAAGTTGTCTGTATGTGCCTCACTCCCACATCATACATGTATGCATATACAGGTGCACTCATGTGCATACACTAGGAAGAATAAATAAAATACTTTGTTTCCAGTTGATGGAAGGGGACTTTATTTGATCTCAGGGTCACTCCAGCTATGACCTCATCTTCATTTGACCTTATTTTGGGGGTGCAGGTTGTTGGTATGGCCCCACTTCTTGCAGCAGTCGACTGCACGAGGGTGCAGGCATGTGTAGCACTTGCAGCAGATCATCTTGTTACTTGTCCTTCTGGGCAAGCTGACACTGGCAGGGCTCAAGGATGCCACCTCGCAGACGCAGCACCAGGTACAAGGTGGAATGGTTCTGGATGTAGTAGTTGGAAAGGGTGCGTCCATCCTGCAGCTGTTTGCCGGCAAATACCAGCCTCTGCTGGTCAACTGGGATGCCTTCCTTGTCTTGGATCTTGACCTTGACATTCTTGATGGTGTCACTGGGCTCAACCTCAAAAGTGATGGTCTTGCCTGTCAGGGTCTTCACAAAGATCTGCATGTTGACCTCTGCCAATTGGCCTCCTAGTGGTAGAAAAAATGAAATGTTTTAAAAGAAGAGCTCTTGTACTAAGGTCAAATCTAAGTGGATTAAGGAACTCCACATAAAACCAGAGACACTGAAACTTATAGAGGAGAAAGTAGGGAAAAGCCTCGAAGATATGGGTTCAGGGGAAAAATTCCTGAATAGAACAGCAATGGCTTGTGCTGTAAGATCGAGAATCAATAAATGGGACCTCATAAAATTGCAAAGCTTCTGCAACGCAAAAGACACTGTCAATAAGACACAAAGGCCACCAACAGATTGGGAAAGGATCTTTACCTATCCCAAATCAGATAGGGGACTAATATCCAATATATATAAAGAACTCAAGAAGGTGGACTCCAGAAAATCAAATAACCCCATTAAAAAATGGGGCTCAGAGCTGAACAAAGAATTCTCACCTGAGGAATATTGAATGGCTGAGAAGCACCTGAAAAAATGTTCAACATCCTTAATCATCAGGGAAATGCAAATCAAAACAACCCTGAGATTCCACTTCACTCCAGTCAGAATGGCTAAGATCAAAAATTCAGGTGACAGCAGATGCTGGCCAGGATATGGAAAAAGAGGAACACTCCTCCATTGTTGGTGGGATTGCAAGCTTGTACAACCACTCTGGAAATCAGTCTGGTGGTTCCTCAGAAAATTGGACATAGTACTACCGGAGGATCCTCTCCTAGGCATATAGAAGATGTCCCAACAGGTAAGAAGGACACATGCTCCACTATGCTCATAGCAGCCTTATTTATAATAGCCAGAAGCTGGAAAGAACCCAGATGCCCCTCAACAGAGGAATGGATACAGAAAATGTGGTACATTTACACAATGGAATACTACTCAGCTATTTAAAAAATGAATTCATGAAATTCCTAGGCAAATGGATGGACCTGGAGGGCATCATCCTGAATGAGGTAACCCAATCACAAAGGAACTCGCACAATATGTACTCATTGATAAGTGGATATTAGCCCAGAAACTTAGGATACCCAAGATATAAGATACAATTTGCTAAACGCATGAAATTCAAGAAGAACGAAGACCAAAGTGTGGACACGTTGCCCCTTCTTAGAAATGGGAACAAAACACCCATGGAAGGAGTTACAGAGACAAAATTTGGAGCTGTGACGAAAGGATGGACCATCTAGTGATTGCCATATGCAGGGATCCATCCCATAATCAACTTCCAAACGCTGACACCATTGCATACACTAGCAAGATTTTGCTGAAAGGACCCAGATATAGCTGTCTCTGGTGAGACTATGCCGGGGCCTAACAAACACAGAAGTGGATGATCACAGTCAGCTATTGGATGGGTCACACGGCCCTCAATGGAGGAGCTAGAAAAATTACCCAAGAAGCTAAAGGGACCTGTAACCCTATAGGTGGAACAACAATATGACCTAACCAATACTCCGGAGCTCTTGTCTCTAACTGCATATGTATCAAAAGATGGCCTAGTCGGCCATCAATGCAAGGAGAGGCCCATTGGAATTGAAAACTTTATATGCCCCAGTACAGGGGAACCCCAGGGCCAAAAAGGGGGAGTGGGTGGGTAGGGGATTGGGGGGGTGGGTATGGCGGACTTTTGGGATAGCATTGAAAATGTAAAAGAGGAAAATACCTAATTAAAAAAAAAAAAAAAAAAGAAGAGCTCATACCAATATCCATGGTCAGGCCTGTGTCAAGGTGAGTCCTACCTCAGGTGAAGGATGAACGGACGTATTATCTTTGACTTTTTATTTTTTAACTTGTATTTATTATCTATTATATGTAAGTACACTGTAGCTGATGTCTTCAGACACCCCAGAAGAGGGAGTCACATCTTGTTATAGAATTTGTGAGCCTTCATGTGGTTGCTGGGATTTGAACTCAGGACCTTCAGAAGAGCAGTCAGTGCCCTTAAGCACTCAGCCATCTCTCCAGCCCCTTACCTGTTCTTTATTGGCAGTCTCAGGATGTATTCCAGTCTAGCTGGGACTCAACATCCCCCTTGGCCTGTTCCTTCTGAGAGCCTGTTTTCTCCTCTGAAAAATGGACTCAGAGGTGATGACCCACCCCATCCTTTCTTCCCTAGTCAGCCCCTGGATGGAATATGCCAGTGCATAGGGTGTGTCAGCCTATCTGCATTCCTGCAAGAATCAGGGACTCATTGCTGCCTATGACTAGCCTAGCTGACTCCTCTCCTGGTATCCTTCTCTCTCTCATCACTTAGCTTCTTTCTAAGCCCTCCCAACCCTGCCTAGATCTCCTGCAGGTATTTTAGACCTGCCAAGCACCCAAACACCACCTAGAAGCAGCTGCCAGTAGGTTTGGGTGCTCCTGGTTGTTTGAGGCTCTCTCCTTTCACCCTCCCTGCTCCCTGGGACTTCCTTCTTTCCCTTTACAATCATTCTCACCTCTTCCATTTGCAGGGATGTAGACCAAGGTGACATTGGACCAAGTGTCTGTCTTTGCATCAACTTACTTTTTTTTTTTTTAAGCTAGCTTAGCTGAGGAACATCTCCAATGTGGTGTTTTGAGATGGCTAAGCTGTTAAGAGCACTAACTACTCTTACAGAGGTCCTGATTTCAATTCCTAGCAACCACATGGTGGCTCACAACCATCTGTAATGGGATTTAATGCCTTCTTGTGGTGTGTCTAAAGAGAGCTACAGTGTACTCATATACATGAAATAAACAATATTTAAAAAAACATTTAATATGGGGATCTAGAGAAAGGACTAAAGGAGATTGAAGCCACATAGACTTAAGAACACTATGAACCAAGCAGTACTCCCAGAACTACCACGGATTAAACCATCAACCAAAGAATACAAATGGAGGGACCCATGGCTCCAGCTGCATATGTAGCAGAGGATGGCCTTGTTGAACATCAATGGAAGGAGAGGCCCTTGGGCCTGAAAATGCTGGATACTCAATGTAGGGGAATACCTGGATAGGAAATTGGGAATGGGTGGGTTGGTAAGCAGGGAGAGGGAGAAGGGGATAGGGGATTTTCAGAGGGGAAACAAAGAAAGGGGACAGACAACATTTGACACTTAAATAAAGAAAATATCTAATAAAAAACATTTAATACCATTGCGGGAAAAATTTAAGAATTGCACCATCCCACACTATACCCAGCTACTCTCTGCACTTGGTCTCTCCTGCTCTAGGTTAGCCCCAAGGGGTGGTCTTCCCAGCTCTGGTTTGCTTTCCTCAGAGCCACTTCTACCTATTCAGCCATCTACCCCTTGTGGCTAATTGTCACAAATCCCCTTAACACAGTAAATCAAATCTCTAGAAGCTTAGAAATAATCAGTCAGATTTATATATCAATACATTCTCAGTTCAGAAGATGCCTACACCATCATTTCAGAGCCAATTGATACTGATACAAGCTGCCCACCTAGATTAGACAAGTCACCCCAATGGTTTTATTCTTTTGTGATATTCATAGACACCTGTGGCTATTTAAAGCCACTCAGGATCTGGATCATCTTCCTCTTCCTCCATCGTCCTGTCTCTGAAACTCTTAGCTCCACCTCCCCTTTCCCTGTCCAATCACAGGCTTCTGATTGTACTAAAAGTGAAATTAATTGAGGAAAAATTCTGCTACATAGTAACATACCCTGTCCTTTTAGGGTGCATTCAGGTCTTTATTTATAGCAGGAAAGCATTCTACCAATCCAGCTATGTACCCAGCCCTTCTCCTTTTCTGTGTGTATCAGATTTCCTCTCTATAGTCTAACTGGCCTGGAAATCACTATGTAGCACAGCCTGACCTTGAATTTGCAGTAATCCTCTTGCCTCAGTTTCCAGGTACTACCAAGCTACCATACCTCATTTGTATGTTATACAGTTGTCTGTCTGATTTAGTTTAGTTGTTACTAAATAGGACTAGAGAGATGGCTCATTGGTTGGAATACTTCATGCTGTGGGGCAGTGGTGGTGCACACCTTTAATCCCAACACTTGGGAAGCAGAGACAGGTAGATTTCTGAGTTGGAGACCAGCCTGGTTTACAGAGTGAGTTCCAGGACAGCGAAGGCTATACAGAGAAACCCTGTCTCAAATATAAATAAATAAACAAACAAAAACCAACCAACCAAACAAACAAATAAATGCTTCATGCCTAGTGTGGGGGCTCATACCTTTTAAACCCAGTACTCAGGAGGCAGAAGCTTACTGAATTCTGTTAGGTTGAGGCCATCCAAAGTACATGATAGAACCCTATCTCAAAAATGAAATGAAGTATAACCAGGCATTGTTGACAAGTCTATATAACCCCATCCCTTAGAAGAAGGCTGAGGCAAGAGAATTGCTGTGACTTCTAAGCCTCTCAGGCTACATGGCAAGAGCCCATCTCAAAAACAAAAACAAACAAGTGGGTCTGGACCATACAGAATTGCATTTGCCTCTGCATCATGGTCAAAGGTGTTCCACTCCACACATCTAGATCCTCTCCCTCTCCACCAACCTCTCCCTCTCTCCCCCTCCCCATCTTCCTATATCCTTCCACCTCACCCCTCCTTCCATACATTTTTATTTGCTATGCCCGTAAGATTAGCTTCAATATTTTTAAAGATGTATTACATGTATTATGTATGTACAAGGTTGCTATCTTCAGACACACCAGAAGAGGGCATCAGATCCTATTTCAGATGGTTGTGAGCCACCACATGGTTGCTGGGAATTAAACCCAGGAGCACTGTTCTCTTAACCTTTGAGCCATCTCTCCAGCTCAGCATCAAATTCCTGATTCAAGAGACCCTCCTGCTTCCACTTCCTAAGTACACAGGAGAGAAGGCACTTACCACATCTTTTTCTTACCTTTTATAGAAATGTATTCAATTTAAAGAAAGTGCTTTCTAGCAAATCAAGGCACAGCCCATTGTGATGGGGAAGACCAGGAAGTCAGAGCCTGGGCAGCTGGCTATGTTTGTGTTTCTAGTCAGAATATGAAAGCAATGAACATAGGCTTCCCAGATTTAAAAATCCACTAAAGAGGGGCTGCCTAGCTGGCTTAATGGTCAATAGCACTGGCTGCTCTTCCAGAGAGGTACTGAGTTCAATTCCCAGCAACCAGGTATTAGTCAGGGTTCTCTAGAGTCACAGAACTTATGGCTTAGCCTCTATATAGTAAAAGAATTTGTTGATAACTTACAGTCAGCAGTCCAACTCCCAACAATGGTCAGCTACAGCTGTGAATGGAAGTCCAAGGATCTAGCAGTTGCTCAGTCCAACAAGGCAGCAGGCTTGGAGAGAGAGTGTGAGTCTTCCTTCTTCCAATGTCCTTATATGGGCTCCAGCAGAAGGTGTAGCCCAAATTACAGGTGTGTGCCACCACACCTTTAATCCCAGATGACCTTGGAATTCAGAGATCTCCCTCCCTTAATCTTCTGGTACTCATAGCCACTATGCCTTAAGATCTCCATACCAAGATCCAGGCCAGAAACTTCTCTCTCCAGCCTCCAGAACGAATCACTGGGGAACCTTCCATTTCTGGATTGTAGTTCATTCCAGATACAGTCAAGTTGACAACCAGAAATAGCCACTACAAACCACATGGTGGCTCATGACCATCTATAAGGGCATCTGATGCCCTCTTATAGCATGCAGGTGTGCATGCAGCAAAGAACCCATGAGAAAGAGAGAGAGTGAGAGAGAGAGAGAGAGAGAGAGAACGAATGAGAGGAAGAGGGAGAGGGAGAGGTAGTAAGAGAGAGAGAGGAAGTAGGAGAGGGAGAGAAAGACAGAGTAAGAGAGAGAAACGAGAACATATTTTTAAAAAGATTTACTTCTTTATTATGGATACAGCTTTCTGCCTGCATGTATCCTGCTGGGCACAAAGGCATAAGACTCATCATGGGTGGTTGTGATCCACCATGTGTTTGCTGGGAATTGAACTCTGGACCTCTGGAACCCCAGACAGGTCTCTTAAACTCTGTGCCATCTCTTCAGCCACAGAACATTTATTAAAAAAAAAAATACTGAAGTTAAATTTTGCCAGCATTTAGGCAAAATGGGCAGCCTGGTCAACACAATGAGATCCAGGGAAGAGAGGCTGCACAGAGAAGCCCTGCCTCCAAAGGAAAAAAAAAAACCCACAAAATTTATTTTTAAAAATTGTGATTGTACTGGCTAATTTTATGTCAACTGAACACAAAATTTCTCTGAAAAGGAGTAAATTTCCCTGAGAAAAAATGCAGCCAGGTTGTGGTGGCTCAAGCCTTTAATCCTAGCACTTGGGAGGCCAACGCAGGTAGATTTCTGGGTTCCAGGCCAGCCTGGTCAACAAAGTGAGTTCCAGGACAGCCAGGATGTGCAAGAAACCCTGTATTGAAAAAAACAAAAGAAAAAAAAATCCTCTTTAAGATCCTGCTTGAGGGCATTGTTTTCTTAATTTTCTTGCTATTTTCTTATTAGTGATTAATGGAGGGGGGCCCTGTCTGTTATGGGTGGTGCCATCCCTGGGTCAATTTTCCTGGGTTCTATAAGAAAACAGATCCAGGCCTAGTGGGACACACCTTTAATCCCAGCACTCAAGAGGCAGAGGCATGGGGGCTGGTGAGATGGCTCAGTGGTTAAGATCACTGACTGCTCATCCAAAGGTCTTGAGTTCAATTCCCTGCAGCCACATGGTGGCTCACAACCATCTGTAAGGGAATCTGATGGCCTCTTCTGGAGTGTCTGAAGATAGGTACAGTGTACTTACATATAATAAATGAATAAATATTTTTTAAAAAAAGAGGCAGAGGCTGGCAGATCTCTTAGTTCAAAGCCAGCCTGGTCTACAGAGTAAGTTCCATGACATAGAGAAACCCTGTCTCAAATAAGCAGAAAGGAAGGAAGAAAGAAAGAAAGAAAGAAAGAAAGAAAGAAAGAAAGAAAGGAAGAAAGAGAAAAAGAAAAAGAAAAAAGAAAACAGGTTGAGCCAGCCATCAGAAGGGAGCCAGTAAACAGCATCCCTCCAGGGACCCTGCATCAGCTCCTGCCTCCAAGTTCCTGCCCTGCTTGAGCTCCTGCCCTCACTGCTCTTGGTGATGAACTGTTTGTTATATGGGACTGTGAGGAAGAGGAACCCTCTCCTCCCCAAGGCCCTTTGGGTCACAGTGTTTCATCACAGCAATAGTGACCCTGACTAAGATGGGGATGTAGCTCAGTTGGTAGAGAGCAGGCCCTGAGTTCTGAATTTGATCCCTCATGCTGTGCACAGTGTGTAGCTTGGTGGTGGTGCATGCTTACAGACCTGCAGCAGGGAGGTTGCTGAAGGCAGATCAAGAGGGCAGTTGGGCAGGCTGTCTGGAGAAGCCTGTGTCAAAAGACTGGTCTTGTTGTTGCACAAAGAAAAACAGGAGTGAAGCAGCCCAGAAAGGCAAGCTCTTTCTGTGAAATGGGTACACTGTGGTGGTCACTGGCTTTCATCTCCACTGCAAGGGGGAATGTGGCATTTCCTGAGAGTCTAATCCTGGTTGACTTCTTTGGAAAGCTGTGGAAAGGAGATGAAGGAGCTGACAGGGTGAGACCTGTCAGGGACGCCTGGATGTCCCAATGCAGCTCTTCCTTTGTGTAAATGAAGGGTTTGCCCTCTTGTTTGATTTTTCCCCCTAATTTTTATGTGCATAGGTATTTTGTGTGCCTGTTTGTCTTCTTATTACACTGTGTCCAAGGAGGCTGAAAGAGGGTGTCAGATTCCCTTTAAGTGGAGTTACAGTGCCACCATGTAGACACAGGGAATCAGGTCTCATCTCTCCAGCCCTGGGAATTGCAATCTTTTCATCTCCTCCACCTGGTAAAACCCTTGTTCATACAAGGCATGGAGAGATGGTGCAGTGGTTCAGAGCACTGGCCTCTCTCTTCCAGTGCTCTTCCAGGGAACTTGAGTTCAGTTCCCAGAGACCACTTCAGTCAGCTGACAACTACCTGCAACTCTACTTCCAAAGGATCCCATGCTGTCTTCTGGTGTGAAGGGCACCTACATATGTTTGGAAGGTGTGGGTTCATGCACACATTCACAGACACACATCACTCATAGTAGACATAAATCTTAAAAATAATAAATTTTTTGCAGAAAAGCTTTACAGAGTGGGTGTTTATGTTATATATCAGTGCTAGGTAGACCAGCAAATTTTTTGTTTCTTTGTTTGATTGATTTTTGTTTTGTTTTGTTTTTGCGACATGGTTTCTCTGTTTTGTCCTGGTTGTCCTGGAACTCACTCTGTAGACCATGCTGGCCTGAATCTCAGAAGTCTGCCTGTCTCTGCCTCCCAAGTTCTGGGATTAGAGGGATTAGTGACTGACTAGCTAGCCAAGTTTTTAAAACAGTTCTGTACCAGGAGCATGCCTTCAATCCTGATTGTCAGGAGGCAGAGGCTGGAGGATATTTGCGTTTGAGATCAGCCTGGTCTACAGAGGTTGTTCTGGGCACTTCAGAGATATACAGAGAAATTTTGCCTCCAAAAAACTAAATAAATAAATAAATAAATAAATAAATAAATGGAAAAGAAAAAGAAGAAAGTTTGAGCTGGCCTATAGGTAAATGTTGGGTTTGAAGCCCAGGACAAAAGGCTGAGGTGTCTAACTATCAAAGCAGACCTGCCTGCTGTATTTTCCTTCCTGCCTCAGAAGTTGTAGTTACTCACTCTTTCTACCTTCATGGCTATTGGCTGCTGCAACTGCTCTCCCCTCTTGTCCTCTCCACTCCCTGCTCTCCTCACATGGTACAGCTTAAGTCAGCTCATGTCCACACTGGGCTCTCCCAGACATCCCTACCCCTCTATGCTTGCCCACATAACTAAAGTAAACCTTCTCCTCCCTCATACTTAGGGAATGTAAGTATCATTTCTTATTTTTTTTCACCAATCATGTTTTCTTTCCTTTTTATTTATTCGTCTTCCTTCATTTCTTCTCCTTTTGATTCCTTAAACACCTGTTACAGCAGCAGGTATGGAGGCTGAGGAAGACCAGGAATTCAAGAGCAACTTAGGTTATATAGTAGGATAGCAACACCTGTCTCAGAAACAAAAGCATAGGCCAGGTGTAGTGACAGGTGTGAATGCACACATCTTTAATCCCATCATCAGTCCAGAGGCTGCCCTGTGAGTCTGATCTATGTAGTAAATTCTAGACCTGTCAGGACTACCCAGTGAAATACTATCAAAAATAAGGACTAGGTCAATAAATACATTATAAAAAATAAAACTCATCTTTATATTTTGTTTTAAAATTGATTATATATATATATATATATACACTCACACACACACACACACACACACACACATACACATTTATCTGTATCTGTATTGAGTGCTCTGTCTGCATGTACACCTATATGCTTGACGGTGGTGAAACCCCAAGGGGTTGCTGGAAATTGAACTCAGGACCTCTAGAAGAGTAGTCAGCACTCTTTCCCCTGTGCCAACTCTCCATCTCCCATTCAATTCTTACCACAATTTCTAACACCACACTTAAGAGTCAAATCCTAATTCTACAAATGCCATGAGCAAGCATTATCCTCTCTGGTCTCAATGTCTTCCTCTGTAAAATAACCATAGCTTTCAGCTGTCAGTGTTGGCACATGCTTTTAATCCCAGCACTTAGGTGGCAGAGGCAGGAAGATCTCTGAGTTCAAGGTCAGCCTGGTCTCCTAAACAAGTTCCAGGACAGGCAGTGCTACATAGAGAAACCTTATGGCAAAACAGCAACTACAACAACAACAACAACAACAAGAAAACACACACACACAAACACACTGAACAATCCACATACACAAAAGGAGTATAGCCTTAAAGTAAGAGTTTCCTGGGCAGACTAAGTGTTAAGAAATCTGGGGCATATATTGCCCCCATTCTACAATGTGGAAATGGAAGGAGATGGCAGAGGCAGTGTGTTAGAACCTGGAATCTCAGACAGAAATGGATCATATGGCCCCAGTCCCTGGGACCTGAAAGCCACCCTCCCAGTAGTTGTACCCCAATCTGAGTCTAAGGCTCGCTCACAGCCACAGGTAGCTATCCTAGAGCCAGGGAAATAGAGAGAGCTGAACAGGTAAGGACACTTGCTCCCAGTCTGATGATCTGAGTTTAGTCCCCACAACCCCAAGGAAAAGGTAGGAGAAAGAAAACTGAGTCTACCAAGTTGTCTGTATGTGCCTCACTCCCACATCATACATGTATGCATATACAGGTGCACTCATGTGCATACACTAGGAAGAATAAATAAAATACTTTTTTTCAAGTTGATGGAAGGGACTTTATTTGATCTCAGGGTCACTCCAGCTATGACCTCATCTTCATTTGACCTTGTTTTGGGGGCACAGGTTGTTGGTATGGCCCCAATTCTTGCAACAGTCGACTGCACAAGGGTGCAGGCATGTGTAGCACTTGAAGCAGATCATCTTGTTACTTGTCCTTCTGTGCAAGCTGACACTGGCAGGGCTCAAGGATGCCACTGCGCAGACGCAGCACCAGGTACAAGGTAGAATGGTTCTGGATGTATTAGTTGGAAAGGGTGTGTCCATACTGCAGCTGTTTGCCGGCAAATACCAGCCTCTGCTGGTCAACTGGGATGCCTTCCTTGTCTTGGATCTTGACCTTGACATTCTTTTTTTTTTTTTTAAAGATTTATTTATTTATTTTATGGAAGTACATTGTAGCTGTCTTCAGACACTCCAGAAGAGGGAGTCAGATCTCGTTACGGATGGTTGTGAGCCACCATGTGGTTGCTGGTATTTGAACTATGGACCTTTGGAAGAGCAGTCGGGTGCTCTTACCCACTGAGCCATCTCACCAGCCCCGACCTTGACATTCTTGATGGTGTCACTGGGCTCGACCTCAAAAGTTATGGTCTTGCCTGTCAGGGTCTTCACGAAGATCTGCATGTTGGCCTCTGCCAATTGGCCTCTTAGTGGAAGAGAAAATGAAATGCTTTAAAAAGAAGAGCTCATACCAATATCCATGGTCAGGCCTGTTTCAAGGTGAATCCTACCTCAGGCGAAGGATGAATGAAGGTATTATCTTTAAATTTTTATTTTTAACTTCTATTTATTATCTATTATATGTAAGTACTCTGTAGCTGTTGTCTTCAGTCACCCCAGAAGAGGGAGTCACATCTTGTTATGGAATTTGTGAGCCTTCATGTGGTTGCTGGGATCTGAATACAGGACCGTCAGAAGAGCAGTCAGTGCCCTTAAGCACTCAGCCATCTCTCCAGCTCCTGACCTGTTCTTTATTGGCAGTCTCAGGGTGTATTCCAGTCTAGCTGGGACTCAATATCCCCCTTGGCCTGTTCCTTCTGAGAGCCTGTTTTCTCCTCTGAAAAATGGACTCAGAGGGGATGACCCACCCCATCCTTTCTTCCCTAGTCAGTCCCTGGATGGAGTATGCCAGTGCATAGGGTGTGTCGGCCTATCTGCATTTCTGCAAGAATCAGGGACTCAATGCTGCCCTACGACTAACCTAGCTGACTCCTCTCCTGGTATCCTTCTCTCTCTCATCACTTAGCTTCTTTCTAAGCCCTCCCAACCCTGCCTAGTTTCCTGCAGGTATTTAGACCTGCCGAGCACCCAGACACCACCTAGAAGCAGCTGCCAGTAGGTTTGGGTGCTCCTGGTTGTTTGAGGCTCTCTTCTTTCACCCTCCCTGCTCCCTGGGACTTCCTTCTTTCCCTTTACAATCATTCTCACCTCTTCCATTTTCAGGATGTAGTTCGAGTTACATTGGACCAAATGTCTGCCCTTTGCTTCCACTTACTTTTTTTTTTTTTTTTTTTTTTTTTAAGCTAGCTTAGCTGAGAAACATCTCCAATGTGGTGTTTTGAGATGGCTTAGCTGTTAAGAGCACTGACTACTCTTACAGAAGTACGGATTTCAATTCCTAGCAACCACATGGTGGCTCACAACCATATGTAATGGGATTTTTTTAATGGAGATTTTATTTCCTTTATTTGAGAAACTTAAATTATTGGGGTACATGAAAACCAATTTCTGGGATGAGGGGAAAAAACCAGAACCCACAATATAAAAAAAAAGTTATCATCTGGGTCTCAACAGAACCCAGAGAATTTATTCTTATAATTGAAAAATTATAGGTGCTTCATAATTGAGCTTCTGATACAAAATGACCTATTGAATTTGCAACTTGGTCCTCTGTGTGGAGGTCCACAGACAAACTAGGCGGTCTTCAGACCTTAGCTGGATGCCATGAGCGGTTATTTGGCTTTTGACTTTTCTTCTTGTCTAAGAGGTAGCAGCAGCAACAGTGCCCACTTTCTGGGCAGCTTCTTTCTTGGCATGATGTTCCTGCAGGACTGCCACAGCTTCATCTACCTTGGAGCGGAGGGATTCAGGGGACTCCAGCATGTGCAGCAGCTCAGAGTTGCCAATTTCCAGCAGCATCCCGGTGATTTTCCCAGCCAGGTTTGAATGCATTGTTTGGATAAGCGGGAATAGACGCTCCCCCAGCATCTGCTTCTGCTCCTGGGGGCGCGCTGCAGCAAGCATGGAGGCAGTCAGGGGCTCCTGATGCTGGACGAGGACTGCAGGCTGGGGGGCCTGCAGCGGCTGGATAGCAGGGTGTGGGCTGCGGACACTGGAGGCGTACTTGTATGGAGCCACAGCCCTGGGAGCGGTGGCAGCAACTGTGGCTGGAGGTGCAAGGTTTGGCCTGGCTGTAGGGACGCCTCCAGACTGACAGCTGTCAGTCAGCCCTTGCTGGGCGGCACCAGCCCCACCAAAGTCCATAGCCAAGCGGTCTGGGCACTCAGACCTGACTCTCTGAGCAGTAGTAGGAAGGCCACGAGAGGCCGGAGCATTACCAGTTGGAGACAGACGTGCAAGAGCTGGACCAGGCCCAGACTGCCTCAGGGCACTAGGCATTCCTTGGAAGCCTTGAGGTCTCCCGCCTTGCTGCCAGCATGGATTAGGCCTCATCTGTGCTAACTGGTTAGGCGTGTAATATGGGGGTCTTTCCTGAGCCTGCGGAACCTCGGGCACAAAGTAGCCACCAGCTGCAGGCTGGAACTGATTTAAGATGGCACCGGCAGGGAGTGCTCTCAACCCCGCCACATGCTGCATGTACTGGTTGGTCAGGTGAGCCTTCCGCTCTTCCTTCCTCTGGGCCAGGGCGACATACAGAGGCTTGGAGCCCACAATGCGTCCATTCATCTCGGTGACAGCTTTGGTCGCCTCTTCACGAGAGGGGAAACAGACAAAGCCAAACCCTTTGCTTCTCCCATCTTCTAGCATCACCTTCGCACTGGTGATTGATCCAAAGGGAGAAAACTCTTTCCTCAATTTCTCATCATCAATGGTGTCATCCAAGTTCTTAATGTAGAGATTCACCCCCTGGTACCGGCTAATCCTCTCCTGCTTGAGCTGCTCAAACTTCCGCTTTAGCTCAGCCTGCCTTTCTACCTTTTTCTGTGCACGGCCTACAAATATGGCTTTCCCGCTCATTTCTTTTCCATTCATTTCGTCCACAGCCTTATTGGCATCCTCGTGTTTCTCGTAACTTACAAAGCCAAAGCCTCTGGACTTCCCACTGGAGTCTCTCATCACCTTGACACTTAGGGTCTTGCCAAACTGGCTGAAGAGCTCTTTCAGATTCCCATCATCCACCTCTTCTCCGAAGTTTTTGATATAAACATTGGTGAATTCCTTGGCCTTGGCTCCAAGCTCCGCTTCCCGCTCTTTGCGAGACTTGAATCTACCCACAAACACTTTACGGTCATTGAGAAGCAAGCCATTCATCTTCTCGATGGCCTTGTCGGCGGCCTCTTGGGTCTCAAAGTGAACAAAAGCGTAGCCCTTAGAGCCGTTCTCATCACAGACCACCTTACAGGACAAGATGTTTCCAAAGGCAGAGAAAGTGTCATACAGTGCCTTGTTGTCTATGGATTTGTCCAGGTTCTTGATGAAGACATTTCCCACCCCAGACTTTCTCAAAGAGGGATCGCTCTGCCACCACATGATGCGGATAGGCTTTTCATTTATCACGTCGAAGTTCATGGTGTCCAAGGCCCTCTCAGCGTCAGCTGGCTGCTGGAAGTTGACGAAGGCATAACCCAGCGAGCGCCCAGTGATCATATCGCGACAGACCCAGATGGACAGCACAGGCCCGACAGGGCTGAACTTTTCATACAGCATGGCTTCGGTGACGTCCGAGTGCAAATCGCCCACGTATAAGGAGGCCATGGGGTAGCTGCTGGCTGCAGCGTTCATCTCCTCACCCCCCAGGACCCCGAGCGCCGCCAGGAGGACTTCTCACAAGGCTACGCCTGGGAAGACTGGAGCAAGGAGGCTTCGAGCCTGGACCCGAGTGTGGCACGACTTGCACGCGACTGCAAAAGACCCAAAACAAAAGGCCCTCGAAAACAATATGGCCCGCTCCTGGAGTTTGTACCAGCTGTCCTGGCTTGAGGCTTAAAAAATAAAAATTAAAGTAGTAAATCCCCTCCTAAAGGGGGCAAAAAATTGTCAAGAGACAATCAGATGCTGCACTCACTGCCGCCTTGGGAATTTGCGTTTCGCGATAAATACAGGCCCAGGGCTCCCAGAGGTTTACAGTTACAGCAGCCCGGGAAAGGGGAAACCAAGTCTTTGTGGGTGCCTGCAAAGGGCAGCGCGGAAGGTGGTGCTGACAGCCACTGCGCTGGGCTGCTATGCGGGCGCGAAGGCTTGCAGGGGCGGGCCGGGCCGAGGGGGATGGCTCACCCCTGGACGGACATACAGATGCCAATGCACAGGCAGGCCAGAAGCTGTGAAAGTCACTTCCCGGCCTGCTCCCAGCACAAGTCGCTATCTGGTTCTTATTCTTCTTTTTTCCCTTTTGCTTTTTTTTTTTCCTCTCTTCTTCTTTTCTTTTATCTTTTTTATCTTTTTCTTTTTTTTTTAAAGATGTTTGAGGCTTTGTATTTTTTTTAAGCTTTTTCTTTTTTCTGCTTCAGGCTTGCTGAGCCCAAACGCAACACTGGTGGATGCGACCCAGGGCGGAGAGACCTGTAATGGGATCATGAGATCAAATGCCTTCTTGTGGTGTGTCTAAAGAGAGCTACAGTGTACTCATATACATGAATTAAATAATATTTAAAAAGACATTTAATATGGGGATCTAGAGAAAGGACTAAAAGAGATTGCAGCCACATAGATTTAACAACATTATGCACCAAGCAGTACTCCCAGAGCTCCCAGGGATTAAACCATCAACCAAAGAATACAAATGGGGGGACCCATGGCTCCAGCTGCTTATGTAGCAGAGGATGGCCTTGTTGACCATCATGGGAGAAGAAGCCCTTGGTCCTGAGAATGCTGGATACCCAGTGTAGTGGAAACCCTATATAGGGAATTGGGAATGGGTGGGTTGGTATGCAAGGAGAGGGAGAAGGGGAAAGGGGTTTTCAGAAGGGAAACAAGGAAAAGGCATAACATTTGACACTTAAAAAAAGAAAATATCTAATAAAAAAACGTTTAATACCACTGGGGGAAATATTTAAGAATTGCACCATCCCACACTATACCCAGCTACTCTCTGCCCTTGGTCTCTCCTGCTCTAGGTTAGCCCCAAGGGGTGGTCTTCCCAGCTCTGGTTTGCTTTCCTCAGAGCCACTTCTACCTATTCAGCCATCTACCCCTTGTGGCTAATTGTCACAAATCCCCTTAACACAGTAAATCAAATCTCTAGAAGCTTAGAAATAATCAGATTTATATATCAATACATTTCAATTCACAAGATGCCTACACCATCATTTCAGAGCCAATTGATACTGATACAAGCTGCCCACCTAGATTAGACAAGTCACCCCAATGATTTTATCTTTTGTGATATTCATAGACACCTGTGGCTATTTAAGCCACACAGGATCTGGATCATCTTCCTCTTCCTCCATCGTCCTGTCTCTGAAACTCTTAGCTCCACCTCCCCTTTCCCTGTCCAATCACAGGCTTCTGATTGTACTAAAAGTGAAATTAATTGAGGAAAAAATTCTGCTACATAGTACCATACCCAGTCTTTTTAGGTCGCATTCAGTTCTTTATTTATAGCAGGAAAGCATTCTACCAATCCAGCTATGTACCCAGCCCTTCTCCTTTTCTGTATGTATCAGATTTCCTCTCTATAGTCTAACTGGCCTGGAAATCACTATGTAGCACAGCCTGACCTTGAATTTGCAGTAATCCTCTTGCCTCAGTTTCCAGGTACTACCAAGCTACCATACCTCATTTGTATGTTATATAGTTGTTTGTCTGATTTAGTTTAATTGTTACTAAATAGGACGAGAGAGATGGCCCATTGGTTAGAATACTTCATGCTGTGGGGCAGTGGTGGTGCACACCTTTAATCCCAGCACTTGGGAGGCAGAGACAGGCAGATTTCTGAGTTTGAGGCCAGCCAGGTTTACAGAGTGAGTTCCAGGACAGCGAAGGCTATACAGAGAAACCCTGTCTAAAAATAAATAAATAAATAAATAAATAAATAAATAAATAAATGCTTCATGCCTAGTGTGGGGGCTCATACCTTTTAAACCCAGTACTCAGGAGGCAGAACCTTACTGAATTCTGTTAGGTTGAGGCCATCCAATGGTACATGAGAGAACCCTATCTCAAATATGAAATAAAACATAACCAGGCATTGTTCACAAGTCTATAACCCCATCCTTTAGAAGAAGGCTGAGGCAAGAGAATTGCTGTGAGTTCTAAGCCTCGCAGGCTACATGGCAAGAGCCCATCTCAAAAACAAAAACAAACAAGTGGGTCTGGACCATACAGAATTGCATTTGCCTCTGCATCATGGTCAAAGGTGTTCCACAGCACACATCTAGATCCTCTCTCTCTCCCCCTACCTCTTCACCACCCTCTCCCTCTCTCCCCCTCCCCATCTTCCTATATCCCTCCACCTCACCCCTCCTTCCATACATTTTTATTTGCTATGCTTGTAAGATTAGCTTCAATATTTTTAAAGATTTATTTCATGTATTATGTATGTACACTGTTGCTGTCTTCAGACACACCAGAAGAGGGCATCATATCCGATTTCAGATGGTTGTGAGCCACCACATGGTTGCTGGGAATTAAACCCAGGAGCACTGTTCTCTTAACCTTTGAGCCATCTCTCCAGCCCAGCATCAAATTCCTGATTCAAGAGACCCTCCTGCTTCCACTTCCTAAGTACACGAGAGAGAAGGCACTTATCACATCTTTTTCTTACCTTTTATAGAAATGTATTCAATTTAAAGAACGTGCTTTCTAGCTCACAAATCAAGGCACAGCCCATTGTGATGGGGAAGACCAGGAAATCAGAGCATGGGTAGCTGGTTATGTTTGTGTTGAAAGACCCCCCAGGTGGGCAGTCAATCAATCTGAGGAGACCCTCCCAAGGATCAGCGAGTCCACGATTCGGATGTAAACAGCAAGAGGCTTTATTGGGAACACGGGTACCCGGGCGACTCAGTCTATCGGAGGACTGGCGCGCCGAGTGTGGAGTTTTTACCCTTTTTATAGGGCTAGGGCTGGGGAGCAAAAAGCGCGGTTACAGAAGCGAGAAGCGAGCTGGTTGGTTAGTTCGAATAAGGTTTGGGGTACTTCCCGGTCATTTGGGGAAACTGAGGTGGGACTTTTTAGATCTAAACAATGTCTATTTTCAAGAAATGGGTAGGGGAGGGGTACAAGGAAAGAGTCTAATGAAGGTTCAGCAATGGGCACATATCTGGTCAGAACATTGGCAGACACACAGGTTCAAGGAGTGACCAGAGCACTGTGCACCTCTATTTTTCTAAATCAGTGAAGCTAGTTCTGCTAACACTGACGTCTATCGGGGCTTCTGTGTCTGTTGCTGGTTCCGCTTTATCTGAGAACCATCTGTTCTTGGCCCTGAGCCGGGGCCCAGGTGCTTGATCACCGATATCCTGTTCGGCCCCTGTCCCAGTGCTATTCAGCCTTGATCTTTAACTGTTAATCTATAACTGAACTTCCTTGTAACTTTTGAGAACCCAGCTCTGGTACTTTTTCATGCCTTGCAAAATGGCGTTACTGCAGCTAGCTTGCTAAGCCTTATGGTGGGGTTTTTCATTCCCCCCTCTTTCTGGAAACTGAATAAAATCTTTTATTCACGTGATTCCACTTCTTCTGGACCTATTGATTTGAGTTGGTGATACTGTTGGGTCAGAACCAGGGCCTGCACCACCGAAATTCTGTCTTTTACAAACTGGACCAAGCGGTTGAGAATACAGGGTCCGAAGAGTAGGATTAATAAGAGTATTATCAAGGGGCCCACGGGTTAATCTTATCTTTAAGGGGTTTTGAGAACGCTGGACCTTTCATGTCGGTCCTGATGCTGTTCCGGCCGGAGGGGTTGTCGCCGCTTTTACGTGAGCGGCGTGGATCCACGCAGCGATGCCGTCTACTTTGAGAGCGGTGGGGGTGGTCAGCAGGACGGTGTAGGGTCCTTTTCAGCGAGGTTCCAAGTTCTTAGTCTGGTGCCGGCGTACCCACACGGTGTCGCCGACACGGAAGGGGTGTGGTATCACAGGCTGGTCTTGTTGGTCCTGATAGGCAGCGGCCAGAGGCTTCCAGACCTCTCGTTGTACCGCTTGGAGGGCCTGTAAGTGAGCTTGGAGAGAGGGGCTATTAGTAAACTTTGACATTTCAGGATCATGGAAATTAACAAGGGGCGGGGGCGCCCCATACAGGATTTCATACGGAGTGAGTCCATGGGGGCCCGGAGTGTTGCGGGCTCGGTAGAGGGCCAAGGGAAGTAGGAGTACCCAGTCTCTAGTGCCAGTTGCAAGCGTTAATTTGGTCAAAGTCTCCTTGATTGTCCTATTCATTCTTTCTACCTGACCTGAACTCTGGGGTCTGTAAGCACAATGTAGTTTCCAATCAATCCCCAGTAGCTTGGCCACCGACTGACTTACCTGGGAGACGAAGGCAGGCCCATTATCAGTCCCCAATACTTGGGGCATTCCAAACCTTGGAAATATTTCTTCTAGAAGCTTTTTGGTCACAACTTTGGCAGTCTCATGCTTGGTTGGGAAGGCTTCCACCCAGCCAGAGAACGTGTCCACAAACACCAGAAGATACTTATGCCCATACAGTCCGGGCCTTACTTCAGTAAAGTCAATTTCCCAATGGGTGCCTGGTCGATGTCCTCTTACTCGCACCCCGGGACCGACCTTAGCTTTACTGGCATTTACTTGGACACAGGCTTGGCATGATTCCGCCACCTCGTGGAGGATCTTATCTTTATTTAGCATGTAATAGGGGCTTTCTTTTCTGTCTAGAAGTGCCCTCATTTTCTGATAGCTAAGGTGGGTGAGCTGGTGAAGGAAGTCTAATAATTCAAAGGTGAACTGGTCAGGCATCACAGGTTTACCTTGCAGGACCCAATATTTTTTCTCTCTATCATATGTGGCTCCCAACTCTCGTAGGTTCTTTATATCTGTTTCAGTATAATGGAAGAAGTCTGGAGTGTACGGGGTTGAGGTCTCTATGAGAAGTGAGGAGGCCTTTGTGTCAGTCTCCATGGCTGCTTCCCGGGCTGCCTGGTCCGCCATTCGGTTGCCTTTAGCTTCAGCACTATTGCCTTTCTGATGTCCTGGGCAGTGAATTATACTGAGTCTTTTGGGCAGAAAGAGAGCTTTCAGTAAGGCCAAGATTTCGCCCTTGTTCTTGATCTCCTTGCCTTCTGAGGTGAGCAACCCACGTCTCCTATATATTTCTCCATGGACATGGGCGGTAGCAAAGGCATAGCGGCTATCAGTATAAACATTTAGCTTCTTACCTTCTGCCATCTTTAGGGCCTGGGTGAGTGCTATTAGTTCAGCTCGCTGGGCGGATGTCCCGGCTGGCAACGCCTTGGCCCAGATTACCTCGGTCTCGGTGGTCACCGCTGCTCCAGCCTTACGTTGCCCCTCCTGCAGGAAGCTGCTTCCATCTGTATACCAGGTGTGGTCGGCATTTGGGAGGGGCTGGTCCGTGAGGTCCGGTCTGGTGCCGTGTGTCTCAGCCAAGATCTCGAGGCAGTCGTGGGGGGTCTCTTTTCCCGGCAAGGGGAGCAACGTGGCCGGGTTTAAGGCTACCACCGGTCCGAACTGAACTCGGTCCGTATCTAGGAGCATTGCCTGATAGTGGGTCATGCGAGCATTGGATAGCCAGCGGTCAGGGGGTTGTTTGACCAGTGCTTCTACCGCATGGGGGGCCAGAATGACTAGCGGCTGTCCCATAGTTAGCTTGCCTGCATCCTTTGTCAGAACGGCAATGGCTGCTACCATCCGTAGGCAAGGGGGCCACCCAGCTGCCACTGGGTCTAGCTTTTTGGACAGGTAGGCCACCGGCCGACGCCAAGGTCCCAGTTTTTGCGTTAGGACGCCTTTGGCGTAGCCCTGCTTCTCGTCGACAAAGAGTTCAAAGGGCTTAGTCAAATCTGGCAACCCCAGGGCTGGGGCAGTTAGAAGAGCCTGTTTGATTTCTTGATAGGCCTTTTGCTGGTCTGGGCCCCAATTAAACAGAGTCCCCGTTTTGGTGAGAGGGTACAAGGGGGCTGCCATTTCTGCAAACCCAGGGATCCAGAGGCGACAGAAGCCTGCCGTCCCTAGGAACTCCCTTAGTTGTCGAGGGGTCTTCGGAATAGGCTGCCCCATCACAGTCTCTTTTCTGGCCTCAGTCAGCCATCTCTGACCCTCTTTTAGAAGATACCCCAGATACTTGACCTGTTTCTGGCAAATTTGGGCTTTCTTGGCCGAGGCCCGATACCCGAGGTCCCCTAGGGTTTGTAACAGGGCCCGAGTACCTTGTTGGCAGTCGAGCTCGGAAGTGGCGGCCAGCAGTAAGTCATCCACGTACTGTAGCAGGATCAAGTCTGGGTGCTGGATCCGGAAGCCTGCTAGGTCTCTGTGCAGTGCCTCATCAAACAGGGTGGGACTGTTTTTGAAACCCTGTGGGAGTCTGGTCCAGGTTAATTGTCCTGAGATTCCCATCTCTGGGTCTCTCCACTCAAAGGCGAAGAGAGGCTGACTGGTGGGGTGGAGTCTCAGGCAGAAAAAGGCATCCTTTAAGTCAAGCACAGTGTACCACTGGTGGGACGGTGGGAGCCCGCTCAAGAGGTTGTAAGGGTTGGGCACGGTGGGGTGGATGTCTTCCACCCGCTTGTTGACTTCTCTCAGATCTTGGACAGGCCTGTAATCATTAGTCCCTGGTTTTTTAACGGGTAGCAGGGGCGTGTTCCAGGGGGACTGGCAGGGTACCAGTATTCCCTGGTCCAACAGTCTCTGTATGTGGGGCTTGATCCCCAGTCTGGCTTCTTGTGACATGGGGTATTGTTTTATGGACACGGGGGTAGAGGTTGCCTTCAGAGGTATGATCAGAGGAGCTTGGCGAACTGCCAGTCCCATGCCCCCGGTTTCCGCCCAGGCCTGGGGAAAATCAGAAAGCCATGTGGACCCTAGAGAAACATCCGGCTCTTTTGAGGTCTCATGTAGCCGATACTCATCTTCTATGTTTAGGGTCAGCACTTGCAGGGGCTGTCCCATTGGTCCCGCAACCTGAGCTCCTGATCCCTCAAAGTGGATTTGGGCTTTTAGTTTAGTCAGCAAATCTCTTCCTAGCAGAGGATAGGGGCAGTCTGGTACATGGAGGAAAGAGTGGGTGACCTTACCGGTAGCTAGATGCACTTTGCGATCCGTGGTCCAGCGATACCGCTTTCCTCCAGTAGCCCCTTGGACCCAGGCAGACTTGTCACTTAGGGGTCCAGGATTTTGGGTCAGCACGGAGTGTTGGGCCCCAGTATCTACCAGGAAGGTGACGGGTTGCCCCCCGACTTTGAGGGTTATCCTGGGTTCAGGGGGGGGCTCCTGACCCTGACCTCCCTAGTCACCTAAGGTCAGGAGGGAGGTCTGGGGCCTCGGTCCTCGGGGCCCTCGTGGCTTCTTTGGGCAGTCTTTAGCCCAGTGTCCCTTTTCTTTGCAGTAGGCGCATTGATCCTTATCAAGTTGGGGCCTCTTCCGCTCTCCCCCCTGTCTATCCTGTCTCTGACCAATAACTACAGTGGCCAAGAGCTTGCTCATCTCTCTATGTCTTCTGCGGTCCCTTTCTTTCTCTTTCTGCTCATCCTCTGCCCTACGGCGTTCTTCTTTTTCCTCTGTTTCTCTCCTGATACGTTCCTCTCTTTCTTCCGGGGTTTCTCGTTTATTAAAGATCTTTTCAGCTTCCCTCACTAAGTCTCCTAAGGTCTTGCTCTTTAAATCTTCTAACCGCTCTAACTTTCGCCCGATATCCGGGGCAGACTGCCAGATGAATGACATAGACACATTGGTTTCTTGCCCTGGGTCCTCAGGGTCATAAGGAGTGTACCTGCGATAGGCCTCCTTGAGTCTCTCTAAAAAGGCTGAGGGAGACTCATTAGGTCCCTGGGTTATCCCTTTTACCTTGGCCAAATTGGTGGGGCTTCTGCCCGCGTTTTGGAGACCCGCTAAGAGCAACTGGCGATAGAGGACTAGGTGGTTCCTACCTTCTGTAGTGGTGTAATCCCAATCAGGGCGCTCAAGGGGAAAGGCAGCATTGATTTCATTAGGCAACTGAGTGGGGCGTCCATCATTGCCCCGGACTGCCTTTCTAGCCTCTAGGAGCACCCGCTGCTTTTCTTCTCCGGTCAGCAGGGTCCCCAACAACTGCTGACAGTCGTCCCAGGTGGGCTGGTGGGTGATGAGGACGGACTCAATCAAGGCCGTCAATTTACCTGGATCTTCAGAAAAGGAAGGGTTATTATTTTTCCAATTATATAAGTCAGAGGAGGAAAACGGCCAGTACTGAAGCTGGCCATCTCCCCCCATACGGAGTGGGAATGCCTGGGAGGAGGTGGAGTCCGCTGCGGGAGGGTCTCTCCTTCCCCGCAGTCGAGACGCCATGGGAGAAGGGGGGGAAACCTCGGAGGTGGTGGCCGCCTCTTCTTCATCGTTCTCTCTGGCAGAGGAGGAAGGTTGTGCTCCGTACGGCGGGGGGTCCTCTGTGAGAAGGTCAATGAGAGGTCCGCCGCTATCAGGGAGAACCTGGGGCTTAGGAGGTTTGGACTTTATAGAGGGGGTAAGGGCAGGGTAAAGGGCAGATCGGGACGGAGGTTGCGCAGAAGGACCGGGCGGGAGGACGGGAGCTGTCGGCAAGGGAGGAGGTTTAGGAGAAACAAACGGTTTGACCCACGGAGGGGGGTCATAGGCAAGTGCCTCTCAGGTAACGATATATGGGACCTGATCCGGGTGTCCGTGGGGACCAGGACAAAACACTCTAGACTTAACCTGAGAGATAATACTTAAATTGAAAGTACCATCCTGAGGCCATCCTACATTGAAAGTTGGCCATTCGGCGGAACAGAAGGTAATCCAGCGCCTCTTCCTGACATCCACAGACTGGTTGGATGCAATGCGCAGGACATCTCCCCAGTGCTGCAAGGTTAGACTCAGAGGGGTAGTTACGGTCTGTCCCATGATCTTGAAAACACTTAAAGACAGAAAAAACTAACGAAGAACAAAAGAGCAATAAAACAAATCAGACGCGCAGCGCGGTTTCGGCGTAAAACCGAAAGCAAAAATCCAGACGGGGGCGGGAAGTGTCTCTGTCTCTCGTCCCCCAACAAAGCCACGTACAGTGGCGGAGCTCCAAAAAGTCCGACTCGGGTAGGTTAACTGATACAGAATGGGCCACAAAACGGGCCCCCGAGGCCGCTGGGACGTCTCCCAGGGGCTGCGGCCGGGAATACGAACTCGTCAGTTCTTCCGCGGAACCGCCAGATACAGATCTAGTTAGCCAACTAGTACAGACGCAGGCGCAAACATTAGATGCCGGCACAAACACGCACGGAGACAGAGACAGACACGAAACGACCGCTGGCCAGCTTACCTCCCGGCGGGGGTCGGTGGTCCCTGGGCAGGGGTCTCCTGATCTCGGTGGGACCTCCAAATGAAAGACCCCCCAGGTGGGCAGTCAATCAATCTGAGGAGACCCTCCCAAGGATCAGCGAGTCCACGATTCGGATGTAAACAGCAAGAGGCTTTATTGGGAACACGGGTACCCGGGCGACTCAGTCTATCGGAGGACTGGCGCGCCGAGTGTGGAGTTTTTACCCTTTTTATAGGGCTAGGGCTGGGGAGCAAAAAGCGCGGTTACAGAAGCGAGAAGCGAGCTGGTTGGTTAGTTCGAATAAGGTTTGGGGTACTTCCCGGTCATTTGGGGAAACTGAGGTGGGACTTTTTAGATCTAAACAATGTCTATTTTCAAGAAATGGGTAGGGGAGGGGTACAAGGAAAGAGTCTAATGAAGGTTCAGCAATGGGCACATATCTGGTCAGAACATTGGCAGACACACAGGTTCAAGGAGTGACCAGAGCACTGTGCACCTCTATTTTTCTAAATCAGTGAAGCTAGTTCTGCTAACACTGACGTCTATCGGGGCTTCTGTGTCTGTTGCTGGTTCCGCTTTATCTGAGAACCATCTGTTCTTGGCCCTGAGCCGGGGCCCAGGTGCTTGATCACCGATATCCTGTTCGGCCCCTGTCCCAGTGCTATTCAGCCTTGATCTTTAACTGTTAATCTATAACTGAACTTCCTTGTAACTTTTGAGAACCCAGCTCTGGTACTTTTTCATGCCTTGCAAAATGGCGTTACTGCAGCTAGCTTGCTAAGCCTTATGGTGGGGTTTTTCAGTGTTTCTAGTCAGAATATGAAAGCAATGAACATAGGCTTCTCAGATTTAAAAATCCACTAAAGAGGGGCTGCCTAGCTGGCTTAATGGTTAATAGCACTGGCTGCTCTTCCAGAGAGGTACTGAGTTCAATTCCCAGCAACCAGGTATTAGTCAGGGTTCTCTAGAGTCACAGAACTTATGGCTTAGCCTCTATATAGTAAAAAAATTTGTTGATAACTTACAGTCAGCAGTCCAACTCCCAACAATGGTCAGCTACAGCTGTGAATGGAAGTCCAAGGATCTAGCAGTTGCTCAGTCCACAAGGCAGCAGGCTTGGAGAGAGAGTGTGAGTCTTCCTTCTTCCAATGTCCTTATATGGCCTCCAGCAGAAGGTGTAGCCCAGATTACAGGTGTGTGCCACCACACCTTTAATCCCAGATGACCTTGGAATTCAGAGATCTCCCTCCCTTAATCTACTGGTACTCATAGCCACTATGCCTTAAGATCTCCATACTAAGATCCAGGCCAGAAACTAATCTCTCCCAGCCTCCAGAACGAATCACTGGGGAACCTTCCATTTCTGGATTGTAGTTCATTCCAGATACAGTCAAGTTGACAACCAGGAATAGCCACTACAAACCACATGGTTGCTCATGACCATCTATAAGGGTATCTGATGCCCTCTTATAGCATGCAGTTGTGCATGCAGCAAAGAACCCACACTAGAGAGAGAGAGAAAGAGAGAGAGAGAATGAGAGGAAGTAGGAGAGGGAGAGAGTGACAGAGTAAGAGAGAGAGAAATGAGAACATATTTTTAAAAAGATTTACTTATTTATTATGGATAGAGCGTTCTGCCTGCATGTTTCCTGAAGGGCAGATAGGCATAAGATCTCATTATGGGCGGTTGTGATCCATCAGGTGACTGCTGGGAATTGAACTCAGGACCTCTGGAACCCGAGACAGGTCTCTTGACCTCTGAGCCATTCTTCAGCCAAAGAACCATGTATTTATAAAAAAAAAAAAAAAAAAAAACCATACCGAAGTTAAAATTTACCAGCATTTAGGCAAAATGGGCAGCCTGTTCTTCAGAATGAGTTCCAGGGTAGCCAGGCTGCACAGATAAACCCTGCCTCCAAAGAAACAAAAAATAAACACCAAAACACAAAATTTATGTTTAAAAATTGTGATTGTGCTGGCTAATTTTATGTCAACTGAACAAAAAATTTCTCTGTAAGGAGGAAACTTCACTGAGAAAAAAATGCAGCCAGGCAGTGGTGGCACAAGCCTTTAATCCCAGCACTTGGGAGGCAGAGGCAGGTAGATTTCTGTGTTTCAGGCCAGCCTGGTCTACAAAGTGAGTTCCAGGACAGCCAAGGATATGCAAGAAACCCTGTATCGAAAAATCAAAAGAAAAAATGGTTTTGAAAGATCCTGATAGAATGTAAAAGGTCACAGAAGCCCTGAAATTGGCAAAATAGATTTCATTGTTAGTAGAACTAGCTTCACTGATTTAGAAAAATAGAGGTGCACAATGCTCTGGCCGCTCCTCGAAAATGTGTGTCTGCCAATGTTCTGACCAGGTGTGTGCCCATTGCTGCCCCTCACTGCCAGGTGTTTGTGATATTGATTTCTGGGAAAGAGTCAGGAAATCTCCCCAGCAACCATAGTCGGGGCCAATCAGGAGTGCTGCACCTTCATTACACTCTTTCCTTGTCTCCCTCCCATACCCATTTCTTGAAGAATCAATCATTTTAGAATAGATATTGTTTAGATCTGGAAATCCCCTACTCGTCCCCCTTTCTCCTTTCTCCCCTGAGGGCCTATAAAGACTGGGACCTCTTTCCCCTCAAGGTCGACTCCTCTACCCCAATGTGGGATATGAGTTGTCCCCAGAGCTCTGGCTTTCCCTGAATAAAGCCTCATGTGGTTTGCTACAAGCTAGGTCTATCAGGAGTTCTTGGGTGTCCGCTATTGTCCTGAGGCCTGAGCAAGGGGCTCTTTTAAGAGTCTTTCAGGTTTAAGATCCTGCTTGAGGGCATTGTTTTATTAATTTTCTTACTATTATCTTATTAGTGATTAATGGGGGAGAGCCCTGTCTAGTATGGGTGGTGACATCCCTGGGCGAATTGTCCTGGGTTCTATAAGAAAACAGATCCAGGCCTAGTGGGACACACCATTAATCCCAGCACTCATGAGACAGAGGCAGGCAGATCTAAAGCCAGCTTGGTCTACAGAGCAAGTTCCATGACAGCCAGGGCTACATAGAGAAACCATGTCTCAAATAACAAAAAAGAAAGAAAGAAAGAAAGAAAGAAAGAAAGAAAGAAAGAAAGAAAGAAAGGAAGGAAGAAAGAAAGAATGAAAGAAAGAGAAAAAAAGAAAGAAAAAGAAAAAAGAAAGAGAGAAAGAAAAAGAAAAAGAGAACGAAAAAGAAAAAAAAACAGGATGAGCCAGCCATTAGGAGGGAGCCAGTAAACAGCATCTCTCCAGGGACCCTGCATCAGCTCCTGCCTCCAAGTTCCTGCCCTGCTTGAGCTCATGCCCTCACTGTTCTTGGTGATGAACTGTTTGTTATATGGGACTGTGAGGAAGAGGAACCCTCTCCTCCCCAAGGCCCTTTTGGTCACAGTGTTTCATCACAGCAATAGTGACTCTGACTAAGATGGGGATGTAGCTCAGTTGGTAGAGAGCTCACCTAGCAGGTCCTGAGTTCTGAATTTGATCCCTCATGCTGTGCACAGTGTGTGGCTTGGTGCTGGTGCATGCTTACAGTCCTGCAGCAGGGAGGTTGCTGAAGGCAGATCAAGAGGGCAGTTGGGCAGGCTGTCTGGAGAAGCCTGTGTTAAAAGACTGGCCTTGTTGTTGCAGAAAGAAAAACAGGAGTGAAGCAGCCCAGAAAGGCAAGCTCTTTCTGTGAAATGGGTACACTGTGGTGGCCACTGGCTTTCATCTCCACTGCAAGGGGGAATGTGGCATTTCCTGAGAGTCTAATCCTGGTTGACTTCTTTGGAAAGCTGTGTGAAGGAGATGAAGGAATGGCAGGGTGAGCCCTCTCAGGGATGCCTGGCTGTCCAAATGAAGCTCTTCCTTGTAAATAAAGGGTTTGCCCTCTTGATTTTTCCCCCTTATTTTTATGTGTGTAGGTATGTTGTCTGCCTTTTTGTCTTCATACTACATGTGACCAAGGATGCTGAAAGAGGGTGTCAGTGCCACCATATAGGTCTCATCTCTCCAGCCCTGGGAATTGCAATCTTTTCATCTCCTCCACCTGGTAAAACCCTTGTTCATACAAGGCATGGAGAGATGGTGCAGTGGTTCAGAGCACTGGCCTCTCTCTTCCAGTGCTCTTCCAGGGAACTTGAGTTCAGTTCCCAGAGACCACTTCAGTCAGCTGACAACTACCTGGAACTCTACTTCCAAAGGATCCCATGCTGTCTTCTTTGTCGAATGGGTACCATGCTTCTGCACTGGGAATTTCCATGTTCTTCCCATTCATGTGGTGTCTACCCTAGGGACCAATCAAGTGTTCTTTCCCTTTTATTTCTTCTTCCTCCTTTTCATCCGTAAAACACCTGTTCCAGCCACAGATAAGGAGGCTGAGGAAGGAAGTCTAGGATTTCTTTTATTTTTAGTTTTTTTAAGATTTATTTATCTATTATTTGTAAGTACACTGTATTATATGTAAGTACACTGTAGCTGTCTTCAGACACTCCAGAAGAGAGAGTCAGATCTCATTATGGATGGTTGTGAGCCACCATGTGGTTGCTGGGATTAGAACTCCGGACCTTCGGAAGAGCAGTCAAGTGCTCTTACCCACTGAGCCATCTCACCAGCCCCTGAAGTCTAGGATTTCAAGACAAACGTAGGTTATACAGCAGGATAGCAGCACCTGTCTCAGAAACAAAAGCTTAGGCCAGGTGTAGTGACAGGGGTGATAGTACATATCTTTAAACCCTTCAATCCAGAGGCTGCCATGTGAGTCTGATCTATGTACTAAATTCCAGTCCTGTCAGGACTACCCAGTGAAATACTATCATAAATAATAAATAGGTCAATAAATACAATATAAAAATAAAATAAAGCTAATTTTTATATATTTCATAATTTTATTTAATGTGTATAGAATGAGTGCTCTACTGATGTGCTAGATGATTGTGAGCCACCATGTGGTTGCTGGGAATTGAACTCAGGACCTCTGGAAGAGCAGTCTCTGCTCTTTCCAGCCTGCATTCAATTCTTACCACAATTTCTTTTTTTTTTTTTAAGATTTATTTATTGTTATATGTAAGTACACTGTAGCTGTCTTCAGACACAACAGAAGAGGGTATCAGATGCCATTACAGGTGGTTGTGAGCCACCATGTGGTTGGTGGGATTTGAACTCAGGACCTTCGGAAGAGCAGTCAGTGCTCTTACCCACTGAGCCATCTCACCAGCCCCTGAAGTCTAGGATTTCAAGAGCAAATTAGGTTATATAGCAGGATAGCAGCAACTGTCTCAGAAACAAAACCATAGGCCAGGTGTAGTGACAGGTGTGATAGCATACATCTTTAAACCCTTCAGTCCAGAGGCTGCCCTGTGAGTCTGATCTATGTAGTAAATTCTAGACCTGTCAGGACTACCCAGTGAAATACTATCATAAATAACAACTAGGTCAATAAATACAATATAAAAAATAAAATAAAACTCATCTTTATATTTTGTTTTTGATTATATATATACACACACATTGATATGTATCTATAATGAGTGCTCTATCTGCATGTACACCTATATGCTTGATGGTGGTGACACACCATGGGGTTGAGGGAAATTGATCTCAGGACCTCTAGAAGAGCAGTCAGCACTCTTTCCACTGAGCCATCTCTCCAGCCCCCATTCAATTCTTACCACAATTTCTAACACCACACTTAGGATTAGTCAAATCCTAATTCTACAAATGCCATGAGCAAGCAGTATCCTCTCTGGCCTCACTGTCTTCCTCTGTAAAATAACCATAGCTTTCAGCTGTCAGTGTTGGCACATGCTTTTAATCCCAGCACTGAGGAGGCAGAGGCAGGAAGATCTCTGAGTTCAAGCCAGCCTGGTCTCCTAAACAAGTTCCAGGACAGGCAGTGCTACATAGAGAAACCTTATGGCAAAACAGCAACTACTACAACAACAACAACAAACACACACACAAACACACTGAACAATCCACATACACACACAGAAAAAATATAGCCTTAAAGTAAGAGTTGCCTGGGCAGACTAAGTGTTAAGAAATTTGTGGAATATATTGCCCCCATTCTACAATGATTAAATGGAAGGAGATGGCAGAGGCAGTGTGTTAGAACCTGGAATCTCAGACAGGAATGGATCATATGGCCCCAGTCCCTGCAACCTGAAAGCCACCCTCCCAGTAGTTGTACCCAATCTGAGTCTAAGGCTTGCTCACAGCCACAGGTAGCTATCCTAGAGCCAGGGAACCAGAGAGAGCTGAACAGGAAAGGACACTTGCTGCCAAGTCTGATGATCTGAGTTTGGTCCCAGAACCCCAAGGAAAAGGTAGGAGAAAGAAAGCTGAGTCCACCAAGTTGTCTGTATGTGCCTCACTCCCACATCATACATGTATACATATACAGGTGCACTCATGTGCATACACTAGGTAGAATCAATAAAATGCTTTTTTTTCCCAGTTGATGGAAGGGACTTTATTTGATCTCAGGGTCACTCCAGCTATGACCTCATCTTCATTTGACCTTGGTTTGGGGGCACAGGTTGTTGGTATGGCCCCACTTCTTGCAACAGTCGACTGCACGAGGGTGCAGGCATGTGTAGCACTTGCAGCAGATCATCTTGTTACTTGTCCTTCTGGGCAAGCTGACACTGGCAGGGCTCAAGGATGCCACCTCGCAGACGCAGCACCAGGTACAAGGTGGAATGGTTCTGGATGTAGTAGTTGGAAAGGGTGCGTCCATCCTGCAGCTGTTTGCCGGCAAATACCAGCCTCTGCTGGTCAACTGGGATGCCTTCCTTGTCTTGGATCTTGACCTTGACATTCTTGATGGTGTCACTGGGCTCCACCTCAAAAGTGATGGTCTTGCCTGTCAGGGTCTTCACGAAGATCTGCATGTTTCCCTCTGCCAATTGGCCTCCTAGTGGAAGAGAAAATGAACTGTTTTAAAGGAAGAGCTCATACCAATATCCATGGTCAGGCCTGTGTCAAGGTGAGTCCTACCTCAGGTGAAGGATGAAGGAAGTCATTATCTTTGACTTTTTATTTTTTAACTTGGTATTTATTATCTATTATATGTAAATACACTGTAGCTGTTGTCTTCAGACACCCCAGAAGAGGGAGTCATCTTGTTATGGAAATTGTGAGCCTTCATGTGGTTGCTGGGATCTGAACTCAGGACCTTCAGAAGAGCAGTCATTGCCCCTAAGCACTCAGCCATCTCTCCAGCCCTTGACCTGTTCTTTATTGGCAGTCTCAGGATGTATTCCAGTCTAGCTGGGACTCAACATCCCCCTTGGCCTGTTCCTTCTGAGAGCCTGTTTTCTCCTCTGAAAAATGGACTCAGAGGGGATGACCCACCCCATCCTTTCTTCCCTAGTCAGCCCCTGGATGGAATATGCCAGTGCATAGGGTGTGTCAGCCTATCTGCATTCCTGCAAGAATCAGGGACTCACTGCTGCCCTATGACCAGCCTAGCTGATTCCTCTCCTGGTATCCTTCTCTCTCTCATCACTTAGCTTCTTTCTAAGCCCTCCCAACCCTGCCTAGATCTCCTGCAGGTATTTAGACCTGCCGAGCACCCAGACACCACCGAGAAGAAGCTGCCAGTAGGTTTGGGTGCTCCTGGTTGTTTGAGGCTCTCCTTTCACCCTCCCTGCTCCCTGGGACTTCCTTTTTTCCCTTTACAATCATTCTCACCTCTTCCATTTGCAGGGATGTAGACCAAGGAGACATTGGACCAAGTGTCTGCCCTTTCTTCCACTTACTTTTTTTTTTTTTTTTTAAGCTAGCTTACCTGAGGAACATCTCCAATGTGGTGTTTTGAGATGGCTTAGCTGTTAAGAGCACTGACTACTCTTACAGAAGTACTGATTTCAATTTCTAGCAACCACATGGTGGCTCAAAACCATGTGTAATGGTTTTTAATGCCTTCTTGTGGTGTTTCTAAAGACAGCTACAGTGTACTCATATACATGATATAAACAATATTTTAAAAAAAACATTTAATATGGGGATCTAGAGAAAGGACTAAAGGAGATTGAAGCCCCATAGACTTAAGAACACTATGAACCAAGCAGTGCTCCCAGAGCTCCCAGGGATTAAACCATCAACCAAAGAATACAAATGGAGGGACCCATGGCTCCAGCTGCATATGTAGCAGAGGATGGCCTTGTTGAACATCAATGAAAGGAGAGGCCCTTGGGCCTGAAAATGCTGGATACCCAGTGTAGGGGAATACCTGGATAGGGAATTGGGAATGGGTGGGTTGGTAAGCATGGAGAGGGAGAAGGGGATAGGGAATTTTCAGAGGGGAAACAAGGAAAGGGGATAGACAACATTTGAAACTTAAATAAAGAAAATATCTAAGAAAAAACATTTAATACCACTGGGGGAAATATTTAAGAATTGCACCATCCCACACTATACCCAGCTACTCTCTGCCCTTGGTCTCTCCTGCTCTAGGTTAGCCCCAAGGGGTGGTCTTCCCAGCTCTGGTTTGCTTTCCTCAGAGCCACTTTTACCTATTCAGCCATCTACCCCCTGTGGCAAGGTTGTCAGAAATCCCCTTAACACAGTAAATCAAATCTCTAGAAGCTTAGAAATAATCAGTCAGATTTATATATCAATACATTCTCAATTCACAAGATGACTACACCATCATTTCAGAGCCAGCTGATACTGATACAAGCTGCCCACCTAGATTAGACAAGTCACCCCAATGATTTTATCTTTTGTGATATTCATAGACACCTGTGGCTATTTAAGCCACTCAGGATCTGGATCATCTTCCTCTTCCTCCATTGTCCTGTCTCTGAAACTCTTAGCTCCACCTCCCCTTTCCCTGTCCAATCACAGGCTTCTGATTGTACTAAAAGTGAAATTAATTGAGGAAAAAAATTCTGCTACATAGTACCATACCCAGTCCTTTTAGGTTGCATTCAGTTCTTTATTTATAGCAGGAAAGCATTCTACCAATCCAGCTATGTACCCAGCCCTTCTCCTTTTCTGTGTCTATCAGATTTCCTCTCTATAGTCTAACTGGCCTGGAAATCACTATGTAGCACAGCCTGACCTTGAATTTGCAGTAATCCTCTTGCCTCAGTTTCCAGGTACTACCAAGCTACCATAACTCATTTGTATGTTATATAGTTGTTTGTCTGATTTAGTTTAGTTGTTACTAAATAGGACTAGAGAGATGGCTCACTGGTTGGAATACTTCATGCTGTGGGGCAGTGGTGGTGCACACCTTTAATCCCAACACTTGGGAAGCAGAGACAGTCAGATTTCTGAGTTTGATACCAGGCTGGTTTACAGAGTGAGTTCCAGGACAGCGAAGGCTATACAGAGAAACCCTGTCTCAAAAATAAATAAATAAACAAACAAAAAACAAACAAACAAATAAATAAATGCTTCATGCCTAGTGTGCGGGCTCATACATTTTAAACCCAGTACACAGGAGGCAGAAGCTTACTGAATTCTGTTAGGTTGAGGCCATCCAGGTACATGATAGAACCCTATCTCAAAAATGAAATGAAGTATAACCAGGCATTGTTGACAAGTCTATAACCCCATCCCTTAGAAGATAGCTGAGGCAAGAGAATTGCTGTGAGTTCAAAGCCTCTCAGGCTACAAGGCAAGAGCCCATCTCAAAAACAAAAACAAACAAGTGGGTCTGGACCATACAGAATTTCATTTGCCTCTGCATCATGGTCCAAGTTGTTCCACTCCACACATCTAGATCCTCTCCCTCTCCCCCTACCTCTCCACCACCCTCTCCCTCTCTTTCCCTCCCCATCTTCCTTTATCCCTCCACCTCATCCCTCCTTCCATACATTTTTATTTGCTATGCCCGTAAGATCAGCTTCAATTTTTTTTTAAGATTTATTTCATGTATTATGTATGTACACTGTTGCTGTCTTCAGACACACCAGAAGAGGGCATCAGATCCTATTTCAGATGGTTGTGAGCCACCACATGGTTGCTGGGAATTAAACCCAGGACCACTGTTCTCTTAACTTTTGAGCCATCTCTCCAGGCCAGCATCAAATTCCTGATTCAAGAGGCCCTCCTGTCTCCACTTCCTAAGTGCACAGGAGAGAAGGCACTTACCACATCTTTTTCTTTCCTTTTATAGGAATGTATTCAATTTAAAGAAAGAGCTTTCTAGCTCACAAATCAAGACACAGCCCATTGTGATGGGGAAGACCAGAAAGTCAGAGCCTGGGCAGCTGGTTATGTTTGTGTTTCTAGTCAGAATATGAAAGCAATGAACGTAGGCTTCCCAGATTTAAAAATCCACTAAAGAGGGGCTGCCTAGCTGGCTTAATGGTCAATAGCACTGGCTGCTCTTCCAGAGAGGTACTGAGTTCAATTCCCAGCAACCAGGTATTAGTCAGGGTTCTCTAGAGTCACAGAACTTATGGCTTAGCCTCTATATAGTAAAAGAATTTGTTGATAACTTACAGTCAGCAGTCCAACTCCCAACAATGGTCAGCTGCAGCTGTGAATGGAAGTCCAAGGATCTAGCAGTTGCTCAGTCCAACAAGGCAGCAGGCTTGGGGAGAGAGAGAGTGAATCTTCCTTCTTCCAATGTCCTTATATGGGCTCCAGCAGAAGGTGTAGCCCAGATTACAGGTGTGTGCCACCATACCGTTAATCCCAGATGACCTTGGAATTCAGAGATCACCCTCCCTTAATCTTCTGGTACTCATAGCCACTATGCCTTAAGATCTCCATACCAAGATCCAGGCCAGAAACTTCTCTCTCCAGCCTCCAGATTAGAATCACTGGGGAGCCTTCCATTTCTGGATTGTAGTTCATTCCAGATACAGTCAAGTTGACAACCAGGAATAGCCACTACAAACCACATGGTGGCTTATGACCATCTATAAGGGCATCTGATGCCCTCTTATAGCATGCAGGTGTGCATGCAGCAAAGAACCCACACTTGAGAGAGAGAGAAAGATAGAGAGAATGAGAGGAAGTGGGAGAGCAAGAGAGAGAGAGAGAGAATGAGAGGAAGTAGGAGAGGGAGAGAAAGACAGAGTAAGAGAGAGAAATGAGAACATATTTTTAAAAAGATTGACTTATTTATTATGGATACAGCTTTCTGCCTGCATGTATCCTGCAGGGCACAAAGGCATAAGACTCATCATGGGTGGTTGTGATCCACCATGTGTTTGCTGCGAATTGAACTCAGGACCTCTGGAACCCCAGACAGGTCTCTTAAACTCTGAGCCATCTCTTCAGCCAAAGAAGATTTATTTACAAAAAAAAAACAAAACCATACTGAAGTTAAAATTTGCCAACATGTAGCCAAAATGGGCAGCTCTCTTCAGGCAAAGAACATTTATTTAAAAAAAAAAAAACATACTGAAGTTAAATTTTGCCAGCATTTAGGCAAAATGGGCAGCCTGGTCAACACAATGAGTTCCAGGGTAGCCAGGCTGCACAGAGAAGCCCTGCCTCCAAAGGAAAAAAAAAACCCACAAAATTTATTTGTAAAAATTATGATTGTATTGGCTAATATTATGTCAACTGAACACAGAATTTCTCTGAAAGGAGTAAATTTCCCTGAGAAAAAATGCAGCCAGGTAGTGGTAGCACAAGCCTTTAATCCTAGCACTTGGGAGGCCAACGCAGGTAGATTTCTGTGTTCCCTGCCAGCCTGGTCAACAAAGTGAGTTCCAGGACAGCCAGGATGTGCAAGAAACCCTGTATTGAAAGAACCAAAAGAAAAAAATCCTCTTTAAGATCCTGCTTGAGGGCATTTTTAAATTAATTTTCTTACTATTTTCTTATTAGTGATTAATGGAGGGGGGCCCTGTCTGTTATGGGTGGTGCCATCCCTGGCACAAATTCCTGGGTTCTATAAGAAAACAGATCCAGGCCTGGTGGGAAACACCTTTAATTCCAGCACTCAAGAGGCAGAGGCAGGGGGGCTGGTGAGATGGCTCAGTGATTAAGAGCACTGACTGCTCTTCCAAAGGTCTTGAGTTCAATTCCCAGCAGCCGCATGGTGGCTCACAACCATCTGTAAGGAAATCTGATGGCCTCTTTTGGAGTGTCTGAAGATAGGTACAGTGTACTTACATATAATAAATAAATAAATATTTTTAAAAAAAAAAGAGGCAGAGGCTGGCAGATCTCTTAGTTCAAAGCCAGCCTGGTCTACAGAGTAAGTTCCATGACATAGAGAAAACCTGTCTCAGAAAACCAGAAAGGAAGAAGGAAAGAAAGAAAGAAAGAAAGAAAGAAAGAAAGAAAGAAAGAAAGAAAGAAAGAAAGGAAGGAAGAAAGAAAGAGAAAAGAAAGAAAAAGAAAAAAGAAAACAGGTTGAGCCAGCCATGAGGAGGAAGCCAGTAAACAGCATCTCTCCAGGGACCCTGCATCAGCTCCTGCCTCCAAGTTCCTGCCCTGCTTGAGCTCATGCCCTCACTGCTCTTGGTGATGAACTGTTTGTTATATGGGACTGTGAGGAAGAGGAACCCTCTCCTCCCCAAGGCCCTTTTGGTCATAGTGTTTCATCACAGCAATAGTGACCCTAACTAAGATGGGGATGTAGCTCAGTTGGTAGAGAGCTCACCTAGCAGGCCCTGAGTTCTGAATTTGATCCCTCATGCTGTGCACAGTGTGTGTCTTGGTGGTGGTGCATGCTTACAGTCCTGCAGCAGGGAGGTCGCTGAAGGCAGATCAAGAGGGAAGTTGGGCAGGCTGTCTGGAGAAACCTGTGTTAAAAGACTGGCCTTGTTGTTGCAGAAAGAAAAACAGGAGTGAAGCAGTCCAGAAAGGCAAGCTCTTTCTGTGAAATGGGTACACTGTGGTGGCCACTGGCTTTCATCTCCACTGCAAGGGGGAATGTGGCATTTCCTGAGAGTCTAATCCTGGTTGACTTCTTTGGAAAGCTGTGGAAAGGAGATGAAGGAGCTGACAGGGTGAGACCTGTCAGGGACGCCTGGCTGTCCCAATGCAGCTCTTCCTTTGTGTAAATGAAGGGTTTGCCCTCTTGTTTGATTTTTCCCCCTAATTTTTATGTGCATAGGTATTTTGTGTGCCTGTTTGTCTTCTTACTACATTGTGACCAATGAGGCTGAAAGAGGGTGTCAGGTTCCCTTTAAGTGGAGTTACAGTGCCACCATGTAGACACAGGGAATCAGGTCTCATCTCTCCAGCCCTGGGAATTGCAATCTTTTCATCTCCTCCACCTGGTAAAACCCTTGTTCATACAAGGCATGGAGAGATGGTGCAGTGGTTCAGAGCACTGGCCTCTCTCTTCCAGTGCTCTTCCAGGGAACTTGAGTTCAGTTCCCAGAGACCACTTCAGTCAGCTGACAACTACCTGCAACTCTACTTCCAAAGGATCCCATGCTGTCTTCTGGTGTGAAGGGCACCTACATATATTTGGAAGGTGTGGGTTCATGCACACATTCACAGACACACATCACTCATAGTAGACATAAATCTTAAAAATAATAAATTTTTGGCAGAAAAGCTTACAGAGTGGGAGGGTATGTTGTATATTAGTCCTTGGTAGGCTAGCGAATTTTTTCTTTGTTTGTTTGTTTGATTGATTTTTGTTTTGTTTTGTTTTTGCGACATGGTTTCTCTGTTTTGTCCTGGTTGTCCTGGAACTCACTCTGTAGACCATGCTGGACTGAAACTCAGAAGTCTGCCTGCCTCTGCTTCCCAAGTTCTGGGATTAGAGGCATTACTGACTGACTAGCTAGCCAAATTTTTAAAACAGTTCTGTACCAGGAGCATGCCTTCAATCCTGGTACTCAGGAGGCAGAGGCTGGAGGATATTTGCGTTTGAGGTCAGCCTGGTCTACAGAGGTTGTTCTGGGCTCTTCAGAGATATACAGAGAAATTTTGCCTCCAAAAAACTAAATAAATAAATAAATAAATAAATGGAAAAGGAAAAGAAAAAGAAGAAAGTTTGAGCTGGGCTATAGGTAAATGTTGGGTTTGAAGCCCAGGACAAAAGGCTGAGGTGTCTAACTATCAAAGCAGACCTGCCTGCTGTATTTTCCTTCCTCCCTCAGAAGTTGTAGTTACTCACTCTTTCTACCTTCATGGCTATTGGCTGCTGCAACTGCTCTCCCCTCTTGTCCTCTCCACTCCCTGCTCTCCTCACATGGTACAGCTTAAGTCAGCTCATGTCCACACTGGGCTCTCCCAGACATCCCTACCCCTCTATGCTTGCCCACATAACTAAAGTAAACCTTCTCCTCCCTCATACTTAGGGAATGTAAGTATCATTTCTTATTTTTTTCACCAATCATGTTTTCTTTCCTTTTTATTTATTCGTCTTCCTTCATTTCTTCTCCTTTTGATTCTTTAAACACCTGTTACAGCAGCAGGTATGGAGGCTGAGGAAGACCAGGAATTCAAGAGCAACTTAGGTTATATAGTAGGATAGCAACACCTATCTCAGAAACAAAAGCATAGGCCAGGTGTAGTGACAGGTGTGATAGCACACATCTTTAATCCCATCATCAGTCCAGAGGCTGCCCTGTGAGTCTGATCTATGTAGTAAATTCTAGACCTGTCAGGACTACCCAGTGAAATACTATCAAAAATAAGGACTAGGTCAATAAATACATTATAAAAAATAAAACTCATCTTTATATTTTGTTTTAAAATTGATTTTATATATATATATATATATATATATATATATATATATATATACACGCACACACACACACACACACATTTATCTGTATCTGTATTGAGTGCTCTGTCTGCATGTACACCTATATGCTTGACGGTGGTGAAACCCCAAGGGGTTGCTGGAAATTGAACTCAGGACCTCTAGAAGAGCAGTCAGCACTCTTTCCACTGTGCCAACTCTCCATCCCCCATTCAATTCTTACCACAATTTCTAACACCACACTTAGGATTAGTCAAATCCTAATTCTACAAATGCCATTAGCAAGCAGTATCCTCTCTGGCCTCACTGTCTTCCTCTGTAAAATAACCATAGCTTTCAGCTGTCAGTGTTGGCACATGCTTTTAATCCCAGCACTGAGGAGGCAGAGGCAGGAAGATCTCTGAGTTCAAGCCAGCCTGGTCTCCTAAACAAGTTCCAGGACAGGCAGTGCTACATAGAGAAACCTTATGGCAAAACACCAACTACTACAACAACAACAACAAACACACACACAAACACACTGAACAATCCACTTACACACACAAAAAAAATATAGCCTTAAAGTAAGAGTTGCCTGGGCAGACTAAGTGTTAAGAAATTTGCGGAATATATTGCCCCCATTCTACAATGAGGAAATGGAAGGAGATGGCAGAGGCAGTGTGTTAGAACCTGGAATCTCAGACAGGAATGGATCATATGGCCCCAGTCCCTGCAACCTGAAAGCCACCCTCCCAATAGTTGTACCCCAATCTGAGTCTAAGGCTTGCTCACAGCCACAGGTAGCTATCCTAGAGCCAGGGAACCAGAGAGAGCTGAACAGGAAAGGACACTTGCTGCCAAGTCTGATGATCTGAGTTTGGTCCCAGAACCCCAAGGAAAAGGTAGGAGAAAGAAAGCTGAGTCCACCAAGTTGTCTGTATGTGCCTCACTCCCACATCATACATGTATGCATATACAGGTGCACTCATGTGCATACACTAGGTAGAATCAATAAAATGCTTTTTTTTTCCCAGTTGATGGAAGGGACTTTATTTGATCTCAGGGTCACTCCAGCTATGACCTCATCTTCATTTGACCTTGGTTTGGGGGCGCAGGTTGTTGGTATGGCCCCACTTCTTGCAGCAGTCGACTGCACGAGGGTGCAGGCATGTGTAGCACTTGCAGCAGATCATCTTGTTACTTGTCCTTCTGGGCAAGCTGACACTGGCAGGGCTCAAGGATGCCACCTCGCAGACGCAGCACCAGGTACAAGGTGGAATGGTTCTGGATGTAGTAGTTGGAAAGGGTGCGTCCATCCTGCAGCTGTTTGCCGGCAAATACCAGCCTCTGCTGGTCAACTGGGATGCCTTCCTTGTCTTGGATCTTGACCTTGACATTCTTGATGGTGTCACTGGGCTCCACCTCAAAAGTGATGGTCTTGCCTGTCAGGGTCTTCACGAAGATCTGCATGTTTCCCTCTGCCAATTGGCCTCCTAGTGGAAGAGAAAATGAACTGTTTTAAAGGAAGAGCTCATACCAATATCCATGGTCAGGCCTGTGTCAAGGTGAGTCCTACCTCAGGTGAAGGATGAAGGAAGTCATTATCTTTGACTTTTTATTTTTTAACTTGGTATTTATTATCTATTATATGTAAATACACTGTAGCTGTTGTCTTCAGACACCCCAGAAGAGGGAGTCATCTTGTTATGGAAATTGTGAGCCTTCATGTGGTTGCTGGGATCTGAACTCAGGACCTTCAGAAGAGCAGTCATTGCCCCTAAGCACTCAGCCATCTCTCCAGCCCTTGACCTGTTCTTTATTGGCAGTCTCAGGATGTATTCCAGTCTAGCTGGGACTCAACATCCCCCTTGGCCTGTTCCTTCTGAGAGCCTGTTTTCTCCTCTGAAAAATGGACTCAGAGGGGATGACCCACCCCATCCTTTCTTCCCTAGTCAGCCCCTGGATGGAATATGCCAGTGCATAGGGTGTGTCAGCCTATCTGCATTCCTGCAAGAATCAGGGACTCACTGCTGCCCTATGACCAGCCTAGCTGATTCCTCTCCTGGTATCCTTCTCTCTCTCATCACTTAGCTTCTTTCTAAGCCCTCCCAACCCTGCCTAGATCTCCTGCAGGTATTTAGACCTGCCGAGCACCCAGACACCACCGAGAAGAAGCTGCCAGTAGGTTTGGGTGCTCCTGGTTGTTTGAGGCTCTCCTTTCACCCTCCCTGCTCCCTGGGACTTCCTTTTTTCCCTTTACAATCATTCTCACCTCTTCCATTTGCAGGGATGTAGACCAAGGAGACATTGGACCAAGTGTCTGCCCTTTCTTCCACTTACTTTTTTTTTTTTTTTAAGCTAGCTTACCTGAGGAACATCTCCAATGTGGTGTTTTGAGATGGCTTAGCTGTTAAGAGCACTGACTACTCTTACAGAAGTACTGATTTCAATTTCTAGCAACCACATGGTGGCTCAAAACCATGTGTAATGGTTTTTAATGCCTTCTTGTGGTGTTTCTAAAGACAGCTACAGTGTACTCATATACATGATATAAACAATATTTAAAAAAAAACATTTAATATGGGGATCTAGAGAAAGGACTAAAGGAGATTGAAGCCCCATAGACTTAAGAACACTATGAACCAAGCAGTGCTCCCAGAGCTCCCAGGGATTAAACCATCAACCAAGGAATACAAATGGGGGGACCCATGGCTCCAGCTGCATATGTAGCAGAGGATAGCCTTGTTGAACATCAATGAAAGGAGAGGCCCTTGGGCCTGAAAATGCTGGATACCCAGTGTAGGGGAATACCTGGATAGGGAATTGGGAATGGGTGGGTTGGTAAGCATGGAGAGGGAGAAGGGGATAGGGAATTTTCAGAGGGGAAACAAGGAAAGGGGATAGACAACATTTGAAACTTAAATAAAGAAAATATCTAAGAAAAAACATTTAATACCACTGGGGGAAATATTTAAGAATTGCACCATCCCACACTATACCCAGCTACTCTCTGCCCTTGGTCTCTCCTGCTCTAGGTTAGCCCCAAGGGGTGGTCTTCCCAGCTCTGGTTTGCTTTCCTCAGAGCCACTTTTACCTATTCAGCCATCTACCCCCTGTGGCAAGGTTGTCAGAAATCCCCTTAACACAGTAAATCAAATCTCTAGAAGCTTAGAAATAATCAGTCAGATTTATATATCAATACATTCTCAATTCACAAGATGACTACACCATCATTTCAGAGCCAGCTGATACTGATACAAGCTGCCCACCTAGATTAGACAAGTCACCCCAATGATTTTATCTTTTGTGATATTCATAGACACCTGTGGCTATTTAAGCCACTCAGGATCTGGATCATCTTCCTCTTCCTCCATTGTCCTGTCTCTGAAACTCTTAGCTCCACCTCCCCTTTCCCTGTCCAATCACAGGCTTCTGATTGTACTAAAAGTGAAATTAATTGAGGAAAAAAATTCTGCTACATAGTACCATACCCAGTCCTTTTAGGTTGCATTCAGTTCTTTATTTATAGCAGGAAAGCATTCTACCAATCCAGCTATGTACCCAGCCCTTCTCCTTTTCTGTGTCTATCAGATTTCCTCTCTATAGTCTAACTGGCCTGGAAATCACTATGTAGCACAGCCTGACCTTGAATTTGCAGTAATCCTCTTGCCTCAGTTTCCAGGTACTACCAAGCTACCATAACTCATTTGTATGTTATATAGTTGTTTGTCTGATTTAGTTTAGTTGTTACTAAATAGGACTAGAGAGATGGCTCACTGGTTGGAATACTTCATGCTGTGGGGCAGTGGTGGTGCACACCTTTAATCCCAACACTTGGGAAGCAGAGACAGTCAGATTTCTGAGTTTGATACCAGGCTGGTTTACAGAGTGAGTTCCAGGACAGCGAAGGCTATACAGAGAAACCCTGTCTCAAAAATAAATAAATAAACAAACAAAAAACAAACAAACAAATAAATAAATGCTTCATGCCTAGTGTGCGGGCTCATACATTTTAAACCCAGTACTCAGGAGGCAGAAGCTTACTGAATTCTGTTAGGTTGAGGCCATCCAGGTACATGATAGAACCCTATCTCAAAAATGAAATGAAGTATAACCAGGCATTGTTGACAAGTCTATAACCCCATCCCTTAGAAGATAGCTGAGGCAAGAGAATTGCTGTGAGTTCAAAGCCTCTCAGGCTACAAGGCAAGAGCCCATCTCAAAAACAAAAACAAACAAGTGGGTCTGGACCATACAGAATTTCATTTGCCTCTGCATCATGGTCCAAGTTGTTCCACTCCACACATCTAGATCCTCTCCCTCTCCCCCTACCTCTCCACCACCCTCTCCCTCTCTTTCCCTCCCCATCTTCCTTTATCCCTCCACCTCATCCCTCCTTCCATACATTTTTATTTGCTATGCCCGTAAGATCAGCTTCAATTTTTTTTTAAGATTTATTTCATGTATTATGTATGTACACTGTTGCTGTCTTCAGACACACCAGAAGAGGGCATCAGATCCTATTTCAGATGGTTGTGAGCCACCACATGGTTGCTGGGAATTAAACCCAGGACCACTGTTCTCTTAACTTTTGAGCCATCTCTCCAGGCCAGCATCAAATTCCTGATTCAAGAGGCCCTCCTGTCTCCACTTCCTAAGTGCACAGGAGAGAAGGCACTTACCACATCTTTTTCTTTCCTTTTATAGGAATGTATTCAATTTAAAGAAAGAGCTTTCTAGCTCACAAATCAAGACACAGCCCATTGTGATGGGGAAGACCAGAAAGTCAGAGCCTGGGCAGCTGGTTATGTTTGTGTTTCTAGTCAGAATATGAAAGCAATGTATTTAGGCTTCTCAGATGTAAAATTTCACTAAAGAGGGGCTGCCTAGCTGGCTTAATGGTCAATAGCACTGGCTGCTCTTCCAGAGAGGTACTGAGTTCAATTCCCAGCAACCAGGTATTAGTCAGGGTTCTCTAGAGTCACAGAACTTATGGCTTAGCCTCTATATAGTAAAAGAATTTGTTGATAACTTACAGTCAGCAGTCCAACTCCCAACAATGGTCAGCTGCAGCTGTGAATGGAAGTCCAAGGATCTAGCAGTTGCTCAGTCCAACAAGGCAGCAGGCTTGGGGAGAGAGAGAGTGAATCTTCCTTCTTCCAATGTCCTTATATGGGCTCCAGCAGAAGGTGTAGCCCAGATTACAGGTGTGTGCCACCATACCGTTAATCCCAGATGACCTTGGAATTCAGAGATCACCCTCCCTTAATCTTCTGGTACTCATAGCCACTATGCCTTAAGATCTCCATACCAAGATCCAGGCCAGAAACTTCTCTCTCCAGCCTCCAGAACGAATCACTGGGGAGCCTTCCATTTCTGGATTGTAGTTCATTCCAGATACAGTCAAGTTGACAACCAGGAATAGCCACTACAAACCACATGGTGGCTTATGACCATCTATAAGGGCATCTGATGCCCTCTTATAGCATGCAGTTGTGCATGCAGCAAAGAACCCACACTTGAGAGAGAGAGAAAGATAGAGAGAATGAGAGGAAGTGGGAGAGCAAGAGAGAGAGAGAGAGAATGAGAGGAAGTAGGAGAGGGAGAGAAAGACAGAGTAAGAGAGAGAAATGAGAACATATTTTTAAAAAGATTGACTTATTTATTATGGATACAGCTTTCTGCCTGCATGTATCCTGCAGGGCACAAAGGCATAAGACTCATCATGGGTGGTTGTGATCCACCATGTGTTTGCTGCGAATTGAACTCAGGACCTCTGGAACCCCAGACAGGTCTCTTAAACTCTGAGCCATCTCTTCAGCCAAAGAAGATTTATTTACAAAAAAAAAACAAAACCATACTGAAGTTAAAATTTGCCAACATGTAGCCAAAATGGGCAGCTCTCTTCAGGCAAAGAACATTTATTTAAAAAAAAAAAACATACTGAAGTTAAATTTTGCCAGCATTTAGGCAAAATGGGCAGCCTGGTCAACACAATGAGTTCCAGGGTAGCCAGGCTGCACAGAGAAGCCCTGCCTCCAAAGGAAAAAAAAAACCCACAAAATTTATTTGTAAAAATTATGATTGTATTGGCTAATATTATGTCAACTGAACACAGAATTTCTCTGAAAGGAGTAAATTTCCCTGAGAAAAAATGCAGCCAGGTAGTGGTAGCACAAGCCTTTAATCCTAGCACTTGGGAGGCCAACGCAGGTAGATTTCTGTGTTCCCTGCCAGCCTGGTCAACAAAGTGAGTTCCAGGACAGCCAGGATGTGCAAGAAACCCTGTATTGAAAGAACCAAAAGAAAAAAATCCTCTTTAAGATCCTGCTTGAGGGCATTTTTAAATTAATTTTCTTACTATTTTCTTATTAGTGATTAATGGAGGGGGGCCCTGTCTGTTATGGGTGGTGCCATCCCTGGCACAAATTCCTGGGTTCTATAAGAAAACAGATCCAGGCCTGGTGGGAAACACCTTTAATTCCAGCACTCAAGAGGCAGAGGCAGGGGGGCTGGTGAGATGGCTCAGTGATTAAGAGCACTGACTGCTCTTCCAAAGGTCTTGAGTTCAATTCCCAGCAGCCGCATGGTGGCTCACAACCATCTGTAAGGAAATCTGATGGCCTCTTTTGGAGTGTCTGAAGATAGGTACAGTGTACTTACATATAATAAATAAATAAATATTTTTAAAAAAAAAAGAGGCAGAGGCTGGCAGATCTCTTAGTTCAAAGCCAGCCTGGTCTACAGAGTAAGTTCCATGACATAGAGAAAACCTGTCTCAGAAAACCAGAAAGGAAGAAGGAAAGAAAGAAAGAAAGAAAGAAAGAAAGAAAGAAAGAAAGAAAGAAAGAAAGAAAGGAAGGAAGAAAGAAAGAGAAAAGAAAGAAAAAGAAAAAAGAAAACAGGTTGAGCCAGCCATGAGGAGGAAGCCAGTAAACAGCATCTCTCCAGGGACCCTGCATCAGCTCCTGCCTCCAAGTTCCTGCCCTGCTTGAGCTCATGCCCTCACTGCTCTTGGTGATGAACTGTTTGTTATATGGGACTGTGAGGAAGAGGAACCCTCTCCTCCCCAAGGCCCTTTTGGTCATAGTGTTTCATCACAGCAATAGTGACCCTGACTAAGATGGGGATGTAGCTCAGTTGGTAGAGAGCTCACCTAGCAGGCCCTGAGTTCTGAATTTGATCCCTCATGCTGTGCACAGTGTGTGTCTTGGTGGTGGTGCATGCTTACAGTCCTGCAGCAGGGAGGTCGCTGAAGGCAGATCAAGAGGGAAGTTGGGCAGGCTGTCTGGAGAAACCTGTGTTAAAAGACTGGCCTTGTTGTTGCAGAAAGAAAAACAGGAGTGAAGCAGTCCAGAAAGGCAAGCTCTTTCTGTGAAATGGGTACACTGTGGTGGCCACTGGCTTTCATCTCCACTGCAAGGGGGAATGTGGCATTTCCTGAGAGTCTAATCCTGGTTGACTTCTTTGGAAAGCTGTGGAAAGGAGATGAAGGAGCTGACAGGGTGAGACCTGTCAGGGACGCCTGGCTGTCCCAATGCAGCTCTTCCTTTGTGTAAATGAAGGGTTTGCCCTCTTGTTTGATTTTTCCCCCTAATTTTTATGTGCATAGGTATTTTGTGTGCCTGTTTGTCTTCTTACTACATTGTGACCAATGAGGCTGAAAGAGGGTGTCAGGTTCCCTTTAAGTGGAGTTACAGTGCCACCATGTAGACACAGGGAATCAGGTCTCATCTCTCCAGCCCTGGGAATTGCAATCTTTTCATCTCCTCCACCTGGTAAAACCCTTGTTCATACAAGGCATGGAGAGATGGTGCAGTGGTTCAGAGCACTGGCCTCTCTCTTCCAGTGCTCTTCCAGGGAACTTGAGTTCAGTTCCCAGAGACCACTTCAGTCAGCTGACAACTACCTGCAACTCTACTTCCAAAGGATCCCATGCTGTCTTCTGGTGTGAAGGGCACCTACATATATTTGGAAGGTGTGGGTTCATGCACACATTCACAGACACACATCACTCATAGTAGACATAAATCTTAAAAATAATAAATTTTTGGCAGAAAAGCTTACAGAGTGGGAGGGTATGTTGTATATTAGTCCTTGGTAGGCTAGCGAATTTTTTCTTTGTTTGTTTGTTTGATTGATTTTTGTTTTGTTTTGTTTTTGCGACATGGTTTCTCTGTTTTGTCCTGGTTGTCCTGGAACTCACTCTGTAGACCATGCTGGACTGAAACTCAGAAGTCTGCCTGTCTCTGCCTCCCAAGTTCTGGGATTAGAGGCATTACTGACTGACTAGCTAGCCAAATTTTTAAAACAGTTCTGTACCAGGAGCATGCCTTCAATCCTGGTACTCAGGAGGCAGAGGCTGGAGGATATTTGCGTTTGAGGTCAGCCTGGTCTACAGAGGTTGTTCTGGGCTCTTCAGAGATATACAGAGAAATTTTGCCTCCAAAAAACTAAATAAATAAATAAATAAATAAATAAATAAATGGAAAAGGAAAAGAAAAAGAAGAAAGTTTGAGCTGGGCTATAGGTAAATGTTGGGTTTGAAGCCCAGGACAAAAGGCTGAGGTGTCTAACTATCAAAGCAGACCTGCCTGCTGTATTTTCCTTCCTCCCTCAGAAGTTGTAGTTACTCACTCTTTCTACCTTCATGGCTATTGGCTGCTGCAACTGCTCTCCCCTCTTGTCCTCTCCACTCCCTGCTCTCCTCACATGGTACAGCTTAAGTCAGCTCATGTCCACACTGGGCTCTCCCAGACATCCCTACCCCTCTATGCTTGCCCACATAACTAAAGTAAACCTTCTCCTCCCTCATACTTAGGGAATGTAAGTATCATTTCTTTTTTTTTTTCACCAATCATGTTTTCTTTCCTTTTTATTTATTCGTCTTCCTTCATTTCTTCTCCTTTTGATTCTTTAAACACCTGTTACAGCAGCAGGTATGGAGGCTGAGGAAGACCAGGAATTCAAGAGCAACTTAGGTTATATAGTAGGATAGCAACACCTATCTCAGAAACAAAAGCATAGGCCAGGTGTAGTGACAGGTGTGATAGCACACATCTTTAATCCCATCATCAGTCCAGAGGCTGCCCTGTGAGTCTGATCTATGTAGTAAATTCTAGACCTGTCAGGACTACCCAGTGAAATACTATCAAAAATAAGGACTAGGTCAATAAATACATTATAAAAAATAAAACTCATCTTTTTATTTGGTTTTAAAATTGATTTTATATATATATATATATATATATATATATATATATATATACACGCACACACACACACACACACATTTATCTGTATCTGTATTGAGTGCTCTGTCTGCATGTACACCTATATGCTTGACGGTGGTGAAACCCCAAGGGGTTGCTGGAAATTGAACTCAGGACCTCTAGAAGAGCAGTCAGCACTCTTTCCACTGTGCCAACTCTCCATCCCCCATTCAATTCTTACCACAATTTCTAACACCACACTTAGGATTAGTCAAATCCTAATTCTACAAATGCCATTAGCAAGCAGTATCCTCTCTGGCCTCACTGTCTTCCTCTGTAAAATAACCATAGCTTTCAGCTGTCAGTGTTGGCACATGCTTTTAATCCCAGCACTGAGGAGGCAGAGGCAGGAAGATCTCTGAGTTCAAGCCAGCCTGGTCTCCTAAACAAGTTCCAGGACAGGCAGTGCTACATAGAGAAACCTTATGGCAAAACAGCAACTACTACAACAACAACAACAAACACACACACAAACACACTGAACAATCCACTTACACACACAAAAAAAATATAGCCTTAAAGTAAGAGTTGCCTGGGCAGACTAAGTGTTAAGAAATTTGCGGAATATATTGCCCCCATTCTACAATGAGGAAATGGAAGGAGATGGCAGAGGCAGTGTGTTAGAACCTGGAATCTCAGACAGGAATGGATCATATGGGCCCAGTCCCTGCAACCTGAAAGCCACCCTCCCAATAGTTGTACCCCAATCTGAGTCTAAGGCTTGCTCACAGCCACAGGTAGCTATCCTAGAGCCAGGGAACCAGAGAGAGCTGAACAGGAAAGGACACTTGCTGCCAAGTCTGATGATCTGAGTTTGGTCCCAGAACCCCAAGGAAAAGGTAGGAGAAAGAAAGCTGAGTCCACCAAGTTGTCTGTATGTGCCTCACTCCCACATCATACATGTATGCATATACAGGTGCACTCATGTGCATACACTAGGTAGAATCAATAAAATGCTTTTTTTTTCCCAGTTGATGGAAGGGACTTTATTTGATCTCAGGGTCACTCCAGCTATGACCTCATCTTCATTTGACCTTGTTTTGGGGGCGCAGGTTGTTGGTATGGCCCCACTTCTTGCAACAGTCGACTGCACGAGGGTGCAGGCATGTGTAGCACTTGCAGCAGATCATCTTGTTACTTGTCCTTCTGGGCAAGCTGACACTGGCAGGGCTCAAGGATGCCACCTCGCAGACGCAGCACCAGGTACAAGGTGGAATGGTTCTGGATGTAGTAGTTGGAAAGGGTGCGTCCATCCTGCAGCTGTTTGCCGGCAAATACCAGCCTCTGCTGGTCAACTGGGATGCCTTCCTTGTCTTGGATCTTGACCTTGACATTCTTGATGGTGTCACTGGGCTCCACCTCAAAAGTGATGGTCTTGCCTGTCAGGGTCTTCACGAAGATCTGCATGTTTCCCTCTGCCAATTGGCCTCCTAGTGGAAGAGAAAATGAACTGTTTTAAAGGAAGAGCTCATACCAATATCCATGGTCAGGCCTGTGTCAAGGTGAGTCCTACCTCAGGTGAAGGATGAAGGAAGTCATTATCTTTGACTTTTTATTTTTTAACTTGGTATTTATTATCTATTATATGTAAATACACTGTAGCTGTTGTCTTCAGACACCCCAGAAGAGGGAGTCATCTTGTTATGGAAATTGTGAGCCTTCATGTGGTTGCTGGGATCTGAACTCAGGACCTTCAGAAGAGCAGTCATTGCCCCTAAGCACTCAGCCATCTCTCCAGCCCTTGACCTGTTCTTTATTGGCAGTCTCAGGATGTATTCCAGTCTAGCTGGGACTCAACATCCCCCTTGGCCTGTTCCTTCTGAGAGCCTGTTTTCTCCTCTGAAAAATGGACTCAGAGGGGATGACCCACCCCATCCTTTCTTCCCTAGTCAGCCCCTGGATGGAATATGCCAGTGCATAGGGTGTGTCAGCCTATCTGCATTCCTGCAAGAATCAGGGACTCACTGCTGCCCTATGACCAGCCTAGCTGATTCCTCTCCTGGTATCCTTCTCTCTCTCATCACTTAGCTTCTTTCTAAGCCCTCCCAACCCTGCCTAGATCTCCTGCAGGTATTTAGACCTGCCGAGCACCCAGACACCACCGAGAAGAAGCTGCCAGTAGGTTTGGGTGCTCCTGGTTGTTTGAGGCTCTCCTTTCACCCTCCCTGCTCCCTGGGACTTCCTTTTTTCCCTTTACAATCATTCTCACCTCTTCCATTTGCAGGGATGTAGACCAAGGAGACATTGGACCAAGTGTCTGCCCTTTCTTCCACTTACTTTTTTTTTTTTTTTTAAGCTAGCTTACCTGAGGAACATCTCCAATGAGGTGTTTTGAGATGGCTTAGCTGTTAAGAGCACTGACTACTCTTACAGAAGTACTGATTTCAATTTCTAGCAACCACATGGTGGCTCAAAACCATGTGTAATGGTTTTTAATGCCTTCTTGTGGTGTTTCTAAAGACAGCTACAGTGTACTCATATACATGATATAAACAATATTTTAAAAAAAACATTTAATATGGGGATCTAGAGAAAGGACTAAAGGAGATTGAAGCCACATAGACTTAAGAACACTATGAACCAAGCAGTGCTCCCAGAGCTCCCAGGGATTAAACCATCAACCAAAGAATACAAATGGAGGGACCCATGGCTCCAGCTGCATATGTAGCAGAGGATAGCCTTGTTGAACATCAATGAAAGGAGAGGCCCTTGGGCCTGAAAATGCTGGATACCCAGTGTAGGGGAATACCTGGATAGGGAATTGGGAATGGGTGGGTTGGTAAGCATGGAGAGGGAGAAGGGGATAGGGAATTTTCAGAGGGGAAACAAGGAAAGGGGATAGACAACATTTGAAACTTAAATAAAGAAAATATCTAAGAAAAAACATTTAATACCACTGGGGGAAATATTTAAGAATTGCACCATCCCACACTATACCCAGCTACTCTCTGCCCTTGGTCTCTCCTGCTCTAGGTTAGCCCCAAGGGGTGGTCTTCCCAGCTCTGGTTTGCTTTCCTCAGAGCCACTTTTACCTATTCAGCCATCTACCCCCTGTGGCAAGGTTGTCAGAAATCCCCTTAACACAGTAAATCAAATCTCTAGAAGCTTAGAAATAATCAGTCAGATTTATATATCAATACATTCTCAATTCACAAGATGACTACACCATCATTTCAGAGCCAGCTGATACTGATACAAGCTGCCCACCTAGATTAGACAAGTCACCCCAATGATTTTATCTTTTGTGATATTCATAGACACCTGTGGCTATTTAAGCCACTCAGGATCTGGATCATCTTCCTCTTCCTCCATTGTCCTGTCTCTGAAACTCTTAGCTCCACCTCCCCTTTCCCTGTCCAATCACAGGCTTCTGATTGTACTAAAAGTGAAATTAATTGAGGAAAAAAATTCTGCTACATAGTACCATACCCAGTCCTTTTAGGTTGCATTCAGTTCTTTATTTATAGCAGGAAAGCATTCTACCAATCCAGCTATGTACCCAGCCCTTCTCCTTTTCTGTGTCTATCAGATTTCCTCTCTATAGTCTAACTGGCCTGGAAATCACTATGTAGCACAGCCTGACCTTGAATTTGCAGTAATCCTCTTGCCTCAGTTTCCAGGTACTACCAAGCTACCATAACTCATTTGTATGTTATATAGTTGTTTGTCTGATTTAGTTTAGTTGTTACTAAATAGGACTAGAGAGATGGCTCACTGGTTGGAATACTTCATGCTGTGGGGCAGTGGTGGTGCACACCTTTAATCCCAACACTTGGGAAGCAGAGACAGTCAGATTTCTGAGTTTGATACCAGGCTGGTTTACAGAGTGAGTTCCAGGACAGCGAAGGCTATACAGAGAAACCCTGTCTCAAAAATAAATAAATAAACAAACAAAAAACAAACAAACAAATAAATAAATGCTTCATGCCTAGTGTGCGGGCTCATACATTTTAAACCCAGTACTCAGGAGGCAGAAGCTTACTGAATTCTGTTAGGTTGAGGCCATCCAGGTACATGATAGAACCCTATCTCAAAAATGAAATGAAGTATAACCAGGCATTGTTGACAAGTCTATAACCCCATCCCTTAGAAGATAGCTGAGGCAAGAGAATTGCTGTGAGTTCAAAGCCTCTCAGGCTACAAGGCAAGAGCCCATCTCAAAAACAAAAACAAACAAGTGGGTCTGGACCATACAGAATTTCATTTGCCTCTGCATCATGGTCCAAGTTGTTCCACTCCACACATCTAGATCCTCTCCCTCTCCCCCTACCTCTCCACCACCCTCTCCCTCTCTTTCCCTCCCCATCTTCCTTTATCCCTCCACCTCATCCCTCCTTCCATACATTTTTATTTGCTATGCCCGTAAGATCAGCTTCAATTTTTTTTTAAGATTTATTTCATGTATTATGTATGTACACTGTTGCTGTCTTCAGACACACCAGAAGAGGGCATCAGATCCTATTTCAGATGGTTGTGAGCCACCACATGGTTGCTGGGAATTAAACCCAGGACCACTGTTCTCTTAACTTTTGAGCCATCTCTCCAGGCCAGCATCAAATTCCTGATTCAAGAGGCCCTCCTGTCTCCACTTCCTAAGTGCACAGGAGAGAAGGCACTTACCACATCTTTTTCTTTCCTTTTATAGGAATGTATTCAATTTAAAGAAAGAGCTTTCTAGCTCACAAATCAAGACACAGCCCATTGTGATGGGGAAGACCAGAAAGTCAGAGCCTGGGCAGCTGGTTATGTTTGTGTTTCTAGTCAGAATATGAAAGCAATGTATTTAGGCTTCTCAGATGTAAAATTTCACTAAAGAGGGGCTGCCTAGCTGGCTTAATGGTCAATAGCACTGGCTGCTCTTCCAGAGAGGTACTGAGTTCAATTCCCAGCAACCAGGTATTAGTCAGGGTTCTCTAGAGTCACAGAACTTATGGCTTAGCCTCTATATAGTAAAAGAATTTGTTGATAACTTACAGTCAGCAGTCCAACTCCCAACAATGGTCAGCTGCAGCTGTGAATGGAAGTCCAAGGATCTAGCAGTTGCTCAGTCCAACAAGGCAGCAGGCTTGGGGAGAGAGAGAGTGAATCTTCCTTCTTCCAATGTCCTTATATGGGCTCCAGCAGAAGGTGTAGCCCAGATTACAGGTGTGTGCCACCATACCGTTAATCCCAGATGACCTTGGAATTCAGAGATCACCCTCCCTTAATCTTCTGGTACTCATAGCCACTATGCCTTAAGATCTCCATACCAAGATCCAGGCCAGAAACTTCTCTCTCCAGCCTCCAGAACGAATCACTGGGGAGCCTTCCATTTCTGGATTGTAGTTCATTCCAGATACAGTCAAGTTGACAACCAGGAATAGCCACTACAAACCACATGGTGGCTTATGACCATCTATAAGGGCATCTGATGCCCTCTTATAGCATGCAGTTGTGCATGCAGCAAAGAACCCACACTTGAGAGAGAGAGAAAGATAGAGAGAATGAGAGGAAGTGGGAGAGCAAGAGAGAGAGAGAGAGAATGAGAGGAAGTAGGAGAGGGAGAGAAAGACAGAGTAAGAGAGAGAAATGAGAACATATTTTTAAAAAGATTGACTTATTTATTATGGATACAGCTTTCTGCCTGCATGTATCCTGCAGGGCACAAAGGCATAAGACTCATCATGGGTGGTTGTGATCCACCATGTGTTTGCTGCGAATTGAACTCAGGACCTCTGGAACCCCAGACAGGTCTCTTAAACTCTGAGCCATCTCTTCAGCCAAAGAAGATTTATTTACAAAAAAAAAACAAAACCATACTGAAGTTAAAATTTGCCAACATGTAGCCAAAATGGGCAGCTCTCTTCAGGCAAAGAACATTTATTTAAAAAAAAAAAACATACTGAAGTTAAATTTTGCCAGCATTTAGGCAAAATGGGCAGCCTGGTCAACACAATGAGTTCCAGGGTAGCCAGGCTGCACAGAGAAGCCCTGCCTCCAAAGGAAAAAAAAAACCCACAAAATTTATTTGTAAAAATTATGATTGTATTGGCTAATATTATGTCAACTGAACACAGAATTTCTCTGAAAGGAGTAAATTTCCCTGAGAAAAAATGCAGCCAGGTAGTGGTAGCACAAGCCTTTAATCCTAGCACTTGGGAGGCCAACGCAGGTAGATTTCTGTGTTCCCTGCCAGCCTGGTCAACAAAGTGAGTTCCAGGACAGCCAGGATGTGCAAGAAACCCTGTATTGAAAGAACCAAAAGAAAAAAATCCTCTTTAAGATCCTGCTTGAGGGCATTTTTAAATTAATTTTCTTACTATTTTCTTATTAGTGATTAATGGAGGGGGGCCCTGTCTGTTATGGGTGGTGCCATCCCTGGCACAAATTCCTGGGTTCTATAAGAAAACAGATCCAGGCCTGGTGGGAAACACCTTTAATTCCAGCACTCAAGAGGCAGAGGCAGGGGGGCTGGTGAGATGGCTCAGTGATTAAGAGCACTGACTGCTCTTCCAAAGGTCTTGAGTTCAATTCCCAGCAGCCGCATGGTGGCTCACAACCATCTGTAAGGAAATCTGATGGCCTCTTTTGGAGTGTCTGAAGATAGGTACAGTGTACTTACATATAATAAATAAATAAATATTTTTAAAAAAAAAAGAGGCAGAGGCTGGCAGATCTCTTAGTTCAAAGCCAGCCTGGTCTACAGAGTAAGTTCCATGACATAGAGAAAACCTGTCTCAGAAAACCAGAAAGGAAGAAGGAAAGAAAGAAAGAAAGAAAGAAAGAAAGAAAGAAAGAAAGAAAGAAAGAAAGAAAGGAAGGAAGAAAGAAAGAGAAAAGAAAGAAAAAGAAAAAAGAAAACAGGTTGAGCCAGCCATGAGGAGGAAGCCAGTAAACAGCATCTCTCCAGGGACCCTGCATCAGCTCCTGCCTCCAAGTTCCTGCCCTGCTTGAGCTCATGCCCTCACTGCTCTTGGTGATGAACTGTTTGTTATATGGGACTGTGAGGAAGAGGAACCCTCTCCTCCCCAAGGCCCTTTTGGTCATAGTGTTTCATCACAGCAATAGTGACCCTGACTAAGATGGGGATGTAGCTCAGTTGGTAGAGAGCTCACCTAGCAGGCCCTGAGTTCTGAATTTGATCCCTCATGCTGTGCACAGTGTGTGTCTTGGTGGTGGTGCATGCTTACAGTCCTGCAGCAGGGAGGTCGCTGAAGGCAGATCAAGAGGGAAGTTGGGCAGGCTGTCTGGAGAAACCTGTGTTAAAAGACTGGCCTTGTTGTTGCAGAAAGAAAAACAGGAGTGAAGCAGTCCAGAAAGGCAAGCTCTTTCTGTGAAATGGGTACACTGTGGTGGCCACTGGCTTTCATCTCCACTGCAAGGGGGAATGTGGCATTTCCTGAGAGTCTAATCCTGGTTGACTTCTTTGGAAAGCTGTGGAAAGGAGATGAAGGAGCTGACAGGGTGAGACCTGTCAGGGACGCCTGGCTGTCCCAATGCAGCTCTTCCTTTGTGTAAATGAAGGGTTTGCCCTCTTGTTTGATTTTTCCCCCTAATTTTTATGTGCATAGGTATTTTGTGTGCCTGTTTGTCTTCTTACTACATTGTGACCAATGAGGCTGAAAGAGGGTGTCAGGTTCCCTTTAAGTGGAGTTACAGTGCCACCATGTAGACACAGGGAATCAGGTCTCATCTCTCCAGCCCTGGGAATTGCAATCTTTTCATCTCCTCCACCTGGTAAAACCCTTGTTCATACAAGGCATGGAGAGATGGTGCAGTGGTTCAGAGCACTGGCCTCTCTCTTCCAGTGCTCTTCCAGGGAACTTGAGTTCAGTTCCCAGAGACCACTTCAGTCAGCTGACAACTACCTGCAACTCTACTTCCAAAGGATCCCATGCTGTCTTCTGGTGTGAAGGGCACCTACATATATTTGGAAGGTGTGGGTTCATGCACACATTCACAGACACACATCACTCATAGTAGACATAAATCTTAAAAATAATAAATTTTTGGCAGAAAAGCTTACAGAGTGGGAGGGTATGTTGTATATTAGTCCTTGGTAGGCTAGCGAATTTTTTCTTTGTTTGTTTGTTTGATTGATTTTTGTTTTGTTTTGTTTTTGCGACATGGTTTCTCTGTTTTGTCCTGGTTGTCCTGGAACTCACTCTGTAGACCATGCTGGACTGAAACTCAGAAGTCTGCCTGTCTCTGCCTCCCAAGTTCTGGGATTAGAGGCATTACTGACTGACTAGCTAGCCAAATTTTTAAAACAGTTCTGTACCAGGAGCATGCCTTCAATCCTGGTACTCAGGAGGCAGAGGCTGGAGGATATTTGCGTTTGAGGTCAGCCTGGTCTACAGAGGTTGTTCTGGGCTCTTCAGAGATATACAGAGAAATTTTGCCTCCAAAAAACTAAATAAATAAATAAATAAATAAATAAATAAATGGAAAAGGAAAAGAAAAAGAAGAAAGTTTGAGCTGGGCTATAGGTAAATGTTGGGTTTGAAGCCCAGGACAAAAGGCTGAGGTGTCTAACTATCAAAGCAGACCTGCCTGCTGTATTTTCCTTCCTCCCTCAGAAGTTGTAGTTACTCACTCTTTCTACCTTCATGGCTATTGGCTGCTGCAACTGCTCTCCCCTCTTGTCCTCTCCACTCCCTGCTCTCCTCACATGGTACAGCTTAAGTCAGCTCATGTCCACACTGGGCTCTCCCAGACATCCCTACCCCTCTATGCTTGCCCACATAACTAAAGTAAACCTTCTCCTCCCTCATACTTAGGGAATGTAAGTATCATTTCTTTTTTTTTTTCACCAATCATGTTTTCTTTCCTTTTTATTTATTCGTCTTCCTTCATTTCTTCTCCTTTTGATTCTTTAAACACCTGTTACAGCAGCAGGTATGGAGGCTGAGGAAGACCAGGAATTCAAGAGCAACTTAGGTTATATAGTAGGATAGCAACACCTATCTCAGAAACAAAAGCATAGGCCAGGTGTAGTGACAGGTGTGATAGCACACATCTTTAATCCCATCATCAGTCCAGAGGCTGCCCTGTGAGTCTGATCTATGTAGTAAATTCTAGACCTGTCAGGACTACCCAGTGAAATACTATCAAAAATAAGGACTAGGTCAATAAATACATTATAAAAAATAAAACTCATCTTTTTATTTGGTTTTAAAATTGATTTTATATATATATATATATATATATATATATATATATATATACACGCACACACACACACACACACATTTATCTGTATCTGTATTGAGTGCTCTGTCTGCATGTACACCTATATGCTTGACGGTGGTGAAACCCCAAGGGGTTGCTGGAAATTGAACTCAGGACCTCTAGAAGAGCAGTCAGCACTCTTTCCACTGTGCCAACTCTCCATCCCCCATTCAATTCTTACCACAATTTCTAACACCACACTTAGGATTAGTCAAATCCTAATTCTACAAATGCCATTAGCAAGCAGTATCCTCTCTGGCCTCACTGTCTTCCTCTGTAAAATAACCATAGCTTTCAGCTGTCAGTGTTGGCACATGCTTTTAATCCCAGCACTGAGGAGGCAGAGGCAGGAAGATCTCTGAGTTCAAGCCAGCCTGGTCTCCTAAACAAGTTCCAGGACAGGCAGTGCTACATAGAGAAACCTTATGGCAAAACAGCAACTACTACAACAACAACAACAAACACACACACAAACACACTGAACAATCCACTTACACACACAAAAAAAATATAGCCTTAAAGTAAGAGTTGCCTGGGCAGACTAAGTGTTAAGAAATTTGCGGAATATATTGCCCCCATTCTACAATGAGGAAATGGAAGGAGATGGCAGAGGCAGTGTGTTAGAACCTGGAATCTCAGACAGGAATGGATCATATGGGCCCAGTCCCTGCAACCTGAAAGCCACCCTCCCAATAGTTGTACCCCAATCTGAGTCTAAGGCTTGCTCACAGCCACAGGTAGCTATCCTAGAGCCAGGGAACCAGAGAGAGCTGAACAGGAAAGGACACTTGCTGCCAAGTCTGATGATCTGAGTTTGGTCCCAGAACCCCAAGGAAAAGGTAGGAGAAAGAAAGCTGAGTCCACCAAGTTGTCTGTATGTGCCTCACTCCCACATCATACATGTATGCATATACAGGTGCACTCATGTGCATACACTAGGTAGAATCAATAAAATGCTTTTTTTTTCCCAGTTGATGGAAGGGACTTTATTTGATCTCAGGGTCACTCCAGCTATGACCTCATCTTCATTTGACCTTGTTTTGGGGGCGCAGGTTGTTGGTATGGCCCCACTTCTTGCAACAGTCGACTGCACGAGGGTGCAGGCATGTGTAGCACTTGCAGCAGATCATCTTGTTACTTGTCCTTCTGGGCAAGCTGACACTGGCAGGGCTCAAGGATGCCACCTCGCAGACGCAGCACCAGGTACAAGGTGGAATGGTTCTGGATGTAGTAGTTGGAAAGGGTGCGTCCATCCTGCAGCTGTTTGCCGGCAAATACCAGCCTCTGCTGGTCAACTGGGATGCCTTCCTTGTCTTGGATCTTGACCTTGACATTCTTGATGGTGTCACTGGGCTCGACCTCAAAAGTGATGGTCTTGCCTGTCAGGGTCTTCACGAAGATCTGCATGTTGGCCTCTGCCAATTGGCCTCCTAGTGGAAGAGAAAATGAACTGTTTTAAAGGAAGAGCTCATACCAATATCCATGGTCAGGCCTGTGTCAAGGTGAGTCCTACCTCAGGTGAAGGATGAAGGAAGTCATTATCTTTGACTTTTTATTTTTTAACTTGTATTTATTATCTATTATATGTAAATACACTGTAGCTGTTGTCTTCAGACACCCCAGAAGAGGGAGTCATCTTGTTATGGAAATTGTGAGCCTTCATGTGGTTGCTGGGATCTGAACTCAGGACCTTCAGAAGAGCAGTCATTGCCCCTAAGCACTCAGCCATCTCTCCAGCCCTTGACCTGTTCTTTATTGGCAGTCTCAGGATGTATTCCAGTCTAGCTGGGACTCAACATCCCCCTTGGCCTGTTCCTTCTGAGAGCCTGTTTTCTCCTCTGAAAAATGGACTCAGAGGGGATGACCCACCCCATCCTTTCTTCCCTAGTCAGCCCCTGGATGGAATATGCCAGTGCATAGGGTGTGTCAGCCTATCTGCATTCCTGCAAGAATCAGGGACTCACTGCTGCCCTATGACCAGCCTAGCTGATTCCTCTCCTGGTATCCTTCTCTCTCTCATCACTTAGCTTCTTTCTAAGCCCTCCCAACCCTGCCTAGATCTCCTGCAGGTATTTAGACCTGCCGAGCACCCAGACACCACCGAGAAGAAGCTGCCAGTAGGTTTGGGTGCTCCTGGTTGTTTGAGGCTCTCCTTTCACCCTCCCTGCTCCCTGGGACTTCCTTTTTTCCCTTTACAATCATTCTCACCTCTTCCATTTGCAGGGATGTAGACCAAGGAGACATTGGACCAAGTGTCTGCCCTTTGCTTCCACTTACTTTTTTTTTTTTTTTTAAGCTAGCTTACCTGAGGAACATCTCCAATGTGGTGTTTTGAGATGGCTTAGCTGTTAAGAGCACTGACTACTCTTACAGAAGTACTGATTTCAATTTCTAGCAACCACATGGTGGCTCAAAACCATGTGTAATGGTTTTTAATGCCTTCTTGTGGTGTTTCTAAAGACAGCTACAGTGTACTCATATACATGATATAAACAATATTTTAAAAAAAACATTTAATATGGGGATCTAGAGAAAGGACTAAAGGAGATTGAAGCCCCATAGACTTAAGAACACTATGAACCAAGCAGTGCTCCCAGAGCTCCCAGGGATTAAACCATCAACCAAAGAATACAAATGGAGGGACCCATGGCTCCAGCTGCATATGTAGCAGAGGATAGCCTTGTTGAACATCAATGAAAGGAGAGGCCCTTGGGCCTGAAAATGCTGGATACCCAGTGTAGGGGAATACCTGGATAGGGAATTGGGAATGGGTGGGTTGGTAAGCATGGAGAGGGAGAAGGGGATAGGGAATTTTCAGAGGGGAAACAAGGAAAGGGGATAGACAACATTTGAAACTTAAATAAAGAAAATATCTAAGAAAAAACATTTAATACCACTGGGGGAAATATTTAAGAATTGCACCATCCCACACTATACCCAGCTACTCTCTGCCCTTGGTCTCTCCTGCTCTAGGTTAGCCCCAAGGGGTGGTCTTCCCAGCTCTGGTTTGCTTTCCTCAGAGCCACTTTTACCTATTCAGCCATCTACCCCCTGTGGCAAGGTTGTCAGAAATCCCCTTAACACAGTAAATCAAATCTCTAGAAGCTTAGAAATAATCAGTCAGATTTATATATCAATACATTCTCAATTCACAAGATGACTACACCATCATTTCAGAGCCAGCTGATACTGATACAAGCTGCCCACCTAGATTAGACAAGTCACCCCAATGATTTTATCTTTTGTGATATTCATAGACACCTGTGGCTATTTAAGCCACTCAGGATCTGGATCATCTTCCTCTTCCTCCATTGTCCTGTCTCTGAAACTCTTAGCTCCACCTCCCCTTTCCCTGTCCAATCACAGGCTTCTGATTGTACTAAAAGTGAAATTAATTGAGGAAAAAAATTCTGCTACATAGTACCATACCCAGTCCTTTTAGGTTGCATTCAGTTCTTTATTTATAGCAGGAAAGCATTCTACCAATCCAGCTATGTACCCAGCCCTTCTCCTTTTCTGTGTCTATCAGATTTCCTCTCTATAGTCTAACTGGCCTGGAAATCACTATGTAGCACAGCCTGACCTTGAATTTGCAGTAATCCTCTTGCCTCAGTTTCCAGGTACTACCAAGCTACCATAACTCATTTGTATGTTATATAGTTGTTTGTCTGATTTAGTTTAGTTGTTACTAAATAGGACTAGAGAGATGGCTCACTGGTTGGAATACTTCATGCTGTGGGGCAGTGGTGGTGCACACCTTTAATCCCAACACTTGGGAAGCAGAGACAGTCAGATTTCTGAGTTTGATACCAGGCTGGTTTACAGAGTGAGTTCCAGGACAGCGAAGGCTATACAGAGAAACCCTGTCTCAAAAATAAATAAATAAACAAACAAAAAACAAACAAACAAATAAATAAATGCTTCATGCCTAGTGTGCGGGCTCATACATTTTAAACCCAGTACTCAGGAGGCAGAAGCTTACTGAATTCTGTTAGGTTGAGGCCATCCAGGTACATGATAGAACCCTATCTCAAAAATGAAATGAAGTATAACCAGGCATTGTTGACAAGTCTATAACCCCATCCCTTAGAAGATAGCTGAGGCAAGAGAATTGCTGTGAGTTCAAAGCCTCTCAGGCTACAAGGCAAGAGCCCATCTCAAAAACAAAAACAAACAAGTGGGTCTGGACCATACAGAATTTCATTTGCCTCTGCATCATGGTCCAAGTTGTTCCACTCCACACATCTAGATCCTCTCCCTCTCCCCCTACCTCTCCACCACCCTCTCCCTCTCTTTCCCTCCCCATCTTCCTTTATCCCTCCACCTCATCCCTCCTTCCATACATTTTTATTTGCTATGCCCGTAAGATCAGCTTCAATTTTTTTTTAAGATTTATTTCATGTATTATGTATGTACACTGTTGCTGTCTTCAGACACACCAGAAGAGGGCATCAGATCCTATTTCAGATGGTTGTGAGCCACCACATGGTTGCTGGGAATTAAACCCAGGACCACTGTTCTCTTAACTTTTGAGCCATCTCTCCAGGCCAGCATCAAATTCCTGATTCAAGAGGCCCTCCTGTCTCCACTTCCTAAGTGCACAGGAGAGAAGGCACTTACCACATCTTTTTCTTTCCTTTTATAGGAATGTATTCAATTTAAAGAAAGAGCTTTCTAGCTCACAAATCAAGACACAGCCCATTGTGATGGGGAAGACCAGAAAGTCAGAGCCTGGGCAGCTGGTTATGTTTGTGTTTCTAGTCAGAATATGAAAGCAATGTATTTAGGCTTCTCAGATGTAAAATTTCACTAAAGAGGGGCTGCCTAGCTGGCTTAATGGTCAATAGCACTGGCTGCTCTTCCAGAGAGGTACTGAGTTCAATTCCCAGCAACCAGGTATTAGTCAGGGTTCTCTAGAGTCACAGAACTTATGGCTTAGCCTCTATATAGTAAAAGAATTTGTTGATAACTTACAGTCAGCAGTCCAACTCCCAACAATGGTCAGCTGCAGCTGTGAATGGAAGTCCAAGGATCTAGCAGTTGCTCAGTCCAACAAGGCAGCAGGCTTGGGGAGAGAGAGAGTGAATCTTCCTTCTTCCAATGTCCTTATATGGGCTCCAGCAGAAGGTGTAGCCCAGATTACAGGTGTGTGCCACCATACCGTTAATCCCAGATGACCTTGGAATTCAGAGATCACCCTCCCTTAATCTTCTGGTACTCATAGCCACTATGCCTTAAGATCTCCATACCAAGATCCAGGCCAGAAACTTCTCTCTCCAGCCTCCAGATTAGAATCACTGGGGAGCCTTCCATTTCTGGATTGTAGTTCATTCCAGATACAGTCAAGTTGACAACCAGGAATAGCCACTACAAACCACATGGTGGCTTATGACCATCTATAAGGGCATCTGATGCCCTCTTATAGCATGCAGGTGTGCATGCAGCAAAGAACCCACACTTGAGAGAGAGAGAAAGATAGAGAGAATGAGAGGAAGTGGGAGAGCAAGAGAGAGAGAGAGAGAATGAGAGGAAGTAGGAGAGGGAGAGAAAGACAGAGTAAGAGAGAGAAATGAGAACATATTTTTAAAAAGATTGACTTATTTATTATGGATACAGCTTTCTGCCTGCATGTATCCTGCAGGGCACAAAGGCATAAGACTCATCATGGGTGGTTGTGATCCACCATGTGTTTGCTGCGAATTGAACTCAGGACCTCTGGAACCCCAGACAGGTCTCTTAAACTCTGAGCCATCTCTTCAGCCAAAGAAGATTTATTTACAAAAAAAAAACAAAACCATACTGAAGTTAAAATTTGCCAACATGTAGCCAAAATGGGCAGCTCTCTTCAGGCAAAGAACATTTATTTAAAAAAAAAAAACATACTGAAGTTAAATTTTGCCAGCATTTAGGCAAAATGGGCAGCCTGGTCAACACAATGAGTTCCAGGGTAGCCAGGCTGCACAGAGAAGCCCTGCCTCCAAAGGAAAAAAAAAACCCACAAAATTTATTTGTAAAAATTATGATTGTATTGGCTAATATTATGTCAACTGAACACAGAATTTCTCTGAAAGGAGTAAATTTCCCTGAGAAAAAATGCAGCCAGGTAGTGGTAGCACAAGCCTTTAATCCTAGCACTTGGGAGGCCAACGCAGGTAGATTTCTGTGTTCCCTGCCAGCCTGGTCAACAAAGTGAGTTCCAGGACAGCCAGGATGTGCAAGAAACCCTGTATTGAAAGAACCAAAAGAAAAAAATCCTCTTTAAGATCCTGCTTGAGGGCATTTTTAAATTAATTTTCTTACTATTTTCTTATTAGTGATTAATGGAGGGGGGCCCTGTCTGTTATGGGTGGTGCCATCCCTGGCACAAATTCCTGGGTTCTATAAGAAAACAGATCCAGGCCTGGTGGGAAACACCTTTAATTCCAGCACTCAAGAGGCAGAGGCAGGGGGGCTGGTGAGATGGCTCAGTGATTAAGAGCACTGACTGCTCTTCCAAAGGTCTTGAGTTCAATTCCCAGCAGCCGCATGGTGGCTCACAACCATCTGTAAGGAAATCTGATGGCCTCTTTTGGAGTGTCTGAAGATAGGTACAGTGTACTTACATATAATAAATAAATAAATATTTTTTAAAAAAAAAGAGGCAGAGGCTGGCAGATCTCTTAGTTCAAAGCCAGCCTGGTCTACAGAGTAAGTTCCATGACATAGAGAAAACCTGTCTCAGAAAACCAGAAAGGAAGAAGGAAAGAAAGGAAGAAAGAAAGAAAGAAAGAAAGAAAGAAAGAAAGAAAGAAAGAAAGAAAGAAAGAAAGAAAGAGAGAAAGAAAGGAAGGAAGGAAGAAAGAAAGAGAAAAGAAAGAAAAAGAAAAAAGAAAACAGGTTGAGCCAGCCATGAGGAGGAAGCCAGTAAACAGCATCCCTCCAGGGACCCTGCATCAGCTCCTGCCTCCAAGTTCCTGCCCTGCTTGAGCTCATGCCCTCACTGCTCTTGGTGATGAACTGTTTGTTATATGGGACTGTGAGGAAGAGGAACCCTCTCCTCCCCAAGGCCCTTTTGGTCATAGTGTTTCATCACAGCAATAGTGACCCTGACTAAGATGGGGATGTAGCTCAGTTGGTAGAGAGCTCACCTAGCAGGCCCTGAGTTCTGAATTTGATCCCTCATGCTGTGCACAGTGTGTGTCTTGGTGGTGGTGCATGCTTACAGTCCTGCAGCAGGGAGGTCGTTGAAGGCAGATCAAGAGGGAAGTTGGGCAGGCTGTCTGGAGAAACCTGTGTTAAAAGACTGGCCTTGTTGTTGCAGAAAGAAAAACAGGAGTGAAGCAGTCCAGAAAGGCAAGCTCTTTCTGTGAAATGGGTACACTGTGGTGGCCACTGGCTTTCATCTCCACTGCAAGGGGGAATGTGGCATTTCCTGAGAGTCTAATCCTGGTTGACTTCTTTGGAAAGCTGTGGAAAGGAGATGAAGGAGCTGACAGGGTGAGACCTGTCAGGGACGCCTGGCTGTCCCAATGCAGCTCTTCCTTTGTGTAAATGAAGGGTTTGCCCTCTTGTTTGATTTTTCCCCCTAATTTTTATGTGCATAGGTATTTTGTGTGCCTGTTTGTCTTCTTATTACACTGTGTCCAAGGAGGCTGAAAGAGGGTGTCAGATTCCCTTTAAGTGGAGTTACAGTGCCACCATGTAGACACAGGGAATCAGGTCTCATCTCTCCAGCCCTGGGAATTGCAATCTTTTCATCTCCTCCACCTGGTAAAACCCTTGTTCATACAAGGCATGGAGAGATGGTGCAGTGGTTCAGAGCACTGGCCTCTCTCTTCCAGTGCTCTTCCAGGGAACTTGAGTTCAGTTCCCAGAGACCACTTCAGTCAGCTGACAACTACCTGCAACTCTACTTCCAAAGGATCCCATGCTGTCTTCTGGTGTGAAGGGCACCTACATATATTTGGAAGGTGTGGGTTCATGCACACATTCACAGACACACATCACTCATAGTAGACATAAATCTTAAAAATAATAAATTTTTGGCAGAAAAGCTTACAGAGTGGGAGGGTATGTTGTATATTAGTCCTTGGTAGGCTAGCGAATTTTTTCTTTGTTTGTTTGTTTGATTGATTTTTGTTTTGTTTTGTTTTTGCGACATGGTTTCTCTGTTTTGTCCTGGTTGTCCTGGAACTCACTCTGTAGACCATGCTGGACTGAAACTCAGAAGTCTGCCTGCCTCTGCTTCCCAAGTTCTGGGATTAGAGGCATTACTGACTGACTAGCTAGCCAAATTTTTAAAACAGTTCTGTACCAGGAGCATGCCTTCAATCCTGGTACTCAGGAGGCAGAGGCTGGAGGATATTTGCGTTTGAGGTCAGCCTGGTCTACAGAGGTTGTTCTGGGCTCTTCAGAGATATACAGAGAAATTTTGCCTCCAAAAAACTAAATAAATAAATAAATAAATAAATGGAAAAGGAAAAGAAAAAGAAGAAAGTTTGAGCTGGGCTATAGGTAAATGTTGGGTTTGAAGCCCAGGACAAAAGGCTGAGGTGTCTAACTATCAAAGCAGACCTGCCTGCTGTATTTTCCTTCCTCCCTCAGAAGTTGTAGTTACTCACTCTTTCTACCTTCATGGCTATTGGCTGCTGCAACTGCTCTCCCCTCTTGTCCTCTCCACTCCCTGCTCTCCTCACATGGTACAGCTTAAGTCAGCTCATGTCCACACTGGGCTCTCCCAGACATCCCTACCCCTCTATGCTTGCCCACATAACTAAAGTAAACCTTCTCCTCCCTCATACTTAGGGAATGTAAGTATCATTTCTTTTTTTTTTCACCAATCATGTTTTCTTTCCTTTTTATTTATTCGTCTTCCTTCATTTCTTCTCCTTTTGATTCTTTAAACACCTGTTACAGCAGCAGGTATGGAGGCTGAGGAAGACCAGGAATTCAAGAGCAACTTAGGTTATATAGTAGGATAGCAACACCTATCTCAGAAACAAAAGCATAGGCCAGGTGTAGTGACAGGTGTGATAGCACACATCTTTAATCCCATCATCAGTCCAGAGGCTGCCCTGTGAGTCTGATCTATGTAGTAAATTCTAGACCTGTCAGGACTACCCAGTGAAATACTATCAAAAATAAGGACTAGGTCAATAAATACATTATAAAAAATAAAACTCATCTTTTTATTTGGTTTTAAAATTGATTTTATATATATATATATATATATATATATATATATATATATATATACACGCACACACACACACACACACATTTATCTGTATCTGTATTGAGTGCTCTGTCTGCATGTACACCTATATGCTTGACGGTGGTGAAACCCCAAGGGGTTGCTGGAAATTGAACTCAGGACCTCTAGAAGAGCAGTCAGCACTCTTTCCACTGTGCCAACTCTCCATCCCCCATTCAATTCTTACCACAATTTCTAACACCACACTTAGGATTAGTCAAATCCTAATTCTACAAATGCCATTAGCAAGCAGTATCCTCTCTGGCCTCACTGTCTTCCTCTGTAAAATAACCATAGCTTTCAGCTGTCAGTGTTGGCACATGCTTTTAATCCCAGCACTGAGGAGGCAGAGGCAGGAAGATCTCTGAGTTCAAGCCAGCCTGGTCTCCTAAACAAGTTCCAGGACAGGCAGTGCTACATAGAGAAACCTTATGGCAAAACACCAACTACTACAACAACAACAACAAACACACACACAAACACACTGAACAATCCACTTACACACACAAAAAAAATATAGCCTTAAAGTAAGAGTTGCCTGGGCAGACTAAGTGTTAAGAAATTTGCGGAATATATTGCCCCCATTCTACAATGAGGAAATGGAAGGAGATGGCAGAGGCAGTGTGTTAGAACCTGGAATCTCAGACAGGAATGGATCATATGGCCCCAGTCCCTGCAACCTGAAAGCCACCCTCCCAATAGTTGTACCCCAATCTGAGTCTAAGGCTTGCTCACAGCCACAGGTAGCTATCCTAGAGCCAGGGAACCAGAGAGAGCTGAACAGGAAAGGACACTTGCTGCCAAGTCTGATGATCTGAGTTTGGTCCCAGAACCCCAAGGAAAAGGTAGGAGAAAGAAAGCTGAGTCCACCAAGTTGTCTGTATGTGCCTCACTCCCACATCATACATGTATGCATATACAGGTGCACTCATGTGCATACACTAGGAAGAATAAATAAAATACTTTGTTTCCAGTTGATGGAAGGGGACTTTATTTGATCTCAGGGTCACTCCAGCTATGACCTCATCTTCATTTGACCTTGTTTTGGGGGCACAGGTTGTTGGTATGGCCCCACTTCTTGCAGCAGTCGACTGCACGAGGGTGCAGGCATGTGTAGCACTTGCAGCAGATCATCTTGTTACTTGTCCTTCTGGGCAAGCTGACACTGGCAGGGCTCAAGGATGCCACCTCGCAGACGCAGCACCAGGTACAAGGTGGAATGGTTCTGGATGTAGTAGTTGGAAAGGGTGCGTCCATCCTGCAGCTGTTTGCCGGCAAATACCAGCCTCTGCTGGTCAACTGGGATGCCTTCCTTGTCTTGGATCTTGACCTTGACATTCTTGATGGTGTCACTGGGCTCGACCTCAAAAGTGATGGTCTTGCCTGTCAGGGTCTTCACGAAGATCTGCATGTTGGCCTCTGCCAATTGGCCTCCTAGTGGAAGAGAAAATGAAACGTTTTAAAAGAAGAGCTCATACCAATATCCATGGTCAGGCCTGTGTCAAGGTGAGTCCTACCTCAGGCGAAGGATGAACGAAGGTATTATCTTTGATTTTTTATTTTTTAACTTGTATTTATTATTTATTTATGTAAGTACACGGTAGCTGTTGTCTTCAGACACCCCAGAAGAGGGAGTCACATCTTGTTACAGAATTTGTGAGCCTTCATGTGGTTGCTGGGATCTGAACTCAGGACCTTCAGAAGAGCATTCAGTGCCCTTAAGCACTCGGCCATCTCTCCAGCCCCCGTTCATTCTTACCTCAATTTCTAACAACACACTTAAGAGTCAAATCCTAATTCTACAAATGCCATGAGCAAGCAATATCCTCTCTGGCCTCACTGTCTTCCTCTGTAAAATAACCATCGCTTTCAGCTGTCAGTGTTGGCACATGCTTTTAATCCCAGCACTGAGGAGGCAGAGGCAGGCAGATCTCTGAGTTCAAGGCCAGCCTGGTCTACTAAACAAGTTCCAGGATAGGAAGGTCTACACAGAGAAACCTTATTCAAAACAGCAACAACACACACACACACACACAGACACACACACACACACCAAACCACATACACACCAATCCACACACGCAAAATGCATGTAGCCTTAAAGGAAGAGTTGCCTGAGCAGACTAAGTGTTAAGAAATCTGGGGCATATATTGCCCCCATTCTACAATGAGGTAAAGGAAGAGAAAATGAAATGTTTTAAAAGAAGAGCTCAAACCAATATCCATGGTCAGGCCTGTGTCAAGGTGAGTCCTACCTCAGGCGAAGGATGAACGAAGGTATTATCTTTGACTTTTTATTTTTTAACTTGTATTTATTATCTATTATAGGTAAGTACACTGTAGCTGTTGTCTTCAGACACCCCAGAAGAGGGAGTCACATCTTGTTATGGAATTTGTGAGCCATCAATGTGTTGCTGGGATTTGAACTCAGGACCTTCAGAAGAGCAGTCAGTGCCCTTAAGCACTCGGCCATCTCTCCAGCTCCTAACCTGTTCTTTATTGGAGTCTCAGGATGTATTCCAGTCTAGCTGGGACTCAACATCCCCCTTGGCCTGTTCCTTCTGAGAGCCTGTTTTCTCCTCTGAAAAATGGACTCAGAGGGGATGACCCACCCCATCCTTTCTTCCCTAGTCAGCCCCTGGATGGAATATGCCAGTGCATAGGGTGTGTCAGCCTATCTGCATTCCTGCAAGAATCAGGGACTCACTGCTGCCCTATGACTAGCCTAGCTGACTCCTCTCCTGGTATCCTTCTCTCTCTCATCACTTAGCTTCTTTCTAAGCCCTCCCAACCCTGCCTAGATCTCCTGCAGGTATTTTAGACCTGCCAAGCACCCAGACACCACCTAGAAGCAGCTGCCAGTAGGTTTGGGTGCTCCTGGTTGTTTGAGGCTCTCTCCTTTCACCCTCCCTGCTCCCTGGGACTTCCTTCTTTCCCTTTACAATCATTCTCACCTCTTCCATTTGCAGGGATGTAGACCAAGGTGACATTGGACCAAAAGTCTGTCCTTTGCTTCCACTTACTTTTTCTTTTTTTAAGCTAGCTTAGCTAGGAACATCTCCAATGTGGTGTTTTGAGAAGCTTATCTGTTAAGAGCACTGACTACTCTTACAGAAGTACGGATTTCAATTCCTAGCAACTACATGGTGGCTCACAACCATATGTAATGGGATTTTTTTAATGGAAATTTTATTTCCTTTATTTGAGAAACTTAAATTATTGGGGTACATCAAAACCAATTTCTGGGATGAGGGGAAAAAACCAGAACCCACAATATAAAAAAAAAGTTATCATCTGGGTCTCAACAGAACCCAGAGAATTTATTCTTATAATTGAAAAATTATAGGTGCTTCATAATTGAGCTTCTGATACAAAATGACCTATTGAATTTGCAACTTGGCCCTCGGTGTGGAGGTCCACAGACAAACTAGGCGGTCTTCAGACCTTAGCTGGATGCCATGAGCGGTTATTTGGCTTTTGACTTTTCTTCTTGTCTAAGAGGTAGCAGCAGCAACAGTGCCCACTTTCTGGGCAGCTTCTTTCTTGGCATGATGTTCCTGCAGGACTGCCACAGCTTCATCTACCTTGGAGTGGAGGGATTCAGGGGACTCCAGCATGTGCAGCAGCTCAGAGTTGCCAATTTCCAGCAGCATCCCGGTGATTTTCCCAGCCAGGTTTGAATGCATTGTTTGGATAAGCGGGAATAGACGCTCCCCCAGCATCTGCTTCTGCTCCTGGGGGCGCGCTGCAGCAAGCATGGAGGCAGTCAGGGGCTCCTGACGCTGGACGAGGACTGCAGGCTGGGGGGCCTGCAGCGGCTGGATAGTAGGGTGTGGGCTGCGGACACTGGAGGCGTACTTGTATGGAGCCACAGCCCTGGGAGCGGTGGCAGCAACTGTGGCTGGAGGTGCAAGGTTTGGCCTGGCTGTAGGGACTTCTCCAGACTGACAGCTGTCAGTCAGCCCTTGCTGGGCGGCACCAGCCCCACCAAAGTCCATAGCCAAGCGGTCTGGGCACTCAGACCTGACTCTCTGAGCAGTAGTAGGAAGGCCACGAGAGGACGGAGCATTACCAGTTGGAGCCAGATGTCCAAGAGCTGGACCAGGCCCAGACTGCCTCAGGGCACTAGGCATTCCTTGGAAGCCTTGAAGTCTCCCGCCTTGCTGCCAGCATGGATTAGGCCTCATCTGTGCTAACTGGTTAGGCGTGTAATATGGGGGTCTTCCCTGAGCCTGCGGAACCTCCGGCACAAAGTAGCCACCAGCTGCAGGCTGGAACTGATTTAAGATGGCACCGGCAGGGAGTGCTCTCAACCCTGCCACATGCTGCATGTACTGGTTGGTCAGGTGAGCCTTCCGCTCTTCCTTCCTCTGGGCCAGGGCGACATACAGAGGCTTGGAGCCCACAATGCGTCCATTCATCTCGGTGACAGCTTTGGTCGCCTCTTCACGAGAGGGGAAACAGACAAAGCCAAACCCTTTGCTTCTCCCATCTTCCAGCATCACCTTCGCACTGGTGATTGATCCAAAGGGAGAAAACTCTCTCCTTAATTTCTCATCATCAATGGTGTCATCCAAGTTCTTAATGTAGAGATTCACCCCCTGGTACCGGCTAATCCTCTCCTGCTTGAGCTGCTCAAACTTCCGCTTTAGCTCAGCCTGCCTTTCTACCTTTTTCTGTGCACGGCCTACAAATATGGCTTTCCCGCTCATTTCTTTTCCATTCATTTCGTCCACAGCCTTATTGGCATCCTCGTGTTTCTCGTAACTTACAAAGCCAAAGCCTCTGGACTTCCCACTGGAGTCTCTCATCACCTTGACACTTAGGGTCTTGCCAAACTGGCTGAAGAGCTCTTTCAGATTCCCATCATCCACCTCTTCTCCGAAGTTTTTGATATAAACATTGGTGAATTCCTTGGCCTTGGCTCCAAGCTCCGCTTCCCGCTCTTTGCGAGACTTGAATCTACCCACAAACACTTTACGGTCATTGAGAAGCAAGCCATTCATCTTCTCGATGGCCTTGTCGGCGGCCTCTTGGGTCTCAAAGTGAACAAAAGCGTAGCCCTTAGAGCCGTTCTCATCACAGACCACCTTACAGGACAAGATGTTTCCAAAGGCAGAGAAAGTGTCATACAGTGCCTTGTTGTCTATGGATTTGTCCAGGTTCTTGATGAAGACATTTCCCACCCCAGACTTTCTCAAAGAGGGATCGCTCTGCCACCACATGATGCGGATAGGCTTTTCATTTATCACGTCGAAGTTCATGGTGTCCAAGGCCCTCTCAGCGTCAGCTGGCTGCTGGAAGTTGACGTAGGCATAACCCAGCGAGCGCCCAGTGATCATATCGCGACAGACCCAGATGGACAGCACAGGCCCGACAGGGCTGAACTTTTCATACAGCATGGCTTCGGTGACGTCCGAGTGCAAATCGCCCACGTATAAGGAGGCCATGGGGTAGCTGCTGGCTGCAGCGTTCATCTCCCCACCCCCCAGGACCCCGAGCGCTGCCAGGAGGACTTCTAACAAGGCTACACCTGGGAAGACTGGAGCAAGGAGGCTTCGAGCCTGGACCCGAGTGTGGCACGACTTGCACGCGACTGCAAAAGACCCAAAACAAAAGGCCCTCGAAAACAATATGGCCCGCTCCTGGAGTTTGTACCAGCTGTCCTGGCTTGAGGCTTAAAAAATAAAAATTAAAGTAGTAAATCCCCTCCTAAAGGGGGCAAAAAATTGTCAAGAGACAATCAGATGCTGCGCTCACTGCCGCCTTGGGAATTTGCGTTTCGCGATAAATACAGGCCCAGGGCTCCCAGAGGTTTACAGTTACAGCAGCCTGGGAAAGGGGAAACCAAGTCTTTGTGGGTGCCTGCAAAGGGCAGCGCGGAAGGTGGTGCTGACAGCCACTGAGCTGGGCTGCTATGGGGGCGCGAAGGCTTGCAGGGGCGGGCCGGGCCGAGGGGGATGGCTCACCCCTGGATGGACATACAGATGCCAATGGACAGGCAGGCCAGAAGCTGTGAAAGTCACTTCCCGGCTGGCTCCCAGCACAAGTCGCTATCTGGTTCTTATTCTTCTTTTTTCCCTTTTGCTTTTTTTTTTCCTCTCTTCTTCTTTTCTTTTATCTTTTTTATCTTTTTCTTTTTTTTTTTTAAGATGTTTGAGGCTTTGTATTTTTTTTAAGCTTTTTCTTTTTTCTGCTTCAGGCTTGCTGAGCCCAAACGCAACACTGGTGGATGCGACCCAGGGCGGAGAGACCTGTAATGGGATCATGAGATCAAATGCCTTCTTGTGGTGTGTCTAAAGAGAGCTACAGTGTACTCATATACATGAAATAAATAATATTTAAAAAGACATTTAATATGGGGATCTAGAGAAAGGACTAAGGAGATTGAAGCCACATAGATTTAACAACATTATGAACCAAGCAGTACTCCCAGAGCTCCCAGGGATTAAACCATCAACCAAAGAATACAAATGGAGGGACCCATGGCTCCAGCTGCATATGTAGCAGAGGATGGCCTTGTTGACCATCATGGGAGAAGAGGCCCTTGGTCCTGAGAATGCTGGATACCCAGTGTAGGGGAATCCCTATATAGGGAATTGGGTTGGGTGGGTTGGTATGCAAGGAGAGGGAGAAGGGGAAAGGGGTTTTCAGAAGGGAAACAAGGAAAAGGCATAACATTTGACACTTAAAAAAAGAAAATATCTAATAAAAAAACGTTTAATACCACTGCGGGAAATATTTAAGAATTGCACCATCCCACACTATACCCAGCTACTCTCTGCCCTTGGTCTCTCCTGCTCTAGGTTAGCCCCAAGGGGTGGTCTTCCCAGCTCTGGTTTGCTTTCCTCAGAGCCACTTCTACCTATTCAGCCATCTACCCCTTGTGGCTAATTGTCACAAATCCCCTTAACACAGTAAATCAAATCTCTAGAAGCTTAGAAATAATCAGATTTATATATCAATACATTTCAATTCACAAGATGCCTACACCATCATTTCAGAGCCAATTGATACTGATACAAGCTGCCCACCTAGATTAGACAAGTCACCCTAATGGTTTTATTCTTTTGTGATATTCATAGACACCTGTGGCTATTTAAAGCCACTCAGGGTCTGAATCATCTTCCTCTTCCTCCATTGTCCTGTCTCTGAAACTCTTAGCTCCACCTCCCCTTTCCCTGTCCAATCACAGGCTTCTGATTGTACTAAAAGTGAAATTAATTGAGGAAAAAATTCTGCTACATAGTACCATACCCAGTCTTTTTAGGTCGCATTCAGTTCTTTATTTATAGCAGGAAAGCATTCTACCAATCCAGCTATGTACCCAGCCCTTCTCCTTTTCTGTATGTATCAGATTTCCTCTCTAGAGTCTAACTGGCCTGGAAATCACTATGTAGCACAGCCTGACCTTGAATTTGCAGTAATCCTCTTGCCTCAGTTTCCAGGTACTACCAAGCTACCATACCTCATTTGTATGTTATATAGTTGTTTGTCTGATTTAGTTTAGTTGTTACTAAATAGGACGAGAGAGATGGCCCATTGGTTAGAATACTTCATGCTGTGGGGCAGTGGTGGTGCACACCTTTAATCCCAGCACTTGGGAGGCAGAGACAGGCAGATTTCTGAGTTTGAGGCCAGCCAGGTTTACAGAGTGAGTTCCAGGACAGCGAAGGCTATACAGAGAAACCCTGTCTAAAAATAAATAAATAAATAAATAAATAAATAAATGCTTCATGCCTAGTGTGGGGGCTCATACCTTTTAAACCCAGTACTCAGGAGGCAGAACCTTACTGAATTCTGTTAGGTTGAGGCCATCCAATGGTACATGAGAGAACCCTATCTCAAATATGAAATAAAACATAACCAGGCATTGTTCACAAGTCTATAACCCCATCCTTTAGAAGAAGGCTGAGGCAAGAGAATTGCTGTGAGTTCTAAGCCTCGCAGGCTACATGGCAAGAGCCCATCTCAAAAACAAAAACAAACAAGTGGGTCTGGACCATACAGAATTGCATTTGCCTCTGCATCATGGTCAAAGGTGTTCCACAGCACACATCTAGATCCTCTCTCTCTCCCCCTACCTCTCCACCACCCTCTCCCTCTCTCCCCCTCCCCATCTTCCTATATCCCTCCACCTCACCCCTCCTTCCATACATTTTTATTTGCTATGCTTGTAAGATTAGCTTCAATATTTTTAAAGATTTATTTCATGTATTATGTATGTACACTGTTGCTGTCTTCAGACACACCAGAAGAGGGCATCATATCCGATTTCAGATGGTTGTGAGCCACCACATGGTTGCTGGGAATTAAACCCAGGAGCACTGTTCTCTTAACCTTTGAGCCATCTCTCCAGCCCAGCATCAAATTCCTGATTCAAGAGACCCTCCTGCTTCCACTTCCTAAGTACACGGGAGAGAAGGCACTTACCACATCTTTTTCTTACCTTTTATAGAAATGTATTCAATTTAAAGAAAGTGCTTTCTAGCTCACAAATCAAGACACAGCCCATTGTGATGGGGAAGACCAGGAAATCAGAGCATGGGTAGCTGGTTATGTTTGTGTTTCTAGTCAGAATATGAAAGCAATGAACATAGGCTTCTCAGATTTAAAAATCTACTAAAGAGGGGCTGCCTAGCTGGCTTAATGGTTAATAGCACTGGCTGCTCTTCCAGAGAGGTACTGAGTTCAATTCCCAGCAACCAGGTATTAGTCAGGGTTCTCTAGAGTCACAGAACTTATGGCTTAGCCTCTATATAGTAAAAAAATTTGTTGATAACTTACAGTCAGCAATTCAACTCCCAACAATGGTCAGCTGCAGCTGTGAATGGAAGTCCAAGGATCTAGCAGTTGCTCAGTCCACAAGGCAGCAGGCTTGGAGAGAGAGTGTGAGTCTTCCTTCTTCCAATGTCCTTATATGGGCTCCAGCAGAAGGTGTAGCCCAGATTACAGGTGTGTGCCACCACACCTTTAATCCCAGATGACCTTGGAATTCAGAGATCTCCCTCCCTTAATCTACTGGTACTCATAGCCACTATGCCTTAAGATCTCCATACCAAGATCCAGGCCAGAAACTTCTCTCTCCAGCCTCCAGATTAGAATCACTGGGGAACCTTCCATTTCTGGATTGTAGTTCATTCCAGATACAGTCAAGTTGACAACCAGGAATAGCCACTACAAACAACATTGTGGCTCATGACCATCTATAAGGGCATCTGATGCCCTCTTATAGCATGCAGGTGTGCATGCAGCAAAGAACCCACACTAGAGAGAGAGAGAAAGAGAGAGAGAGAATGAGAGGAAGTAGGAGAGGGAGAGAGTGACAGAGTAAGAGAGAGAGAAATGAGAACATATTTTTAAAAAGATTTACTTATTTATTATGGATAGAGCGTTCTGCCTGCATGTTTCCTGAAGGGCAGATAGGCATAAGATCTCATTATGGGCGGTTGTGATCCATCATGTTGTTGCTGGGAATTGAACTCAGGACCTCTGGAACCCGAGACAGGTCTCTTGACCTCTGAGCCATTCTTCAGCCAAAGAACCATGTATTTATAAAAAAAAAAAAAAAAAAAAAAAAAAAAAAAAAAAAAAAACCATACCGAAGTTAAAATTTACCAGCATTTAGGCAAAATGGGCAGCCTGTTCTTCAGAATGAGTTCCAGGGTAGCCAGGCTGCACAGAGAAACCCTGCCTCCAAAGAAACAAAAAATAAACACCAAAACACAAAATTTATGTTTAAAAATTGTGATTGTGCTGGCTAATTTTATGTCAACTGAACAAAAAATTTCTCTGTAAGGAGGAAACTTCACTGAGAAAAAAATGCAGCCAGGCAGTGGTGGCACAAGCCTTTAATCCCAGCACTTGGGAGGCAGAGGCAGGTAGATTTCTGTGTTTCAGGCCAGCCTGGTCTACAAAGTGAGTTCCAGGACAGCCAAGGATATGCAAGAAACCCTGTATCGAAAAATCAAAAGAAAAAATGGTTTTGAAAGATCCTGATAGAATGTAAAAGGTCACAGAAGCCCTGAAATTGGCAAAATAGATTTCATTGTTAGTAGAACTAGCTTCCCGATTTAGAAAAATAGAGGTGCACAATGCTCTGGCTGCTCCTCAAAAATGTGTGTCTGCCAATGTTCTGACCAGGTGTGTGCCCATTGCTGCCCCTCACTGCCAGGTGTTTGTGATATTGATTTCTGGGAAAGAGTCAGGAAATCTCCCCAGCTACCATAGTCGGGGCCAATCAGGAGTGCTGCACCTTCATTACACTCTTTCCTTGTCTCCCTCCCATACCCATTTCTTGAAGAATCAATCATTTTAGAATAGATATTGTTTAGATCTGGAAATCCCCTACTCGTCCCCCTTTCTCCTTTCTCCCCTGAGGGCCTATAAAGACTGGGACCTCTTTCCCCTCAAGGTCGACTCCTCTACCCCAATGTGGGATATGAGTTGTCCCCAGAGCTCTGGCTTTCCCTGAATAAAGCCTCATGTGGTTTGCTACAAGCTAGGTCTATCAGGAGTTCTTGGGTGTCCGCTATTGTCCTGAGGCCTGAGCAAGGGGCTCTTTTAAGAGTCTTTCAGGTTTAAGATCCTGCTTGAGGGCATTGTTTTATTAATTTTCTTACTATTATCTTATTAGTGATTAATGGGGGAGAGCCCTGTCTAGTATGGGTGGTGACATCCCTGGGCCAATTGTCCTGGGTTCTATAAGAAAACAGATCCAGGCCTAGTGGGACACACCATTAATCCCAGCACTCATGAGACAGAGGCAGGCAGATCTAAAGCCAGCTTGGTCTACAGAGTAAGTTCCATGACAGCCAGGGCTACATAGAGAAACCATGTCTCAAATAACACAAAAGAAAGAAAGAAAGAAAGAAAGAAAGAAAGAAAGAAAGAAAGAAAGAAAGAAAGAAAGAAAGAAAGAAAGAAAGGAAGGAAGAAAGAAAGAAAGAGAAAAAAAGAAAGAAAAAGAAAAAAGAAAGAGAGAAAGAAAAAGAAAAAGAGAACGAAAAAGAAAAAAAAAACAGGATGAGCCAGCCATTAGGAGGGAGCGAGTAAACAGCATCTCTCCAGGGACCCTGCATCAGCTCCTGCCTCCAAGTTCCTGCCCTGCTTGAGCTCCTGCCCTCACTGCTCTTGGTGATGAACTGTTTGTTATATGGGACTGTGAGGAAGAGGAACCCTCTCCTCCCCAAGGCCCTTTTGGTCACAGTGTTTCATCACAGCAATAGTGACCCTGACTGAGATGGGGATGTAGCTCAGTTGGTAGAGAGCTCACCTAGCAGGCCCTGAGTTCTGAATTTGATCCCTCATGCTGTGCACAGTGTGTGGCTTGGTGCTGGTGCATGCTTACAGTCCTGCAGCAGGGAGGTTGCTGAAGGCAGATCAAGAGGGCAGTTGGGCAGGCTGTCTGGAGAAGCCTGTGTCAAGACTGGCCTTGTTGCACAAAGAAAAACAGGAGTGAAGCAGCCCAGAAAGGCAAGCTCTTTCTGTGAAATGGGTACACTGTGGTGGCCTCTGGCTTTCATCTCCACTGCAATGGGAAATGTGGCATTTCCTGAGAGTCTAATCCTGGTTGACTTCTTTGGAAAGCTGTGTGAAGGAGATGAAGGAACTGACAGGGTGAGCCCTCTCAGGGATGCCTGGCTGTCCAAATGCAGCTCTTCCTTGTAAATAAAGGGTTTGCCCTCTTGATTTTTTCCCCCTTATTTTTATGTGTGTAGGTATGTTGTCTGCCTTTTTGTCTTCATACTACATGTGACCAAGGATGCTGAAAGAGGGTGTCAGTGCCACCATATAGGTCTCATCTCTCCAGCCCTGGGAATTGCAATCTTTTCATCTCCTCCACCTGGTAAAACCCTTGTTCATACAAGGCATGGAGAGATGGTGCAGTGGTTCAGAGCACTGGCCTCTCTCTTCCAGTGCTCTTCCAGGGAACTTGAGTTCAGTTCCCAGAGACCACTTCAGGCAGCTGACAACTACCTGCAACTCTACTTCCAAAGGATCCCATGCTGTCTTCTTTGTCGAATGGGTACCATGCTTCTGCACTGGGAATTTCCATGTTCTTCCCATTCATGTGGTGTCTACCCTAGGGACCAATCAAGTGTTCTTTCCCTTTTATTTCTTCTTCCTCCTTTTCATCCGTAAAACACCTGTTCCAGCCACAGATAAGGAGGCTGAGGAAGGAAGTCTAGGATTTCTTTTATTTTTAGTTTTTTTTAAGATTTATTTATTTATTATTTGTAAGTACACTGTATTATATGTAAGTACACTGTAGCTGTCTTCAGACACTCCAGAAGAGGGAGTCAGATCTCATTATGGATGGTTGTGAGCCACCATGTGGTTGCTGGGATTAGAACTCCGGACCTTCGGAAGAGCAGTCAAGTGCTCTTACCCACTGAGCCATCTCACCAACCCCTGAAGTCTAGGATTTCAAGACAAACGTAGGTTATACAGCAGGATAGCAGCACCTGTCTCAGAAACAAAAGCTTAGGCCAGGTGTAGTGACAGGGGTGATAGTACATATCTTTAAACCCTTCAATCCAGAGGCTGCCATGTGAGTCTGATCTATGTACTAAATTCCAGTCCTGTCAGGACTACCCAGTGAAATACTATCATAAATAATAAATAGGTCAATAAATACAATATAAAAATAAAATAAAGCTAATTTTTATATATTTCATAATTTTATTTAATGTGTATAGAATGAGTGCTCTACTGATGTGCTAGATGATTGTGAGCCACCATGTGGTTGCTGGGAATTGAACTCAGGACCTCTGGAAGAGCAGTCTCTGCTCTTTCCAGCCTGCATTCAATTCTTACCACAATTTCTTTTTTTTTTTTAAGATTTATTTATTGTTATATGTAAGTACACTGTAGCTGTCTTCAGACACACCAGAAGTGGGTATCAGATGCCATTACAGGTGGTTGTGAGCCACCATGTGGTTGGTGGGATTTGAACTCAGGACCTTCGGAAGAGCAGTCAGTGCTCTTACCCACTGAGCCATCTCACCAGCCCCTGAAGTCTAGGATTTCAAGAGCAAATTAGGTTATATAGCAGGATAGCAGCAACTGTCTCAGAAACAAAACCATAGGCCAGGTGTAGTGACAGGTGTGATAGCATACATCTTTAAACCCTTCAGTCCAGAGGCTGCCCTGTGAGTCTGATCTATGTAGTAAATTCTAGACCTGTCAGGACTACCCAGTGAAATACTATCATAAATAACAACTAGGTCAATAAATACAATATAAAAAATAAAATAAAACTCATCTTTATATTTTGTTTTTGATTATATATATACACACACATTGATATGTATCTATAATGAGTGCTCTATCTGCATGTACACCTATATGCTTGATGGTGGTGACACACCATGGGGTTGAGGGAAATTGATCTCAGGACCTCTAGAAGAGCAGTCAGCACTCTTTCCACTGAGCCATCTCTCCAGCCCCCATTCAATTCTTACCACAATTTCTAACACCACACTTAGGATTAGTCAAATCCTAATTCTACAAATGCCATGAGCAAGCAGTATCCTCTCTGGCCTCACTGTCTTCCTCTGTAAAATAACCATAGCTTTCAGCTGTCAGTGTTGGCACATGCTTTTAATCCCAGCACTGAGGAGGCAGAGGCAGGAAGATCTCTGAGTTCAAGCCAGCCTGGTCTCCTAAACAAGTTCCAGGACAGGCAGTGCTACATAGAGAAACCTTATGGCAAAACAGCAACTACTACAACAACAACAACAAACACACACACAAACACACTGAACAATCCACATACACACACAGAAAAAATATAGCCTTAAAGTAAGAGTTGCCTGGGCAGACTAAGTGTTAAGAAATTTGTGGAATATATTGCCCCCATTCTACAATGAGGAAATGGAAGGAGATGGCAGAGGCAGTGTGTTAGAACCTGGAATCTCAGACAGGAATGGATCATATGGCCCCAGTCCCTGCAACCTGAAAGCCACCCTCCCAGTAGTTGTACCCAATCTGAGTCTAAGGCTTGCTCACAGCCACAGGTAGCTATCCTAGAGCCAGGGAACCAGAGAGAGCTGAACAGGAAAGGACACTTGCTGCCAAGTCTGATGATCTGAGTTTGGTCCCAGAACCCCAAGGAAAAGGTAGGAGAAAGAAAGCTGAGTCCACCAAGTTGTCTGTATGTGCCTCACTCCCACATCATACATGTATGCATATACAGGTGCACTCATGTGCATACACTAGGTAGAATCAATAAAATGCTTTTTTTTCCCAGTTGATGGAAGGGACTTTATTTGATCTCAGGGTCACTCCAGCTATGACCTCATCTTCATTTGACCTTGTTTTGGGGGCACAGGTTGTTGGTATGGCCCCACTTCTTGCAGCAGTCGACTGCACGAGGGTGCAGGCATGTGAAGCACTTGCAGCAGATCATCTTGTTACTTGTCCTTCTGGGCAAGCTGACACTGGCAGGGCTCAAGGATGCCACCTCGCAGACGCAGCACCAGGTACAAGGTGGAATGGTTCTGGATGTAGTAGTTGGAAAGGGTGCGTCCATCCTGCAGCTGTTTGCCGGCAAATACCAGCCTCTGCTGGTCAACTGGGATGCCTTCCTTGTCTTGGATCTTGACCTTGACATTCTTGATGGTGTCACTGGGCTCCACCTCAAAAGTGATGGTCTTGCCTGTCAGGGTCTTCACGAAGATCTGCATGTTTCCCTCTGCCAATTGGCCTCCTAGTGGAAGAGAAAATGAACTGTTTTAAAGGAAGAGCTCATACCAATATCCATGGTCAGGCCTGTGTCAAGGTGAGTCCTACCTCAGGTGAAGGATGAAGGAAGTCATTATCTTTGACTTTTTATTTTTTAACTTGGTATTTATTATCTATTATATGTAAATACACTGTAGCTGTTGTCTTCAGACACCCCAGAAGAGGGAGTCATCTTGTTATGGAAATTGTGAGCCTTCATGTGGTTGCTGGGATCTGAACTCAGGACCTTCAGAAGAGCAGTCATTGCCCCTAAGCACTCAGCCATCTCTCCAGCCCTTGACCTGTTCTTTATTGGCAGTCTCAGGATGTATTCCAGTCTAGCTGGGACTCAACATCCCCCTTGGCCTGTTCCTTCTGAGAGCCTGTTTTCTCCTCTGAAAAATGGACTCAGAGGGGATGACCCACCCCATCCTTTCTTCCCTAGTCAGCCCCTGGATGGAATATGCCAGTGCATAGGGTGTGTCAGCCTATCTGCATTCCTGCAAGAATCAGGGACTCACTGCTGCCCTATGACCAGCCTAGCTGATTCCTCTCCTGGTATCCTTCTCTCTCTCATCACTTAGCTTCTTTCTAAGCCCTCCCAACCCTGCCTAGATCTCCTGCAGGTATTTAGACCTGCCGAGCACCCAGACACCACCGAGAAGAAGCTGCCAGTAGGTTTGGGTGCTCCTGGTTGTTTGAGGCTCTCCTTTCACCCTCCCTGCTCCCTGGGACTTCCTTTTTTCCCTTTACAATCATTCTCACCTCTTCCATTTGCAGGGATGTAGACCAAGGAGACATTGGACCAAGTGTCTGCCCTTTCTTCCACTTACTTTTTTTTTTTTTTTTAAGCTAGCTTACCTGAGGAACATCTCCAATGAGGTGTTTTGAGATGGCTTAGCTGTTAAGAGCACTGACTACTCTTACAGAAGTACTGATTTCAATTTCTAGCAACCACATGGTGGCTCAAAACCATGTGTAATGGTTTTTAATGCCTTCTTGTGGTGTTTCTAAAGACAGCTACAGTGTACTCATATACATGATATAAACAATATTTTAAAAAAAACATTTAATATGGGGATCTAGAGAAAGGACTAAAGGAGATTGAAGCCACATAGACTTAAGAACACTATGAACCAAGCAGTGCTCCCAGAGCTCCCAGGGATTAAACCATCAACCAAAGAATACAAATGGAGGGACCCATGGCTCCAGCTGCATATGTAGCAGAGGATAGCCTTGTTGAACATCAATGAAAGGAGAGGCCCTTGGGCCTGAAAATGCTGGATACCCAGTGTAGGGGAATACCTGGATAGGGAATTGGGAATGGGTGGGTTGGTAAGCATGGAGAGGGAGAAGGGGATAGGGAATTTTCAGAGGGGAAACAAGGAAAGGGGATAGACAACATTTGAAACTTAAATAAAGAAAATATCTAAGAAAAAACATTTAATACCACTGGGGGAAATATTTAAGAATTGCACCATCCCACACTATACCCAGCTACTCTCTGCCCTTGGTCTCTCCTGCTCTAGGTTAGCCCCAAGGGGTGGTCTTCCCAGCTCTGGTTTGCTTTCCTCAGAGCCACTTTTACCTATTCAGCCATCTACCCCCTGTGGCAAGGTTGTCAGAAATCCCCTTAACACAGTAAATCAAATCTCTAGAAGCTTAGAAATAATCAGTCAGATTTATATATCAATACATTCTCAATTCACAAGATGACTACACCATCATTTCAGAGCCAGCTGATACTGATACAAGCTGCCCACCTAGATTAGACAAGTCACCCCAATGATTTTATCTTTTGTGATATTCATAGACACCTGTGGCTATTTAAGCCACTCAGGATCTGGATCATCTTCCTCTTCCTCCATTGTCCTGTCTCTGAAACTCTTAGCTCCACCTCCCCTTTCCCTGTCCAATCACAGGCTTCTGATTGTACTAAAAGTGAAATTAATTGAGGAAAAAAATTCTGCTACATAGTACCATACCCAGTCCTTTTAGGTTGCATTCAGTTCTTTATTTATAGCAGGAAAGCATTCTACCAATCCAGCTATGTACCCAGCCCTTCTCCTTTTCTGTGTCTATCAGATTTCCTCTCTATAGTCTAACTGGCCTGGAAATCACTATGTAGCACAGCCTGACCTTGAATTTGCAGTAATCCTCTTGCCTCAGTTTCCAGGTACTACCAAGCTACCATAACTCATTTGTATGTTATATAGTTGTTTGTCTGATTTAGTTTAGTTGTTACTAAATAGGACTAGAGAGATGGCTCACTGGTTGGAATACTTCATGCTGTGGGGCAGTGGTGGTGCACACCTTTAATCCCAACACTTGGGAAGCAGAGACAGTCAGATTTCTGAGTTTGATACCAGGCTGGTTTACAGAGTGAGTTCCAGGACAGCGAAGGCTATACAGAGAAACCCTGTCTCAAAAATAAATAAATAAACAAACAAAAAACAAACAAACAAATAAATAAATGCTTCATGCCTAGTGTGCGGGCTCATACATTTTAAACCCAGTACTCAGTAGGCAGAAGCTTACTGAATTCTGTTAGGTTGAGGCCATCCAGGTACATGATAGAACCCTATCTAAAAATGAAATGAAGTATAACCAGGCATTGTTGACAAGTCTATAACCCCATCCCTTAGAAGATAGCTGAGGCAAGAGAATTGCTGTGAGTTCAAAGCCTCTCAGGCTACAAGGCAAGAGCCCATCTCAAAAACAAAAACAAACAAGTGGGTCTGGACCATACAGAATTGCATTTGCCTCTGCATCATGGTCCAAGTTGTTCCACTCCACACATCTAGATCCTCTCCCTCTCCCCCTACCTCTCCACCACCCTCTCCCTCTCTTTCCCTCCCCATCTTCCTTTATCCCTCCACCTCATCCCTCCTTCCATACATTTTTATTTGCTATGCCCGTAAGATCAGCTTCAATTTTTTTTAAGATTTATTTCATGTATTATGTATGTACACTGTTGCTGTCTTCAGACACACCAGAAGAGGGCATCAGATCCTATTTCAGATGGTTGTGAGCCACCACATGGTTGCTGGGAATTAAACCCAGGACCACTGTTCTCTTAACTTTTGAGCCATCTCTCCAGGCCAGCATCAAATTCCTGATTCAAGAGGCCCTCCTGTCTCCACTTCCTAAGTGCACAGGAGAGAAGGCACTTACCACATCTTTTTCTTTCCTTTTATAGGAATGTATTTAATTTAAAGAAAGAGCTTTCTAGCTCACAAATCAAGACACAGCCCATTGTGATGGGGAAGACCAGAAAGTCAGAGCCTGGGCAGCTGGTTATGTTTGTGTTTCTAGTCAGAATATGAAAGCAATGAATTTAGGCTTCTCAGATGTAAAATTTCACTAAAGAGGGGCTGCCTAGCTGGCTTAATGGTCAATAGCACTGGCTGCTCTTCCAGAGAGGTACTGAGTTCAATTCCCAGCAACCAGGTATTAGTCAGGGTTCTCTAGAGTCACAGAACTTATGGCTTAGCCTCTATATAGTAAAAGAATTTGTTGATAACTTACAGTCAGCAGTCCAACTCCCAACAATGGTCAGCTGCAGCTGTGAATGGAAGTCCAAGGATCTAGCAGTTGCTCAGTCCAACAAGGCAGCAGGCTTGGGGAGAGAGAGAGTGAATCTTCCTTCTTCCAATGTCCTTATATGGGCTCCAGCAGAAGGTGTAGCCCAGATTACAGGTGTGTGCCACCATACCGTTAATCCCAGATGACCTTGGAATTCAGAGATCACCCTCCCTTAATCTTCTGGTACTCATAGCCACTATGCCTTAAGATCTCCATACCAAGATCCAGGCCAGAAACTTCTCTCTCCAGCCTCCAGATTAGAATCACTGGGGAGCCTTCCATTTCTGGATTGTAGTTCATTCCAGATACAGTCAAGTTGACAACCAGGAATAGCCACTACAAACCACATGGTGGCTTATGACCATCTATAAGGGCATCTGATGCCCTCTTATAGCATGCAGTTGTGCATGCAGCAAAGAACCCACACTTGAGAGAGAGAGAAAGATAGAGAGAATGAGAGGAAGTGGGAGAGCAAGAGAGAGAGAGAGAGAATGAGAGGAAGTAGGAGAGGGAGAGAAAGACAGAGTAAGAGAGAGAAATGAGAACATATTTTTAAAAAGATTGACTTATTTATTATGGATACAGCTTTCTGCCTGCATGTATCCTGCAGGGCACAAAGGCATAAGACTCATCATGGGTGGTTGTGATCCACCATGTGTTTGCTGCGAATTGAACTCGGGACCTCTGGAACCCCAGACAGGTCTCTTAAACTCTGAGCCATCTCTTCAGCCAAAGAAGATTTATTTACAAAAAAAAAAACAAAACCATACTGAAGTTAAAATTTGCCAACATGTAGCCAAAATGGGCAGCTCTCTTCAGGCAAAGAACATTTATTTTAAAAAAAAAAAACATACTGAAGTTAAATTTTGCCAGCATTTAGGCAAAATGGGCAGCCTGGTCAACACAATGAGTTCCAGGGTAGCCAGGCTGCACAGAGAAGCCCTGCCTCCAAAGGAAAAAAAAAAAAAACCCACAAAATTTATTTGTAAAAATTATGATTGTATTGGCTAATATTATGTCAACTGAACACAGAATTTCTCTGAAAGGAGTAAATTTCCCTGAGAAAAAATGCAGCCAGGTAGTGGTAGCACAAGCCTTTAATCCTAGCACTTGGGAGGCCGAGGCAGGTAGATTTCTGTGTTCCAGGCCAGCCTGGTCAACAAAGTGAGTTCCAGGACAGCCAGGATGTGCAAGAAACCCTGTATTGAAAGAACCAAAAGAAAAAAATCCTCTTTAAGATCCTGCTTGAGGGCATTTTTAAATTAATTTTCTTACTATTTTCTTATTAGTGATTAATGGAGGGGGGCCCTGTCTGTTATGGGTGGTGCCATGCCTGGCACAAATTCCTGGGTTCTATAAGAAAACAGATCCAGGCCTGGTGGGAAACACCTTTAATTCCAGCACTCAAGAGGCAGAGGCAGGGGGGCTGGTGAGATGGCTCAGTGATTAAGAGCACTGACTGCTCTTCCAAAGGTCTTGAGTTCAATTCCCAGCAGCCGCATGGTGGCTCACAACCATCTGTAAGGAAATCTGATGGCCTCTTTTGGAGTGTCTGAAGATAGGTACAGTGTACTTACATATAATAAATAAATAAATATTTTTAAAAAAAAAAGAGGCAGAGGCTGGCAGATCTCTTAGTTCAAAGCCAGCCTGGTCTACAGAGTAAGTTCCATGACATAGAGAAAACCTGTCTCAGAAAACCAGAAAGGAAGAAGGAAAGAAAGAAAGAAAGAAAGAAAGAAAGAAAGAAAGAAAGAAAGAAAGAAAGAAAGAAAGAAAGAAAGGAAGAAAGAAAGAAAGAGAAAAGAAAGAAAAAGAAAAAAGAAAACAGGTTGAGCCAGCCATGAGGAGGAAGCCAGTAAACAGCATCCCTCCAGGGACCCTGCATCAGCTCCTGCCTCCAAGTTCCTGCCCTGCTTGAGCTCATGCCCTCACTGCTCTTGGTGATGAACTGTTTGTTATATGGGACTGTGAGGAAGAGGAACCCTCTCCTCCCCAAGGCCCTTTTGGTCATAGTGTTTCATCACAGCAATAGTGACCCTGACTAAGATGGGGATGTAGCTCAGTTGGTAGAGAGCTCACCTAGCAGGCCCTGAGTTCTGAATTTGATCCCTCATGCTGTGCACAGTGTGTGTCTTGGTGGTGGTGCATGCTTACAGTCCTGCAGCAGGGAGGTCGCTGAAGGCAGATCAAGAGGGAAGTTGGGCAGGCTGTCTGGAGAAACCTGTGTTAAAAGACTGGCCTTGTTGTTGCAGAAAGAAAAACAGGAGTGAAGCAGCCCAGAAAGGCAAGCTCTTTCTGTGAAATGGGTACACTGTGGTGGCCACTGGCTTTCATCTCCACTGCAAGGGGGAATGTGGCATTTCCTGAGAGTCTAATCCTGGTTGACTTCTTTGGAAAGCTGTGGAAAGGAGATGAAGGAGCTGACAGGGTGAGACCTGTCAGGGACGCCTGGCTGTCCCAATGCAGCTCTTCCTTTGTGTAAATGAAGGGTTTGCCCTCTTGTTTGATTTTTCCCCCTAATTTTTATGTGCATAGGTATTTTGTGTGCCTGTTTGTCTTCTTATTACACTGTGTCCAAGGAGGCTGAAAGAGGGTGTCAGATTCCCTTTAAGTGGAGTTACAGTGCCACCATGTAGACACAGGGAATCAGGTCTCATCTCTCCATCCCTGGGAATTGCAATCTTTTCATCTCCTCCACCTGGTAAAACCCTTGTTCATACAAGGCATGGAGAGATGGTGCAGTGGTTCAGAGCACTGGCCTCTCTCTTCCAGTGCTCTTCCAGGGAACTTGAGTTCAGTTCCCAGAGACCACTTCAGTCAGCTGACAACTACCTGCAACTCTACTTCCAAAGGATCCCATGCTGTCTTCTGGTGTGAAGGGCACCTACATATATTTGGAAGGTGTGGGTTCATGCACACATTCACAGACACACATCACTCATAGTAGACATAAATCTTAAAAATAATAAATTTTTGGCAGAAAAGCTTACAGAGTGGGAGGGTATGTTGTATATTAGTCCTTGGTAGGCTAGCGAATTTTTTCTTTGTTTGTTTGTTTGATTGATTTTTGTTTTGTTTTGTTTTTGCGACATGGTTTCTCTGTTTTGTCCTGGTTGTCCTGGAACTCACTCTGTAGACCATGCTGGACTGAAACTCAGAAGTCTGCCTGCCTCTGCTTCCCAAGTTCTGGGATTAGAGGCATTACTGACTGACTAGCTAGCCAAATTTTTAAAACAGTTCTGTACCAGGAGCATGCCTTCAATCCTGGTACTCAGGAGGCAGAGGCTGGAGGATATTTGCGTTTGAGGTCAGCCTGGTCTACAGAGGTTGTTCTGGGCTCTTCAGAGATATACAGAGAAATTTTGCCTCCAAAAAACTAAATAAATAAATAAATAAATGGAAAAGGAAAAGAAAAAGAAGAAAGTTTGAGCTGGGCTATAGGTAAATGTTGGGTTTGAAGCCCAGGACAAAAGGCTGAGGTGTCTAACTATCAAAGCAGACCTGCCTGCTGTATTTTCCTTCCTCCCTCAGAAGTTGTAGTTACTCACTCTTTCTACCTTCATGGCTATTGGCTGCTGCAACTGCTCTCCCCTCTTGTCCTCTCCACTCCCTGCTCTCCTCACATGGTACAGCTTAAGTCAGCTCATGTCCACACTGGGCTCTCCCAGACATCCCTACCCCTCTATGCTTGCCCACATAACTAAAGTAAACCTTCTCCTCCCTCATACTTAGGGAATGTAAGTATCATTTCTTTTTTTTTTCACCAATCATGTTTTCTTTCCTTTTTATTTATTCGTCTTCCTTCATTTCTTCTCCTTTTGATTCTTTAAACACCTGTTACAGCAGCAGGTATGTAGGCTGAGGAAGACCAGGAATTCAAGAGCAACTTAGGTTATATAGTAGGATAGCAACACCTATCTCAGAAACAAAAGCATAGGCCAGGTGTAGTGACAGGTGTGATAGCACACATCTTTAATCCCATCATCAGTCCAGAGGCTGCCCTGTGAGTCTGATCTATGTAGTAAATTCTAGACCTGTCAGGACTACCCAGTGAAATACTATCAAAAATAAGGACTAGGTCAATAAATACATTATAAAAAATAAAACTCATCTTTTTATTTGGTTTTAAAATTGATTTTATATATATATATATATATATATATATATATATATATATATACACGCACACACACACACATTTATCTGTATCTGTATTGAGTGCTCTGTCTGCATGTACACCTATATGCTTGACGGTGGTGAAACCCCAAGGGGTTGCTGGAAATTGAACTCAGGACCTCTAGAAGAGCAGTCAGCACTCTTTCCACTGTGCCAACTCTCCATCCCCCATTCAATTCTTACCACAATTTCTAACACCACACTTAGGATTAGTCAAATCCTAATTCTACAAATGCCATTAGCAAGCAGTATCCTCTCTGGCCTCACTGTCTTCCTCTGTAAAATAACCATAGCTTTCAGCTGTCAGTGTTGGCACATGCTTTTAATCCCAGCACTGAGGAGGCAGAGGCAGGAAGATCTCTGAGTTCAAGCCAGCCTGGTCTCCTAAACAAGTTCCAGGACAGGCAGTGCTACATAGAGAAACCTTATGGCAAAACAGCAACTACTACAACAGCAACAACAAACACACACACAAACACACTGAACAATCCACATACACACAAAAAAAAAAATATAGCCTTAAAGTAAGAGTTGCCTGGGCAGACTAAGTGTTAAGAAATTTGCGGAATATATTGCCCCCATTCTACAATGATTAAATGGAAGGAGATGGCAGAGGCAGTGTGTTAGAACCTGGAATCTCAGACAGGAATGGATCATATGGCCCCAGTCCCTGCAACCTGAAAGCCACCCTCCCAGTAGTTGTACCCAATCTGAGTCTAAGGCTTGCTCACAGCCACAGGTAGCTATCCTAGAGCCAGGGAACCAGAGAGAGCTGAACAGGAAAGGACACTTGCTGCCAAGTCTGATGATCTGAGTTTGGTCCCAGAACCCCAAGGAAAAGGTAGGAGAAAGAAAGCTGAGTCCACCAAGTTGTCTGTATGTGCCTCACTCCCACATCATACATGTATGCATATACAGGTGCACTCATGTGCATACACTAGGTAGAATCAATAAAATGCTTTTTTTTCCCCGTTGATGGAAGGGACTTTATTTGATCTCAGGGTCACTCCAGCTATGACCTCATCTTCATTTGACCTTGGTTTGGGGGCACAGGTTGTTGGTATGGCCCCACTTCTTGCAGCAGTCGACTGCACGAGGGTGCAGGCATGTGTAGCACTTGCAGCAGATCATCTTGTTACTTGTCCTTCTGGGCAAGCTGACACTGGCAGGGCTCAAGGATGCCACCTCGCAGACGCAGCACCAGGTACAAGGTGGAATGGTTCTGGATGTAGTATGTATTAGTCAGGGTTCTCTAGAGTCACAGAACTTATGGACAGTCTCTAGATAGTAAAGGAATTTATTGATGACTTACAGTCGGCAGCCCAATTCCTTACAATTGTTCAGTCGCAGCTGTGAATGGAAGTCCAAGGATCTAGCAGTTACTCAGTCTCACACGGCAAGCAGGCGAAGGAGCAAGAGCAAGAGCTAGACTCCCTTCTTCCAATGTCCTTATATTGTCTCCAGCAGAAGGTGTAGCCCAGATTAAAGGTGTGTCCCACCACACCTTTAATCCCAGACGAAAGGCGTAGCCCAGATTAAAGGTGTGTTCCTTAAACTCGGAGATTCAATCTTCTGGAATCCATAGCCACTATGGCTTAAGATCTTCAAACCAAGATCCAGATAAGGATCTCCAAGCCTCCAGATAAGGGTCACTGGTGAGCCTTCCAATTCCGGATTGTAGTCATTCCAAATATAGTCAAGTTGACAACCAGGAATAACCACTACAATCCACCCCTTGTCAACTTGACACAAATAATATCTCATGTTCACATGAAACAATAACAAGGTTGTAAATACGCCTAACATGATATAACTATTCCTCGTACAATCGCAAACGCATTTGTAAATTTACAATGGGCATTCATATTACTTTATAATCCTCGTTTCTGCAACTGGTTACGTGGCCTTAATTGGTATTTATAACTACCTTCCTCTACTACCCATTCTGTATTTCCTTCTCCTTCAGCCAGCACCTCAGCAGGTCTTGGCTCTTTTCCTGGAGGATTGACCCATACCTTCATTCCTGATGGGTCTGCGTCCTTTGTCATCCTGCTTGGATTAGGCTGTTGTAGTTTCCCATTGACTTTAATCACAGGACATGGTAGTACTAAGAGACGCCCTAAGGGATCTCCTGCACTCCAGACATAATCTTGCTTACCACCATTGTGAAGAGGTAATCCAATTTCCCCATGGTAATCTGGATCTATCACCCCTCCTAACACTGTTATTCCTTTTTTAGCCTGTTGGTTTAAGGGCATTAGAAGCCCAAAATGACCAGGGGGAAGTCTGAGCTTCCAGTTCAATGAAATGTTTGTTGTAGCTCCTGGTAGGAGCACTCCCCTCTCTGGAGCCAAAACTTCTAAGCCAGCAGAACCTAGAGTTATGGGGACAGGAAACAAAAATTTTCCTAGAGGGTCACTAGGAGTGATAGTAAGTGGAACTATTCCGTTTTCCACCCCTTGATTCCTGGACCCATGAATCCTGGCTATGGGTGAAACTGTACCATATATCGAGCGCTGATTCAAAGCATATACTGCCTTCTGAAGAACTCTGCCCCAGCCTTCCAAGCTGTTACCACCTAATTGGCGCTGTAACTGCGTCTTCAAAAGGCCATTCCATCTTTCTATCAGCCCAGCTGCTTCAGGATGATGGGGAATGTGGTAAGACCAGTGAATTCCATGATCGTGGGCCCACTGTCGTACTTCTCTGGCTGTGAAATGAGTTCCTTGGTCAGAAGCAATACTGTGTGGAATACCATGACGATAGATGAGGCATTCTGTCAGTCCGTGAATGGTGGTTTTAGCAGAGGCATTACGTGCAGGAAAGGCAAATCCATAACCAGAATAAGTATCTACTCCAGTAAGAACAAAACGCTGTCCTTTCCACGAAGGAAGTGGTCCAATGTAGTCAACCTGCCACCAGGTTGCTGGCTGGTCACCTCGAGGAATGGTGCCATATCTGGGGCTCAGTGTTGGTTTCTGCTGTTGGCAGATCTGGCAATCAGCAGCAGCTGTAGCCAGGTCAGCCTTGGTGAGTGGAAGCCCATGTTGCTGAGCCCAAGCATAACCTCCATCTCGACCACCATGGCCACTTTGTTCATGTGCCCATTGAGCAATGACAGGGATGGCTGGGGAGAGAGGCTGATTGTCCACAGAACGGGTCATCTTATCCACTTGATTATTGAACTCCTCCTCAGCTGAAGTCACCTTTTGGTGAGCATTTACATGGGACACAAATATCTTCACATCCTTTGCCCATTTGGAGAGATCTATCCACATACTTCTTCCCCAGATGTCTTTCTCACCAATTTTCCAATTGTGATCTTTCCAAGTCCCTGACCATCCAGCCAATCCATTGGCTACAGCCCATGAGTCAGTGTATAATCGTACATCTGGCCATTTCTTCTTGCAAACAAACTGTAATACCATGTGTACTGCCCGAAGTTCTGCCCACTGTGAAGATTTCCCTTCACCTGTGTCTTTCAAGGTTGTCCCAGAAAGGGGTTGTAATGCTGCAGCTGTCCACTTCTGGGTGGTGCCTGCATAACGTGCAGAGCCATCAGTAAACCAGGCTCTAGTCTTCTCCTCTTCGGTCAGTTGATCATAGGGAACACCCCATGAGGCTATAGGTGCATGCTTGGCAGCAGATGGCATTGTAACAGGAGTAGAAACCATAGGCATTTGAGCAACTTCTTCATGTAACTTGCTTGTGCCTTCAGGACCTGCTCTGGCCCGATCACGTATATACCACTTCCATTTGATAATAGACTGCTGCTGTGCACGTCCCACTTTATGACTTGCAGGGTCTGATAGTACCCAGCTCATGATGGGTAGTTCAGGTCGCATAGTGACTTGGTGTCCTATTGTCAGACGTTCAGTTTCCACTAAGGCCCAATAGCAGGCCAAGAGCTGTTTTTCAAAGGGAGAATAGTTGTCTGCAGATGATGGTAGAGCTTTGCTCCAAAATCCCAAAGGCCTTTTCTGTGATTCACCTACAGGGGCCTGCCAGAGGCTCCAAACAGCATCTCTATCAGCCACAGACACCTCAAGTACCATCGGATCTGCTGGGTCATATGGTCCAAGTGGTAGAGCAGCCTGCACAGCAGCCTGGACCTGTTGAAGGGCCTTCTCCTGTTCCAGGCCCCACACAAAGCTAGCAGCTTTCCGAGTCACTTGGTAAATAGGCCTAAGTAACACACCCAAGTGAGGGATGTGTTGTCTCCAGAATCCAAATAGACCCACTAAACGTTGTGCTTCTTTCTTGGTTGTAGGAGGGGCCAGGTGCAATAACTTATCTTTCACCTTAGAAGGAATATCTCTGCATGCCCCACACCACTGGACTCCTAAGAATTTCACTGAGGTAGATGGTCCTTGAATTTTGGTTGGATTTATTTCCCATCCTCTGATACGCATATGTGTTACCAATGAGTCCAAAGTGGTTGCTACTTCCTGCTCACTTGGTCCAATCAGCATAATGTCATCAATATAGTGCACCAATGTGATATTTTGTGGAAGATCCAAACGATCAAGATCCCTTCTAACTAAATTATGACACAGGGCAGGAGAGTTAATATATCCTTGAGGCAAAACTGTGAAGGTATACTGTTGGCCTTGCCAACTGAAAGCAAATTGCTTCTGGTGGTCCTTATGGACAGGTACTGAGAAGAAGGCATTTGCCAGATCAATAGCCGCATACCAGGTGCCAGGAGATGTGTTAATTTGCTCAAGTAAGGAAACTACATCTGGTACAGCAGCTGCAATTGGAGTTACTACCTGATTTAGTTTTCGGTAATCAACTGTCATTCTCCATGATCCATCTGTTTTCTGCACTGGCCAGATAGGAGAGTTAAATGGAGATGTGGTGGGAACCACCACCCCTGCATCTTTCAAGTCCTTGATAGTGGCAGTAATTTCTGCAATTCCTCCAGGAATACGATACTGTTTTTGATTCACTATTTTCTTTGGCAGAGGCAACTCTAAAGGCTTCCATTTGGCCTTTCCAACCATAATAGCCCTCACTCTACAGTTCAGGGAACCAATATGAGAATTCTGCCAATTTCTGAGTATATCTATCCCAATTATACATTCTGGAACTGGGGAAATCACCACAGGATGTGTCCGGGGACCTACTGGACCTACTGTGAGTCGGACATCAGTCAAAACTCCATTAATCACCTGCCCTCCATAAGCCCCTACTTTAACTGGAGGGCCACAATGTTTCTTGGGATCCCCTGGGATCAGTGTCAACTCAGAACCAGTATCCAGCAGACCCCGAAAAGTCTGATTATTTCCTTTTCCCCAGTGTACAGTTACCCTTGTAAAAGGCCGTAGGTCCCTCTGGGGAAGAACTGGAGAAAGGGTAACAGCAAAACCTTTGAGTGTCTTATCAAGATCCTTCCTCAGAGGAACCTGGCCACCCCTTCATTCAAGGGGTTCCGGATCTGCAAACTGTCTCAAGTCTGGAAATTGATTCACTGGCCGAGATTGCTGTTTACCACGATCTAATGTAGCCTTTCTTTCATTTGTTTGAGAATTTTTCTGCTTATACAGATCAAACAAATATGCAGTAGGCTTCCTATGTATTTCATTCCTGGAAACACCATGATTGATTAGCCAGTACCAAAGGTCCAAGCGAGTCATGCCATTATAAATTTCACCTCTCCTGTGCTGACCATTACTGGGTATGTTATTATAAACATTCTTTTGTCTACGCTGTCCATTATAATAACTAGGATCACCTTGTCTCCGGCGATTCAATGCTGCCACCTGGCCCTTGTTACCTCGGGATCCAACTAAACCCAGTGAATTTAATTCATCTAATTGAGCAGAAGCATCTCCAATGCTAAGATCTGGCACAAGGAAAAGGGAAAGAACAAAACCCTTCAAATGTGCTGGTGCCCCTCTCACCAATTTGCGTCTTATAGAGCTGGTGAAAGGCATATCTTCTGGACCTTCCCATTGTGGACAATTATGCTTTACACAATATATCCACTCTAGCATTGCAATTTCCCTAAGTCTTAAAATCCCTTCATCAACACTAAGCCACGGAATATCAGGCATCTCCAAGTCATTTCCAGTAGGCCATCTTTTGATAAACACCTCAGCCAACCATTCAAACAAACTTTTGACACCTTTTTTAACTATGCGAGCTTCCGTATTAAACCTAGAATCTCTACTCAGAGGACCCATGTCAATAAACTCAGCCTGCTCTAGTTTTATGTTCCTTCCACCCTTATCCCACACCCTTAAAATCCATTCCCACACATATTCACCAGGTTTCTGCTTGAATGAATTAGCAAACTCATTAAGCTCCTTAGTAGTGTAGCGAATTTCCTCATGGACTATACTTTCTACCTCCCCTCTAGGAGCCTGTTTTGCTTTGAGTCTGGTTACAGGTCTAGAAGAAACTATTGGTGGGCCGTGAGCAGACTCTGCAAAATTAATTTCCTCATGTGGGGAAGGCATTATTTCAAGAGGTGGGGCTGAGGGTACTACTTCCTCAGGTGGGGCAAACCCTTGAGAATCTGAGGATTCAAAATTCTCAGCTTCAACATGGTCTTCCCACACATCCCCGTCCCATGTTGTAGGATCCCATTCTTTGCCAATTAGGGCCCTTACTTTAACTGTCGACACACTCTGAGGCTGAGACTTGAATTTTCTCTGTAGTTCAGCCAACCTTACAATGAGAGTTTCTGTTTGATTTTCTGCAACTTGAGCTCTATTGCTACAAGAGAGAAGATTCTCCTCAAGGACACACTTAGCAACTTTTAGATCGTTTACTTGTGTCTGGAGCCTTTCGATTTTATCACACAACTCCTTCCTTTCATTCATCATTTTTTCCACAGATACTAAGAGCAGCCAGCCAGTAAAATCATTTTTCGATTTTTTCCCCATCTTGTAGAAAGCTTTGTGCACTGAATCACCTAATTCATTAAGAAAATCAAGGGCATTAGCTTCTTTAAGTTCGGAATATAGTTTCAACCATGGGTCTTCAAAATTCTCTGAGCTCCCAGGAGGGAGAGAATCTGGAGAGGTTTCAATATTTGAAAGTGCTGGTGGATCAACAAGCCAATTCCAGTATTTTAAAAGATTCATCCTTGTACTTCTGTTACTCTAGAACCACCCCACTTCTGGTACCAACTTCTGTATTAGTCAGGGTTCTCTAGAGTCACAGAACTTATGGACAGTCTCTAGATAGTAAAGGAATTTATTGATGACTTACAGTCGGCAGCCCAATTCCTTACAATTGTTCAGTCGCAGCTGTGAATGGAAGTCCAAGGATCTAGCAGTTACTCAGTCTCACACGGCAAGCAGGCGAAGGAGCAAGAGCAAGAGCTAGACTCCCTTCTTCCAATGTCCTTATATTGTCTCCAGCAGAAGGTGTAGCCCAGATTAAAGGTGTGTCCCACCACACCTTTAATCCCAGATGAAAGGCGTAGCCCAGATTAAAGGTGTGTTCCTTAAACTCGGAGATTCAATCTTCTGGAATCCATAGCCACTATGGCTTAAGATCTTCAAACCAAGATCCAGATAAGGATATCCAATCCTCCAGATAAGGGTCACTGGTGAGCCTTCCAATTCCGGATTGTAGTCATTCCAAATATAGTCAAGTTGACAACCAGGAATAACCACTACATAGTAGTTGGAAAGGGTGCGTCCATCCTGCAGCTGTTTGCCGGCAAATACCAGCCTCTGCTGGTCAACTGGGATGCCTTCCTTGTCTTGGATCTTGACCTTGACATTCTTGATGGTGTCACTGGGCTCCACCTCAAAAGTGATGGTCTTGCCTGTCAGGGTCTTCACGAAGATCTGCATGTTGGCCTCTGCCAATTGGCCTCCTAGTGGAAGAGAAAATGAACTGTTTTAAAGGAAGAGCTCATACCAATATCCATGGTCAGGCCTGTGTCAAGGTGAGTCCTACCTCAGGTGAAGGATGAAGGAAGTCATTATCTTTGACTTTTTATTTTTTAACTTGTATTTATTATCTATTATATGTAAATACACTGTAGCTGTTGTCTTCAGACACCCCAGAAGAGGGAGTCATCTTGTTATGGAAATTGTGAGCCTTCATGTGGTTGCTGGGATCTGAACTCAGGACCTTCAGAAGAGCAGTCATTGCCCCTAAGCACTCAGCCATCTCTCCAGCCCTTGACCTGTTCTTTATTGGCAGTCTCAGGATGTATTCCAGTCTAGCTGGGACTCAACATCCCCCTTGGCCTGTTCCTTCTGAGAGCCTGTTTTCTCCTCTGAAAAATGGACTCAGAGGGGATGACCCACCCCATCCTTTCTTCCCTAGTCAGCCCCTGGATGGAATATGCCAGTGCATAGGGTGTGTCAGCCTATCTGCATTCCTGCAAGAATCAGGGACTCACTGCTGCCCTATGACCAGCCTAGCTGATTCCTCTCCTGGTATCCTTCTCTCTCTCATCACTTAGCTTCTTTCTAAGCCCTCCCAACCCTGCCTAGATCTCCTGCAGGTATTTAGACCTGCCGAGCACCCAGACACCACCGAGAAGAAGCTGCCAGTAGGTTTGGGTGCTCCTGGTTGTTTGAGGCTCTCCTTTCACCCTCCCTGCTCCCTGGGACTTCCTTTTTTCCCTTTACAATCATTCTCACCTCTTCCATTTGCAGGGATGTAGACCAAGGAGACATTGGACCAAGTGTCTGCCCTTTCTTCCACTTACTTTTTTTTTTTTTTTTAAGCTAGCTTACCTGAGGAACATCTCCAATGTGGTGTTTTGAGATGGCTTAGCTGTTAAGAGCACTGACTACTCTTACAGAAGTACTGATTTCAATTTCTAGCAACCACATGGTGGCTCAAAACCATGTGTAATGGTTTTTAATGCCTTCTTGTGGTGTTTCTAAAGACAGCTACAGTGTACTCATATACATGATATAAACAATATTTTTAAAAAAACATTTAATATGGGGATCTAGAGAAAGGACTAAAGGAGATTGAAGCCCCATAGAATTAAGAACACTATGAACCAAGCAGTGCTCCCAGAGCTCCCAGGGATTAAACCATCAACCAAAGAATACAAATGGAGGGACCCATGGCTCCAGCTGCATATGTAGCAGATGATAGCCTTGTTGAACATCAATGAAAGGAGAGGCCCTTGGGCCTGAAAATGCTGGATACCCAGTGTAGGGGAATACATGGATAGGGAATTGGGAATGGGTGGGTTGGTAAGCATGGAGAGGGAGAAGGGGATAGGGAATTTTCAGAGGGGAAACAAGGAAAGGGGATAGACAACATTTGAAACTTAAATAAAGAAAATATCTAAGAAAAAACATTTAATACCACTGGGGGAAATATTTAAGAATTGCACCATCCCACACTATACCCAGCTACTCTCTGCCCTTGGTCTCTCCTGCTCTAGGTTAGCCCCAAGGGGTGGTCTTCCCAGCTCTGGTTTGCTTTCCTCAGAGCCACTTTTACCTATTCAGCCATCTACCCCCTGTGGCAAGGTTGTCAGAAATCCCCTTAACACAGTAAATCAAATCTCTAGAAGCTTAGAAATAATCAGTCAGATTTATATATCAATACATTCTCAATTCACAAGATGACTACACCATCATTTCAGAGCCAGCTGATACTGATACAAGCTGCCCACCTAGATTAGACAAGTCACCCCAATGATTTTATCTTTTGTGATATTCATAGACACCTGTGGCTATTTAAGCCACTCAGGATCTGGATCATCTTCCTCTTCCTCCATTGTCCTGTCTCTGAAACTCTTAGCTCCACCTCCCCTTTCCCTGTCCAATCACAGCCTTCTGATTGTACTAAAAGTGAAATTAATTGAGGAAAAAAATTCTGCTACATAGTACCATACCCAGTCCTTTTAGGTTGCATTCAGTTCTTTATTTATAGCAGGAAAGCATTCTACCAATCCAGCTATGTACCCAGCCCTTCTCCTTTTCTGTGTGTATCAGATTTCCTCTCTATAGTCTAACTGGCCTGGAAATCACTATGTAGCACAGCCTGACCTTGAATTTGCAGTAATCCTCTTGCCTCAGTTTCCAGGTACTACCAAGCTACCATAACTCATTTGTATGTTATATAGTTGTTTGTCTGATTTAGTTTAGTTGTTACTAAATAGGACTAGAGAGATGGCTCACTGGTTGGAATACTTCATGCTGTGGGGCAGTGGTGGTGCACACCTTTAATCCCAACACTTGGGAAGCAGAGACAGTCAGATTTCTGAGTTTGATACCAGGCTGGTTTACAGAGTGAGTTCCAGGACAGCGAAGGCTATACAGAGAAACCCTGTCTCAAAAATAAATAAATAAACAAACAAAAAACAAACAAACAAATAAATAAATGCTTCATGCCTAGTGTGCGGGCTCATACCTTTTAAACCCAGTACTCAGTAGGCAGAAGCTTACTGAATTCTGTTAGGTTGAGGCCATCCAAAGGTACATGATAGAACCCTATCTCAAAAATGAAATGAAATATAACCAGGCATTGTTGACAAGTCTATAACCCCATCCCTTAGAAGAAGGCTGAGGCAAGAGAATTGCTGTGAGTTCAAAGCCTCTCAGGCTACAAGGCAAGAGCCCATCTCAAAAACAAAAACAAACAAGTGGGTCTGGACCATACAGAATTGCATTTGCCTCTGCATCATGGTCAAAGGTGTTCCACAGCACACATCTAGATCCTCTCTCTCTCCCCCTACCTCTCCACCACCCTCTCCCTCTCTTTCCCTCCCCATCTTCCTTTATCCCTCCACCTCATCCCTCCTTCCATACATTTTTATTTGCTATGCCCGTAAGATCAGCTTCAATTTTTTTTTAAGATTTATTTCATGTATTATGTATGTACACTGTTGCTGTCTTCAGACACACCAGAAGAGGGCATCAGATCCTATTTCAGATGGTTGTGAGCCACCACATGGTTGCTGGGAATTAAACCCAGGACCACTGTTCTCTTAACTTTTGAGCCATCTCTCCAGGCCAGCATCAAATTCCTGATTCAAGAGGCCCTCCTGTCTCCACTTCCTAAGTGCACAGGAGAGAAGGCACTTACCACATCTTTTTCTTTCCTTTTATAGGAATGTATTCAATTTAAAGAAAGAGCTTTCTAGCTCACAAATCAAGACACAGCCCATTGTGATGGGGAAGACCAGAAAGTCAGAGCCTGGGCAGCTGGTTATGTTTGTGTTTCTAGTCAGAATATGAAAGCAATGAACGTAGGCTTCCCAGATTTAAAAATCCACTAAAGAGGGGCTGCCTAGCTGGCTTAATGGTCAATAGCACTGGCTGCTCTTCCAGAGAGGTACTGAGTTCAATTCCCAGCAACCAGGTATTAGTCAGGGTTCTCTAGAGTCACAGAACTTATGGCTTAGCCTCTATATAGTAAAAGAATTTGTTGATAACTTACAGTCAGCAGTCCAACTCCCAACAATGGTCAGCTGCAGCTGTGAATGGAAGTCCAAGGATCTAGCAGTTGCTCAGTCCAACAAGGCAGCAGGCTTGGGGAGAGAGAGAGTGAATCTTCCTTCTTCCAATGTCCTTATATGGGCTCCAGCAGAAGGTGTAGCCCAGATTACAGGTGTGTGCCACCATACCGTTAATCCCAGATGACCTTGGAATTCAGAGATCACCCTCCCTTAATCTTCTGGTACTCATAGCCACTATGCCTTAAGATCTCCATACCAAGATCCAGGCCAGAAACTTCTCTCTCCAGCCTCCAGATTAGAATCACTGGGGAGCCTTCCATTTCTGGATTGTAGTTCATTCCAGATACAGTCAAGTTGACAACCAGGAATAGCCACTACAAACCACATGGTGGCTCATGACCATCTATAAGGGCATCTGATGCCCTCTTATAGCATGCAGTTGTGCATGCAGCAAAGAACCCACACTTGAGAGAGAGAGAAAGATAGAGAGAATGAGAGAAGTGGGAGAGCAAGAGAGAGAGAGAATGAGAGGAAGTAGGAGAGGGAGAGAAAGACAGAGTAAGAGAGAGAAATGAGAACATATTTTTAAAAAGATTGACTTATTTATTATGGATACAGCTTTCTGCCTGCATGTATCCTGCAGGGCACAAAGGCATAAGACTCATCATGGGTGGTTGTGATCCACCATGTGTTTTCTGCGAATTGAACTCAGGACCTCTGGAACCCCAGACAGGTCTCTTAAACTCTGAGCCATCTCTTCAGCCAAAGAAGATTTATTTACAAAAAAAAAAAAAACCATACTGAAGTTAAAATTTGCCAACATGTAGCCAAAATGGGCAGCTCTCTTCAGGCAAAGAACATTTATTTAAAAAAAAAAAAAACATACTGAAGTTAAATTTTGCCAGCATTTAGGCAAAATGGGCAGCCTGGTCAACACAATGAGTTCCAGGGTAGCCAGGCTGCACAGAGAAGCCCTGCCTCCAAAGGAAAAAAAAAAAAACCCACAAAATTTATTTGTAAAAATTATGATTGTATTGGCTAATATTATGTCAACTGAACACAGAATTTCTCTGAAAGGAGTAAATTTCCCTGAGAAAAAATGCAGCCAGGTAGTGGTAGCACAAGCCTTTAATCCTAGCACTTGGGGGGCCGAGGCAGGCGGATTTCTGTGTTCCAGGCCAGCCTGGTCAACAAAGTGAGTTCCAGGACAGCCAGGATGTGCAAGAAACCCTGTATTGAAAGAACCAAAAGAAAAAAATCCTCTTTAAGATCCTGCTTGAGGGCATTTTTAAATTAATTTTCTTACTATTTTCTTATTAGTGATTAATGGAGGGGGGCCCTGTCTGTTATGGGTGGTGCCATCCCTGGCACAAATTCCTGGGTTCTATAAGAAAACAGATCCAGGCCTGGTGGGAAACACCTTTAATTCCAGCACTCAAGAGGCAGAGGCAGGGGGGCTGGTGAGATGGCTCAGTGATTAAGAGCACTGACTGCTCTTCCAAAGGTCTTGAGTTCAATTCCCAGCAGCCGCATGGTGGCTCACAACCATCTGTAAGGAAATCTGATGGCCTCTTTTGGAGTGTCTGAAGATAGGTACAGTGTACTTACATATAATAAATAAATAAATATTTTTAAAAAAAAAAGAGGCAGAGGCTGGCAGATCTCTTAGTTCAAAGCCAGCCTGGTCTACAGAGTAAGTTCCATGACATAGAGAAAACCTGTCTCAGAAAACCAGAAAGGAAGAAGGAAAGAAAGAAAGAAAGAAAGAAAGAAAGAAAGAAAGAAAGAAAGAAAGGAAGGAAGGAAGGAAGAAAGAAAGAGAAAAGAAAGAAAAAGAAAAAAGAAAACAGGTTGAGCCAGCCATGAGGAGGAAGCCAGTAAACAGCATCCCTCCAGGGACCCTGCATCAGCTCCTGCCTCCAAGTTCCTGCCCTGCTTGAGCTCATGCCCTCACTGCTCTTGGTGATGAACTGTTTGTTATATGGGACTGTGAGGAAGAGGAACCCTCTCCTCCCCAAGGCCCTTTTGGTCATAGTGTTTCATCACAGCAATAGTGACCCTGACTAAGATGGGGATGTAGCTCAGTTGGTAGAGAGCTCACCTAGCAGGCCCTGAGTTCTGAATTTGATCCCTCATGCTGTGCACAGTGTGTGTCTTGGTGGTGGTGCATGCTTACAGTCCTGCAGCAGGGAGGTCGCTGAAGGCAGATCAAGAGGGAAGTTGGGCAGGCTGTCTGGAGAAACCTGTGTTAAAAGACTGGCCTTGTTGTTCCAGAAAGAAAAACAGGAGTGAAGCAGTCCAGAAAGGCAAGCTCTTTCTGTGAAATGGGTACACTGTGGTGGCCACTGGCTTTCATCTCCACTGCAAGGGGGAATGTGGCATTTCCTGAGAGTCTAATCCTGGTTGACTTCTTTGGAAAGCTGTGGAAAGGAGATGAAGGAGCTGACAGGGTGAGACCTGTCAGGGACGCCTGGCTGTCCCAATGCAGCTCTTCCTTTGTGTAAATGAAGGGTTTGCCCTCTTGTTTGATTTTTCCCCCTAATTTTTATGTGCATAGGTATTTTGTGTGCCTGTTTGTCTTCTTATTACACTGTGTCCAAGGAGGCTGAAAGAGGGTGTCAGATTCCCTTTAAGTGGAGTTACAGTGCCACCATGTAGACACAGGGAATCAGGTCTCATCTCTCCAGCCCTGGGAATTGCAATCTTTTCATCTCCTCCACCTGGTAAAACCCTTGTTCATACAAGGCATGGAGAGATGGTGCAGTGGTTCAGAGCACTGGCCTCTCTCTTCCAGTGCTCTTCCAGGGAACTTGAGTTCAGTTCCCAGAGACCACTTCAGTCAGCTGACAACTACCTGCAACTCTACTTCCAAAGGATCCCATGCTGTCTTCTGGTGTGAAGGGCACCTACATATATTTGGAAGGTGTGGGTTCATGCACACATTCTCAGACACACATCACTCATAGTAGACATAAATCTTAAAAATAATAAATTTTTGGCAGAAAAGCTTACAGAGTGGGAGGGTATGTTGTATATTAGTCCTTGGTAGGCTAGCGAATTTTTTCTTTGTTTGTTTGTTTGATTGATTTTTGTTTTGTTTTGTTTTTGCGACATGGTTTCTCTGTTTTGTCCTGGTTGTCCTGGAACTCACTCTGTAGACCATGCTGGACTGAAACTCAGAAGTCTGCCTGCCTCTGCTTCCCAAGTTCTGGGATTAGAGGCATTACTGACTGACTAGCTAGCCAAATTTTTAAAACAGTTCTGTACCAGGAGCATGCCTTCAATCCTGGTACTCAGGAGGCAGAGGCTGGAGGATATTTGCGTTTGAGGTCAGCCTGGTCTACAGAGGTTGTTCTGGGCTCTTCAGAGATATACAAAGAAACTTTGCCTCCAAAAAACTAACTAAATAAATAAATAAATAAATGGAAATGGAAAAGAAAAAGAAAAAGAAGAAAGTTTGAGCTGGGCTATAGGTAAATGTTGGGTTTGAAGCCCAGGACAAAAGGCTGAGGTGTCTAACTATCAAAGCAGACCTGCCTGCTGTATTTTCCTTCCTCCCTCAGAAGTTGTAGTTACTCACTCTTTCTACCTTCATGGCTATTGGCTGCTGCAACTGCTCTCCCCTCTTGTCCTCTCCACTCCCTGCTCTCCTCACATGGTACAGCTTAAGTCAGCTCATGTCCACACTGGGCTCTCCCAGACATCCCTACCCCTCTATGCTTGCCCACATAACTAAAGTAAACCTTCTCCTCCCTCATACTTAGGGAATGTAAGTATCATTTCTTATTTTTTTCACCAATCATGTTTTCTTTCCTTTTTATTTATTCGTCTTCCTTCATTTCTTCTCCTTTTGATTCCTTAAACACCTGTTACAGCAGCAGGTATGGAGGCTGAGGAAGACCAGGAATTCAAGAGCAACTTAGGTTATATAGTAGGATAGCAACACCTGTCTCAGAAACAAAAGCATAGGCCAGGTGTAGTGACAGGTGTGATAGCACACATCTTTAATCCCATCATCAGTCCAGAGGCTGCCCTGTGAGTCTGATCTATGTAGTAAATTCTAGACCTGTCAGGACTACCCAGTGAAATACTATCAAAAATAAGGACTAGGTCAATAAATACATTATAAAAAATAAAACTCATCTTTATATTTTGTTTTAAAATTGATTTTATATATATATATATATATATATATATATATATATATATATATACACGCACACACACACACACACACATTTATCTGTATCTGTATTGAGTGCTCTGTCTGCATGTACACCTATATGCTTGACGGTGGTGAAACCCCAAGGGGTTGCTGGAAATTGAACTCAGGACCTCTAGAAGAGCAGTCAGCACTCTTTCCACTGTGCCAACTCTCCATCCCCCATTCAATTCTTACCACAATTTCTAACACCACACTTAGGATTAGTCAAATCCTAATTCTACAAATGCCATTAGCAAGCAGTATCCTCTCTGGCCTCACTGTCTTCCTCTGTAAAATAACCATAGCTTTCAGCTGTCAGTGTTGGCACATGCTTTTAATCCCAGCACTGAGGAGGCAGAGGCAGGAAGATCTCTGAGTTCAAGCCAGCCTGGTCTCCTAAACAAGTTCCAGGACAGGCAGTGCTACATAGAGAAACCTTATGGCAAAATACCAACTACTACAACAACAACAACAAACACACACACAAACACACTGAACAATCCACTTACACACACAAAAAAAATATAGCCTTAAAGTAAGAGTTGCCTGGGCAGACTAAGTGTTAAGAAATTTGCGGAATATATTGCCCCCATTCTACAATGAGGAAATGGAAGGAGATGGCAGAGGCAGTGTGTTAGAACCTGGAATCTCAGACAGGAATGGATCATATGGCCCCAGTCCCTGCAACCTGAAAGCCACCCTCCCAGTAGTTGTACCCAATCTGAGTCTAAGGCTTGCTCACAGCCACAGGTAGCTATCCTAGAGCCAGGGAACCAGAGAGAGCTGAACAGGAAAGGACACTTGCTGCCAAGTCTGATGATCTGAGTTTGGTCCCAGAACCCCAAGGAAAAGGTAGGAGAAAGAAAGCTGAGTCCACCAAGTTGTCTGTATGTGCCTCACTCCCACATCATAGATGTATGCATATACAGGTGCACTCATGTGCATACACTAGGAAGAATAAATAAAATACTTTGTTTCCAGTTGATGGGAGGGACTTTATTTGATCTCAGGGTCACTCCAGCTATGACCTCATCTTCATTTGACCTTGTTTTGGGGGCGCAGGTTGTTGGTATGGCCCCACTTCTTGCAACAGTCGACTGCACGAGGGTGCAGGCATGTGTAGCACTTGCAGCAGATCATCTTGTTACTTGTCCTTCTGGGCAAGCTGACACTGGCAGGGCTCAAGGATGCCACCTCGCAGACGCAGCACCAGGTACAAGGTGGAATGGTTCTGGATGTAGTAGTTGGAAAGGGTGCGTCCATCCTGCAGCTGTTTGCCGGCAAATACCAGCCTCTGCTGGTCAACTGGGATGCCTTCCTTGTCTTGGATCTTGACCTTGACATTCTTGATGGTGTCACTGGGCTCGACCTCAAAAGTGATGGTCTTGCCTGTCAGGGTCTTCACGAAGATCTGCATGTTGGCCTCTGCCAATTGGCCTCCTAGTGGAAGAGAAAATGAAACGTTTTAAAAGAAGAGCTCATACCAATATCCATGGTCAGGCCTGTGTCAAGGTGAGTCCTACCTCAGGCGAAGGATTAACGAAGGTATTATCTTTGATTTTTTATTTTTTAACTTGTATTTATTATTTATTTATGTAAGTACACGGTAGCTGTTGTCTTCAGACACCCCAGAAGAGGGAGTCACATCTTGTTACAGAATTTGTGAGCCTTCATGTGGTTGCTGGGATCTGAACTCAGGACCTTCAGAAGAGCATTCAGTGCCCTTAAGCACTCGGCCATCTCTCCAGCCCCCGTTCAATTCTTACCTCAATTTCTAACAACACACTTAAGAGTCAAATCCTAATTCTACAAATGCCATGAGCAAGCAATATCCTCTCTGGCCTCACTGTCTTCCTCTGTAAAATAACCATCGCTTTCAGCTGTCAGTGTTGGCACATGCTTTTAATCCCAGCACTGAGGAGGCAGAGGCAGGCAGATCTCTGAGTTCAAGGCCAGCCTGGTCTACTAAACAAGTTCCAGGATAGGAAGGTCTACACAGAGAAACCTTATTCAAAACAGCAACAACACACACACACACACACACACACACCAAACCACATACACACCAATCCACACACGCAAATTGCGTGTAGCCTTAAAGGAAGAGTTGCCTGAGCAGACTAAGTGTTAAGAAATCTGGGGCATATATTGCCCCCATTCTACAATGAGGTAAAGGAAGAGAAAATGAAATGTTTTAAAAGAAGAGCTCATACCAATATCCATGGTCAGGCCTGTGTCAAGGTGAGTCCTACCTCAGGCGAAGGATGAACGAAGGTATTATCTTTGACTTTTTATTTTTTAACTTGTATTTATTATCTATTATAGGTAAGTACACTGTAGCTGTTGTCTTCAGACACCCCAGAAGAGGGAGTCACATCTTGTTATGGAATTTGTGAGCCATCAATGTGTTGCTGGGATTTGAACTCAGGACCTTCAGAAGAGCAGTCAGTGCCCTTAAGCACTCAGCCATCTCTCCAGCTCCTAACCTGTTCTTTATTGGAGTCTCAGGATGTATTCCAGTCTAGCTGGGACTCAACATCCCCCTTGGCCTGTTCCTTCTGAGAGCCTGTTTTCTCCTCTGAAAAATGGACTCAGAGGGGATGACCCACCCCATCCTTTCTTCCCTAGTCAGCCCCTGGATGGAATATGCCAGTGCATAGGGTGTGTCAGCCTATCTGCATTCCTGCAAGAATCAGGGACTCACTGCTGCCCTATGACTAGCCTAGCTGACTCCTCTCCTGGTATCCTTCTCTCTCTCATCACTTAGCTTCTTTCTAAGCCCTCCCAACCCTGCCTAGATCTCCTGCAGGTATTTTAGACCTGCCAAGCACCCAGACACCACCTAGAAGCAGCTGCCAGTAGGTTTGGGTGCTCCTGGTTGTTTGAGGCTCTCTCCTTTCACCCTCCCTGCTCCCTGGGACTTCCTTCTTTCCCTTTACAATCATTCTCACCTCTTCCATTTGCAGGGATGTAGACCAAGGTGACATTGGACCAAAAGTCTGTCCTTTGCTTCCACTTACTTTTTCTTTTTTTAAGCTAGCTTAGCTAGGAACATCTCCAATGTGGTGTTTTGAGAAGCTTATCTGTTAAGAGCACTGACTACTCTTACAGAAGTACGGATTTCAATTCCTAGCAACTACATGGTGGCTCACAACCATATGTAATGGGATTTTTTTAATGGAAATTTTATTTCCTTTATTTGAGAAACTTAAATTATTGGGGTACATCAAAACCAATTTCTGGGATGAGGGGAAAAAACCAGAACCCACAATATAAAAAAAAAGTTATCATCTGGGTCTCAACAGAACCCAGAGAATTTATTCTTATAATTGAAAAATTATAGGTGCTTCATAATTGAGCTTCTGATACAAAATGACCTATTGAATTTGCAACTTGGCCCTCGGTGTGGAGGTCCACAGACAAACTAGGCGGTCTTCAGACCTTAGCTGGATGCCATGAGCGGTTATTTGGCTTTTGACTTTTCTTCTTGTCTAAGAGGTAGCAGCAGCAACAGTGCCCACTTTCTGGGCAGCTTCTTTCTTGGCATGATGTTCCTGCAGGACTGCCACAGCTTCATCTACCTTGGAGCAGAGGGATTCAGGGGTCTCCAGCATGTGCAGCAGCTCAGAGTTGCCAATTTCCAGCAGCATCCCGGTGATTTTCCCAGCCAGGTTTGAATACATTGTTTGGATAAGCGGGAATAGACGCTCCCCCAGCATCTGCTTCTGCTCCTGGGGGCGCGCTGCAGCAAGCATGGAGGCAGTCAGGGGCTCCTGACGCTGGACGAGGACTGCAGGCTGGGGGGCCTGCAGCGGCTGGATAGTAGGGTGTGGGCTGCGGACACTGGAGGCGTACTTGTATGGAGCCACAGCCCTGGGAGCGGTGGCAGCAACTGTGGCTGGAGGTGCAAGGTTTGGCCTGGCTGTAGGGACGCCTCCAGACTGACAGCTGTCAGTCAGCCCTTGCTGGGCGGCACCAGCCCCACCAAAGTCCATAGCCAAGCGGTCTGGGCACTCAGACCTGACTCTCTGAGCAATAATAGTAGGAAGGCCACGAGAGGCCGGAGCATTACCAGTTGGAGCCAGATGTCCAAGAGCTGGACCAGGCCCAGACTGCCTCAGGGCACTAGGCATTCCTTGGAAGCCTTGAAGTCTCCCGCCTTGCTGCCAGCATGGATTAGGCCTCATCTGTGCTAACTGGTTAGGCGTGTAATATGGGGGTCTTCCCTGAGCCTGCGGAACCTCCGGCACAAAGTAGCCACCAGCTGCAGGCTGGAACTGATTTAAGATGGCACCGGCAGGGAGTGCTCTCAACCCCGCCACGTGCTGCATGTACTGGTTGGTCAGGTGAGCCTTCCGCTCTTCCTTCCTCTGGGCCAGGGCGACATACAGAGGCTTGGAGCCCACAATGCGTCCATTCATCTCGGTGACAGCTTTGGTCGCCTCTTCACGAGAGGGGAAACAGACAAAGCCAAACCCTTTGCTTCTCCCATCTTCCAGCATCACCTTCGCACTGGTGATTGATCCAAAGGGAGAAAACTCTCTCCTTAATTTCTCATCATCAATGGTGTCATCCAAGTTCTTAATGTAGAGATTCACCCCCTGGTACCGGCTAATCCTCTCCTGCTTGAGCTGCTCAAACTTCCGCTTTAGCTCAGCCTGCCTTTCTACCTTTTTCTGTGCACGGCCTACAAATATGGCTTTCCCGCTCATTTCTTTTCCATTCATTTCGTCCACAGCCTTATTGGCATCCTCGTGTTTCTCGTAACTTACAAAGCCAAAGCCTCTGGACTTCCCACTGGAGTCTCTCATCACCTTGACACTTAGGGTCTTGCCAAACTGGCTGAAGAGCTCTTTCAGATTCCCATCATCCACCTCTTCTCCGAAGTTTTTGATATAAACATTGGTGAATTCCTTGGCCTTGGCTCCAAGCTCCGCTTCCCGCTCTTTGCGAGACTTGAATCTACCCACAAACACTTTACGGTCATTGAGAAGCAAGCCATTCATCTTCTCGATGGCCTTGTCGGCGGCCTCTTGGGTCTCAAAGTGAACAAAAGCGTAGCCCTTAGAGCCGTTCTCATCACAGACCACCTTACAGGACAAGATGTTTCCAAAGGCAGAGAAAGTGTCATACAGTGCCTTGTTGTCTATGGATTTGTCCAGGTTCTTGATGAAGACATTTCCCACCCCAGACTTTCTCAAAGAGGGATCGCTCTGCCACCACATGATGCGGATAGGCTTTTCATTTATCACGTCGAAGTTCATGGTGTCCAAGGCCCTCTCAGCGTCAGCTGGCTGCTGGAAGTTGACGTAGGCATAACCCAGCGAGCGCCCAGTGATCATATCGCGACAGACCCAGATGGACAGCACAGGCCCGACAGGGCTGAACTTTTCATACAGCATGGCTTCGGTGACGTCCGAGTGCAAATCGCCCACATATAAGGAGGCCATGGGGTAGCTGCTGGCTGCAGCGTTCATCTCCCCACCCCCCAGGACCCCGAGCGCTGCCAGGAGGACTTCTAACAAGGCTACACCTGGGAAGACTGGAGCAAGGAGGCTTCGAGCCTGGACCCGAGTGTGGCACGACTTGCACGCGACTGCAAAAGACCCAAAACAAAAGGCCCTCGAAAACAATATGGCCCGCTCCTGGAGTTTGTACCAGCTGTCCTGGCTTGAGGCTTAAAAAATAAAAATTAAAGTAGTAAATCCCCTCCTAAAGGGGGCAAAAAATTGTCAAGAGACAATCAGATGCTGCGCTCACTGCCGCCTTGGGAATTTGCGTTTCGCGATAAATACAGGCCCAGGGCTCCCAGAGGTTTACAGTTACAGCAGCCTGGGAAAGGGGAAATCAAGTCTTTGTGGGTGCCTGCAAAGGGCAGCGCGGAAGGTGGTGCTGACAGCCACTGAGCTGGGCTGCTATGCGGGCGCGAAGGCTTGCAGGGGCGGGCCGGGCCGAGGGGGATGGCTCACCCCTGGAAGGACATACAGATGCCAATGCACAGGCAGGCCAGAAGCTGTGAAAGTCACTTCCCGGCTGGCTCCCAGCACAAGTCGCTATCTGGTTCTTATTCTTCTTTTTTCCCTTTTGCTTTTTTTTTTCCTCTCTTCTTCTTTTCTTTTATCTTTTTTATCTTTTTCTTTTTTTTTTTAAGATGTTTGAGGCTTTGTATTTTTTTTAAGCTTTTTCTTTTTTCTGCTTCAGGCTTGCTGAGCCCAAACGCAACACTGGTGGATGCGACCCAGGGCGGAGAGACCTGTAATGGGATCATGAGATCAAATGCCTTCTTGTGGTGTGTCTAAAGAGAGCTACAGTGTACTCATATACATGAAATAAATAATATTTAAAAAGACATTTAATATGGGGATCTAGAGAAAGGACTAAAGGAGATTGCAGCCACATAGATTTAACAACATTATGAACCAAGCAGTACTCCCAGAGCTCCCAGGGATTAAACCATCAACCAAAGAATACAAATGGAGGGACCCATGGCTCCAGCTGCTTATGTAGCAGAGGATGGCCTTGTTGACCATCATGGGAGAAGAGGCCCTTGGTCCTGAGAATGCTGGATACCCAGTGTAGGGGAATCCCTGGATAGGGAATTGGGAATAGGTGGGTTGGTAAGCAGGGAGAGGGAGAAGGGGAAAGGGGTTTTCAGAGGGAAAACAAGGAAAAGGGATAACATTTGACACTTAAATAAAGAAAATATCTAATAAAAAAACGTTTAATACCACTGCGGGAAATATTTAAGAATTGCACCATCCCACACTATACCCAGCTACTCTCTGCACTTGGTCTCTCCTGCTCTAGGTTAGCCCCAAGGGGTGGTCTTCCCAGCTCTGGTTTGCTTTCCTCAGAGCCACTTCTACCTATTCAGCCATCTACCCCTTGTGGCTAATTGTCACAAATCCCCTTAACACAGTAAATCAAATCTCTAGAAGCTTAGAAATAATCAGTCAGATTTATATATCAATATATTCTCAGTTCACAAGATGCCTACACCATCATTTCAGAGCCAATTGATACTGATACAAGCTGCCCACCTAGATTAGACAAGTCACCCCAACGGTTTTATTCTTTTGTGATATTCATAGACACCTGTGGCTATTTAAAGCCACTCAGGATCTGGATCATCTTCCTCTTCCTCCATCGTCCTGTCTCTGAAACTCTTAGCTCCACCTCCCCTTTCCCTGTCCAATCACAGGCTTCTGATTGTACTAATGTGACATTAATTGAGGAAAAAATTCTGCTACATAGTACCATACCCAGGCCTTTTAGGTTGCGTTCAGGTCTTTATTTATAGCAGGAAAGCATTCTACCAATCCAGCTATGTACCCAGCCCTTCTCCTTTTCTGTGTGTATCAGATTTCCTCTCTATAGTCTAACTGGCCTGGAAATCACTATGTAGCACAGCGTGACCTTGAATTTGCAGTAATCCTCTTGCCTCAGTTTCCAGGTACTACCAAGCTACCATACCTCATTTGTATGTTATATAGTTGTTTGTCTGATTTAGTTTACTTGTTACTAAATAGGACTAGAGAGATGGCTCATTGGTTAGAATACTTCATGCTGTGGGACAGTGGTGGTGCACACCTTTAATCCCAGCACTTGGGAGGCAGAGACAGGCAGATTTCTGAGTTTGAGGCCAGCCAGGTTTACAGAGTGAGTTCCAGGACATCGAAGGCTATACAGAGAAACCCTGTCTCAAAAACAAACAAACAAACAAACAAACACACAAACAAATCCTTCATGCCTAGTTGATGGCCTCATACCTTTTAAACCCAGTACTCAGAGGCAGAAGCTTACTGAATTCTGTTAGGTTGAGGCCATCCAAAGGGACATGATAGAACCCTATCTCAAAAATGAAATGAAATATAACCAGGCATTGTTGACAAGTCTATAACCCCATCCCTTAGAAGAAGGCTTAGGCAAGAGAATTGCTGTGAGTTCTAAGCCTCTCAGGCAACATGGCAAGAGCCCATCTCAAAAACAAAAACAAAAAAGTGGGTCTGGACCATACAGAATTGCATTTGCCTGTGCATCATGGTCCAAGATGTTCCACAGCACACATCTAGATCCTCTCTCTCTCCCCCTACCTCTCCACCACCCTCTCCCTCTCTCCCCCTCCCCATCTTCCTATATCCCTCCACCTCACCCCTCCTTCCATATATTTTTATTTGCTATGCCCGTAAGATTAGCTTCAATATTTTTAAAGTTTTATTTCATGTATTATGTCTGTACACTGTTGCTGTCTTCAGACACACCTGAAGAGGGCATCAGATCCTATTTAAGATGGTTGTGAGCCACCACGTGGTTGCTGGGAATTAAACCCAGGAGCACTGTTTTCTTGACCTTTGAGCCATCTCTCCAGCCCAGCATCAAATTCCTGATTCAAGAGACCCTCCTGCCTCTACTTCCTAAGTACACGGGAGAGAAGGCACTTACCACATCTTTTTCTTACCTTTTATAGAAATGTATTCAATTTAAAGAAAGTGCTTTCTAGCTCACAAATCAAGGCACAGCCCATTGTGATGGGGAAGACCAGGAAGTCAGAGCCTGGTCAACTGGTTATGTTTGTGTTTCTAGTCAGAATATGAAAGCAATGAACATAGTCTTCTCAGATTTAAAAATCCACTAAAGAGGGGCTGCCTAGCCGGCTTAATGGTCGATAGCACTGACTGTTCTTCCAGGGAGGTACTGAGTTCAATTCCCAGCAACCAGGTATTAGTCAGGGTTCTCTAGAGTCACAGAACTTATGGCTTAGCTTCTATATAGTAAAAGAATTTGTTGATAACTTACAGTCAGCAGTCCAACTCCCAACAATGGTCAGCTGCAGCTGTGAATGGAAGTCCAAGGATCTAGCAGTTGCTCAGTCCAACAAGGCAGCAGGCTTGGGGAGAGAGTATGAGTCTTCCTTCTTCCAATGTCCTTATATGGGCTCCAGCAGAAGGTGTAGCCCAGATTACAGGTGTGTGCCACCATACCTTTAATCCCAGATGACCTTGGAATTCAGAGATCACCCTCCCTTAATCTACTACTCATAGCCACTATGCCTTAAGATCTCCATACCAAGATCCAGGCCAGAAACTTCTCTCTCCAGCCTCCAGAACGAATCACTGGGGAGCCTTCCATTTCTGGATTGTAGTTCATTCCAGATACAGTCAAGTTGACAACCAGGAATAGCCACTACAAACCACATGGTGGCTTATGACCATCTATAAGGGCATCTGATGCCCTCTTATAGCATGCAGGTGTGCATGCAGCAAAGAACCCACACTTGAGAGAGAGAGAGAGAGAGAGAGAGAGAGAGAGAGAGAGAGAGAGAGAGAGAAAGAGAGAGAGAGAATGAGAGGAAGTAGGAGAGGGAGAGAGAGAGAGAGAGAGAATGAGAGGAAGTGGGAGAGCAAGAGAGAGAGACAGAGAATGAGAGGAAGTAGGAGAGGGAGAGAGAGAGAGAGAGAGAATGAGAGGAAGTGGGAGAGCAAGAGAGAGAGACAGAGAATGAGAGGAAGTAGGAGAGGGAGAGAGTGACAGAGTAAGAGAGAGAAACGAGAACATTTTTTTTAAAAGATTTACTTATTTATTATGGATACAGGGTTCTGCCTGTGTTTTCCTGAAGGGCAGAAAGGGCATAGGATCTCATTATGGGTGGTTGTGATCCATCATGTGGCTGCTGGGAATTGAACTCAGGACCTCTGGAACCCCAGACAGGTCTCTTACCTCTGAGCCATCTCGTCAGCCAAAGAACATTTATTTACAAAAAAAAAAAAAAAAAAAACCATACTGATGTAAAAAATTTGCCAGCATTTAGGCAAATGGGCAGCCTGGTAAACACAATGAGTTCCAGGGTAGCCAGGCTGAACAGAGAAGCCCTGCCTACAAAGAAAAAAAAAACACAAACTTTATTTTTAAAAATTGTGATTGTGCTGGCTAATTTTATGTCAACTGAACACAAAATTTCTCTGAAAGGAGTAAATTTCACTGAGAAAAAAATGCAGCCAGGTAGTGGTGGCACAAGCCTTTATTCCCAGAACTTGGGAGGCCAACGCAGGTAGATTTCTGTGTTCCAGGCCAGCCTGGTCAACAAAGTGAGTTCCAGGACAGCCAGGATGTGCAAGAAACCCTGTATTGAAAGAACCAAAAGAAAAAAATCCTCTTTAAGATCCTGCTTGAGGGCATTTTAAAAATTAATTTTCTTACTATTTTCTTATTAGTGATTAAGTGAGGGGGGCCCTGTAATTTTGGGTGGTGCCATCCCTGGGTCAATTTTCCTGGGTTCTATAAGAATACAGATCCAGGCCTGGTGGGACACACCTTTAATCCCAGCACTCAAGAGGCAGAGGCAGGGGGGCTGGTGAGATGGCTGAGTGGTTAAGAGCACTGACTGCTCTTCCAAAGGTCTTGAGTTCAATTCCCAGCAGCCACATGGTGGCTCACAACCATCTGTAAGGAAATCTGATGGCCTCTTCTGGAGTGTCTGAAGATAGGTACAGTGTACTTACATATAATAAATAAATAAATATTTTTTAAAAAAAGGCAGAGGCTGGCAGATCTCTTAGTTCAAAGCCAGCCTGGTTTACAGAGTAAGTTCCATGACATAGAGAAACCCTGTCTCAAATAACCAGAAAGGAAGAAAGAAAGAAAGAAAGAAAGAAAGAAAGAAAGAAAGAAAGAAAGAGAAAAAAAAAGTAAAAGAATAAAGAAAACAGGTTGATCCAGCCATGAGGAGGGAGCCAGTAAACACCATCCCTCCAGGGACCCTGCATCAGCTCCTGCCTCCAAGTTCCTGCCCTGCTTGAGCTCCTGCCCTCACTGCTCTTGGTGATGAACTGTTTGTTATATGGGACTGTGAGGAAGAGGAACCCTCTCCTCCCCAAGGCCCTTTTGGTCACAGTGTTTCATCACAGCAATAATGACCCTGACTGAGATGGGGATGTAGCTCAGTTGGTAGAGAGCTCACCTAGCAGGCCCTGAGTTCTGAATTTGATCCCTCATGCTGTGCACAGTGTGTGGCTTGGTGGTGGTGCATGCTTACAGTCCTGCAGCAGGGAGGTTGCTGAAGGCAGATCAAGAGGGCAGTTGGGCAGGCTGTCTGGAGAAGCCTGTGTTAAAAGACTGGCCTTGTTGTCCCAGAAAGAAAAACAGGAGTGAAGCAGCCCAGAAAGGCAAGCTCTTTCTGTGAAATGGGTACACTGTGGTGCCCACTGGCTTTCTTCTCCACTGCAAGGGGGAATGTGGCATTTCCTGAGAGTCTAATCCTGGTTGACTTCTTTGGAAAGCTGTGGAAAGGAGATGAAGGAGCTGTCAGGGTGAGACCTGTCAGGGACGCCTGGCTGTCCCAATGCAGCTCTTCCTTGTAAATGAATGGTTTGCCCTCTTGTTTGATTTTTCCCCCTAATTTTTATGTGCATAGGTATTTTGTATGCCTGTTTGTCTTCTTACTACATTGTGACCAAGGAGGCTGAAAGAGGGTGTCAGGTTCCCTTTAAGTGGAGTTACAGTGCCACCATGTAGACACAGGGAATCAGGTCTCATCTCTCCAGCCCTGGGAATTGCAATCTTTTCATCTCCTCCACCTGGTAAAACCCTTGTTCATACAAGGCATGGAGAGATGGTGCAGTGGTTCAGAGCACTGGCCTCTCTCTTCCAGTGCTCTTCCAGGGAACTTGAGTTCAGTTCCCAGAGACCACTTCAGTCAGCTGACAACTACCTGCAACTCTACTTCCAAAGGATCCCATGCTGTCTTCTGGTGTGAAGGGCACCTACATATGTTTGGAAGGTGTGGGTTCATGCACACATTCACAAACACACAGTACTCATAGTAGACATAAATCTTAAAAATAATAAATTTTTGGCAGAAATGATTTACAGAGTGGGAGGGTATGTTATATATTAGTCCTTGGTAGGCTAGCGAATTTTTTCTTTGTTTGTTTGTTTGATTGATTTTTGTTTTGTTTTGTTTTTGCGACATGGTTTCTCTGTTTTCTCCTGGTTGTCCTGGAACTCACTCTGTAGACCATGCTGGCCTGGAACTCAGAAGTCTGCCTGTCTCTGCCTCCCAAGTTCTGGGATTAGAGGGATTAGTGACTGACTAGATAGCCAAGTTTTTAAAACAGTTCTGTACCAGGAGCATGCCTTCAATCCTGGTACTCAGGAGGCAGAGGCTGGAGGATATTTGCGTTTGAGGTCAGCCTGGTCTACAGAGGTTGTTCTTGGCTCTTCACAGATATACAAGAAACTTTGCCTCCAAAAAACTAACTAACTAACTAAATAAATAAATAAATAAATGGAAAAGATAAAGAAAAAGAAGAAAGTATGAGGTGTCCTTAGGTAAATGTTGGGTTTGAAGCCCAGGACAAAAGGCTGAGGTGTCTAACTATCAAAGCAGACCTGCCTGCTGTATTTTCCTTCCTCCCTTGGAAGTTGTAGTTACTCACTCTTTCTACCTTCATGGCTATTGGCTGCTGCAACTGCTCTCCCCTCTTGTCCTCTCCACTCCCTGCTCTCCTCACATGGTACAGCTTAAGTCAGCTCATGTCCACACTGGGCTCTCCCAAATATCCCTACCGCTCTTGCTTGCCCATATAACCAAAATAAACCTTCTCCTCCCTCATACTTAGGGAATGTAAGTATCTTTTCTTATTTTTTTCACCAATCATGTTTTCTTTCTTTTTTATTTATTCGTCCTCCTTCATTTCTTCTCCTTTTGATTCCTAAAACACCTGTTACAGCAGCAGGTAAGGAGGCTGAGAAAGACCAGGAACTCAAGAGCAATGTAGGTTATAAAGCAGGATAGCAGCACCTGTCTCAGAAACAAAAGCATAGGCCAGGTGTAGTGACAGGCATGATAGCACACATCTTTAATCCCATCATCAATCCAGAGGTTGCACTGTGTGTCTGATCTATGTAGTAAATTCTAGACATGTCAGGAGTACCCCGTGAAATACTATCATAAATAATGAGTAGGTCACTAAATACAATATAAAAAATAAAATAAAACTAATCTTTATATTTTGTTTTTAATTTGATTATATATATATATATATATACACACACACACACACACACACACACACATTGATATGTGTCTATAATGAGTGCTCTATCTGCATGTACAGCTATATGCTTGATGGTGGTGAACCACCATAGGGTTGAGGGAAATTGAACTCAGGACCTCTAGAAGAGAGTCAGCACTCTTTAAACTGAGCCATCTCTCCAGCCCCCATTCAATTCTTACCACAATTTCTAACACCACACTTAAGAGTCAAATCCTAATTCTACAAATGCCATGAGCAAGCAGTATCCTCTCTGGCTTCACTGTCTTCCTCTGTAAAATAACCAAGCTTTCAGCTGTCAGTGGTGGCACATGCTTTTAATCCCAGCACTGAGGAGGCAGAGGCAGGCAGATCTCTGAGTTCAAGGTCAGCCTGGTCTACTATACAAGTTCCAGGACAAAAAGGTCTACACAGAGAAACCTTATTCAAAACAGCAACAACACACACACACACCAAACAAGATATACATCAATCCACATACGCAAAATGAGTGTAGCCTTAAAGGAAGAGTTGCCTGGGCAGACTAAGTGTTAAGAAATCTAGGGCATATATTGCCCCCATTCTACAATGAGGAAATGGAAGGAGATGGCAGAGGCAGTGTGTTAGAACCTGGAATCTCAGACAGGAATGGATCATATGGCCCCAGTCCCTGCAACCTGAAAGCCACCCTCCCAGTAGTTGTACCCAATCTGAGTGTAAGGCTCGCTCACAGCCACAGGTAGCTATCCTAGAGCCAGGGAACCAGAGAGAGCTGAACAGGAAAGGACACTTGCTGCCAAGTCTGATGATCTGAGTTTGGTCCCAGAACCCCAAGGAAAAGGTAGGAGAAAGAAAGCTGAGTCCACCAAGTTGTCTGTATGTGCCTTACTCCCACATCATACATGCATGCATATACAGGTGCACTCATGTGCATACACTAGGTAGAATCAATAAAATGCTTTTTTTTCCCAGTTGATGGAAGGGGACTTTATTTGATCTCAGGGTCACTCCAGCTATGACCTCATCTTCATTTGACCTTGTTTTGGGGGCGCAGGTTGTTGGTATGGCCCCACTTCTTGCAGCAGTCGACTGCACGAGGGTGCAGGCATGTGTAGCACTTGCAGCAGATCATCTTGTTACTTGTCCTTCTGGGCAAGCTGACACTGGCAGGGCTCAAGGATGCCACCTCGCAGACGCAGCACCAGGTACAAGGTGGAATGGTTCTGGATGTAGTAGTTGGAAAGGGTGCGTCCATCCTGCAGCTGTTTGCCGGCAAATACCAGCCTCTGCTGGTCAACTGGGATGCCTTCCTTGTCTTGGATCTTGACCTTGACATTCTTGATGGTGTCACTGGGCTCGACCTCAAAAGTGATGGTCTTGCCTGTCAGGGTCTTCACGAAGATCTGCATGTTGGCCTCTGCCAATTGGCCTCCTAGTGGAAGAGAAAATGAAACGTTTTAAAAGAAGAGCTCATACCAATATCCATGGTCAGGCCTGTGTCAAGGTGAGTCCTACCTCAGGCGAAGGATGAACTAAGGTATTATCTTTGACTTTTTATTTTTTAACTTGTATTTATTATTTATTTATGTAAGTACACGGTAGCTGTTGTCTTCAGACACCCCAGAAGAGGGAGTCACATCTTGTTACAGAATTTGTGAGCCTTCATGTGGTTGCTGGGATCTGAACTCAGGACCTTCAGAAGAGCATTCAGTGCCCTTAAGCACTCGGCCATCTCTCCAGCCCCCGTTCAATTCTTACCTCAATTTCTAACAACACACTTAAGAGTCAAATCCTAATTCTACAAATGCCATGAGCAAGCAATATCCTCTCTGGCCTCACTGTCTTCCTCTGTAAAATAACCATAGCTTTCAGCTGTCAGTGTTGGCACATGCTTTTAATCCCAGCACTGAGGAGGCAGAGGCAGGCAGATCTCTGAGTTCAAGGCCAGCCTGGTCTACTAAACAAGTTCCAGGATAGGAAGGTCTACACAGAGAAACCTTATTCAAAACAGCAACAACACACACACACACACACACACACACACACACACACACACACCAAACCACATACACACCAATCCACACACGCAAAATGCATGTAGCCTTAAAGGAAGAGTTGCCTGAGCAGACTAAGTGTTAAGAAATCTGGGGCATATATTGCCCCCATTCTACAATGAGGTAAAGGAAGAGAAAATGAAATGTTTTAAAAGAAGAGCTCAAACCAATATCCATGGTCAGGCCTGTGTCAAGGTGAGTCCTACCTCAGGCGAAGGATGAACGAAGGTATTATCTTTGACTTTTTATTTTTTAACTTGTATTTATTATCTATTATAGGTAAGTACACTGTAGCTGTTGTCTTCAGACACCCCAGAAGAGGGAGTCACATCTTGTTATGGAATTTGTGAGCCATCAATGTGTTGCTGGGATTTGAACTCAGGACCTTCAGAAGAGCAGTCAGTGCCCTTAAGCACTCAGCCATCTCTCCAGCTCCTAACCTGTTCTTTATTGGAGTCTCAGGATGTATTCCAGTCTAGCTGGGACTCAACATCCCCCTTGGCCTGTTCCTTCTGAGAGCCTGTTTTCTCCTCTGAAAAATGGACTCAGAGGGGATGACCCACCCCATCCTTTCTTCCCTAGTCAGCCCCTGGATGGAATATGCCAGTGCATAGGGTGTGTCAGCCTATCTGCATTCCTGCAAGAATCAGGGACTCACTGCTGCCCTATGACTAGCCTAGCTGACTCCTCTCCTGGTATCCTTCTCTCTCTCATCACTTAGCTTCTTTCTAAGCCCTCCCAACCCTGCCTAGATCTCCTGCAGGTATTTTAGACCTGCCAAGCACCCAGACACCACCTAGAAGCAGCTGCCAGTAGGTTTGGGTGCTCCTGGTTGTTTGAGGCTCTCTCCTTTCACCCTCCCTGCTCCCTGGGACTTCCTTCTTTCCCTTTACAATCATTCTCACCTCTTCCATTTGCAGGGATGTAGACCAAGGTGACATTGGACCAAAAGTCTGTCCTTTGCTTCCACTTACTTTTTCTTTTTTTAAGCTAGCTTAGCTAGGAACATCTCCAATGTGGTGTTTTGAGAAGCTTATCTGTTAAGAGCACTGACTACTCTTACAGAAGTACGGATTTCAATTCCTAGCAACTACATGGTGGCTCACAACCATATGTAATGGGATTTTTTTAATGGAAATTTTATTTCCTTTATTTGAGAAACTTAAATTATTGGGGTACATCAAAACCAATTTCTGGGATGAGGGGAAAAAACCAGAACCCACAATATAAAAAAAAAGTTATCATCTGGGTCTCAACAGAACCCAGAGAATTTATTCTTATAATTGAAAAATTATAGGTGCTTCATAATTGAGCTTCTGATACAAAATGACCTATTGAATTTGCAACTTGGCCCTCGGTGTGGAGGTCCACAGACAAACTAGGCGGTCTTCAGACCTTAGCTGGATGCCATGAGCGGTTATTTGGCTTTTGACTTTTCTTCTTGTCTAAGAGGTAGCAGCAGCAACAGTGCCCACTTTCTGGGCAGCTTCTTTCTTGGCATGATGTTCCTGCAGGACTGCCACAGCTTCATCTACCTTGGAGCAGAGGGATTCAGGGGTCTCCAGCATGTGCAGCAGCTCAGAGTTGCCAATTTCCAGCAGCATCCCGGTGATTTTCCCAGCCAGGTTTGAATGCATTGTTTGGATAAGCGGGAATAGACGCTCCCCCAGCATCTGCTTCTGCTCCTGGGGGCGCGCTGCAGCAAGCATGGAGGCAGTCAGGGGCTCCTGACGCTGGACGAGGACTGCAGGCTGGGGGGCCTGCAGCGGCTGGATAGTAGGGTGTGGGCTGCGGACACTGGAGGCGTACTTGTATGGAGCCACAGCCCTGGGAGCGGTGGCAGCAACTGTGGCTGGAGGTGCAAGGTTTGGCCTGGCTGTAGGGACGCCTCCAGACTGACAGCTGTCAGTCAGCCCTTGCTGGGCGGCACCAGCCCCACCAAAGTCCATAGCCAAGCGGTCTGGGCACTCAGACCTGACTCTCTGAGCAATAATAGTAGGAAGGCCACGAGAGGCCGGAGCATTACCAGTTGGAGCCAGATGTCCAAGAGCTGGACCAGGCCCAGACTGCCTCAGGGCACTAGGCATTCCTTGGAAGCCTTGAAGTCTCCCGCCTTGCTGCCAGCATGGATTAGGCCTCATCTGTGCTAACTGGTTAGGCGTGTAATATGGGGGTCTTCCCTGAGCCTGCGGAACCTCCGGCACAAAGTAGCCACCAGCTGCAGGCTGGAACTGATTTAAGATGGCACCGGCAGGGAGTGCTCTCAACCCCGCCACATGCTGCATGTACTGGTTGGTCAGGTGAGCCTTCCGCTCTTCCTTCCTCTGGGCCAGGGCGACATACAGAGGCTTGGAGCCCACAATGCGTCCATTCATCTCGGTGACAGCTTTGGTCGCCTCTTCACGAGAGGGGAAACAGACAAAGCCAAACCCTTTGCTTCTCCCATCTTCTAGCATCACCTTCGCACTGGTGATTGATCCAAAGGGAGAAAACTCTTTCCTCAATTTCTCATCATCAATGGTGTCATCCAAGTTCTTAATGTAGAGATTCACCCCCTGGTACCGGCTAATCCTCTCCTGCTTGAGCTGCTCAAACTTCCGCTTTAGCTCAGCCTGCCTTTCTACCTTTTTCTGTGCACGGCCTACAAATATGGCTTTCCCGCTCATTTCTTTTCCATTCATTTCGTCCACAGCCTTATTGGCATCCTCGTGTTTCTCGTAACTTACAAAGCCAAAGCCTCTGGACTTCCCACTGGAGTCTCTCATCACCTTGACACTTAGGGTCTTGCCAAACTGGCTGAAGAGCTCTTTCAGATTCCCATCATCCACCTCTTCTCCGAAGTTTTTGATATAAACATTGGTGAATTCCTTGGCCTTGGCTCCAAGCTCCGCTTCCCGCTCTTTGCGAGACTTGAATCTACCCACAAACACTTTACGGTCATTGAGAAGCAAGCCATTCATCTTCTCGATGGCCTTGTCGGCGGCCTCTTGGGTCTCAAAGTGAACAAAAGCGTAGCCCTTAGAGCCGTTCTCATCACAGACCACCTTACAGGACAAGATGTTTCCAAAGGCAGAGAAAGTGTCATACAGTGCCTTGTTGTCTATGGATTTGTCCAGGTTCTTGATGAAGACATTTCCCACCCCAGACTTTCTCAAAGAGGGATCGCTCTGCCACCACATGATGCGGATAGGCTTTTCATTTATCACGTCGAAGTTCATGGTGTCCAAGGCCCTCTCAGCGTCAGCTGGCTGCTGGAAGTTGACGTAGGCATAACCCAGCGAGCGCCGGGTGATCATATCGCGACAGACCCAGATGGACAGCACAGGCCCGACAGGGCTGAACTTTTCATACAGCATGGCTTCGGTGACGTCCGAGTGCAAATCGCCCACGTATAAGGAGGCCATGGGGTAGCTGCTGGCTGCAGCGTTCATCTCCTCACCCCCCAGGACCCCGAGCGCCGCCAGGAGGACTTCTCACAAGGCTACGCCTGGGAAGACTGGAGCAAGGAGGCTTCGAGCCTGGACCCGAGTGTGGCACGACTTGCACGCGACTGCAAAAGACCCAAAACAAAAGGCCCTCGAAAACAATATGGCCCGCTCCTGGAGTTTGTACCAGCTGTCCTGGCTTGAGGCTTAAAAAATAAAAATTAAAGTAGTAAATCCCCTCCTAAAGGGGGCAAAAAATTGTCAAGAGACAATCAGATGCTGCGCTCACTGCCGCCTTGGGAATTTGCGTTTCGCGATAAATACAGGCCCAGGGCTCCCAGAGGTTTACAGTTACAGCAGCCCGGGAAAGGGGAAACCAAGTCTTTGTGGGTGCCTGCAAAGGGCAGCGCGGACAGGTGGTGAGGACAGCCACTGCACTGGGCTGCTATGCGGGCGCGAAGGCTTGCTGGGGCGGGCCTGGCCGAGGGGGATAGCTCACCCCCAGACGGACGGACAGACAGAAGCCAATGCACAGGCAGGCCAGAGGCTGTGAAAGTCACTTCCCGGCTGGCTCCCAGCACAAGTCGCTATCTGGTTCTTATTCTTCTTTTTTCCCTTTTGCTTTTTTTTTTTTTTTTCTCTCTTCTTCTTTTCTTTTATCTTTTTTATCTTTTTCTTTTTTTTTTAAAGATGTTTGAGGCTTTGTATTTTTTTTAAGCTTTTTCTTTTTTCTGCTTCAGGCTTGCTGAGCCCAAAGGCAACACTGGTGGATGCGACCCAGGGCAGAGAGACCTGTAATGGGATCATGAGATCAAATGCCTTCTTGTGGTGTGTCTAAAGAGAGCTACAGTATACTCATATACATGAATTAAATAATATTTAAAAAGACATTTAATATGGGGATCTAGAGAAAGGACTAAAAGAGATTGCAGCCACATAGATTTAACAACATTATGAACCAAGCAGTACTCCCAGAGCTCCCAGGGATTAAACCATCAACCAAAGAATACAAATGGGGGGACCCATGGCTCCAGCTGCTTATGTAGCAGAGGATGGCCTTGTTGACCATCATGGGAGAAGAGGCCCTTGGTCCTGAGAATGCTGGATACCCAGTGTAGTGGAAACCCTAGATAGGGAACTGGGAATGGGTGGGTTGGTAAGGAAGGAGAGGGAGAAGGGGAAAGGGGTTTTCAGAAGGGAAACAAGGAAAAGGGATAACATTTGACACTTAAAAAAAGAAAATATCTAATAAAAAAATGTTTAATACCACTGGGGGAAATATTTAAGAATTGCACCATCCCACACTATACCCAGCTACTCTCTGCCCTTGGTCTCTCCTGCTCTAGGTTAGCCCCAAGGGGTGGTCTTCCCAGCTCTGGTTTGCTTTCCTCAGAGCCACTTCTACCTATTCAGCCATCTACCCCTTGTGGCTAATTGTCACAAATCCCCTTAACACAGTAAATCAAATCTCTAGAAGCTTAGAAATAATCAGTCAGATTTATATATCAATACATTTCAATTCACAAGATGCCTACACCATCATTTCAGAGCCAATTGATACTGATACAATCTGCCCACCTAGATTAGACAAGTCACCCTAATGGTTTTATTCTTTTGTGATATTCATAGACACTTGTGGCTATTTAAAGCCACTCAGGATCTGGATCATCTTCCTCTTCCTCCATTGTCCTGTCTCTGAAACTCTTAGCTCCACCTCCCCTTTCCCTGTCCAATCACAGGCTTCTGATTGTACTAAAAGTGACATTAATTGAGGAAAAAATTCTGCTACATAGTACCATACCCAGGCCTTTTAGGTTGCATTCAGGTCTTTATTTATAGCAGGAAAGCATTCTACCAATCCAGCTATGTACCCAGCCCTTCTCCTTTTCTGTATGTATCAGATTTCCTCTCTATAGTCTAACTGGCCTGGAAATCACTATGTAGCACAGCCTGACCTTGAATTTGCAGTAATCCTCTTGCCTCAGTTTCCAGGTACTACCAAGCTACCATACCTCATTTGTATGTTATATAGTTGTTTGTCTGATTTAGTTTAGTTGTTACTAAATAGGACGAGAGAGATGGCTCATTGGTTAGAATACTTCCTGCTGTGGGGCAGTGGTGGTACACACCTTTAATCCCAGCACTTGGGAGGCAGAGACAGGCAGATTTCTGAGTTTGAGGCCAGCCAGGTTTACAGAGTGAGTTGCAGGACAGTGAAGGCTATACAGAGAAACCCTGTCTAAAAATAAATAAATAAATAAATAAATAAATAAATGCTTCATGCCTAGTGTGGGGGCTCATACCTTTTAAACCCAGTACTCAGGAGGCAGAAGCTTACTGAATTCTGTTAGGTTGAGGCCATCCAATGGTACATGAGAGAACCCTATCTCAAATATGAAATAAATATAACCAGGCATTGTTCACAAGTCTATAACCCCATCCTTTAGAAGAAGGCTGAGGCAAGAGAATTGCTGTGAGTTCTAAGCCTCTCAGGCTACATGGCAAGAGCCCATCTCAAAAACAAAAACAAACAAGTGGGTCTGGACCATACAGAATTGCATTTGCCTCTGCATCATGGTCAAAGGTGTTCCACAGCACACATCTAGATCCTCTCTCTCTCCCCCTACCTCTCCACCACCCTCTCCCTCTCTCCCCCTCCCCATCTTCCTATATCCCTCCACCTCACCCCTCCTTCCATACATTTTTATTTGCTATGCTTGTAAGATTAGCTTCAATATTTTTAAAGATTTATTTCATGTATTATGTATGTACACTGTTGCTGTCTTCAGACACACCAGAAGAGGGCATCATATCCGATTTCAGATGGTTGTGAGCCACCAGATGGTTGCTGGGAATTAAACCCAGGAGCACTGTTCTCTTAACCTTTGAGCCATCTCTCCAGCCCAGCATCAAATTCCTGATTCAAGAGACCCTCCTGCTTCCACTTCCTAAGTACACGAGAGAGAAGGCACTTACCACATCTTTTTCTTACCTTTTATAGAAATGTATTCAATTTAAAGAAAGTGCTTTCTAGCTCACAATACAAGGCACAGCCCATTGTGATGGGGAAGACCAGGAAATCAGAGGATGGGTAGCTGGTTATGTTTGTGTTTCTAGTCAGAATATGAAAGCAATGAACGTAGGCTTCTCAGATTTAAAAATCTACTAAAGAGGGGCTGCCTAGCTGGCTTAATGGTTCATAGCACTGGCTGCTCTTCCAGAGAGGTACTGAGTTCAATTCCCAGCAACCAGGTATTAGTCAGGGTTCTCTAGAGTCACAGAACTTATGGCTTAGCCTCTATATAGTAAAAAAATTTGTTGATAACTTACAGTCAGCAGTCCAACTTCCAACAATGGTCAGCTGCAGCTGTGAATGGAAGTCCAAGGATCTAGCAGTTGCTCAGTCCAACAAGGCAGCAGGCTTGGAGAGTGTGAGTCTTCCTTCTTCCAATGTCCTTATATGGCCTCCAGCAGAAGGTGTAGCCCAGATTACAGGTGTGTGCCACCACGCCTTTAATCCCAGATGACCTTGGAATTCAGAGATCTCCCTCCCTTAATCTTCTGGTACTCATAGCCACTATGCCTTAAGATCTCCATACCAAGATCCAGGCCAGAAACTTCTCTCTCCCAGCCTCCAGATTTGAACCACTGGGTAGCCTTCCATTTCTGGATTGTAGTTCATTCCAGATACAGTCAAGTTCACAACCAGAAATAGCCACTACGAACCACATGGTGGCTTATGACTATCTATAAGGGTATCTGATGCCCTCTTATAGCATGCAGTTGTGCATGCAGCAAAGAACCCACACTTGAGAGAGAGAGAATGAGAGGAAGTAGGAGAGGGAGAGAGTGACAGAGTAAGAGAGAGAGAAACAAGAACATATTTTTAAAAAGATTTACTTATTTATTATGGATAGAGCGTTCTGCCTGCATGTTTCCTGAAGGGCAGATAGGCATAAGATCTCATTATGGGCGGTTGTAATCCATCATGTTGTTGCTGGGAATTGAACTCAGGACCTCTGGAACCCCAGACAGGTCTCTTGACCTCTGAGCCATTCTTCAGCCAAAGAACCATGTATTTATTAAAAAAAAAAAAAAAAAAAAAACATACTGAAGTTAAAATTTACCAGCATTTAGGCAATTGGGCAGCCTGGTCTTCAAAATGAGTTCCAGGGTAGCCAGGCTGCACAGAGAAACCCTGTCTCCAAAGAAACAAAAAATAAACACCAAAACACAAAATTTATGTTTAAAAATTGTGATTGTGCTGGCTAATTTTATGTCAACTGAACACAAAATTTCTCTGAAAGGAGGAAACTTCACTGAGAAAAAAATGCAGCCAGGCAGTGGTGGCACAAGCCTTTAATCCCACCACTTGGGAGGCAGAGGCAGGTAGATTTCTGTGTTTCAGGCCAGCCTGGTCTACAAAGTGAGTTCCAGGACAGCCAAGGATATGCAAGAAACCCTGTATCGAAAAATCAAAAGAAAAAATGGTTTTGAAAGATCCTGATAGAATGTAAAAGGTCACAGAAGCCCTGAAATTGGCAAAATAGATTTCATTGTTAGTAGAACTAGCTTCACTGATTTAGAAAAATAGAGGTGCACAATGCTCTGGCCGCTCCTCGAACCTGTGTGTTTCACAATGTTCTGACCAGGTGTGTGCCCATTGCTGCCCCTCACTGCCAGGTGTTTGTGATATTGGTTTCTGGGAAAGAGTCAGGAAATCTCCCCAGCAACCATAGTCGGGGCCAATCAGGAGTGCTGCACCTTCATTACACTCTTTCCTTGTGTCCCTCCCATACCCATTTCTTGAAGAATCAATCATTTTAGAATAGATATTGTTTAGATCTGGAAATCCCCTACTCGTCCCCCTTTCTCCTTTCTCCCCTGAGGGCCTATAAAGACTGGGACCTCTTTTACCTCAAGGTCGACTCCTCTACCCCAATGTGGGATATGAGTTGTCCCCAGAGCTCTGGCTTTCCCTGAATAAAGCCTCATGTGGTTTGCTACAAGCTAGGTCTATCAGGAGTTCTTGGGTGTCCGCTATTGTCCTGAGGCCTGAGCAAGGGGCTCCTTTAAGAGTCTTTCAGGTTTAAGATCCTGCTTGAGGGCATTGTTTTATTAATTTTCTTACTATTATCTTATTAGTGATTAATGGGGGAGAGCCCTGTCTAGTATGGGTGGTGACATCCCTGGGCCAATTGTCCTGGGGTCTATAAGAAAACAGATCCAGGCCTGGTGGGACACACCATTAATCCCAGCACTCAAGAGACAGAGGCAGGCAGATCTAAAGCCAGCTTGGTCTACAGAGTAAGTTCCATTACAGCCAGGGCTACATAGAGAAACCATGTCTCAAATAACAAAAAAGAAAGAAAGAAAGAAAGAAAGAAAGAAAGAAAGAAAGAAAGAAAGAAAGAAAGAAAGAAAGAAAGAAAGAAAGAAAGGAGAGAGAGAAAAAAGAAAGAAAGAAAAAGAAAAAAGGAAGAAAGAAAGAAAAAGAAAAAGAAAAAGAAAAAGAAAAAAAAAGAAAAACAACAAAAAAACAAAAAACAGGCTGAGCCAGCCATGAGGAGGGAGCCAGTAAATGGCATCCCTCCAGGGACCCTGCATCAGCTCCTGCCTCCAAGTTCCTGCCCTGCTTGAGCTCCTGCCCTCACTGCTCTTGGTGATGAACTGTTTGTTATATGGGACTGTGAGGAAGAGGAACCCTCTCCTCCCCAAGGCCCTTTTGGTCACAGTGTTTCATCACAGCAATAGTGACCCTGACTGAGATGGGGATGTAGCTCAGTTGGTAGAGAGCTCACCTAGCAGGCCCTGAGTTCTGAATTTGATCCCTCATGCTGTGCACAGTGTGTGGCTTGGTGCTGGTGCATGCTTACAGTCCTGCAGCAGGGAGGTTGCTGAAGGCAGATCAAGAGGGCAGTTGGGCAGGCTGTCTGGAGAAGCCTGTGTCAAGACTGGCCTTGTTGCACAAAGAAAAACAGGAGTGAAGCAGCCCAGAAAGGCAAGCTCTTTCTGTGAAATGGGTACACTGTGGTGGCCTCTGGCTTTCATCTCCACTGCAATGGGAAATGTGGCATTTCCTGAGAGTCTAATCCTGGTTGACTTCTTTGGAAAGCTGTGTGAAGGAGATGAAGGAACTGACAGGGTGAGCCCTCTCAGGGATGCCTGGCTGTCCAAATGCAGCTCTTCCTTGTAAATAAAGGGTTTGCCCTCTTGATTTTTTCCCCCTTATTTTTATGTGTGTAGGTATGTTGTCTGCCTTTTTGTCTTCATACTACATTGTGACCAAGGAGGCTGAAAGAGGGTGTCAGTGCCACCATGTAGGTCTCATCTCTCCAGCCCTGGGAATTGCAATCTTTTCATCTCCTCCACCTGGTAAAACCCTTGTTCATACAAGGCATGGAGAGATGGTGCAGTGGTTCAGAGCATTGGGCTCTCTCTTCCAGTGCTCTTCCAGGGAACTTGAGTTCAGTTCCCAGAGACCACTTCAGTCAGCTGACAACTACCTGGAACTCTACTTCCAAAGGATCCCATGCTGTCTTCTGGGTCGAATTGGTACCATGCTTATGCACTGGGAATTTCCATGTTCTTCTCATTCATGTAGTGTCTACCCTAGGGACCAATCATGTGTTCTTTCTCTTTTATTTCTTCTTCCTCCTTTTCACTCCTAAAACACCAGCCACAGATAAGGAGGCTGAGGAAGGATGTCTAGGATTTCTTCTATTTTTAGTTTTTTAAGATTTATTTATTTATCATTTGTAAGTACACTGTATTATATGTAAGTACACTGTAGCTGTCTTCAGACACTCCAGAAGAGGGAGTCAGATCTCATTATGGATGGTTGTGAGCCACCATGTGGTTGCTGGGATTAGAACTCCGCACCTTTGGAAGAGCAGTCAAGTGCTCTTAACCACTGAGCAGCCCCTGAAGTCTAGGATTTCAAGAGCAATGTAGGTTATATAGCAGGATAGCAGCACCTGTCTCAGAAACAAAACCATAGGCCAGGTTTAGTGACAGGGGTGATAGCATACATCTTTAAACCCTTCAATCCAGAGGCTGCCCTGTGAGTCTGATCTATGTACTAAATTCCAGACCTGTCAGGACTACCCAGTGAAATACTATTATAAATAATAAATAGGTCAATAAATACAATATAAAAATAAAATAAAGCTCATTTTTATATATTTCATAATTTTATTTAATATGTATAGAATGGTTGCTCTACCGATGTGCTAGATGGTTGTGAGCCACCATGTGGTTGCTGGGAATTGAACTCAGGACCTCTGGAAGAGCAGTCTCTGCTCTTTCCAGCCTGCATTCAATTCTTACCACAATTTCTTTTTTTTCTTTTTTTAAGATTTATTTATTGTTATATGTAAGTACACTGTAGCTGTCTTCAGACACACCAGAAGAGGGCATCAGATCCCATTACAGGTGGTTGTGAGCTACCATGTGGTTGGTGGGATTTGAACTCAGGACCTTAGGAAGAGCAGTCAGTGCTGTAAACCGCTGAGCCATTTCTCCAGCCCCTTACCACAATTTCTAACACCACACTTAGAGTCAAATCCTGATTCTACAAGTGCCATGAGCAAGTGGTATCCTCTCTGGCTTCAGTTTCTTCCTCTGTAAAATAACCATGGCTTTCAGCTCCTAGCACTCAGGAGGCAGAGGTAGGCAGATCTCTGAGTTCAAGGCCAGCCTGGTCTACTAAACAAGTTCCACGACAGCCAGGGCTACACAGAAAAACCCTATCTCAAAACAGCAACAACAACAACACACACACACACACAAAGTGAACAATTCACATATACAATATTAATGTAGACTTAAAGGAAGAGTTGCCTGCACAGACTAAGTGCTAACAAATCTGGGGCAAATCTTGCCCCCATTCTACAGAGAGGAAATGGAAGGAAATGGCAGAGGCAGTGTGTTATAACCTGGAATCACAGACAGAAATGGATCATATATCCCCAGTCCTTGCGCTCTCAAAGCCACCCTCCCAGTAGTTGTACCCCAGTCTGAGTCTAAGTCTTGTTCACAGCCACATGTAGCTATCCTGGGCCTAGGGAAACAGAGAGAGCAGAACAGGTAAGGACACTTGCTCCCAAGACTGATGATCTGAGTTTGGTCCCCAGAATCCAAGTAAAAATAGGAGAAAGCTGACTCCACAAAGGTCTCTGCATGTTCCTCACTCTCACATCATACATGGATGCATACACATGTACATTCTTATGCATACACTAGTAAGAATAAATAAATTGCTTTTTTTCTTTCCAGTTGATGGAAGGGGACTATTATTTGGTCTCAGCATCACAGGCCAGGTATGACCCCAGGATTTTGTTTTTTTTTTTAAGATTTATTTATTATATGTAAGTACACTGTAGCTATTTTCAGACACACCAGAAAAGGGCATCAGATCCTATTACAGATGGTTGTGAGCCACCATGTGGTTGCTGGAAACTGAACTCAGGACCTTTGGAAGAGCAGTCAGTGCTCTTAACCACTGAGCCATCTCTCTAGCCCCATGACCCCAGTTTTATTTGACCTTCCTGGGGCGCAGGTTGTAGGTATGGCCACACTTCTCGTTGCACTGGGCTGCACGAGGGTGCAGGGGTTTGTAGTACTTGCAGCAGATCATCTTCTCCCATTTGTACTTCTGGGCAAGCTGATGAAGGGAGGGCTCAACGATGCCATCGCACAGAGGCAGCTCCAGATACAAGGTGGACTGGTTCTGGATGTAGCAGTCAGATAGGGTGCAGCCATCCTCCAGCTGTTTACCGTCGAATACCAGCCTCTGCTGGTCAACTGGGATGCCTTCACTGTCTTGGATCTTGTCCTTGACATTCTTGATGGTGTCACTGGGCTTGACCTCAAGAGTGATGGTCTTGTCTGTCAGGGTCTTCACGAAGATCTGCATGTTGGTGTCTGCCACTTGGCTGCCTTGTTGAAGAAAAAATAAAATGTTTTAAAAGAAGAGCTCAGTTGACGAGATGGCTCAGTGGGTAAGAGCACTGACTGCTCTTCCAGAGTTTCTGAGTTCAATTCACAGCAACCACATGGTGGCTCACAACCATCTGTAATGGGATTTTTAATGTCCTCTACTTGTGTGTCTGAAGATAGCTACAGTGTACTCATATACATTAAATAAATAATATTTAAGAAAACATTTAATATGGGGATCTAGCGAGAATTCTGAAGGAGCTTGTAGCCCCATAGAAGGAACAACAATATGAACCAACCAGTACCCCCAGAGCTCTAAGAGAATAAACCTTCAACCAAATACACATGGACGGACCCATGGCTCCAGCTGCATATGTAGTAGAGGATGGTCTTGTTGAACATCAATGGGAGGAGAGGCCCTTGGTCCTGAGAATGCTGGATGCCCCAATGTCAGGACCCAGGAGAGGGAAGTGGGAGTGGGTAGATTGGGAAGCAGGGGGAGGGTAAATGTGATAAGGGCATTTCAGAGGGGAAACCAGGAAAGGGGATAACATTTGACACTTAAATAAAGAAAATATCTAATAAAAAACCTTTAACACTGTTGTGGGAAATATCTAAGAATTGCAGCACTCTACAGTATACCCTGCCCAAGGTCTCTCTGCCTCTAGGTTAGCCCCATGAAGAGGTCTTCTAAACTCTTCTTCACCTTCTTCAGAGCCACTTCTACCTATTCAGTAGTCTACTCCTTGTGCCTAGTTTTAACAAATCCCCTTAACACAGTAAATCAAAACTCCAGAAGCTTAGAAATAATCAGTCAGATTTATATATCAATACATTCTCAATTCACAAGATGCCTACACCATCATTTCAGAGCCAATTGATACTGATACAAGCTGCCCACCTAGATTAGACAAGTCACCCCAATGGTTTTATTCTTTTGTGATATTCATAGACACCTGTGGCTATTTAAAGCCACTCAGGATCTGGATCATCTTCCTCTTCCTCCATCGTCCTGTCTCTGAAACTCTTAGCTCCACCTCCCCTTTCCCTGTCCAATCACAGGCTTCTGATTGTACTAAAAGTGAAATTAATTGTGGAAAAAATTCTGCTACATAGTACCATACCCAGGCCTTTTAGGTTGCATTCATGTCTTTATTTATAGCAGGAAAGCATTCTACCAATCCAGCTATGTACCCAGCCCTTCTCCTTTTCTGTGTGTATCAGATTTCCTCTCTATAGTCTAACTGGCCTGGAAATCACTATGTAGCACAGCCTGACCTTGAATTTGCAGTAATCCTCTTGCCTCAGTTTCCAGGCACTCCAAGGCTACCACACCTTGTTTGTATGTTATTTTATTGTTTGTCTGATTTAGTTTAGTTGTTACTAAAGAGGGCTGGAGAGATGGCTCATTGGTTAAATACTGCATGCTGCCAGGCAATATTGGTGCACACCTTTAATCCCAGTACTTAGGAGGCAGAGTCAGGCAGATTTCTGAGCCAGCCTGGTCTAAGGAGTGATTTCCAGGACAGTCAAGGCTATACAGAGAAACTCTTGTCTTGAAAAACAACAACAACAACAACAACAAAAGAATTCTTCATGCCTAGTGTTGGGGCACATACCTTCTTTTAATCCCAGCACTCAAGAGGCAGAAGCTGAAAGAATTCTTTTAGTTTGTGGCCATCCAAAGGTACATGATAGAACCCTATCTCTAAAAATATAATGAAATATAACCAGACATTATTGCTCTAGTCTATAATCCCACCCCTTAGGGAGAAGGCAGAGGCAAGAGAAGTGCTGTGAGTTCTAAGGCTGTCAAGGCTACATGGCAAGAACCCATCTCAAAAAGAAAAAACAAACAAGTGGGCCTGTACCATACAGAATTCCACTTGCCTCTGCATCCCAAGACTGATCAGGGTCCAAGGTGTTCCACTGCACCCATCTAGATCCTCTCCCTCCCCTTTTTCCTCTCCCCTTCCCTCTCCTTCCCTCCCCTCCCCATCCTCCTCTTTTCCTCACCCTCACCCCATCTCTGGTACATTTTTGTTTGCTATGCCCTTAAGGTTAGCCTCAAATTCCTTTTTTTTAAAAAAAAAGATTTATTTATTTAATGGATTATGTAAGTACACTGTTGCCTTCTTCATACAAGAGGGCATCAGATCTCATTACAGATGGTTGTGAGCCACCACATGGTTGCTGGCAATTAAACCCAGGACCACTGTTCTCTTAACCTTTGAGCCATCTCTCCAGCCCAGCATCAAATTCCTGATTCAAGAGACCCTCCTGCTTCCACTTCCTAAGGACACAGGATAGAAGGCACTTACCACATCTTTTTCTTACCTTTTATAGAAATGTATTCAATTTAAAGAAAGTGCTTTCTAGCTCACAAATCAAGGCACAGCCCATTGTGATGGGGAAGACGAGGAAGTCAGAGCCTGGGCAGCTGGTTATGTTTGTGTTTCTAGTCAGAATATGAAGGCAATGAACATAGGCTTCTCAGATTTAAAAATCCACTAAAGAGGGGCTGCCTAGCTGGCTTAATGGTCAATAGCACTGGCTGCTCTTCCAGAGAGGTACTGAGTTCAATTCCCAGCAACCAGGTATTAGTCAGGGTTCTCTAGAGTCACAGAACTTATGGCTTAGCCTCTATATAGTAAAAGAAGTTGTTGATAACTTACAGTCTGCAGTCCAACTCCCAAGAATGATCAGCCGCAGCTGTGAATGGAAGTCCAAGGATCTAGCAGTTGCTCAGTCCAACAAGGCAAGCAGGCGAAGAAGAGTGAGAGAGAGAGTGAGCCTTCTTTTTTCCAATATCCTTATATGGCCTCCAGCAGAAGGTGTAGCCCAGCTTATAGGTGTGTGCCACCACACCTTTAATCCCAGATGACCTTGAACTCGGAGCTCTCACTGTCTTAATCTTCTGGAATTCATAGCCACTCTGCCTCAAGATCTCCATACCAAGATCCGGGTCAGAAACTTCTCTCTCCCAGCCTCCAGATTTGAATCACTGGGGAGCCTTCCAATTCTGGATTGTAGTTCATTCCAGATACAGTCAAGTTGACAACCAGGAATAGCCACTACAAACAACATGGTGGCTTATGACCATCTATAAGGGCATCTGTCTGATGCCCTCTTCTAGCATGCAGGTGTAGAACAATGCACCCATACATCAGAAAGAAAGAGTGAGGATAGGGGGACATTTAAAAAAAAAAAAAAGATTTAGTTATTTATTATGGATAGTGTTCTACCTGCATGTATCCTGTGGGCCAGAAGAGGGCACCTGATGTCATTACAGATGGTTGTGAGCCACCATATGGTTGCTGGTACTTGAAAGCAGGACCTCTGGAAAAGCAGTTTTCTTAACCTCTGAGCCATCTCTTCAGCCCAAGATATATATATATATATTTTTTTTTTCTGAGACAGGGTTTCTCTGTGTAGCCCTCGCTGTCCTGGAACTCACTTTGTAGACCAGGCTGGCCTTGAACTCAGAAATCTACCTGCCTCAGCCTCCCAAGAACTGGGATTAAAGGCGTGTGCCACCACTGCATATCCAAGAACATTAAAAAAAACAAAAACAAAAACAAAAACAAAAAACTTACTAAAGTTAAAATTGGCCAGCATTTAGGTAAATTAGCCCCGTCTGTTCTACAGAATGAGTTCCAGCCAGAGCAGCCAGGGCTACACAGAGAAACCCTGCCACCAGAGAAACAAACAATAAGACACCAAAACTCAAAATCTATTTTTAAAAATTGGGATTGTACTGGCTAATTTTATGTCAACTGAACACAAAAGTTCTCTGAAAGGAAGAAATTTCATTGAGAAAAAAAATGCAGTCGGGCAGTGGTGGCACATGCCTTTAATCCCAGCACTTGGGAGACAGAGGCAGGTGGATTTCTGAGTTCCAGGCCAGCCTGGTTTACAAAGTGAGTTCCAGAACAGCCACGGCTACACAGAGAAACCCTGTCTCAAAAAAATGAAACAAACAAACAAACAAAAATCAACCTTACTTTTTATGTATTTTTAAATTTTTTTTATTTTATATGTATTTAGTGAGTGCTCTATCTGCTTTTGGTAGATGGTTGTGAGCCACCATGTGGATGCTGGGAATTAAACTCCGATCCTCTGGAAGAGCAGTCAGTGCTCTTAACCTTTGAACCATCTCTCCAGCCCATCATTTTTTATTTTTATTTTTTACATTTCTCTATTCATTTTTATGTATATGAGTACACCGTCACTGTCTTCAAACACCAGAAGAGGGTATTAGATCCCATTACAGATGGTTCTGAGCCACTGTGTGTATTCTGGGAATTGAACTCAGGACCTCTGGAAGAACAGCCAGTGCCTTTATTCTCTGATCCATCTCTCCAGCACGGCTTTTTTTGTTTTGTTTTTAAATATTCATTTGCTGGGTGATGATGGAGCACTCCTTTAATCCCAGCACTTGGGAGGCAGAGGCAGGCAGATTTCTGAGTTCAAGGCCATCCTGGTCTACAAAGTGAGTTCCAGGACAGCCAGGGCTATACACAGAGGAACCCTGTCTCAAAAAAAAAAAAAAAAAAAAAGATATAAAAGATATATTTATTTAATGTATGAGTGCTCCACCTGCATTTTCACTTACATGCCAGAAGAGGGCATCAGATCACATTATAGACATAGATGGTTTTGAGCAGCCAAATGGTTACTTGCAATTGATCTCAGGACCTCAAAGAGCATCCTGTATTCCTGTGTTCCTTACTGCTGAGCCATCTCTCCAGCCTTAAAAGTCATTCCTTTTCTTTTTCTTTTTTTTTAAAGGCGTGTGCCACCACTTCCCCGCAAAGATCTATTTATTTATTATATATAAGTACACTGTGTCTTCAGGCACACCAAAAGAGGACATCTGATCTCATGAGCCACCATGTGGTTGCTGGGATCTGAACTCAAGACCTCTGGAAGAGCAGTCAGTGCTCTTAACCACTGAGCCATCTCTCTAGCCCCTTAAAAGTCATTCTTTTTTGTTGTTGTTTTGTTTTTTGAGACAGGGTTTCTCTGTGTAGCCTTGGCTGTCCTGGAACTCACTCTGGAGGCCAGGCTGACCTCGAACTCAGAAATCTGCCTGCTTCTGCCTCCCAAGTGCTGGGATTAAAGGCGTATGCCACCACTGCCCGGTAAAAGTCATTCTTATTGGCTATCAAACAACAGAAGTTATTTGTTGCTGTTTTGTTGTCTGGTGTTTGGGGTTTTTTGTTTGTTTGTTTTGTTTTTGTGACTGCAGTGTAAAATTTCTGGGGATTGGTTACTTGGGTAACCTAATAAACTTTTACTGCAGAGATGAGGGTAGAGAAAGCTGGTGCTGAGGTAGAGCATGTCCTGAGCATTTGCAAGGTTGAAATCCAACATGGGGTAGCACAAGGACTGTAGCCTAGGCCTCTGAGTTGCTTCTGATCATGACTTGTGTGGGGCTGATCTTGGTCTGTGTTGGCTGCCACTGTTTCTTCCTCTGTGCATCTGGGGTGATATCACTTTAAAATTGTGTGGTATCTGTGCCTCTCTCAGTGAGCTCTTAAAATCATTAAGCGTGTTGAGATCAGGAGGGGCCCTTTGCTGTCTAGCCAACCACTTTAGCTACAGCTCGGGAAAGAGCTGTGAGTCCTGAGCCCCAACTCCCAGGGCGGGTTGAGCAACGCTGGTCGTGGGCAGTTTGGAGGTAGCTAGGTCCCTGTTGCTGCAGTGCAGCTGCCTGAGGGTTAAGGGTCAACGCCTCCTCTCTTGACAAAGATGGGAGGACAGGGGCTTGGCCCGCTTAAACTCCTGGGATCTCTCCCAACACTGAGTCCCTCAGCTAGCAGGAAAAGGTTCAGCCTAGAGGCCATTGTCCAGAAGAGAAAAGTCTCGGGAGGTGGGTGGGACAGGAAGAAAGCGGGGGCGGGGCGCAGCTTTGTTCTCGGAGTTCCCTGTAGGGATGGGGGAAACAAGGGGAGAAGCTGTATCCAGCCCGCTCCTGTTCAGCCCTACGTGCCTGCCACCTCCTGCAGCCCTCCGCCCCTTTTCTTTGCCTCGCGTCCCTCTCAAGGATCTTCTGAGCCGGTGCAAACCGAAGTTCTTTGTGTTGGGTCATGAATAATAACTCTCAAGGAATTGAGATTTTCTTTTTTTTTTTTGAGACATAGTTTTACAATGTAGCTTTTGACTGGCCTGGAACTCAGAGAGATCTGCCTGCCTCTGCTTGCCACCTGATTGCCAGAATTAAAGTTATGCACAACCATCGCGGGCTCCTAGAGAGGGGTTCTTCGATAATAGTTGAGACAAAAAGCGTGGTGTGGAATACACACCGGAGGAATAGGCAAAGTAGTGATCCGTGAAAACTGGCCACACAAACTAGATAACAACGGCAAAGATGGGGGAAGTGGGACCGGGAGGGGCTAGAGAATTGTCCCTGGAATTATTAGAATGTTGTTAGCTCAGTCGTGAGTGGAAAACAACCTTTAGCAAACCACAGCCCAGCTTCCCACGGTTGGGACCCACCTTCGGACTACAAGTCCCAGCAGGCCCCGCACCATTGCGCATGCGTGACTGCCCCCCCCCCCCGGCGAGCCCGGCGAGCCCGGGGGCCCCGTCCTCGCCCATTGTCTGGCGAGCAAGGGGCGGCACGGCACGGCGGGCACGCTCACGTCGTGGGTCGGGCGGGCGTCCGTGGCGTCCCGCGCCTCCGTGCAGGCCCCGCCCCGCGCCTCAGGACCGGCGGGGCCGGGCGCATCCCGCGGCGGTGGCGGAGGCGGGCGCAAGATGATGAAGTTTCGGTTCCGGCGGCAGGGCGCCGACCCGCAGCGCGAGAAGCTTAAGCAGGAGCTCTTCGCCTTCCACAAGGTGCGGCGGCGGGGGCGCCGGCGGCTCAGGCGGGCCACATCGGGCCGCCTCTGCCCTGCGAGCGCCGCGCTGCTCGGGTGTGCCTGGTTGGGGTGTCGGGCTGCGCCCCGCGCCGTGCCGTGCGCTTTCGGGCTCCTGGTCTCTGAACCCCTGATATCTCTCCCGGTGTCCCTTGGGCTCAGTGGGGTCCTCCGACCTATCTGCCTTTCGCTCTTGGCCTCTTTTCTTTCATTTTTGGTGTGTAGCCCGGCTCGGCTGAGGGACATTCAGGGCCAGGTTTTGTTTTCTTTAACTCTTAGGCGGGCGAGAGAGGGAAAAGTGGGGGGTGGGGGGGCTGGGAAATCCCTGCGCCTCCACTTTTCTCACCAGGCTCTGCCCTACCTTGGGGTCCCTAGTTCAAGGGATGTGCTGGTCTGTATGCTCAACTGCATTTCAAACCTTAGTGCCTCAGTTTCCCCCGCCATGAAATGAGGCCAGTTTCCCCCTTGTGGATTCTGGATGTCCTTGCGACCCGGCCAGTTCCTGACCTTACTAAAGTTGGAGAGACGAGATACAGAAGAGACCCGGGAAAGGCCTCAGCTCCCACCTAGTCTGCACTGACCAGTATAGAGCCCCACAAGCCTAACTCTTATCTGTACTGGTGGGGCTCTGATTAGATGTTACTTTTATCCCAGAGCCTGTGTGCATCTTGCTGTTGAGGATTCGATTTCTCATTTCCATTACACACGTTAAAAAACAAACAAACAAACAAAAAAAAAAAAACTGAGGTTCAGTAGGGAGAGGGCCGCTTATCTTTCCTTGCCTTGCTGTGTGATAGCAGTGGAGTAGGAGTTTTGAAGCAGCTGCTACTGTCCTGAGTAGAACTTAGGGACCCTGGACTTCTCTTAGGAGGCACTTTCAGGGGGAGACCCTGCCATGGCTCAGTTTTTTCTTGTTGCGATCTCAGCAATGATCAGGGGGTGCCAGGCTTTACAGACACCATAACTAAAGAGCTGCCAGGAGAGGCTTCTCAGATGGGAGCCTCTTTTTGGCTCACCGTGAGGGTGTGCCCCATGAAACAAGAAGAGAGTGGGTTTTAGCCAGTGAATGGGGTGTGTAGTGGGGACCTCCACAGTTGTGATGAGTCTCTGAAGCATGGCTTCCCCTGACTGATGATGCTACAGTGGGTAGGAGTTGAGGAGGGTGAGGCCCGATTTGAGTGGGAAGCAATGATAGGAGATAGGTCATCTTGGGGAACGAGTTTGATTGCCACAGGGGGTGTTAGGAGATCTCTAGAGAATAGTGAGCCCCAGATTCTTGAGTTTGGACTTGTAGTCCAGGGTGACCAGTGGGTATTGGGTTTAAATCCAGCTCAGACCACAAATTACAAATTGCCTGTAGGATGTGCATCTCCTACTAGTTTAATTTGGATCCCTACCTCCTTGGTACCAGGGCATGGCGGACAATTCTTCATTGAAGGGGTGGTTTATTCCCTGGGAAAGGATGCGGACAAAAAAGCCAAAACAGAAGGGCAGAATATATAGTAGTTCACAGGGTTGGCTAGAGCTGTGGATAAAATATGGTGTGATGAGGGTGTGGGAATATGGACTGGGATGCTGACGTAGGCGGGACCAGTTAGGGAGGCCTTTCAGAGCTGGTCATTTGGGAGTGCCAGGTAACCTGCACAGTGTGGTCGGGGGGGGGGGGGTGCGGGGGGGGGAACAGAAGGAATGCAGAGGATGCCAAAGCTTTAGTCAGCTGCCTAGCCAAAGAGCCAAGTGCTTTGGGGTGGGAGTCAGGTGAACTGGGATGCCCAGAGAAGGACCACATGGTGAGGCCTAGGCTTTGGCTGTGGATCAGAAGGCATCTCCTGGAGGGCCCCAAGTAGAGGAGGTAGGACTGGCTGGCTGGTTTCCACCGGTGACTGAGCACTGGTCCAGGCAGGCATTGGGTGGGCCTGGAGCAGGGTGTGGGAAGGGTTACTTTTGTGAGTCTTAGAAGTAAGACAGTAGAGCTCAGGGATTGATTGGAGTTGGGGTGCAAAGGGTAGGCACTAGATAGGGATCTAGCCTCTTCCATAAAACGAGTCTGGTGGTGCCCACTAAGGACTGTGGGGACTTACCGTGCTGTCGTGTTCTGGTGTCTCTTGGACACGGAACGCTAAGCCTGGGGCTAACTAGAGGAAGTCAGGTCTAGACAGGGCATGGCAGTTCTGTGGGAAAGGGAATTCCCGAGCCAACTGCCGTGGTTGGTCGGTTGGTTGGTGGCCCTGATCTCTTGGATGGCTTGCTGTCACTGCTAAGTGTAAGCAGGCTGGATGGAGTACTGTGATCAGCCCAAGACTGCTTGTGTAGACCCTGCCACCCCACCTCTCCCTCCCCGATGGCTAGCTCCATGTAGATGGCCTCTTTTATTTATGTATTTATTTCTGAGACGTCATCACATCATGTGGTCCATGCTGTCCTCTATCTTGGGATCCTCCTGTCTTAGCGTTCCAAATGCTATGATTATAGCCATGTGCTACCAGTCCATATTTGACACCTCATGAAGGTATTCATGTCCCAACCACACTTGTGCATGGGTGGGCCAGTGGGAAGAGGCACAGTCACACCAAAGGAAGGAGTACGTATTGGAACTTAGTGTATAGGGAAGGACCTGGCCTCACAAAGAGCGGAGAAGCAGGTAGGTAGCACCAGCATCGACATGGACAATACTCAGGTCCCAGGTGCTATCCCCACCTCTGATGGTGCTGGGATTCCTGTTTTCCGGCTCTCCGTGTGGGGAGGTGGACAGCACCTTCTGGGCCAATTAGAAGCAGAAGCCCCAGGGTATTTTGCCCATAGAACCCTTTCTTCCCTCATAGACTGTGGAGCATGGCTTCCCCAATCAGCCCAGCGCCTTGGCCTTCGATCCTGAGCTCCGCATCATGGCCATCGGCACCAGATCTGGGGCCGTCAAGATGTATCCTTTGCTTCTGAGGTGCTGCTCACTTCATGCTGGAGTCTTAGCATGGCAGGTGCTTCATGGAGACAGCTGTGCTTGTTGGGGCTTCTGAAGAGGTCGCTGTGCCTGTGTGCCTGTGATGACTCCTTTCGGAAATGAGAGGGTCTTTTGGTTGGGAGATGGGTGATTGGAGGGGAGGTCGGTTTGCAGTAACAATGGCTGTCCCTTGCTGCCTTTCAGCCTACCAATTCTTAGGTAATCCTACCATCATCTTGGCAGCTGTGACTGGGGCAGTTAGGGGTGGCCTGTGAGCCCTGATGAGAGAAAGAGTACATGTGTACACACACACACACACACACACACACACACAAATACGAAGACCCCATGTGTTCAACCCAGGGCGGGAGGGCAGTGCCAGGCTCAGCATGGTGAGCGCAACACTGCCCCCATCTGGACACCGATGCCATACAATGGGCTGAGTGAGCTGTACAATGCAGGCATTTTCCTGTAGTCCAGGGTGGGGGTGGGGCAACAGGCTGCTGAATGTCTCCTTACTCTGGAAATAGCACCCTAACCTGCCTTCAGGAAAACTTGAGGTGCAGAGTCTGGCTAGAAGCAGCTTGGTAAAGGTGCCCCTCCACCTGCTCACCAAGAGCTGGAGCACTAGGTTGGGGTGGGAATGTGGCTCGTGGTTTATGAGGTAATGTCCCTTGTCAGGGAGTGTGGCTGGAGGGGATGTCCTTCCCTCTGTTGTGGGCCACTGGGTGTTTGGTGGGACAGTTACCAAGATGAGTGCTGCTTGCCATTCGAAGACCCGTGGATGCTATGCTGCTACTCCACTTGCTGTGACCTTGTACTGGGTTAGAGGTATCCACATCAAAGGTGTCCATATCAGAGTTGCCCATGGTCTACACTGCCAGGTGCTTAGAGCTGTCCTTGTGGGTATTGCCCTCGTGCTTAGTATACATGAGGAAGCCAAAGCTAGATCCTCCTTCTCTTCCCTTTTTCCTCTCAATTCCTGTAGCCATGAACTCCTGAGGTTGGGAAACTGAGGCTGGAAAGTGCCACAGTTGGTCTCTAGAGCCTCCCTTCCCCCTGCAGGGCAGTCTCATCTCCCAGGAGACTGTGCTTCCTGCCAGCTGCCCCTGTCCTCTCTTTGTCATCCTTGCCAGCCTCTTCAGGGAGTCCCAGCTCAATATCCAGGCAACTGCTCCTTCCTTGTCACTGGGACAACATCACTGACCCATCTCTTAGCTCTCTTGGGCCCTTTCAGCTTTGCTGGCCTCCATCAGTCCTGGAGTTTCTGGGTCTCGGGGCACTTGTTCAAACAGGTCTCCCGTCTTCTAGTCTGTGCTCATCTGGAAGCTGAGTAGTGGAAGCTGTTGGCTACCTGCTCTGAAGGGAGCTTGGGGTTCTTGACCATGGTCAAGAGTTGTTTGATCTGGCACTGCTCTGTTCTGCTTAGGCCCGTTAACCTCTACTGCAAGGCGCTTGGTCCGTGCAGGTGAATCCGCGGCCTCGTGTGTACCATGCCGGAGCCACAGTGCTGAGCAGGTGATTAGTCTTATTCCATTGGCACCAGCTTTCTGGTTTGAGTCATTGGCCTGCTGTACAGATGAGGGCTTGAAAACCTATATCAGTACCCTACTGGGGGCGCTGTGTGGGTTCTGTGGGCACCTCAGATACAGGAGCAGAGTTGCTTTAGGAAGTGGGGGTCATCAGGAGACTGCCGGACTCCTGGATGGGCAGAGCCTGTCTGACTGTCCTAGCTTGTCTGCACGTTTGTTCTTGACAAGTTACCTTAGCTATGGTGCACCCGGAGTGGAATTTACAGGCCTACATCGGGACGCAGCCACCGTCACCCAGATGCATTTCCTCCCTGGTCAGGTGAATAGCTCCCCTCCTTTACTAGCACCAGGTGGTCCCACCCCCGTGCTCTCCTCCCCTTCAGGCTACCCCCATTTTGGTCTCTGCTCCGTCCCATCAGGGCCGCCTCCTGACCCTGCTAGATGACAGCAGCTTGCATCTCTGGGAGATCATCCATCATAATGGCTGCGCCCACCTGGAGGAAGGCCTCAGCTTCCACCCACCCAGCAGACCCAGTTTTGACAATGCCAGGTACTGGAGGATCAGGCTGGGACTAGCCACTGGGCAGAGGAATTAGAGAGGGCCTATGAGCCTGCTCTGCTGAAGCAGTGCAGACACAGTTGGGCTCTGCTTCAGGAGCCCTGCCTGGATAGAACCCTTCTTGAAGTGGTATCCTTTGAAGATAGGGTTAGAGGTGTGGCCAGCTGAGACTGAGGCCAGTGGGCAGAGACTGTGTTTCCCACCGTGGGAGCCTTTAGTTTTGGGGGTCCCAGTGAATAGAATGTTATATACCCAACTCCTTAGACCTTTAGGCTGGCACAGTACCCTCTAGGGATTTGGGACAGTTCTATGCCAAGGTAATATCAGCAAAGTCTCAGGCTGGCCTTGAATTTTTAGTGATCCTCCAGCCTCAGTCTTCCAAGTGTAGGGTTACTGGTGTGTACCCCCATATTTGACCTTCCTGCTGGTTTCTTGAGTTGGGATCGGCTGGGCCATGGTTGATAGTCGGGAGGGTTCTCCAGGGTAGGCTTGGTGAGGTGCTGGCTGGATGCCTGGCTGTGCATAGCAGGCCGGGCTCCCCAGGTGGAGAGCCTTGCCCTCAGGTGTGCTGGAAATAGCTGCAATGGGATAGACTTTGCCCACAGGTTAGTTTTTCCTGGCCTGGCCTGGTCACTGTTTGGGCCCCTGATGTCTGAGGTATCTGGAAAGCTGGTATTGGGGACCCTGGCTGGGGCAGTGCTCTGATTCTGCCTGAGAGAAGCAGGGTAGTAAGTGATCTGTGAGTCTTTTGGGACCTGGAGAACTTATTTTTATCCCTTTCTTTGCTGGCATGCTGGGGGATAATTGAGTAGGCTAATTACACTGCACATAGCCTTCCCAGGGTGTCAGCCTGTGCTGTGAACAGGCCCTGTGAATGCAGAGAGGCATAAGAGAGCCCATAGAAAGGGTTCAACCTGTTCTGCCTTCCCCAGCAGGTAGATGGGCTCACCTTACTCTCTCTTCCTCTTTCCTGCAGTTTCCCTGCCAGTCTAACACGTGTCACTGTGGTCCTGCTCGTAGCTGGCAATACAGCAGCCCTGGGAACTGAGAGTGGTAGCATATTCTTCCTGGATGTAGCCACCCTGGCACTGCTGGAGGGGCAGACTCTCAGCCCAGATGTGGTTCTGCGCAGGTGAGCAGCAGGCAGGAGGACCCTCCCATTTCTGGGAAGTTCTCCTGACTCTCTGGGGCACTCTCTGCAGTGTGCCAGATGATTACCGGTGTGGAAAGGCCTTGGGCCCTGTGGAGTCACTCCAGGGACATCTGCAAGACCCCAGCAAGATCCTCATAGGCTACAGTCGGGGTTTACTGGTCATCTGGAGCCAGGCCACACAGTCTGTGGACAACGTTTTCCTAGGTAACCAGGTAAGCAAACGAGGCCCGAATGCTCCTCTTCCAGGCCCTTGTCCACACCTGCTGGCTCATGCCATCCTATCCTCATCCATAGCAGCTGGAGAGCCTGTGTTGGGGCCGTGATGGCAGCAGCATTATCAGCTCACACAGTGATGGCAGCTATGCCATCTGGTCCACAGACACTGGCAGCCCCCCAACGCTGCAGCCCACTGTAGTGACCACACCCTACGGTGAGCACTGGGGAGGCTTGAGCTGAGGGTGGGGACTAGGGGGCCAGCTGGCCTTGAGGGTACTACATAGCCAAATCTACAGAAGGAGCCTCCGGGGGGCATCGCTGGGTATGGGCCGTACCTTGGGGAGAGGCACAAGGGTGAGGAATGGGAGGTCTGACACTCTCCCCACCCCCAGGCCCCTTCCCCTGCAAGGCCATCAACAAGATTCTGTGGCGGAGCTGTGAGTCAGGGTAGGTAGAGGGGCAGTGTGGGAGGGGCTTGTCTGGCTGGGGACTAGAGGATTAGGCTCCGGGTATATAGGGGTGCAGCCCTTACTGGGTTATCCAGCATGTGCCCTGCACTCCCGGAGCTCCTGGTTCACACAGCCTCCCTCCCCTTGCAGAGACCACTTTATCATCTTCAGTGGTGGCATGCCTCGAGCCAGCTATGGTGACCGCCACTGTGTGAGTGTACTGCGAGCAGAGACACTGGTGACCCTGGACTTCACCTCTCGTGTCATTGACTTCTTCACGGTGCACAGCACACAGCCAGAGGATGGTGAGTATCCCACCTCTCTCACCCCCAGCTAGCCCAGTGTGGCTGTAAGCTGAGCTCACTCGCCCAACTCCACAGAGTGTGACAACCCCCAGGCCTTAGCCGTGCTTCTGGAGGAGGAGCTGGTGGTGCTGGACCTGCAGACACCAGGCTGGCCAGCTGTGCCCGCCCCTTACCTGGCCCCACTGCATTCGTCAGCTATCACCTGCTCTGCCCATGTTGCCAATGTCCCCAGCAAGCTGTGGGCCCGCATTGTAAGTGCTGGTGAGCAGCAGAGCCCACAGCCTGCCTCCAGTGCCTTGGTGAGTGTGGGTGTCTTGTGTCCCGGGAGGGGTGGTGAGGTGGGAGCTGTTCTGGTGGAGGGTGTAGTCTAGCCCAGACGGGAGATGGGTATGCGGGAGGCATGTGGCCAGGATGAGAGAGAGACCTTCAGCCTAACTTTAAGCTCCTGTCTTTGTTGTCTTTCTTAGAGTTGGCCCATTACCGGGGGCCGGAACTTGGCCCAGGAACCCTCGCAGCGTGGGCTGCTGCTCACTGGGTAGGTATGGGTGGCAGACAGGGCCCAGCACCTAGGAGGCCTTATTTGTTTTCTGAGCATCCCAGATTCTTTGGGTGCTGAAGTGCTCAGTGACTCAGTCTCAGTCCTAGTGAATCCGATCTGAGTTGTTCCTGTTAGGAAGCCTCCCTTGATTCTGGCTCAAAGCCCTCCTCTCCACTTCCTCTTGGCCTGGGACTGAGTTCCAGCCCAGCCCAGCCCAGGCTCCACCCACCTGGCTTGCCTGCCATGGACTGGAAAATCTGGGTTGGCCTCTGCTGACTCTACCAGTCAGGTGCTGGAAACGCCAGGCTAGGTCAGGGCACTGGTGACTCAGGCCTCACTAACTGCCCTGCCCTCCCTCCTGCCTGTCTGGGACCCTCAGGCCTCTCAAGGCAGCTCGCCCTTTCCTGTTGGGAGCTGGCTCTAGCCTCAGGGATGCTGGGGAGCCTGAACCACCTCGTTCTCTAGTTCCTTTCTGACTGACTTGGGAGCCCAGTGGGGCTCTGCAGCTTGTCCCAGTGCTTCACCTTACTTTTGTCTCCTCCTCTTCCTCTCCCTACTTTCTCCTCGTTTGACACCCAGCCTTTCCATTGCTTACCTGCAAGGCACCCTTAGGCTTCTTGCCTGACCTGGGGTTTGTGGCATGTGCTATGATTTCTGGGTACCCATTGCTCCTCTCTGCCAATTCCTGGTTGTCAAAGTGGTCATTCCTTTACCTTCCAACCTGTTCAGAAGGCTCTCGGGGCATGAGATTGTGTGTAGCCTGAGTACCTATTCTTCCTGCATTGTGGGTGCTTACTGCTGTGTGCAGTAGGTACCTGTAGTGGCCACTGGAAGAATAATTGAGAGGGCGTGGATCTCCCGGGGCAGGCTCTGACACTCACCTTCTCTACAGCCATGAGGATGGCACTGTGCGGTTCTGGGACGCCTCTGGTGTGGCGCTAAGGCCACTCTACAAACTGAGCACAGCTGGCCTCTTCCAGACGGACTGTGAACATGCTGACAGCCTGGCCCAGGCTGTGGAGGATGACTGGCCGCCCTTCCGCAAGGTGCCTCTCCTCCCTCCCCCTGCCCCTCAGGGCCGGCCTTTGAGCTGGTCATAGCTCTGCACTGCATCACCATCCCGTCTTATCCCTTCAGGTGGGCTGCTTTGATCCCTACAGTGATGACCCCCGGCTAGGAATCCAGAAGGTTGCGCTTTGCAAGTACACAGCCCAGATGGTGGTAGCTGGCACTGCAGGCCAGGTGCGGTTGGCCTGCAGTCTCCAGATGTGGTTGGCCTGCGGTCTCCAGATGTGGCTATTGGGGAGGCTTTCTGCAGGAGGTGGCCCTGTAGGGTGTGGTGAAGTAGAGGGCAACCAATGTGGGCGGTAGGTCAGAGTGGGAACGGAACACCAGGGAAGGTTGGCAGGGGTGAGGACAGATGCAAAGTGTGGGGTGCCATCACAGTGTGGGGTGCCATGACTTGAGTAAGGGTAGGGGAAGCACAGAGGCTTGAGGCTGGGAGCAGAAATATAGCTGTGCAGATGTGTTCTGCAACTGCAGGGCCTAGCGGGTCTGTAACAGAGTACCTGTGCACTGACTGCACTCGGGGCCTAGTGTCTAGTCATTGCTCAGTAGAAGGCAGACTCAGGAAGGAGTTACAGACTCCAGGAGGGCAGAGGCCAGCATGTTAGGAGGTCACCACAGCTCAGTGAAGGCTTTGGTACATTGTAGGTATTCAGGGGCCATTTGCTGGGTAGGTGAGTTCTGGGGCCACTCAGCCTCTCTCCTGCTGTGTGTCCAGGTGCTGGTGCTGGAGCTCAGTGAGGTCCCAGCAGAGCATGCCGTCAGTGTGGCCAACGTGGATCTTCTTCAGGATCGCGAGGGCTTCACGTGGAAGGGTCACGAGCGGCTGAACCCACACACGGGGCTGCTGCCGTGGCCTGCCGGATTCCAGCCCCGCATGCTGATACAGTGCCTCCCACCCGCCGCTGTCACTGCTGTCACACTCCATGCTGAGTGGAGCCTCGTGGCCTTTGGTACCAGTCATGGCTTTGGCCTTTTTGACTACCAGCGCAAGAGCCCTGTGCTGGCTAGGTATGTGGCACGAGGTGGCCAGGTGGGTGGGCAGCCAGAGCCCTGAGAAGGTGGTCTGGGATTCCGTTTCCTTTCAGAGGTTGTGCAGAAGCAGGCTGGTTGGGAAAGCCCTTGTAAACGCTCTCCTCCTGCGGGAGAACGGGTCAGCTCTTGGAGCTGCTGTGGGCACAAGCCCTAGCTCCGGTTGCTCTGGCCCCCAGGAGAGCAGGAGTGCAGTGTAGCTCCATAGCACAGTTGGCCCTGTCATCCCCAGGTGCACCCTTCACCCCAATGATTCTTTGGCCATGGAGGGGCCACTGTCACGGGTGAAGTCCCTCAAGAAGTCACTGAGACAGTCATTCCGGCGAATCCGCAAGAGCCGTGTCTCAGGCAAAAAACGGACTCCTGCTGCCAGTAGCAAGGTGAGTTGGGGCTGGCAGCCATGTCCGTGCCCTGACCCAGAGTGCTCCGGTCTGGTCAGGTGCCGTGGGCCCTGTAGGGTGAAGGGATCCTGCTGGACACGGGGCAGAGGGCTCTTGGAAGAGCACGTCTGAGCGCCTCTGGCCTCTGGCCCTCCCAGTTGCAGGAGGCCAATGCCCAGCTGGCCGAGCAGACCTGCCCACACGACCTGGAGATGACACCCGTGCAGCGCCGCATTGAGCCTCGGTCTGCTGACGACTCGCTCTCCGGTGTTGTACGCTGCCTCTACTTTGCTGACACGTTCCTTCGAGATGGTGAGGCCAGGGTAGGGACGAGGGTCGGAGAGGCTGGATGACCTCTGTACTGGGGGGAGGCGGTGTGAGAAGCAGCTTCTGTATGCTGAGCTACACTTTGGGACGCCATGGCAGCCAGCCGCCTGTATAGCACATCTAGGAGACATGTTTGCGGGTTTATAGAGTTGAACAGAAGCAAGGGAGCCGTGGTGAGGCGGACGGTGAGGGCCAGGATGGCTGAGGCCCTGTGGTAGGCAGGAGGCAGAGGTCGGGGACAGATCAGGCAGAGCTGGTGCTGCCATCACTCAGGGACTCTGTGGGAGCACGTCCTCTCTGTGCTTCATGTTGGCGGTTCTTTGGTTTTTACGTTGTATCATACTAAGTATAAACAAAATAGTGTGTAGTCCCTCATATACTTGAGCTACCACCCCAGTGTGTCAGCACACTTCACTCTTTTACTTTTGTTTGTGTTTATTGCTTGTTTTTTAGACAGGGACTCACCACATGGGCCTTCTGCCTGATACTTGCTATGTAAATCATGTTGGCCTCAACTCACAGAGATCTGTCTCTACCTCCTGAGGGTTGGCATTGAAGGAGTGTGCTAGCGTGCCCAGCCTTGCAGGAGGCACTGCGTTTGCTGGAATGAGTTGAGGGTGTAGCGTGTTGAGTTGGTGGTATCAGGTACTAGGTTGTGGCCCTGATACCCCCTTGAAGATGCCCTCAAGGTGACTCGTGCCTCTGGATCTGGGCTGGTGTTTCTGACCAGTGGGTTGAGGCCACACAGCAAGTGTAGACTGGGAGGGCGCACTGGTCCCTGCAGCCAGTTAGGAAATGATGGTTACAGTGAGGGTGAGGGAGAAGGGTCTGTGGGGAATGGACTCTCAGAAGGCCTTCCTACTTTACGTGTTCTTCACAGCGACCCACCACGGGCCCACCATGTGGGCGGGCACCAACTCGGGCTCTGTGTTCGCCTATGCGCTGGAGGTTCCAGCAGCCACAGCAGGCGGAGAGAAGCGGCCTGAGCAGGCAGTGGAGGCGGTGCTGGGCAAGGAGGTGCAGCTAATGCACCGAGCACCTGTGGTGGCCATTGCTGTGCTGGATGGTCGTGGCCGGCCACTGCCTGAGCCCTATGAGGCTTCCCGGGACCTGGCCCAGGCGCCAGACATGCAAGGCGGCCATGCTGTGCTCATTGCATCTGAGGAACAATTCAAGGTGAGCTGCCTTGGGTGATGAGGATCCATTCAGGCCCTCAAGCACTGGGTGCAGTCTAGCCCTGCCTTAGTTCCCCCTAAGGCCTTCTACCTCACAGCCTTCTCCTAGAGCCGGTGGAAAGCGCTTGAATCTTGGTCCGTGAGAGTACTAGGCATAGGACAAATGCATATGTCCAGTGATCTGGCCAAGGGTGGAAATGAGGCTCATGGTGAAGCCTGGGCTGTTCTGTAGGCCATCTGCTGGATGGCTGGTTAAGTGAGTGGCCTTTGATATGCACAGTTGGATTGAGGCCTGCAGAGCCAGGTGGGTGTCTGCAGCTGAGGAATTTTGTGGTTAGGACTAAGCTGGGCCTGTCTGTCTGTCAACAGGTGTTCACACTACCCAAGGTGAGTGCTAAGACTAAATTCAAGCTTACAGCCCATGAAGGCTGTCGTGTGCGGAAGGTAGCCCTGGCTACATTTGCCAGCGTGATGTCTGAGGACTATGCCGAGACCTGCCTTGCCTGCCTCACCAACCTGGGTGATGTCCACGTCTTCTCGGTGCCTGGCCTGAGGCCTCAGGTGCACTACTCCTGTATCCGGAAGGAGGACATCAGTGGCATCGCTTCCTGTGTCTTCACACGTCACGGCCAGGGTGAGGCGGGCAGGTCGGGGATGAGTGGTGGGTTACACAGAAAACCCGGGCCACCAAGGGTTGGCGGTGGCAGTGTCCCTTAAATATTCCTTGGCCCTTTTCTCCCGCCCACAGGCTTTTACTTGATTTCTCCATCGGAATTTGAGCGCTTCTCACTGAGTGCTCGCAACATCACAGAACCACTATGTTCTCTGGATATAAGCTGGCCCCAAAATGCCACCCAGCCCAGGTTTGTGAGGAATGGGTCCCTTAGCCGCCTTGGGCCCTGCACTCCCCTGGTGTTAGTGCCCATTTCTAGTTTGGGGGTCAGATGCAGCACCTGTAATAGTCTCCATCACACTCCCATCTTTTTCACAGGCTTCAAGAGTCACCCAAGCTGAGCCAGGCTAATGGGACCAGAGACATCATTCTGGCCCCAGAGAGCTGCGAAGGAAGCCCTAGCTCTGCCCACAGCAAGCGAGCTGGTGAGAGGGCACAGGGGTGGGGCAGGCAGGCATTGAGGGTACCTGAGGGAGAGGGGTTAAGACGTAAGCTCAGGTTCCACTGAGCCAGGGCTGGAGGGCGCCTGTGTGTGCACATGCGTGTCCTGTGTGCTCTGTCGTTAGTACCTGGTCTCTAGGTGCACAGTAGATACTGAGCAGCACTTCTTCCAACAGATACCATGGAACCACCCGAGGCCGCTCTCTCGCCTGTGTCCATTGATTCAGCTGCTAGTGGGGATACCATGCTGGACACAACAGGGGATGTCACCGTGGAATATGTGAAGGATTTTCTGGGGTGAGGCCAGCTGCTCTCCCAAGCCGCCATCCCCAGGGCAACTAGGGGTCTTCTTACCCCAGCCCTTCTGATTACTGCCCTCCCCAGCTCTCCTGAGGACTCTGAGAAGAACCTGCGGAACCTGGAGGCAGATGATGCTTGTCGGGCCTACACCCTTCTGATTAAATGAGGTGCTGTGGGGCAGCCTGGCCTTACCACACAGCAGCTGCCATCCCTCACTCCAGCTGGAACCCTGCAGGCTTCTCTAATGGTGTCATTCCTCGAAGCCTAGCTGCCTTCCTCTGGCTGTCAGGCATAGGGGATCCACAGTCATGAAAGGGCCTGGCCTGGCAGCACTGAAATCCTGTGCATTTAGAAGGCCACCTCTGACCCTGTGGGTGTAGGAGTTGATGCTTATCCAGTCCACAGAGCCCATTTCACAGGAGAGTCACTGAGGCTGATAGGTCCTGCCTATTGAGCCAGCACATGGACCTTATGTGCCCCTACCGTATCTTGCTATGGACCCAGCCTAGCTGGAGACTGGAGCTCTCTGGACCTTAGTAGCTAGTGCCTCTGCAGCCTACATTGGGCATAGATAACTAACCATACCCTCTTCTACTTGGTACCCTCCTAGCTCCCCAGCAAGCCCATCTTGGGCCATCACTGAAAGGGGCTGCCTACCCCGCAGGCAGGCATGACCTGGGTTTGCTCCCCTTAGTCGTCACCATCTGTCGGTCTTGCCTTGCCCCTTAACACGGACCCGCTGACTGATGCTGGGCCCTGAACACATCCCAGCCTCAAGCTCAGCCGGAGGGGTGCGAGCATCCTTTTGCACTCCATACTGTACTTCCTTTCTCCTCAAGCAGAGTATTTTTCTAACGCCTGGACTGAGCTGGCCAGTCATTTCTAAAGCAGTTTTGGTACTTGCTCCTGGCCTGTGTGTATTGTGTGCTCCTGTGACTAGAGACTGCTGGGCGTCATGACTGAAGTCAGTCAGAGGTGTGTGTGTGCGTGTGTGTGCACGTGTGTGTGCGGCAGTGAGGATGGGCTTCCCTGTAGATGCCACCTTCGGCTTTTCTGTCTTTTTTTAAAAACTAGTTGTTTTAATATTAAAAGTACTGATTTTTTAATATTGAAAATAAAAGCATTTAATATCTTTTAAACTACATCTGCACACATGTGGACACACTGGTGGGGCTTGGGGCTGTGTGCTGCTTGCAGGCTGTGGCTAGCTGAAGCAGGTACGAGGAGTCCTCCTCTTCCTCACTGGAGTCTGAGGTCATAGGTACTGCTTAGGCTGGGGCTTGGCGGAACGTGCTCCAGGCGTGGAAGCAGCGGGTGAAGGCGCGCTGCTCATTACCTTTGCGGACCAGGCGCAGGCGACGTGGCCGCTCATGTTCTTTAGAGCGTGTGTGCTGGATGTATACCTGGTAAGAAAAACAATGGGCCTGGGTAGTCCTCTAAGGCCTGCTGGACTGACCACTGTGCCCCTTCCTCAACGTCTATCCAGGATGAGGGAGGGACAAGTGGCTCCTGAAACCGTCAGGCTGGCTTCAGTAATCTCTTACCTGGCAAGCCTTCAGACTCAGTTTGATCTCCACTTGGCTTGTCTGGGTCCCAACCCACATGTAGACCTGAGGATACAGAGGATGAAATGGTCACATGGGTTTCTTGGCCCTTTTGATGTTTATAGTGCTTTTAAAAAAAAACTGAGCCCAGGCTGGGCAGTGGTGGCGCACGCCTTTAATCCCAGCACTTGGGAGGCAGAGACAGGCGGATTTCTGAGTTCGAGGCCAGCCTGGTCTACAAAGTGAATTCCAGGACAGCCAATACTATACAGAGAAACCTTGTCTCTGAAAAAAAAAAAACAACTGAGCCCAGGGCCTTTGTATATGATGCTCAGTGCTCCACATGTGGCTGGTGGGAAGGCTGCCCCTGGCCCCAGTATTCCCAGCTATAGCGTCTCATCTTAATCCAGAAGGCAGGCTCTGAGGTGGGAGAATGTCTCACTTCTTGGCCATTGTCTAGCAGCATGATGTCATCGTCTGCCAGGTCATCTTGGCAAAAGTCAGAGCATTTCTCAGTCACTGCGAAGTAACCCTTCTCATTGGAGCACCTGTCGGGCAACAGCCAAGGTGAAGGGCAAGGTTAGAAGGATCCACCTGAAGAGCCCTGTGTGCTTCATGTACTTTGTGTCATTGTCATAGGCCTTGTGTGTCCCCGTGTGTGCACAGAAGCTAGGGGAGGGATGAGGGGTACTCACCTGAAGAGCCTCGTGTGCTTCATGTACTCCGCATCGTCATCATAGGGTTTCTGTGCACCAATGCCTACCCAGAAGAAGTTCTCTGGCTCCTCGCCTTCATTGATGACCTGTGAGAAGGGCTGGTCAGCCAGGGCCCTCATCTGCTCTTCCCTTCCTGCCTGCCCCCACCTCTGTCACCTGTTTGCTGTAGGATGCATCAAACATAGTGTTCAGGATGTCCTCTGCCAGCTTGGCTTCGTCGGGGTCTGATGCCCGACCTACCCAGGCATACACAATGCCTTGGTTGTCCTCGCTTTCAAAGGGGACCTGGGTATGCACAAGTGCTTGGGTCAGCTTGATTCTTGCCCACCACCCTGCTCTGCTGTCCTGCCCACAGCCTCACCTTGAGGATGAAGCAGAACTCAGAGTTGAGAAGGCTGGAGTCAGTGTTAATCTGGATGCACCTGGGGAGGGGGTGGTGGTGTCAGCAGTGTTACCTCCACCATGGAATCCTGTCCCCTCCCCAAGCCAGGTACCCACCGGGTGCAGAGGGCACTGCCGTTGGTGCGGATCTGATAGAGGGTCGGCTGAAGAGTACCCTGGGTCACCTTCCTCTTGCCTCGGTGAATGATGAACTTTCTTTTGAAATGGGATAGGAACTTGGGGTTCTCCTGCTGCTGTGTCATACGTACTACCTGGAGATCAGAAGTGCTGGGTAGTTCCCTAGACCCTGCCTCCAAGGGCCAAGCTCCCTCAGGCCTGGTTTGATCATACTACCATCCCAAGCACAGGCCATGGGGCACAGTTCAGGGCTTGTGTGAATACACACCTCCAGCTTGCCAGGGAAGAGGCTCTCAAACTTCTTCTGAAGACTGAATGTGAAGGTCAGCCAGCCCATGTTGGAGGCCTCCCGGCCCTGCCAGAAGTAAACGATGCACTGAAAGTCCTCCTCTGGCTGCTTCTCCTCTGCCTCCGCTGCTGCTTCCTCCCCTTCTCTGGCCTCTGCCGAGGCCTTCCCCTCCTTGTCTTCTGTCTTCTCTTCCTCCTCGTACTCCACAGGTACCCAGTACCTGCGATTCAAACAGTGGTGAGCAAGGGTTGCACAGGGAAAAGAACAAGAGGCTGAGGTTTTGCTCTGGCACCTGCAGAGGAAGACATAGCAGTCCTGTGTGTAGAAGTGGCCAAACTCCTCCTCTGGCAGTCGAGTGAACTTGCGGCCCTCCAGCACGAAGCCCTCCATGCCATCCAGGTCCTCATTCCACTCCTCCATCAGCTGCTCTGCCTGTTAGCCGTCATCAAGGAGATGTGAGCACCATGCTGTGCAGAGCCCCTCCCTCTCATGTCCCCCCCGCCTCCCCTCCCCCTCCGCACACACACAGAGGCCTCACCCACCTCAGCCAGGGGCATGGGGGGCTGCCGAGGTAGGAAGAGTGCAGTGAGGTCAGCCTTCATCTGGTCTGTCTTCTCAGTGTCACGCTTCACCTTCCCAGAGAGGCCCTGGCCCTGAAGCACAGCCTCTGCATTCCGTGTGTAGTCCACTGTCAACACATCGTCCCAGTTCTTGAACTTGGCCTTGAACACCTGTGTTGAACAGTGTAATGCCATAGCTGGAGGGGCATAGCACAACTAAGGTCAGAGGCTGGAGAGGCTAGAGGGATTGTGTAGGCCTGGAAAAGCTGGTTAGCACTCGGGGTAGCGTCTACCAGGAGCTGGAGCTAGGGCTTGGGGAGGTGTAGCTTAGCAAACAGAAGTTGGGACAGGCTACAGAGGGGGTGGTTCAGCAAAGAAAAGTGGATTTGGCCACCTCTGTAGTAGTTGGCCAGCAGCAGAGGGCATAGGGCATGATGAGCAGGCTTCTGGGTGTGGGGGCATACCTGGGCCTCGGTGCCCTCCAGGCTGCGGCTGACCACTGTATGTCGTGGCCGGTGTAGCATCCCACATAGCTCCTGGCCAAGTTTGAGTGCTGCTGCACGCACTAGGCGTGGGGACTTGCGGCCCAGCCAGATGAATACATCAGACCAGCAGTCCAGGATGTACACGCATCGTGTGTCCAGTAGGCTCTGCAGCTGTGGGACAAACGGTTGGAGGTCAGCACTGGGAACGCACAGAACTACACAGGACCCATGTCCAGCCTCCTCCATCTTACCAGCCTCATTCCTGGCATCAGCTCCACCTTGGGCCGTTTTTTGTGTTCCACTGAGAGCTTGTAGTTGATCTGCGGAAGCTCCAAGTAGCCCAGACCCAGGCCCACCTGGCAGGAAGAAATGATGGGAATGGCAGACCCCCACCTTGCTGTGTTCCCTTCAAAATGAATGGCATTTTAAAGAGCTCTTACCAATGGAAGGGTTTAGTGTTTATTGTTTTTTTCTTAGAGTAGGCAGCAGTACCAGGGTTTTGTCCACACCAGGCAAGTACTCTGTTACAGAGCCCCTGTCCAAGCCCCTGGAAGGGCAGTTTTTAAATATCCTTTTTTTTTTTTGAGGCAGGGTTTCTCTGTGTAGCCCTGGCTGTCCTGGAACTCACTCTGTAGACCAGGCTGTCCTTGAACTCAGAAATCCGCCTGCCTCTGCCTCCCAAGTGCTGATATTAAAGGCGTGTGCCACCAGTGCCCGGCCCTGTTTCTGACTTATCTCTTTCCTGCTCATAAGAATCTTAGTCTTTTGCCACTCAAAAAAACTAAAGCAAATGTTCAACTGAGACTTCTGGTCTACCTTCTGGAAGAGCATTCGGACTCCACCCTCAAAGCTGCCTTCCAGACCTGAGCTTCTCATCCAGGTGATAGACGCCTCCTTCTCTCAAAGCAATACCAATGTACCAAGCTGATTCGGTACCTGCCGACAGCGACACCATGACTCACCTTGTATAGCTTGGGCTGGGGTGGCCAAAAGTCATCAGGCACATGATTCTTGATCTCAGAAGGCTCTCCACCCAGCACATCCCAGAACCCTGGGGGCTCTTGGCCCTGCACCAGGAGTGTGATTTCCGCCTTCCCTTTCCGCTCATTCTTGTTTATTTTCTCTGCAAAGAGCCTAAGGATATATGCAAACCCCTCAGTAAGGCCATGTTGTTCTTAGGGGATGCCTTCTTTTTTTTTTTTTAAAGATTTATTTATTATATGTAAGTACACTGTAGCTGTCTTCAGACACTTCAGAAGAGGGAGTCAGATCTCGTTACAAATGGTTGTGAGCCACCATGTGGTTGCTAGGATTTGAACTCCGGACCTTCAGAAGAGCAGTCGGGTGCTCTTACCTGCTGAGCCATCTCACCAGCCCAGGGGGATGCCTTCTTTTGCCCAGAATATTCCGTAAGATCCACCTACCTGGCCTTAGTCGTGTTACTCAGTGTGGCCTGGGCCCCCCGCCACACATAAATGTCCAGCCCTTGGTCCAGGAGAAACACAAACCTGGATAAGACAGGAAGAGCTGTAATGTAGACTGACTCAAAAGATGGGGCTCTGGTTCCCTTTTTGGGCAGACCTCAGGCTTTTCTGCCAGGCTCTGAGAAGTTATCAAGGTTGCTTCTTCATAGATGGGAGGCAACTGAGGACAAGCACCCCTGCTTCCTGTAGTACCAGGGAGCTCACCTTGGATCTAGTGAGGACCCTTTGAGGGGCACAGGCTCCAATTTGATGTTCTTTTTCCCATATACACGGTACATCCTGGGGAACAGAGCAAGAATAATTTACTGTGAGCACCCGGGTCCACCTGACTTCAACAGCCTTGCTTCCACCCAGCCCCGGCCCACCCATTGCTGCATGCTTACCTGGTAACATAGTGTGTATCTTCCACAGTATAGAAGCCACTGGCTGTTCCGCCTTCAATGTAGGAGATGTCATTGTCAAACACCTATGTGTGTGAGGATGGTTCATCATTGAGTTGTTCCCTCCTCCACCAAGTACCTGCCAGACTTGGTAGTTTATACAGCTGAAGCGTGTGTGCAAACCTACAGTTATTCTAAACAGGATGAGGTATATACTGGAGCACAGGGCTGCACAAAACTGTCCCAAATGAAGGACAGTCTGGACAGTGTTTATGGAAGCTTGCAAACCTGGGGGGTGGGGGGGAGGCCTAAAGTAAACGCTCCAGCTGCCTGCTATCTCTCTAAAGGGAGCCCAGCTGGTAGCAGAGGTAAGTCAGTTTGCCGACTGGTTTTGTGGTTTATTTTTAGGTTTGGCTCTGCCTATAACCCCGAGCCAGTAATTACTCTAACAGCTATTGGTCCCAGCCCTATCTCACAGCTACATTCCTTAACCTGTCTATCTCCTTTAAAGCAACCTGCCACTCCCTCCCGCTCAGCTCTGACCACCTTAGGCTCTCCAGACCTCACCTTGCTGTCTGAGGTCTCTTGTTATACTACCTTTGGCCTTAGCCCCCTGCCCCACCTCTGTACATGTGGCCCGAGTTCCCTTCTGTGTGTATCTCTGGCTGCACCTGCAGGAACTCCTCACTCTCGTCACCCATCTCCTCTCGAACAGTACGGCACTCAGCACCCAGGTAGTTGCGCAGATTGACTGCATGAATGGCGGAACAGGCTTTCTTGTCAAGTGTGGCCTCCCCACCAATCCAGTAGTAGATCTCCCAGTTCAGGGAGCCGCTGTCATCCAGGAAGGTCTGAGGAGACCAAGTAATCAGCCATGAGGGCTTTGCTGGCCTTCCAGGCTACATGCACAGCCACAGCTGCATCAACTCCCATCCCCCAGCCTCACTGCGTCACACCATGCAGAACACTAGGAGCCAGCCCCACCTTGAGCACAATGTAGCAGTCAGCCTCGTAGAACTTGCCATGGAAGGCTTCTTCCACCAGAACAGGCACAAAGTTCTCAATTTGCCAGATGGTCAAACCAGGCAGCTGGCCCACATCCTCCGTAAAGAACTCCGAGTAGTCAAGGCGTGGCTTCTCCAGGCCCTGGTCCCAGCGTCGTACCTTTCCCCCTGGTGCCCGGGCATCTATGCTTTCCTGGGGACAGAGGAGCAGTGACTCTACTGAGACACTAAGACTGGCCTCTTCCTGCCCTCACCACAGGGCCTTTGCATTAGCCATTCTCTGCTCAGGGCCCCTCTTCCTTCTGAGAGTCCAGCCCAGCCCTGACCTGACTTACCTCTTGGTTTTTGTTTTTCTCCTGGGCAACATCTGACATGCCCTTTAGCACTTGCTTGGCCTGGACATCCTGTGCTGAGTCCTTGCGCCTCCGTAGCCGCATCTTGCGAGCCAAGGGGTCCTTGGACCCGCTCCCTACTTCAGGGAATGCAATCATCTGAGCCACTGGGTTGGCTACTGGACATACAGCCCGAGGGCAACCCCACCCTGGTACCCAGTGTGCAGAGGGGGAAGCAGAGAAGTGCCCTTGCTCCTGGGCGAGAGCGCATTCCACTCACCAGCTGCAGCAGCAGCCACTGTGGCCGGGGAGGCGCCCGCCAGCCTCAGCTGGTTCTGTAGCGAGAAGTCAATGTTGTACCACTCGGCGGTGCGGTCAGCAGGCTTGGGCGGCATGACCAAGCTGGGGTTTTCTCGAACATCCAGGACCTGTTACGTGAGCAGAGGTGCTGCTGGTCTGGACACTTACCTCCAAGCAGCCTCTAATTTCAGTCTCTGCCTGGGACCAGGAACTAAGTTCTGACCCTGGCTACTCTGCAGCTGCCTGTGGGGCTTCAGTGACAGACACAAAGGTGTGCTGTGAAGAAGGTGCTCACCCCAGTAGCACTGACCCTGGAAGGCTACTGCTGGGTCTCTCAGTCTGAGATACAGGCACACCCTCTGCTCCATCCATCTTTCCTGATACCCTGCCTCTACTCCAACACTGGCCCAGCTGCCTGACCTGGATCTCTGTCAGGAAGTGGATGGCCTCAGGAAGGGTCACCAGGCGGTTCTTATTCAGGACGAGTTTCTTCAGTTTTGGGCACCTGTAAAGACAGAGCCCGACAGAGCCTTAGGGGATCTGGCGTTCCAGTTAGGGCCAGGCGAAAGGTGACTTCCCAATTCTTTGTCTTAGAGCAAGGGATCCATATGAGGGCCAGTGATTTTCAGAAGAGGATGGGACCACACTAGCTTCCTAACAGGTACTCTGAGAACCTCAAGTTGGGTGTGGGGTGGGATGGGTCTCATCCCTAAAGGCAAATCAGTCATTAGCAGGATGCAGACAGATCGCCAAGTGTGAGCTCCCACCCCACGCCAGCCTGCCCAGCACCTGCAGAGACTTTCAGGAATCAGTTCTAGGTTGTTGTTGGCAGCCATGAATTCCTCCAGGCTGGTGAGCTTGCCGATGCCAGAAGGCAGCCCATCAAAGTCCAGCTTGTTGGAGTTGAGGTACAGCTTCTTCAGCTTGGTGAGCTTGCAGATGGCTGACTAGAGAAGCAGGAAGTCAGTTAGAACAGAACCAGCACTCCTGCCTGGCCCACCCAATGTCCCAGGCACAGGCTCACAGGCAGGGAGGTGAGCTGGTTCCGGGACAGATTCAAGGTCTCCAGGTGCACCCACTGGTCGATGCACAGGGACAGCTCTGCAATCTGGTTGCTACTGAGGTTGAGGCGGCGCAGGCTGGGGAGGGTGTACAGGCACTCCGGCACCCTTGTCAAGTCATTGCACGACAGGTCCACATCTGGGACATTGGAAGGGCACATCAGTTAGGACCCATACAGCAGTCACCAGGAACAAGCCTCAGTGTGAATTCCAACTATTCTACAACCAGGTTGTGTGGTCTTAGGCAAGTAATTTGTATGACCTGCAGTTTCTACACTTGAGAGACTCCTCATAGCAGGTGGCCTAGTGACAGAAACCCAATGGAAATTGACCACTGTGTGCAGAACTGTAATGTCAGCACTTGAGATGCTCAGACAGGGGACCGCTATGAGTTCAAGGCCAATCTGCCTACACAGTAAGTATCAAGCCAGGCCAGGCAGCCAGAGTCACACAGCAAGCCCCTACCTAACATATCTGCGAGACATGACAAGAAGCAGGACTCGGCCCCTTTATTCCCAAGGAAGCTGGTAAGCTCAAAGGGGTGAGAACCTTAGGGGCTCCCCAGACAGTCCAGACCTGAAAGGTTGCTCAGGCCCTCCAGGCTGGTGGGGAGGTTGCTCTGGGTGCGTTGAGTGTTCCTCAGATGCAGGGTCTGTAGGGCCATCATGGCTGGGAGCTGCCTGTGAGGAAAGGATTTGCCACCCTAGGGTAAGTCCACTCAAGGGACTCTAGGGATGGAGTGGGCAGGAGGGCATGACCAAAGAGGGGGACAAGATGTATAGCAAGCACAGGCCAGTGCTGAGGCCTGAGGCCTAGGGTGGGAAGGGTCAGGACTCCTAGGAAGCAAGGAAAAGCAAGGCACCTACCGGAGCTGTGCATGTAGCAGCGGGTTTCCATTCAGCACCAGTGTCTGAAGGTGCACGAGGCGGCGCATTTGAGGGGGAAGGCTCTCTAGGCGGTTTTCACTGAGGTCCAGGTACAGCAAGTCCGTAAGGTTGATGAACAGCTGGTTGGGGATGGAGTCGATGCTGTAGTACAGAGGGGAAAGCCTGAAAATCAGTCTTCCATCCCACCTGGCTCTGCACTGCCCACCTGGCTCTGCACTGCCCACCTGGCTCTGCACCTGGCTCTGCACTGCCCACCTGGCTCCTCACCTGGCTCTGCACTGCCCACCTGGCTCTGCACCTGGCTCTGCACTGCCCACCTGGCTCTGCACCTGGCTCTGCACTGCCCACCTGGCTCTGCACGGCCCACCTGCCATGCCCTTGATCTCCCCAGTACCCGTTGTGGCTGAGGTTGAGCACCAGCATGTTCTTGGCATTCTCCAGCTCCCGTGGGCATTCTGTCAACTGGTTATGGCTCAAGTCCTAGGGAGCAGGGACAAGGTCAGGCCAGGGTGCCCCCCACACACACACCGTCCCCATGCCTCTGCCATACCCAGGGATCTGGCAGGACATTGGACATGGAGTGACAAGAACGTTCAGGGATATAGATTGAGTGAAAAGGGGACTGGGCTAGGGAACTGAGTGTACAAGTGATGTGGGCTCAGCATTGACCACTCTAAGGGATGATGGCGGCCCTTGAGGCAGCTATGAGTGAGGACTGAATGAGCATCACAGGGGCCAGATGGGCAGGTAACCACTGACCAGAACAGAGAGATCATCCAGCTTGAAGATGTCATCAGGGACTCCGGAATTCTTCAGGCTGTTGGCCCGAGCTACAATGGCCTAGGAGTATAAGGAAAGAACTTGGGATCCTCATTTTCTGCTCTGAGAGAGAAGCTCAGGCCAGGTGGGGAGCTCCTTCGGAAACTGGAGGCCAGGTCTGAGAATTCTCCCTCCTCTGACCTTTGCTCACACACGACATCTGGTGGGCTTCTCCCAGCCTCCCAGTGAGTGCCTCTTCAAACTTTAAAACCCAATGTCAGCGTGCCTCCAAGGCCAATATGGGGCCCTCAGAGTTATGGTACTAGGATGGAAGCCCAAGGCTTTACGTGTGAAAAGCATGCATGTTGTCACTGGACTGTATCCCCACTCACCTTTTTTTTTTTTTTTTTAACCAAGACAGGGTCTCATTATGTAGATCCTAAAACTCAATGTGTAGACCAGGTTGGCCTCAAACTCAAGAGATCTGCCTGCCTCTGCCTACTGAGTGCTGGGATCAAAGGCATGCGCCACCATGCCCGGCCCTGCAATCTATTTTTTTAAGTGCAACCTACCTGCTGGAGGAAATGGAGGAACTTGCCAAAGCTACTTAGCCAATGTGATGGTGTAGATGTGAATGGCCCCCATAGACACATATATTTGAATGCTTGGTCCCTAACTGGTAGAGCTGTTTGGGAAGGGCTAGGAGGTGTGGCCTTATTGGAGGAGGTATATCACCGAAGGCAAGCTTTGAGGTTTCAAAAGCCCACACCACTCCCAGCTAGTTCTTTCTGCTTCATGGTTGTCTCAACACATGAGCTCTCAGCTACTGCTCCAGTGCCATGCCTGCCTGCCTGCTGTCATGTTCCCCTCACTGAGATGGTCGTGGACTCTAGCCCTTGGAACTGTGAATCTCCAAATGAAATATATTCTTTAAGTTGCCTTAGTCCTGTGCTTTGTCACAACAGAAAAGTAACTAAGCCAGTTAAGTGGCAAAGCCCTGGTTTAGAGTCAGGGAGCCCAAGTCCAGATCCTGGACTCTGAACATCTTGGGGTTCTGGCCCTGTGAAGGATAATCCTAACTGAAGCCTGTAAGGCTGGCAAGGGCCTGATTTTCAAGCTACCTTCTAGGCCCAGTCACACCAGCTACACTGCTGTCTGGGGGTGACTTTTGTGTGGCTAGAGTCTTTACCTATGTGGTAGGTTAGAAGCACACTAGACACACTAATGTGGCCTAGTACTGTGTTCTGCCTACACTGCTGTGTTCACAGCCATCCAGAGAGGTGGTGGGTTTTGAAATGTCCTCTCTTTTCTCTCAGAAAGTTCTCCCATTCATATGAGCTCTCTTGCAGCAACACGGGCACAGAGGGGAGGAGGGTGGAGACACTGGCCCGCGCCTGACCCTACCGCAGCCCAGGCGAACACTCACCCGAAGCGAAGGCAGGCTAGACAGTTCGCCGTGAAGCGTGGTCAGATGGTTGTGGCTCACAGACAGGTGCTCCTGGACAGGACAAGAGTCAAAGGTTCAGGTGGGGACCTAAGGTATCCAGCCCCTGCCTGCAGCCCTGTAACTGCACCATCTGGGAAGGCCATCCCAACAGTCCCCTCTCCTTTACACACCATCACCTGCCTTGCATACCTCCCAGGTGGATGTGCCCCCACACACACACCATCAGCTTCACCCACAGCTATTTCTGTTTTCTCTTGATTCCACTCCCCTTTTTTGCAGAGTATGCCAACCTGGCCTAGCCCCTAGGATAGGACCCTCCCCGCGCCCCGCCGCCTACATCCCTTACCAGCTTCTGCAGAGCCGCAAGTTCTTCAGGCAGGTAGCAGAGGCCTGTGCGATTCAGCTTTAGCCATCGCAGGCTGGTCATAGCCTTAACATTCTCAGGGAAGTAGCCACCCTGGGGGGTGGGGAGGAAACAGGAGGGTGAGGACAGTCTAGGAGATGAGTGCCTCCTCTCATCACCTTCTGTGGTCCCTAGAGAACATTTCTCTTTCTTACTCACAGAATGGCACTAAACGAAAGCTCCCAAAGGACAAACATCCTGGCCCAAACGTGTCTCTCCAGCTGGAGTCTGTCCCTGGTGTGTTTCAAGGGTTCCTCAGCATTCCACTGTGCTTAGTGGAACTCACATTGCTTTGCCTGGGGTTCCAAGGCAGTTTGGCTGTCTGGGATTGCACTAAGAGCCCAGCTCCCCAATGTTCCTTGAACAGTGTCATTCATTCATTCATTCATTCCTCACATGCAATGCCCACTTCAGCATCCCTGGCCTTTTTGTTTGTTGTTTTTCAAGACAGGGTTTCTTGGGGCTGGAGAGATAGCTCAGTGGTTAAGAGCACTGACTGTTTTTATGAAGGTCCTGAGTTCAAATTCTAGCAACCACATGGTGGCTTACAATCATCTGTAATGACATCTGACACCCTCTACTGGTGTGTCTGAAGACAGATACAGTGTACTTACATATAAATAATAAATAATTATTTTTTTAAATTAAAGACAGGGTTTCTCTGTGTGTAGCCTTGGCTGTCCTGGAACTCACTCTGTAGACCAGGCTGGCCTCAGACTCACAGAGATCCACCTGCCTCTGCCTCCTGAATGCTGGAATTAAAGGTCTGTGCCACCACACCAGCCTAAGGTTTTGTCCCCCTGTAACTCCCAATTACAGGGTTTCTCTGTGTAGTCCCTGCTGTCCTGGAACTCATTTTGTGTCCAGGCTGGCCTCTAACTCAGAGATCTGCCTGCCTCTGCCTCCCCAGTGTTGGAATTAAAGGCATTTGCCACTCCCTCCAGGCTACTCCTGGCAGTTTTGACATCTGAGCAGCATGAAGCTCAATTGCCTTTTGCTACTGTAACACCTCTTCTTCCAGTCACGTTCCCTAAGGTAACTCAGACGTTCCCAGTGGAGAGAGAATAGAGACCACAAGTGAGGATGGTGGGTATGTAGACAGGATGAAGTGATGCCCACAGTGTACGGGATCCAACATGTGTCCGTGTGCAGGTGAACACGGGAGGAGCCCACCTCCTCCTGCATCCCCCAATCTGATATCTAAAGGACTCGACCAGGCGGTGGAGAAGGTCCAGGCTTCTGAGCTGTCCTTCGGGGCCAGCTTTTCTCTCTTTGGGCCTGGGTCTAGCCGGCACATTTTTTTTTTCTTCAAGTCAAGACAGGGTTTCTCGATATAGCTATGGCTGTCCGGGAACTTGCTTTTAAGAGCAGGCTGACCACGAAGTCAAAGATCCACCTGCCTCCGCCTCCCAAGAGCTGGAATTAGAGGCGTGCACCACCACGCCCATAGCCTGGCTCTTTATAGTCAAGAACCAGGGCTGCTGGCTGCTTGTCCCCCTAGTCTAGCAGTTGAACAGACTTGCCGCCTAGGACCTGGCGCACCTGTCACACTCCTTACTAACAGATCTCTTTCCATTACACGCCACCAAACGGGCTGTTCCTGAGCCCCTAGGACTGGAGAGAACCCCGAGTTCGCGGAGGGAGAAGTGACGTCCCGAGACCACAGTGTGGGGCGGTGGCTGGCTAGGGCGTATTCCCTCGGTGGCATGGGGTCCGGTTCGCGGCCTGAGGGCTCAAATCCCGCGCGGCCCCAGACCCCCGGAGCCCCCGCCCAGGTCTTCCGCCCCGGGCGGGGCAGGCCCGGGAAGACTCGCGGAGGCCCGCCCGCCCCGCCCGCCGGTCCCGGAAGCGCAGAGGAAGCGGCCCGGGGAGACGGCCTAGGGGTCGCCTTTCCCCTTCTCCCCCAGCTAACCTTGAAGTCGTTGCCGCTGAGGTCCACGCCGCGCACGAACGGCAGCACCCCGGTGGCCTCCATGGTGGCGCAGCTCTCTTACGGGCAGGGAGGACGCGGGGCGGCCGAGAGCCGCGGGCTGGGTCAGCGCCGGCCCCGCCCCTTTAACCCGCGCGCGCCGCCTCCCGGCCGCGGCCTCTGCGGGAAGTGCTGCTAGGCGACTCCCAGAGCTGCGAGGCCTCCCTGGGACCAGAGTTCTGGGGAGGCCTGTAGGGGTCCCGCTGGAGATGATCAACACTTCCAGTCTCCTGTCGGAACGTGGAGGGTGGGGTCCAGGCACTGTCGCTTGGGCTGCTGTAGCCTCTGGGGCTGGCCGTGACCCAGGAGTGATGGTGGTAACAACGTCAGGGACACAGGCAGTTTGTGTGTGAGGGATCAGTGGTGGTGGTGGTGGTGGTAGTGGTGAGACTTCCGGGGCTTTGGGACCTAATCCTTCAGCTTCAGGACTCAACTTTGATCATGTGTAACACGGTCCCCAAAGTTGCCAGAGTACTCACATGTGGCAGCTTAGAGAGCAGGCTGCACAAACACTCACAATTCTCCCTTGGCATCAGGACTCCAGTCACCATTCTTTATTGATTTGTTTTGTGCTCTAGATCAGTGTATATCTCCTGGGCCAAGCTCTTAGTGGCCATCTTGCCCTGGCCAGCATACAGTAGGTTTCCCATAAACAGACACAGCTGTTCTATGGAAGTCCAGGGTCTGGCATCCCGGGTTTCAGGAGGGAAGAGACTGATAGAGTTCCCACGACAGATGGCAGAGCTCTTTTCCCATTATGTGTCAGGCAGGCCAAACGGAAATGGAACCACCAGGCACTCTAACAGGGGCGAACTTGAGAGGCAGAATGTGGGCCTTTGGGCTAACTGCAGTTTTGTCTGCCTGGCCCACCAAGGGACCATGAGCTCAGACTCCACACTGAGGCTCTCATTACAAGTACACACAAGGTCAGATGTGAGACTAAGTACGACTGCTGAGAATTCGATGTCAGTTGTGGCTTTAGTGTGAGGCCCTTTCTCAAGAAACAAAACACCCGAAAGTAAGTAAACTAGACAAGCCCCTGAATGATTGTCACACTCACCACCTCCCCCGCCCCCCTTGCGCTATCAATATAACCTTGCGCCTTTAAATCCGGAGTATGCTTGTGGTTTCCGCCCCAGACGGTCCCGGGGCGTGCCTGGCGATCATTGGCTGAGCTGCTCCGTTTTGAGCACGTGTGCGCAGGAGTTGTGCGCTCGGATTGGAGCGAAGGCCTGCTTATCCAGCGTGCCTTTCGGGTCACTTGCCGCCTCGGGCCTCGGCGTTCGGTTCCCGGGGTTTGAACGTTCCATTCCTAGGCGAGTCCTGGGCCTCCAGGGTCCTACTCGCCCTGTCCTTGGGTCCATGCGCTGACGCTCGGACGCAGGTACGGCTACAGCGCACCGGGTGGCCCGGTGTCTCCCAGCACTGGGCGTGGCGCGCATCCCGGGGCAGGTGGGGGCGTGGCCTGCGGTCACTGCGGTGGGAGGGAGGACTTGGGAACTGAAGAGCAGAGTTCGAATCCCAGCGGTGCCTCTTCCCGACTTGGGTATTGCACACGATTTCCAGGGCCACAGTGACTTCGCTCTTGAATAGAGTCTAAGAGCCTATTTGGTTACACGTTTCTGCTCAGTCATGATCAGAAGCAATCAGCTTTGGCCAGAATGTAAGAACAGGTGAAGTTCAGGCTGTCAAGAGTCGGGTTATTTTGTTATTTTTGTTTTGTTTTGAATAGAGGCTCTATTATGTAACTCTGGCTATCCTCCAACTCAGTGTGTAGACCAGGCTTGCCTTGACTGCCTCTGCCTCTTCAGTGCTGAAATTAAAGGCCTGCACCACCACATAGGGCCTAAGTGGGTTATATTTAGTCACCTATTTTATTCCTTTCTTACTGGAGTTTGAATACAAGACCCCTCTAGGTGTAGGGCTGAGTCCCACTTTAGACAGGTGATGGAATGCAAGCCCCTTCCATTTGCAGAGTGGCTTACTGCTCTGAGGGCAGTGGTGGGCAGTAACAGAGCAGAGCTGTTTCTGAGCTTGGAGTAGGCTCCCTGGCTGCCCTTTGACCTTACCAGGCTCGAGGACAGGGTCTTATTTTTAGTCTGGGGAGCATGGACAGGTGTCTCAGCTGAGTCACACAGTGCCTAAGGCTTCAGCTACTCTAGGCATCTTGTCACTTGGCAACTGAGTCCCAAGGCAACCATGGCCCTGAAAGAAGGGCTGAAGTCCTTGGTGCCCCGGCAGGCAATGACCTTTCTGGCTTAGTGGCCTGGGCCTGTGGATTTCTGTGACTTTTTCCCAAGTTCCTGACTGGGCCAGTCACACACTTCCCAGTCCTTACTGGTGCGGTCGTACAAATAAACAGAAGCCCTTGGCTCCGGGCCTTTCTCTCACCTTCTTACCCTCTCCAACTTTGTTCCGAGTCCATGGGCCCTGGCCAGCTTGTCCTGATTCAGTGTTTATTTAAGCCTACTTCACTCACCACTGCACCCTGGGGCCTTCAGCCTGGCTCTGATGGGGTTGCCCTAGCCCAGGTAGTTTTCTTGTCAAGGTCTGGGGGGGCCACTATCTAGATTCCTGAATTTGCTAAGGGTCTATCAAAGGTCTGACAGGCCCCACCCAGGCAAACTTTCTGGAAACCCATATTACAAGTATTTCTGGGCCTTTGGGTTCCTCCTGACTGGTTTTCACACAGTATGGCTGTTCTGGGTAGGTTCTGATTAGGAGTGAGGGAACTCGACCAGGAGGCATGGGGAAAATACTCAGGCTTTGGGAGTGGAAGAGTCTGGGGGCTGTGCTGTGAATCCCAGACCTTAGCACTCAGTTTGTGGCTTGGCAACTTTTGTCTTTGTAGACTCAGGGTGGTGATGTTGAACCCAGATTCCCAAGGTCTTGGGGTGGAGTCAGGAGAAAGGCCTGGATCCTTCCTATATGAACCCTTTTCCAGGGCTTGGAGGCTTGCAGGATTCAGGGAGGGGGCTGGCAGGTCCCCTGATTCCCTCCAAGAAACTCTTTGAGCAGCCCCTTTCTCACGGGTCCCCAGAAACCACCCTCTTGGTCATTGCTAAGCATCTATGCCTTACGAACTACATCTCTTTGCAGGTGACCATGGCAGAGTTCTCCCAGAAGCAGAGGAAACAGAGCGGCAGCGAGGGCCTGGGCAGTGTGGTGGACTTCCTCTTGGCTAATGCTCGATTGGTGCTAGGTGTGGGCGGGGCTGCAGTGCTGGGCATTGCTACCCTGGCTGTAAAGCGGGTAAGGCCAAGGGGGCAAGGCCTGCCTGAAACCTCCACAGGAGAAGGCCAGACTGGGGAGCTGGGGGACGGTGGGACTTTTGAGGTTGGACTGGAACACGGGGCCCCTACTTTTTCACCCTAGCTTCCTGGTTTGCTTTCCCCCCAGCTTTGCCATGGCCCCCGATGCTCTGATCTGTGTCACTTTGCCTATAGCTCATCGACAGGGCCACCAGCCCTCCAGATGAGGATGACACCAAGGGGGACAGCTGGAAGGAACTGAGCCTGCTGAGAGCCACATCGCCCCAAAAGCCCCAACCCCCTCCTGCTGCCTTCAGCCAGCCCCTAGCTACTGGGTCCCCCTCCCCCTCTGTGCCAGGTGAGCTACACTGCTTCTCTCTAGTGTGGTGAGCCCCTTGCACATGCCCAGCTAGTGAGCAGGTCGAGTTTTCTTAACTTGTGGGGCCTTCTAATATGTTCTCCTGGATGCTTCCCTCCGCAGTGGAGCCCACGCCCATTCATTCTCCCACGACACCTAAGTTCAGCACTATAGCACCCCTGTGCCTGACGTTCCAGGAGAGGCTGCTGGCCTTCGAGCGCAAGCATGTGATTACCCCAGAAGCCCACGTGACGTTGGCGAAACAGCTGGCTGGAGACATTGCCTTGGAGCTGCAGGCCTACTTGAGGAGCAAGTTCCCAGAACTGCCCTTTGGTGCACTCGTGCCGGGTGGGCCTCTCTACGACGGGCTCCAGGCAGGGACTGCTGAGCACGTGCGCCTGCTGGCGCCTCTGGAGTTGGAGCCGGGGCTATGGAGCCTGGTACCTGGCGTGGACACTGTGGCCAGGGAGCCTCGATGCTGGGCTGTACGCAGGACTCAGCTTGAGTTTCATCCCCGTGGGTGCAGCCCATGGGACCGCTTCCTGGTGGGGGGCTACCTCTCCTCCCGAGTCTTGCTGGAGCTGCTACGGAAGGCCCTGTCAGCCTCTGTCAACTGGCCAGCCATTGGCAGCCTGCTCGGGTGTCTGATCTGGCCCGATGTGGCTTCGGAGGAGCTGCTGCTCAAAGTGCAACACGAGTGCCTGGAGTTCACTTTAGCTGTGCTCATGGTAGTCCCTGGGGCCAGCACTGATGACCGCCTGCTGCTGGCTTGGCCCCTAGAGGGGCTGGCCAGCAATCTCTGGCTGCAGGATCTATATCCAGTAGAGACCGCCCGTTTGCGGGCCCTGGATGACCAGGATGCTGGTACTCGGCGGAGGTTGTTGCTGCTGCTGTGTGGTATCTGTCGTGGCCATCCGGCTCTAGTGCGGCTGGGCTGGAGCCACCTGACTCAGGTGGTTCTGCATCTGGGTGAAGAGGAAGTGGCCTGGACTGAGGAGGCCTTGGGGGAACGGTTTCTGCAAGCCCTGGAGTTTCTGGTGGGCAGCTTGGAGCAGGCTAGCCTGCCCTGTCACTTCAACCCCAGTGTGAACCTCTTGGGTAACTTCCGGGAAGAGGAGATTGATGACATTGGCTACGTGCTGTACAGCGGCCTCCAGGTTCCTGAAAGCCTATTCTAGGTAAATGAGGACTGTAACTGACATGTTTTCTGATGCTGGAGAGCAGCAGCCACCTCCCTCCTAGGACACTGCAGTGTGGTTTGCTTTATTTTAGCCAGAGTGGAGGGGGAGTGACATCACCTAAGCCCACACGTGGGCATGTGCCTGGGTGATGGTGATCAAGAGTCTCAAACCCAGAGACTCTGGGTTGCTGACATCTGAGTGTGGCTGGCCTCCCCTGGCTGACCGCTTTCAGTGCCAGCCACATTAATGGCCCTTAGCCGTCTGGGGTTCATTTAGGGACTTGGGCTCAGGCCACCATCACCAGCAATGAACTCACAAAGAATAAGATGTGGCTTTTGATTTCCTAGGCTTCACCTAGGCCAAGACTGTTTTTTTTGTTTTTTTGTTTTTTTTTTTTTTTCAAAAAAAAGAAAATGTTCTTGGGTGGGTAACAGCCCCAGGTCTCCTGGAGGCACTCCGAGGGGGTCAGCTGGAGGACAGCTGCTTAGCTGCTGAAGGACAGTGGCTTCCTGATGGTGGTGCATTTGTTTTTCTGATTGGGTCCTCAGGCCTTGAAGCTGAAGTTGACTCCCTCGAGGGCTCCCTGCCTTATACCCCAGGGAAGGAAGGTCTCGTTCTCTTCTGCTTGGTTTTCTCTATGGGCCACGAATTACCTCTGGGAGAACAACTTCCTCACTGGGGGGCTGAACTCTGTGCTGTCTATGCAAGGCAATCCCATAGAGGCTGCTCCTAGACCTCACTGCAGGGTAGAGGATACGCTCCTCTCAGAGGCCTGTGTGCAGACCTGTCCTCTGCAGCGTGCCAAAATATTCATGATAGATGTGTGTCCTCACCTTGCACCCTGGTCCAGGTGGCATGGCTGGAGGAGGGAGACTGTCTCCCCTACAAGGGGGGCTTTCTATTTTAGGTACCACCCCCTTAAACACACTGAAACAAAGCCATGCCTTGAAGATGTGAATAAAAGGAGAAAGAACTGTGTATATGTGTAATTCTTGCTGGCAGGAGATGGTCTTGGTTGTAGGTCATTGCTTGGAGCTTCACACGTCTTGTGGCTGGATGTGAGGTTTGAGAGTCCTCTTGGAAATGTAAAATAATATTTTCAAGCTGATGAGATGACTGTACCCTCATCTGCTTCCAGCTATAAACAGGGCCGAGACCTCCTGCCATTCGCACTTGGGAAAACAGTTGTTGGGTCTCAGCCTGAGAGGCCATCATGTGTAGCCTCAGTAACAACTGAGGCCTCACCTACCATACACCAGCCAATTGAGGGACACTGCCCAGTCTTTTGGTTCAGACCATTCCTGCCTCAACTGAGCCTTCAGCCATGGTTTTATCTGGCCTTGAGTTCATGCTACAATCTGACAATGCAGACTTCCAAGCTTGTGAGAAATGTAGGGCATGTGTGTGTCCTTTGGAGACAAGGTATCCAAAAGTCAGGTGGTGGGGGGTTGGGGGGTACCTCATTCCTCTGGTCCCTACCTGCACCTTCAATCCTAGGTATGGTCTGTGACATTTGCACATTCTGTCTGTCTGTCTGTCTGCCTCCCTGCCCTCCCACCCACTGACCTACCTACCTACCTACTTGCCTAGACAGGGTTTCTCTGTGTAACAGCTCTGGCTAGCTGTCCTGGACTCGCTTTGTAGACCAGGCTGGCCTCAAACTCACAGAGATACACCTGCTTCTGCCTCCCAAGTGTTGGGACTAAAGCCATACCCCACCACAACTGGCAATATTTGCACTTGTAATACTACAATTTCCTTTTGTAATCTTTTTTTGGAACTTGCTCAGTAGACCAGGCTGGCCTAGAAATCTGCCTATCTCTGCCTCCCAAGTGCTGGAATTAAAGGCATGCACCACCACTTCCTGGGTGGCAAATGTCTTTTAAAACAGCTTTTCTTGAGTCAGCCAATTGTAGCAAAAAACAAAACCAGTATATAACCCAAGGCGACATCAGCAACTCTGGTGACCCATGGATCCTCTATACTGCCTGACAAGCTCTAAGTCTTTGCAGTTCACACGCTGGGCCTTAGTGGGTGGATGGCCCAAAGCCTAGGGTTTTCAGTTTTCATGGATTCATATATGGAATGAAGGCAGAGTACCACTTCTCAGAGTGGAAGCTGGCATTTGAGGTAGGGTTATGTGGCCTCAGTAACAACTGAGAGACAGGCTTGTTACTTGGGGCAGATCTCTCCATGCCAGGGATGGCTGGTAGGAAGCAGGTGTCTTCATTTCCTTTCTACTGACCAAAAGCAACTTGGGGAGGAAAGGGTTAATTTAGATCACACATACTGAGTCACAGTCAACTGGGGGAAGCCAAGGCAGGAACTCAAGCAGGGAAGGAACCTGGAGGCAGGAGCTGATGCAGAGAACATAAATGCTACTTACTGTCTTGTTCCTGATTGCTTGTTCAGTGTTCTTACAGAACTCAGGAACAGCTGCCCTGGAATGGCCCTGCCCATAGCTGGCTAGGTCGTTCCACATTAGTCATGAATCAAGACACCGCCCTACAGGCTTGCCTACTGGACAATCTGATGGAAACATTTTCTAGAATAAATTCCCTCTTCTCAGATGACTCTAGCTTGTGTTAACATAAAACTAGCCAGCACACTGTCTAAAACAAGAACATCCCATCACAAATGAGGCAGCTCAGTCTCCATAGGTATGGAATAGGGGAACCAAGCCCGGCTCAGCAGTTCTTAGTCACGGAACACCCAGGAGTATTGCCTGTGTAGACTTTAAAATCTCCAGGGCACTCAGAGTTTTGAACTTGTGAACTCTATGGTATAAATATGAAGTGTCTCTAAAAGACTCATGTATTGAAGGTTTACTCCATGGTGGCTGATGACTCTGTCATGTTCAGAAGAAAATCTCTGTAGTACAAAGAGGCAGGGGCACAGCTCAGGGGCAGAGCTCAGAGGCAGAGCCTGCAGCTAGAATGAGGTCCTGGCTTCAGTCGTCAGCACAATTACCAGCAACTGAGCTCAGCCGTGGAGGGCCAGCCCACTGTCCCTTGACGTGATTTCCCTATCAGACTGTCACTATGATAGGGACACATTTGACAGCTGCCATTAGAGTTGTTTTCAGAGGTTTCCACCCAAGGAAAATGGGACTCATGGCTGTCCTGGTTAGTTTTTTTGCTAAGTTGGCACAGGTAGGGTCACCAGGGATGAAAGGACCTCAATTAAGAAAATGTCCCCATCAGACTGGCTTATAGGCAGGTCTGTGAGACCTTTTCTTTTTTAAAAGATTTATTTATTCTATTTTATGTATATGAGTACACTGTAGCTGTACAGATGGCTTGTGAGCCTGTGGTTGTTGGAAATTGAACATTTTTAGGACCCCTGTTCGCTCTGGTCAACCCCACTCTCTCCAGTCCATCCTGCTCGCTCTGGCCCAAAGATTTATTTATCATTATAAATAAGTACACTGTAGCTGTCTTCAGATGCGCCAGAAGAGGGCATCAGATCTCATTATGGGTGGTTGTGAGCCATCATGTAGTTGCATGAATCCAAGCTGAATTTATTTAAAAGCAGAAAAGTAAAGGAAGAAGAGAGACAAGAATGCACACCGGGGGGCTGGTGAGATGGCTCAGCCGTTAAGAGCACTGACTGCTCTTCCGAAGGTCCTGAGTTCAAATCCCAGCAACCACATGGTGGCTCACAACCATCCGTAATGAGATCTGACACTCTCTTCTGGTGTGTCTGAAGACAGCTACAGTGTACTTAATTATAATAATAAATAAATCTTTAAAAAAAAAAAAAAATGCACACCGGGCAGGATGAGTGTGGGCCTACAGGTACAGGATAAGGGTGGCTCTCAAGTTACATCTCTAAACTGCTAAGAAACGTCCCTCCCTGCTCCTGCTGTTGCCCAGTGTGTAGCTTAGGTGCTCACCTTAGCAGCACATTCAAAAAAACAGAGAGATTAGCATGGCCCCTGCACAAAAGGATGACATGCAAATTTACGAAGTATGTCCTAGAGACTCAATGGGCTACTACATTACCCTGGCCTTAAATTAAGGCAAGCCTGCTTACTGCCCCAAGTGTCTTTGGGGTATACACCTTGTCTCCACAGGCAATTTTGGTTTTATCAGTGCTGTCTGAAAAATTTCAACTCCATTAGCAGGGCCCACAAGCCAGACATTACTCCTCTGATCCTGCTTCAAGGTAACCATAGCAGCACCTCAAATCACATAGTCAGCAGAGCCAGGTACAGTGGTGCATGCCCATAACGCTAGCACCTGGGAGGCTGAGGCAGGAGGACCAGGGCTTCAAGGTCATATTATATCATAAATACAAGCACAGCTGTAAGACAAGGTGGGGAAAGAGGGAGGGAAAAAAGAACCAACAAGGGTGTGGAATAGTAAGACTAAAATGGTGCAGACATAAACATTTAAAGTTAGATAAAAGGGTTAACATTTCATTGCTATACATATGTCCAAAATGGCTGAAATGCCATCCAGGGAGCAGCGACTGCATGTCACAGCAGCACCACACACCAGAGTGCTACAGCAGTCCCTCTCATTTGCTTTAGTACCCTGCAGTCTACTGTGGGTACAAAATTCTCTCAGAGGTGAGGGAGACAGACAGACAGATGGGTGTGCAAATGTCACAGGCTACACATGGGACTGAAGATCCATGTAGAGACCAGAAGAATGAGGCATCTCTCTCCCCACCCCCGACTATCTGCCTTTTGGACACCCTGTCCCCAAAGGATCCACGTCCTAAGTTTCTCACAGGCTTGGAAGTCTGCATCAGATTGTAGCATGAGCTCAAGGCCAGATAAAGCCAAGGCTGAAGGCTCAGTGGAGGCAGGGTGACATGCAAATCCACCGAGTGCTACCTGCTCTGTCTCTTGGATTATACTCATGTCTGTAAATTAATCTGTGATAGGAGGAAAAAGTTGGGAATTTTAACAAAGTTTTATGAGGGTGCTCTCTTTGTGGTGCCAAATCTCAACTTCTTTGCATAACTCCTTCAGTCCTGGGACATCAACTGCAACTGAGGCTGCACCTTCAACAATAGCCTTCCAAGGCCTCTCACAGTGCTGAGCCTCAGCTGCTCTTCATGACCCCTTCCTGCCTTCAAAACCATTACCACCTGGGTGACTCTTACATATCACCAAGTCCCGCTGCAGCACAAGGTACAACCTTGGCTATTTCCAGAACACAGCTTCTTTGTGATCCCAGAAAATACTTCCCAGATTTCACCTCAGTGATGCTGGTCTCTTTTTAATCACCTCCAGTTTCTTAGCTGCAGCTAACCAGTATCAACTGTTCCAGTAGTCCCTTCTATTCTTGACTCCAAAGCTAGAGCCACATGGCCAACGCTGCCAAATTCTGCTGCTTGCTGGGGCTTGGACACTGCCCTCCTCCCCTTTATCCTATTTATTCTTTATTCTTTCTGTTTTCCAATTCCCTCACTGCCCAACCTGCCTGTCCTGGAACTTGCTCTGTAGATTGATCTTGAACTCAGAGATCTGTGCAGCTCTGTCTCCTGGGATCAAAGGTGTGTACCACCACACCAGGACTTAAAAAGCTTTTCTTCACCTAGAACTTTCTCTGTCCCAGGCTGACCTTGAATTTAGAGATCTGCTTGGCTCTATCTCCTGGGATTAAAGACTTCCAGTACCATGGTTGGGCCTAAATTAGCTGGGTGGGATCTTGCTCCAAAGTCACCACTCCCTTAACCTGTTTATCTCCTTGACACAGGGTTCAGTTCCACTGCACTCTCTGGTGCCCTTTTACTCTTTGAACCAAACACTTTGTATTTTCTCTTTTTAAGCTTGCTACTCTTCATTAAAAACACTCTTCAGAAGAGTGAACTTTAGTAAACACACAACAGAATTTATACCATGCTGTTTTGAGACTTCCTTAGCCCCAGGCTGACTCTTCAGACAAAGGCAAAAACCAGCCATGCTCTTCACCAAAATATCACAAAAACAGTCCCTAGGCCACATACTAACATTCTTCTCTGTTGAAACCTCTTGGGCCAGCAGGTCTACACCGTTCAAATCACCCTCAGCACTGCCATCTTCCATATTGCTAACAGGATTGCCCATTAAACCACCTAAAGCACTGGCTTTCTAAATCCAAAGTCCCCAAATCCACATTCTTCCAAACAAAAACATGGTCAGGTCTACTGCAGCAATACCCTATTCCAACTTCCTTCTTGGGGTTTTACTGTTGTGAACAGACACCATGACCAAGGCAACTCTTATAAAGGACATTTAATTGGGGCTGGCTTACAGGTTCAAAGGTTCAGTCTATTATAATCATGGCAGGAAGCATGGCAGCATCCAGGCAGACATGGGGCTAGAGGAGCTGAGAGCTCTACATCTTGATCCAAAGGCAGACAAGTGAAGCCACATCCATGTGGCTAGGAGGGTCTCATTGCCCACCCATATAGTGACACACTTCCTCCAACAAAGCCACACCTCCTAATAGTGCCACTTCCTGGGCCAAGCATATTCAAACCACCACATCGCCCTTCTAGAGGACTAGAGTTTGGTTCCTAGCACCCACACTGGGTGGTTTACAACTACCTGTAACTTCAGCTCCATGGACTTGATGCCCTTTTCTGGCCTTGGTGATATCTGTGCACATGTAGCATACATTCAGACATGCATAATGAAACCTCCTATCCAGTACTTCCTGGCCTTAGCATGGGACTCTAATAGGTGCATCCCTGAACTCAGCCTCTGATGACATCCTTGATGGCCATGTAAGCCCCCACTCAACCTTCAGCGTCTCTGCCACCAGCACCCCTCCATCCTCCAGCGCCCCTCCATCTGGCAATCCCACTTCCATCCTCCCCTCTCCTCTCCCGGTTTGGTTCCCTCCCACTGTGCTTCCTTACCCACACACATCTCCTCCCTCCCATTCATTCAAGGACTTCATACAGTGAGCCCAGGGAACAATTATTACTCCCTCCCAACATGTGTCCCTTGACAAGGCAGCTAACAGAGACCTCAACACTATCTGGGTATGTGTCCCCTTCCCCCTGACAGATCCATCCCAAACACAAACTGCTCTAGGTCTAGTCTGCCATCACTGGGCCTAACAGACTCTCCAGCCCCTAGCCCTGGACAGCCAGCCTCCCCTCCCCTTCACTCTCCTCTCCATTTCTCCCTCTTTTTCTCTCTTCCTCTGGTCCTCCAGGAAAACTAACTACTTGCTATTTCCTTCAGGTTTTGTTTTGTTTTTTAAGGTAGCAGCTGACTTTAGAATCCAGAACTTTCAATTGTAGAATCAACACACATTGGTGGCTATGTCTCCAGTCTTGTGCTTAGACTGAGACAACTGCCTGTCCAAGGTCAGCTGTTATCCTTGCCAGCTTTGCTAGAATGTCAAACCCTGTCATTCTCACTCTCAAGTGCCAGATGTGGTGGTGTATGCCTTAAACTCCAGCACTCAGGAGGCAGGCGATCTCTAGGGCTACACAGAGAAATACTGTCTTGAAAAACAAAGTCTAAGCAGCAATATAGACCTTGGACAAAATTTCCAAATAAACAAATGGAAGGCGGCAGGGCAGCACACACCTTTATCTCCAGCCCTCTGGAGGCAGAGGCAGGCGATCTCTGAGCTTGAGGCTGGCCTAGGCACAGCAGGTACATGAGGTTTCCATTGAAGTGTTCAAACAGGTAAGGCCAGCTGTGAGTGGTGGACCAGGGTCAGATCCTAAATGCAGGCTGCAAACAGTGCCCCTGAGCAGTGGTAGGAACAGTCACCAGTGAAACCCTGCTGCCGGCCAGGCTGAGAGTTCCTGTCTAATCAAGGCTATTGCTCTGACCTCAAGACAACCCGAGTTGCTTCACTAACTTGTAACTCAAGGAACAACTCCCATTTCACTTCTCAAGTGTGGGACAATGCTAGCATGACTCGTCTAGAAGTTTGTAAGGGTACAGTCACAGTCTCCTTCCTCTGCAAAGGTCAGCATCCCAGGATCTGCCAGTTTCAAGGGACAAGCCACAGCAGGGAAGAACCAGGCAAGAGGGTACAGAGATGAGCTAGAGAGTCCCAAGAAGAGGTCCCTTGGCCTTCACTGGCTCCTGCTGGCATCCCAGACTGAATGCCACCAGAAAATATGGATGCATTTTTTTTATTAAGGCACATGAGCTATGGGTGTCCTAGATGGAGCAGGAGCGGAAGCTTCTGGGGACACACAGGCTAGCCACCTCTCCAACAGCTGTGCAGAGAAGGCCCACGCGGATGCCGGGGCTGGCCGAAAGCAGTACCTGCTTTTCACCTGGCAGACTGTGGCCACGGTCAGGGCTTGGAAGGCCACTCAAGGTCAGTTCTGCTTACATGCTGACTGCCCATTTCTCATTTTCCATCAGTGCAGCAGCCAGAGTCACTGTGAGCTGCAGACAGAGCTGCAGCATCCAGCAGAGCCAGCCAGACTCTCCAGACATGTCTGGTCTTTGTACTCAACAAAAGAAGGCCAACTTTAAAACCCAGTACCTCCCTAGGTTTCCAGGACAGTGCACAGCCACCTGGTCCTAGCTAGTTCATTCCTGGTCTAGGCAATTTCTTCCACCTCCCCGGCTATCATCTGTTCTGAGGACAAAAGGTTCGGGTGTGTCCAGGCTGGTGACAAAGGCTACATTTCCGAGGCTTTTTTACTGTGGACCCTGCATCTGAGGAACCAGCTCTTGGTCTTTTGCTTGCAGCCTCTGGTCTCTGGGCTTTTCCTCTGCCTCCTGGCCATGCAGGGGCTGCAAAACTTCCTGTGGGAGACAGGAAAGATGTGTTCAGAATTGATACCATCAGGAACTAGGCCCCACGGGCCGGTGTGGTAGTACATGCCTACAAAGCTAGTACCTGAGGGGCAGAAGGGTAGCCCAAGGTCAGCCTGGGCTACATGAGACTATGTCTCAAACAAAACCAAAATCAAAAGGCACAACAACGTTGGGTAGAGGTGTCAACTTTCACAAGGCAGGTGAACCAAGGGCCAGACACCCTGCTTTGTAAAGGCCGGCTCTCTGTCAAGGGCACAGTGTGCTTAGCACATGTCAATTGCTTTTTCTTTTTAAGCTATTTTATTTTTACTCAGGTGTATGTATATGAGCACTAATGTCTGCAGAAGAGGACATTGGACTCCCTGGAGCTAGGTACAGGTGATTGGTTGTGATCCACCTGATGTGGGTGCTGGAACTGAACTCAGGTCCCTCTGGAAAAGCAGCAAGTGTTCTTAGTAACTGAGCCAACTCTCCAGCCCTGCTTTCTAATTTTAAAGAAACTCAAGTTCTCATGACACTGCTGTGATGAGGTGGCAGTGGTCATTTTCTATATACACTTCCAATGTAGCAGAAACTCAGGCACACAGTAGCAGAGAGGGAGTCTGTGTTCACCAGCCAGATACCCAACTTTACCTTGCCCGCAAGGAACCCTGAGAACTTGAACTCTCTAGTTTATACACAGGCCTCAGAGCAGACTGCCCTGTCACTGAGGTTAATTCGTCATCATGTCATTTCTGGTGACCCTAGAAAGTCTCAACTATGGACAAGGCCAGGGGCTCTGCAGTTATTTCAAATATGGGAAAGGCAAAAGATGCTCTGTCTGGTGGCCTGAAGTCCTGTGCTTTTTACCAAGTCTTCCAGTATTTCTTAGATCTGAAGATACAAATACAGGGGTCGTATGACATCAGCCTTGGGAACACATGCCTGGTATTCTGGTACTCGGGAGGCTGAGGCAGAAGGTCTGCAAGCTTGAGTCCAGTCTGGGCTATATACATCACCTGCCTCAAAATGTGCACCCCAGACACAAATAAAAAAAAAAAAAAATCATACTCTGAAACTAACCCGGCTCCTTTATGCAACAGGAGTCCTACGGAATAGTGGTGGGCAGCATCTTCCTGCTGAGGAGACTGAGCAGATAGGCTCAGCCACCCGAGACGCAAAAGATCTACTTAGCTTTGGGCTAGATAAGGTGGTTTATTTACTGCTGTGCACTGCAGGGCAAGGACCCATGTGATCCAATGTCTGGGTGCCGGTCCTATAGCATTCATTCCTGAGGCACTGGCAAGGCTATGCAGCTCTGGGCATACCTATGTATCTTCACAGTCAGTGTGCCATTAGGTAAAATGAGGCTGATATCAAGGACCTAGCAAGGGTGAGTCTGCAGGGGAAAAGACGGTTATTCCTACTTTGGGCCCTGTCACTGTGATACCAAATAGAGCCCTTCACTGGCCAGAGCCTACCTCACTTGTGAAATTGTGATGTAATGCAGATGAAAGATGCCTGATATAGAGAGTGTATTTATTACAGTGCTGGGCACAGCAACTACTCTTTTAATGTGAACCCAAGATCCCATGGGTCATACTGTACTCAACAACAAGGAAACAGGCAACGCAATGCCCTGCTGATCCTCACTACACCGATATGCCTTCCCTCCTTGTCTGGTCTCTGCACGGATACCCACTGTGAACACCTATGTAGAGATCCCCTGCCCTGCTGCCTCACCTGGGGCCACATTCTCATCCACCCACTGAAAGAAGCCACACTGCTGCTCTCGTGGCTTGGCACAGGTGTGGAACTGGCGTCCTTTGTTGGGTCCATCCTTCTGAACAGTCCGTGTGACAGCAGGCTGCCCGCACAGGCAGGGTGTACCTCCATCACTGTCGCTGCCAAGGCTGCCAAACCCATCCATGTGGCTGCCTACACTGGATGGGCATCCTACAGAGCTGCCTGGGGGTCCTGATGCAGAGGTGGGGGTCCCTCCTCCAGTGGAATGGCTGCTGTCAGCCCACAGGAAGAAGTTGCAGTCACCATTACTGCACTTGTAGAAATGCCGGCCCTGGTTGGGGCCCTGCTTGCGGACAGTGAGCAGCACAGCCTCCCGGCCACAATTGCAAGTCACAGAGTTGCTTTCACCAGCAGTAGTGGGTGGTAGCAAGGCTTGGGCCACTGTCTTTGAAGGTCTAGTATGTCTGTTAACCAGAGGTTGAGACAGGTTATGCTGACTGCTGTCCATCCTGTTGAGGGCCTGGCTGGCCTGCAGGTGGCCAGAGGGCTGGCTAGCTCTTGGGAGAGCCCGTGGAAATCGCAGGCCGAAGATTTCCTTCAAAGTCTCATCACATCCACCTATGCAGCCGACAAACTCCAGGGGCATAGCTGGGGGAAGGCTACCACGCTTAAACTTCAACTTCAACCTAGTGAGGCCAAGATGAGACAAGCTGTTATTCTTTGCCCTGGTGCACAGCGGTGGCAGCCACAGCCTCCCTGCTTATCCCAGGAAGCCCATTCCGAGTACAGAGCAGGGGCATACAGATCAACTCTCAGACTCTAATAAACCACCCAAATTGAGGCACCTCTGCAAAGTTCTACTTCTCTGTCACTGTCCCCCTCAGGACTCTGGGGCTCTTTCAAGGGCAGAAAGTCAAGATGGGTAAGAATGGATCTAGTCCACCCCCATGCTTCCACAGGTGCTCAATGCAGAAACGAAACGTGATGGTTCAGTGGAGCACATGACAGAGATGGCTGTGTTTACATCCCATCTTGCCTGAATGAAAAGCAGCATTACTCTCTTCAGTGGTGATGCTGTGTATCTGCTTTGGAAAGTAAGTGTTTTATTCTATAAATCATTTTAAAACTATGTCAGTAAGAAATGCGTGTGCCAAGCTGGGCATGGTAGAGCATCTTTTCCCTACTTTCAGGAGGCAACCAGGTCTCTGACTTCCATAGAGGCTGAGAACAGCATTGCCTAGAGCAGGGGTCTCAGCCTTCCTAATGCTGCGACCCCTTAATACAGTGCCAACCATATGGTGACTTCCAACCACAAAATAATTTCCATTGCTACTTCATATCTGTAATTTTGCTATTGCAATGTAAATATTTTGGAAATAGAAGTTTGCTAAAGGGGTCGTGACCTACAGGTTGAGAACTTCTGCCCTAGACACTCCCACCTGGGTTCCAGTGAGGACAGGAAAGAGTTCTGCATGCCCCAGTCACCCAGCTCACCTGTACACAGGGGGTGGCTGACAAACAGAACACACACTGTTGTCCCTGCTGGCCTCCAGCACCGAGTCAGGAAACCACACAGCTGACCGACACTCTGGGAACCCCATGCAGCTGAGGTAGAACCTGAAGAGCAAAGAGGACAGGTCGAATCCAGGAATCTGGAAGGTGCACTGATTACATCCATCTGCAGGAAGAGCCTTCTTTCATTTTCTTGATTTTCTAAGTCAGGGTCTGACTGTGAAGCCCTGGCTGGCCTGCAACTTGCTATATAGACCAAGTTAAAGTTAGCCTGATCATAGAGATATATTGGCTTCTGCCTCCTGAGTGCTGGGATTAAAGGTATGTGCCACCAGACTCTACCCTAAGAAAATACTTCTTGGCTTACACTTGGAACACACCTAATTGGACATCCTGACACAGAATAATTTAAACCCTTCTTGCATGCTTCTCATGTCCCTAAAATCACATCTATAGACTGGTACATGCCTTTGATCTCAGCACTTAGGAGGCAGAGGCAGGAGAATCTCTGTGAGATTCAAGGCCAGCCTAGTCTACAGAGCAAGTTCTAGGACAGCAAAGGTTACAAAGAGAAATTCTGTCTTAAGGGGAAAAATGTAACTATTGCTGACTCTATTTAGACCGCCAGTGACTAGATGTGGTGCTTCTCCAACAGAATCCCAGCACTTGGGAAGCTGAGAAAGATTTAACAGGTGGGAGGGAGGCAGGCCCGGCTACACTCTGAATTTCAGGTTACCTTGACCTACAGAGTGAATGAGACCCTGTTTCAAAAACAAACAAAATACCGCTAAGGTGAAGCCATGTATCAAGTGCCCTGTGTATACACAGTATTGTTTTGTCTTGCCTCTTTAAAAGTTGCCACTCTCAGCCCAGTGAGGTAATGCATGCTCATACTCCAGGCACTTGGGAAGCTAAGGCAGGAAGATTCAGAGCTCAAGGTTATCTTAGGCTACATAGGCAAGACCTTGGATCAAAGACAAAACAAGCCGGGCGGGGTGGCCCACCCCTTTAATCTCAGCACTCCAGAGGCAGAGGCAGGCAGATTTCTGAGTTCAAGGCCAGCCTGGTCTACAAAGTGAGTTCAGGACAGCCAGGGCTATACAGAGAAACCCTGTCTTGGAAAAAAACAAAACAAACAAACAAACAAAAACACCCAGAAACCTACTCAGGGTTGGGAGTAGGTAGAAGAAAGCTGCTACATATATGAGGCCCTGGGTTCTACACTTCAAATAACTGAGTGAAAACAGACAGAAAACAACAAAATCCCTAGGGCTAGAGAGATGGCTCCATGATTAGGAACACTACCCAAGTTTGGTTCCCAGCACTCAAACCGGACAGTTCACGATCAGTTCTAACTCCAGTTCTAGGAGACCCAAACTCTTCTGGATCCTGCAGGCGTCTGCATGCTGGTGGCACACGGACAGATTAGTGGGCTCACACACATAAAGCTGTTTAGAAAATCCCACCTATAATGCAGTGAAGTAGACATGACCCTTAGGGAGAGAAGAAGTTATTTTATGTATCTGGTGCCCTTGGAGGTCAGAAGGCTGCACTGGATTCCTTGAAACTAGAGTTATGGATGGTTGTGAGATGCTTGTAGGCGTTGGGAACCAAACCTGGGTCCTTTCCAAGAGTATCCAACACTCTTACCTGCTGAGCCATCACTCCAGCCTGTCTCCTTTTCATGGAATATACATTCCCATACTTAGCACCCAGGTGCTGCCTTGCTACCCTCCCAGTTCTCTCATCTTGCCCAGGGTCTGCTAAGAGCAGGTCTGCTTCTAAATAATAATATGAGCATGATCTAGCATGGCCTTTCAGGGCTAGGAGTGATCCCAGTCTCTACTGGGGGAGCCAGACACTAACCCACCACTCTTCTTGGTCTTGAGGACCATATCCTTGTTACACTGTGGGCACTTCCGAACAGGCTCTGGCATGGCTGGGTAGATCTCTTCTTGCTGGGCCATCTCTGTTCTTTCTCCTAAGTACTGAGATAAAGCCTCATCCAACCTGAAGAAAAAGCAGATACACAAACCAGTTTCATTAAAAAGGCCTTTAGAGCACTCTTAGGTATCAGCAATACACACAAGACTGGAGCCAGCTGGTTAGAGAGCCATAGGCTGATGCAGGAAGCAGAAGGCAGAAGAACGTGGAGCTCTCTACCCCGCCCCTGGCTGTAGGCTCCTAGACTCATACAAACAGTACACATTTAGCAATGTCTGTCTATACAATTCTGCTAGGGAAGTAGTCTCAAGAGTAAAAAACCCAAACTGAGGTTGGCCCAAAGGTTCAGTGGGTAAATGTGCAAGCTTCCTTGGAACACCCAAGGAAGAGAAGTAGAAGAGAAGAGAACTATCTTAAAATTGTCCTCTGGCCTGTGTACATTTACCTTGCATGTATACACTCACATTCAGAGCATGCACACACCCACACACACACAACCCCAAGTGACATTTCCTGCCATCCATATAATAACAGCTATACAGAACATTGACCCTACGCATCAAGAAGTTGACCAGTAGCCAGGCGTGGTGATGCACACCTTTGATCCCAGCACTGGAGAGGCAGAGGCAGGCAGATTTCTGAGTTCGAGGCCAGCCTGGTCTACAGAGTGAGTTCCAGGACAGCCAGGGCTATACAGAGAACAGAGAAACCCTGCTGGGGGGGGGGGAGGGGGAAGAAAAGTTGACCAGTGAACACCAGGTATCGTCCTGGCACTGCCTGGAGTGAGCGAGACCCCAGACTGAGAGCTCGGTGACCAAGACTGTTCCCCTTTCACACACGAGCTACAAATCTCAGGATGGGACCTGTGCTTCTAACCACAAAGAGGGCTGGTCAGGGTCTGACTTACTGCGTGGCTCATAGAACTCACAACAGTCAGACAGGAGAGACACGAGCAGGCTGTATGGCCGTGCTTTCCAGGTGTCTCCAGGCACTTAACCATTTAAAGGCTTAGAACACAGTGTATGGTGTCTTCAGTACTTAGGCACAACTGGTAAACTGTGAGCTGCTGGTGACCAATTTAATCTTCAGCACCAGCCTAGAGCAGCTAAAGTACTCCCTGCTAGCCTATGGAAGCTTCTCCTGGGGACTAATCCTAGCCTGTGGCTTAGCAGTGCTTTCCGTCAGCCAGGTGACTGGCAAACAAAGATATCGTCACTAAGTGATAAGATATCATCAAGTAAGCCAGGAATCAAACTAAATATGTTAATATGTTTCTAAGCTAATGAATTGTAGCATCAGGGTTGGAAAACACTCTCCCCACCTTCTTTTTTTAAGATTATGTATTTATTTCATGTATGTGAGTACACTGTCTCTGTCTTTAGACACACCAGAAGAGAGCATCGGATCCCCATTACAGATGGTTGTGAGCCACCATGTGGTTGCTGGGAACTGAACGCAGGACCTCTAGAAGAGCAATCGGTGCTCTTAACCACTGAGCCATCTCTCCAGCCCTCCTTTTTTTTGAGACTGGGCCTCATTTTGTAACCCAGGATACCCTTGAACTCAGCATTCTTCCTTCCTGTGCCACCTAGGTGCTAGGATGACAGGCAGGAGCCATCATCTGTGACTCGAAAATGTATTATTTCTAACAATACACACACTCTGTTCGATAACTGGCCACCTCCAAAAGCTCCAGAGAATGAGCAGATTCCACACTAGAACCCGGACTGACTGAAATAAAGGACTGCTGCCTACCAAGGCAGCATTAAAAAAAAGAAAACAGCATTTCTAAAGCTCAAATGCAGTTGAGCCAGTTTTTCTAGAAAGGAATAAACTGGACCTAGACAGCAAAATCCAAGGAACAGTGCTTGTGTAGCGAGGCCCCTGCCCAGGGGCTCTCGGGACTGGGGGTGCTGTGGCATGGCTGGGAGCTACAGACACCAGCATAGGGGAGCAGGGTCTGGCACTCACTTCTTTGCCTTCGCCACTGCTTCAATGAAAACCTGCTTGTATTTTTGCACTTGCTGCCTTAGAACTTGAAACTTATCCTTCTTGCCCTCACAGATCAGCTTGAGATCAGCTTCCAGCTCGGCACGGAGGTCAGGCTTGGACATCTCATAACCCATGGAATCGTAACCTGTAGGGAAAGAGGTTCTAAATGGCACCGTCAGGAACTTGTGGCCTCCCACTGTCCACTGCAACTCCCCAGTGCTTTACCTTCTACAAGTCCCATGCCCAGGTGCCCCGGCAGGAACCGCTTGTCTGAGGTGAGTCCCACATACATCCGGGCTTTGATGGTCTCAATGTGTTCTGCATGAGTTGCATCAGTACCTAGAAACCATTTCCTTATCATCATCATCATCATCATCATCGTCATCCTCCTCCATCACCACCACCATCAACATCTGGAATAGCCCCAGTTGGCTTTGAACATACTGTGTAGTCAAGGCTGTCCTTGAACTCTGAATTCTTCTTTACCTCCCAACTACTGGAATTGCAGGTGTTTGCCACCAAGTCCATCTCATATCCCCATTATTCTGAGGTGATACAGCAGCATCAGCACAGCCTGTGATCTCATTTACCATGGGTACCTCTTACGCCTGGGCAGTTTATGCAGGTAAGGTCTCTTATTCACATCTGACTTATGATTTTCTCCCTCCTAACGTCCCAGGGCTCACAACTGTCAATTCCAGCCTTACAACTCCTCATTCAAATCCTTCTCCTTCCCCATGTCCGACTATACACCTGTACCATCCACACTTCTCCAACTCTGCTTTCTTTGTCCACCTCTATTCAAAGGCCGTGGCCCCGAGCGTCTCAGTGTAGCTGCACTGCTAGGGAGATAGAAACCAAACCCACAATGGAACTGCTACACCACAGCTGGCTTATTTTTCATTCTAAGTCTCTGCATGGGTGTGTGTATATGAGTGTAGGTGCCCATCAGGGGACATCAGATCCTGGAGCTGGAGTTACAGGCAGCCATGAGCCATCTAACATGGGAGCAAGGAACAGAACTCAAGTCCTTTGCAGGAGCAAGAAACTCTCTTAACTGCTGAGCCATCTCTCCAGCCCCTGGAATTACACTTTTTATTTTCTTTCTTGAGTCGGGATTTGGGATGGAATTTAAGGGCCTCATGTATGGTAGGCAAGCGCTCTGCCCCCTATGCACACTCCAGCCCTTCCCTGAATGTACTGACTAGGGGCAGGAATAGAATGCCTTCCTGAGAGGAGGTCACACCCAAGAGACGAGATCCCCACAGAAGATACTGACCGATCCCATGTTTCTCCATGAGGGCGATGAGGTCAGCTTCGGTAAGCAGTTGGGGTGGGCTAGTCTCTCCATCCACCATTTCCACAGTGCTGGGCTGGAAGTGGGAGCCTTGTTCATAGACGGGGAGGAGCTACAGGGGGAGCACGGGTGGGGTTCAGATCAGTTGTCCTCAGGCTCCATCAGGAGTCACAGGCTGGAGCAAAACTGCAGCCCCTCCCCTGATGGGCCCTCTCATCACCTTGTCACTCCAGTGATCATACGGATACACATCTAGGTAGTTACGGGCCAGAATGATGAGCCCGTGGGCCACAAAGCGCTCTTGGGCAATGTCGATCTCTACGGTAGTCTCTTGCCCCTGAGCGTCCTGAGAGCAGCAAGCCAGGAAATGGCGAACAATGAACTCGTACAGTCGCCGATCATCTCCCTGGAGAAAAGGAGGCAGTGAAACTCCTTTCAGAACCGTGCTTTTCTAGAAGCACAGTACCAATGGAGTTTCAACTTGATTTACGCCACTGTGAGCCGCAAGTCTGCACAGAACAGAACCCATGGCTCCTCAAGGCCTGCAAAGACGTGAGTGAGTGTGAGAGTCCTTGGGAAGCCACTCCCTTGTAGTCATTTTTTTTAAGGGTCTCATTGTAGAGCTCTACTCAAACTCAGAAATTGCCTGCCTCTGGTTCCTGGGGGTCAGGGTTACAGGGAGTATGCCACAACACAAAATTCACAATTCTGACCAGAGATAGTGAAGCGAAGGCACAAGAAATGAGCATGATACTTTCTAAAAACAGACAGATGACCCTGAAGGAAAGCTTTAGGCTACCCTCATGCATGCACAAGCAGTGATTGTAGGGTAATATTCCATCAGTCAGGCAAGCAAGGATTTCGTGAGGCTCACCTATTAAAAAAACTCATGCGACCTTCATCTACATATCTAGCAACCCCCTTTGATAGATTTCCTTTACCCACTTTATTACCTCAGCCAAATGTTACCATTTATAAACAGTAAGGACACAACATGCACCTAAGCACAGAGCTTTCTGTGTAGACTCCAGTTACATCCTTGTACTCAGGCACCTGCACATGCATGCCCATTAGTAAAATGTAATAAGAAGAACTAAGTAAGGCTAGGCATGATGGCGCACACCCAATCCCAGCACTTGGAAGCAGAGACAGGGATCTCTGATTTTGAGGCCAGCCTCATCTACACAGTGAAACCTTGTTGTAACACAAAGGCTGGAAAAATTTAAAACATAAACACAGATTCACTGAAGGCTTCCTTCACTCCCCTCTTGAAATAAAAGACATTTGGTATCACTGTTTCCAAAACCCAGAACCAACAGAGCCATGTCAGGCCTCATTACCTGTCCTGCACCTGCTCTGACCTCCAGAGGGCTCACACTCAGAGGAACCAACCTGCAAGCCGCTGGTGTATTTGGTGGGGTGAATGGGAGGGTGAGCTTGATCAGACTTGCTCCCGTTTCGGGGAGTAGGGCCACCTCGCTCTAGAATGGTCTGAGCAAAAGCCCCCCAGTGTGGATCCACGGTCTGCTGTTCTACCAATGCAACCAGGTTTAAGTCTTTGGGGAAGATGTTTGTTTCTGTCCGGGGGTAGCTGATGTACCTAAGAGAAAGGTACCAAAAGGGCATTGTTAGGCTTTTTCATTGTTTTGTAACCACCCAACTGACATTGTCAATGTAACTGTTAACCACCTAAGCTGAGACAGGGTAGTTGGAGATTGGCCCCCTCAAGGGGTCAGAAGCATTAGGCTTTCCTGCTAGGACATTCTGTGAACCTAGACAAGAAAGCAAAAGCACACTATATATTATAAAGGGCCAAGACTCAGCAGTTCCTTTTGGCCCAGGGCACAGCACTGGCTCTTTATAGCAACCAGCCTGACAGAAAGAGCCTGTGTGGTGTAAGCCTCAATGGACTTGACCGTTCCAACAGCACATCCTTCTGGAACTTTCTAAAATTAACTTTATTATTTATCTGTTCTGCATATATATAATATACATCTGTGCACCACCAGTGTGTCTGGTGCTTTCAGAAGTCAGCACTGGATCCCCTGCATTGGAGTTAGAGATGGTTATGAGTCACTATGTGGGAGCTGGGAATTGAATCTAGGTCCTCTGCAAGAGTAGCAAGTGCTTTTAACCACTGAGACATCTCTCCAGCTCTGCTGTAACTTTTTCTTAACGCAGATAAAGAACAGCGTTACCCCAGTGTTAGAAAGGTGGCTCAGAGCACTGGCGGTTCTTCTAGAGAACCTGGGTTTGATTCACGGCACCAACAAGGAAACTAACAACTGTCTATAATTCCAGCTCCAGGGGATCAAACACCTTCTTCTGGCCTGTGTTGGCACAAGGCACACACATGGTGCACAGATATACATGCAGGCAAAACCCATATGCATAAGATAAAAACAAACCTGAAAACAAAACAAGCAAACAAAAACCAAAACAACCCCCCCTAAAAAAAAAACAGTATTGCCCAATATGGCTCCGTGTGAGAATAAGTGAGGGATACTCTGGGTTTAATCCTTAGTGTTAAAAAAAGAAAGGAAAAAACCCTGAATGTTTCATGTCTTATTTTCATTTTTCCTTCTTAAAGGTTTATTTATATATGAGTACACTGTTGCTCTCTTCAGACACACCAGAAGAGGGCATTGGATCCCATTACAGATGGTTGGGAGCCACCATGTGGTTGCTGGGAATTGAACTCAGGACCTCTGGAAGAGCAGTCAGTGCTCTTAACCACTGAGCCATCTCTCCAGTCCACCCCATGTCTTATTTCCATATATATATCTTCAAAATCTACTATGTATTTTATACTTACAACACATCTCAGTTTGGACAAGTCACCTGTCAAGCTCTCAAACAGCGGTAAGGATACTTCACTGCTAGGTACTCACTGACCACAGACGTAGGATTCCGACAGGCAACAAAAACCCTAAATGTGCTGCCTGCGGGAGAATTGCTGAGCAGTCAAGAGTAGGGTTTAGCACAATGGTAGTGTGCTACTGTGTGCAAGCCTACTGTGTGCAAGCCTTGGACTGCGCTCCTAGCAGGGAGGACAGGGGAGGGAGTGGTTCAGATTGCTCTGTGAGCTCTTATATTTACCCTTGTGTATAGAGCTTTTCCGCGATCCTCATGGTTTCTTTGGCATTTATTCTCAATTTCCGAGATGCCAGTTTCTCTAGCTCCTGTCAACAGAGACAGAAGGATGAAGCTTCTTGTGAGTCAGAGAACAACACAAGCTCCTAATTCATCTTCAGGCGGGTGTGGCCCTGTCTCTTCAGCTACAGACATCAAGTCACGAGGGAGACACTGCCCAAGGGAGGGTTCCTGGGTCTGCCAGGTGGATCTCAAGTAGTGGAGTTGTTATGTAGAAAGTATTTTAAATCAAATCAAAACAAACCAAAAACAACCAAAAGAAGGAAACGAACAGGAGCACAAGGTGTGTGAAAGGCAGAGACAGGAAGATCGCTGTGAGATCTCTGTAAAGATCTGTGGTCCAGGTCAGCCTCATCCATGTGAGTTCCAGACCAGCCAGGGCTACATAGCAAAATCTTGTCTCAAAAAACTACAAAAACATAAATAATATATTTTCCTTTGGTTTGAGACATAGCCTCATATAGTCCAGGCTGTCCTTGAATTCGTGACACTCCTGCCTCTACATTCCCAATGCTGCGATCACCAGCTTCCATAACTCTAGCTTCCGAAGGAAGCCAGTGAGTGGTACAAGATAATGCGCAGCTGATCCTTGTCCAGGAAGTTAGCTGGTTCAGAGCACCATGCTGAGATAGTATATTTTTTCCAGACAAGAGCTTTGTATGTAGGCCAGGCTAGCCTCAAATTCTAGCATCAGCTTCTTAATAGCTAGGATCACAGACACGTACTACCACCCCTAACTAAAATCTGTGTCTTTAACAAGTAGCCTGACAAGAGAATGATGCTAAAATCTGAGACCCACACTTGGAGAACACGACTCAACTCTCAAAAATTTCTCCTCGACACTGGAAACATCCTTTGAGGCTCTCTAATGTTCAAACCTTTCTCTTCGATTGACACTGGAAACATCCTTTGAGGCTCTCTAATGTTCAAACCGTTCTCTTCGATCGACAAGGCTTCGATCTGCAAAGGCTGAGCATGGTGGCACATGATTTGAGCCCCACACTCAGGAAGCAGAGGAAGGTACAGCTCGGAATAGGCTGGGCTGGGCTAAAATAATGAGCTCCAGGACAGCCAGGACCACTTAGAAACCCTGTCTCAAAAAAAAAAAAAAAAAAAGCATCACCCCACCCAAAACATAAGTATTTAAAAAGGGACTAAGAAGATATCAGAATTCTGTGCTTATGCAATGGTGGCATCGTAGGACACCATGTCCCTCGTTTTCAGAACCTTATTTAATTCCTGTATTAAGAGGCTGGGATAACGCAGGCCTCCCTGGTGCTTTCCTTCGTGGCTTTTGTTTGTTTGTTTGATTTTTTAATTTTCAAGACGGAGTTTCTCTATACAGCCTTGGAATTTGCTCTGTCGACCAGGCCTTGACCTCACAGAAATCAGTCTGCCTCTGCCTCCCAAGTGCATTACCACCACCCACGCATCACCTCGAGATGGGTGATATTCCTTCCTTCCACTGGACCATAGACATGTAGAACTGTAGCCCCAGCAACAGGAAGTAACTGTTGCTTAGTGCTCGGACCATGCTATCTGGAACATACCACCGTGTCCAAAGCCTGCGGCCTCCACTTGCTCTTTGGCTTAGATCTGACCTCTACCACAGTCGCCATGGGATCCTACAAAGCCAAGAACACAAATCTCATGTTAGCTTGGAGTTAGGACCTCAAGCCCCCTGCTATCTGAACCAGGGAAGCACCCCATGCAACATCACTCATTCTGTGCGTGGATTACAGAGTGGATGCCGCCACTTCCTTGTCACTCAAGTCAAGAATGAGAGACATTGTCACAAGTCTATAAGTCCATGGTCTGGACTGATGAAATCCCAGTCTGGGTGTGCATCTGAGCAAAGCCTCCTACCCACACACGCTCCGCTACATTTTTTTTAACTTTTAAGATTCAGGATATTAGGGCTGGAGAGATGGGTCAGTGGTTAAGAGCACCGACTGCTCTTCCGAAGGTCCTGAGTTCAAATCCCAGCAACCACATGGTAGCTCACAACCATCCGTAATGAGATCTGACGCCCTCTTCTGGTGTGTCTGAAGACAGTTACAGTGTACTTAGATATAATAATAAATTAATCTTAAAAAAAAATTCAGGATATTAGTGCTGGGGGTGTTGTAGGTCAGCATGCTCCACCAGGGTTCCATCCCTAACAGCATGCACCGTCACACTTGACATCTAAACAGCAAAACTCGTACAATACAAACTGCAAAACTTTCAAAGACTCTGTTACTGACGCAAAACTTAAATGGTTTGCTAATGAGGAAATTCATATATCAAATTCCAAATTTCTCTTTCACAATAGAATGGGAACCAGCTGTTCTTTCCAAGGAGCTCAAAAATCTGTCACCTGCTACTTAGTTGCCATTATAGCCACTTAGAAGTACAAGTGTTTATCATTCCATAATTTATTCATAGTGTATGTGTGAAGGTGACATGCACATGCCTTACGTATATATGGAGGTCAGAGGACAATGTGCAGTGTGTGGGTCCTGGGGATAGACTTCAGATGCTCAACGTCACGCTCAATCATCCACAATAGCCCTCACACTACCTCACGCCCCAGTTTAGGACTTTTCCTTGTATTTTTGCCCTGACATTTATCATTTTCCAAATGGCCTCCTTTGTTTGTCATTTCACCTCCTCACATGAGCAGTGGAAGGAGCTTGGATTGAACGTTTCAGTTCCTCCCCAGACCCAGAGTCTAGGCTCTGAGTGCGCTTAGCCAGCTAACCCTCACCTCTGGTGAAAGGGTGTACTTCAGAAAGGAATTTCAGCTACTCACTCCTACAATTTCTGATTTTATTTAAAAGTTCTACTTAGCCGGGCAGTGGTGGTGCACGTCTTTAATCCCAGCACTTGGGAGGCAGAGGCAGGCAGATTTCTGAGTTCGAGGACAGCCTGGTCTACAGAGTGAGTTCCAGGATGCCAGGGCTACACAGAGAAACCCTGTCTTAAAAAAAAAAAAAAAGTTCTACTTAAAATTTTTCTTTGTTTGTTTTAAAGCCTTGGTTTCATGTAGCCCAGGTTAGACTCAAATTCACCAGGCGTTGGGATGCTCCTCCCACACCTACCCTCCAAGTGCATGCACCATTATACCCAGCTTCCCTTGTTATTACATCAGGGTCTACTGCTGCCTCACCAATCAGGTGTGCCCTACTGCAGTCTCTCCCTTAGGATGGAGACCTCACAAGCTCCTGTGGTGACTATTAGTGCTCAGGCCTCAGGCTAGGAGTCTAGTGGGGTGCAACCTCAGACCACAAGGACGACCTTTGAGTAAAATCCCCGCTTCTCAGTGGCCAGGCTAGATCAAGTGCTGTGAAGTACCTCCTCCAACCAAAACTCAGAGAACACACACACACACACACACACACACTTTTTTCTTCTTCCACCATCTGTTTCCCACCAGAGATTTTCTTCAGGGTTTCAGATGCGGCAGCAGGCACCGAGCCACGCTGCAGGTTTTCAGAGTGTATATTCTAATCCAACAAGCAAGCACACACAGTTCAGCGGGGAACAGGGCAGGCTCACCTCTGCTAACAGGAAAGAGAGCTGGGGAGAATGCGTCCTAGATCACTGCTCTCAGAGAACTCCTTACCTCCATGCACAACTGATAAAGGACAAGACAAGCTGTGTGGTTAAAGAGACGGTATCGTTTCCAGTTGAACTCTACGGTCCCATCTTTGTGGTCATGAGTTACTGTAAACAAACAGAGATAGTCTGAGAGAAGCCATGACAAATGAAAAATGGTTTGTCACAATGAATAAACAAAGGGGTCTGGACATAAGGGCCCTTTCAGTATTCTGCATATGGGCAGGTACAGGGCAGCAAGGCGGGACAATAACCATGCCTTTACTTAAGCTCTGCAGCCCCCTTGTCTTCCTGAGACACACAGACCCTACAGCACTCTGTAAACCTTGGGATTTCTTTACCTTTAATTTTGTGGAAGACTTCTGGCACAAAAGCCTGAATGGCCTTGAACCTCTCCACCACAAACCCCAGTGTTGGGAACTGGCAACTGCCGTAGCTGATGAGCTGCTCTGCCAGCACCTCAGGGAAGATCCTCTGGAGCCGCAGGGTCTGGAACCTTGTGAAGGCAGCTCCTGGGAAAGGAGAGCAGAGGAAGGAAGGGAGGGAGGGAGGGAGGGAGGGAGGGAGGGAGGGAGGGACAAGGAAACCATAAACCATGAAGCTGTGTTGGCTCCATAACTTAACACCCAGGTGCCCTGGGTGCCGGGCAGCCCCGTGTGGCTCCTCACCGATCCTCAGGTCCAGCTCTTGCCTCACATCCACTGCGTCACTCACTCTCTGGTCAGGCTCAGTTAGGTTTTCACAGGCTGTTCTGACGGCGTGTGGCGTGATCTCAGAGAAGCGGGCTCTCAGCACCCGTAGATTGGGTTTTACTGCAGAAGACACAGAAGCACAGATGCCAAACTTAATCATAACTGCATCTCCGCACGAAAGCAAACCACCACCACATGTAGGCAAATCAGTCCAAGAAGCTGGTTTGCCTTTCACCTATTACTTGAAATGAATGGAATACAAATAAAGAGAGAAAGGGTATTAGAACCTTTAACTTAAGTCTCGTCAGGAATAACTGTAGGACCTGTTCCCCTAACTTGTCTGGCCTCAGTGGGAGATGATGGACCAAGTACTGAAGCAACTTGACGTGCCAGGATGGGTGATACCCAGGGGAGGGAGGGTGGGTGAGAGGAGCTACACTGGAGGTCTGGGAGGAGAGGAGGGGCTGGTATTGGGATGTAAAGAGAATAAATAAATAAATGAAAGAAAAAAAACAAAAAGAAAAGAGAAATAACAGTGAGATCCTTTAGGTGAACCTTTTGAGACTTAAATCTTATTTGAATCTTTTGGCTTAAATTTAGAAAAAAAAAAAAAACCAACTTGGAGAGTTAAAGGAGCTCTTATAATTTTGGGGGGGAGGGCTGGAGAGACAGAGATAAAAATAATAAAATTGTCAATGTTATGGCGCAGCCTATGGTGTATGTACTATGGCATTCAGGAGGTCAGAGGACAAGCTTATAGAGCCAGCTCTCCTCTTCCACTTCTGTATGGGGCCTGGGGATTGAACTCAGGTCGCCAAGGCTGCATGATAAATGTCTTCACTGAACAATCTTGCTGGTCCAACTAAAGGTTCTCCTGGGGGAAGTTTATGTTTCCCCAGGAAAGAATGTAGGACATGCACTGTCCTTCCAAGTCCATACATTACAACTCTCGGGAGGTTTATGGATGCAGACATAAACTCTTTAAGGGTCTTTTCTTTAGGGAAAATTCAAACCTGTTATTTAAGGCAGAGATAGGCTTCGCATCACTTCTCAGTTACCTAAAGTCATTAACCCTGTAAAAACTAATTAAGTGGGAGGGGGGTATGGGGGACTTTTGGGATAGCATTTGAAATGTAAATGAAGAAAATACCTAATTAAAAAAATGAAAAAAAAAACTAATTAAATTCACTTACACATGCCACACACACACACACACACACACACACACACACACACACACCCCATATGTACTCCTGGTACCCTCAGAGGTCAGAAGAAGGTATCTGATTCCCTAGAACTGGAATTTCACTTGGCTACGAACCACCACGTAGATACTAAGAACCAAACCTGGGTCCTCTGAAAGAGCAGCCAGTGTAATTAACTACTGAGTCATCTTTCCAGGTCAAGTACCTTTGTTTTTTTTGTTTGTTTGTTTGTTTTTGGTTTTTTTTTGACACAGGGTCTCACTATGTAGCCTTGGCTAGCCTGAAGTACTCTATGTCTTCCAGGCTGGCCTTGAACTCAGACACTGGTCTGTCTCTGCCTCCTACATTAAGATTAAGTGTGTACAGTCATACCTCTCCTTCCTAACCTTCTCATAGTCATGTATTTATTCAGTGTGTCTGCACACATGTACATGCACGTCACACATGCACAGAGGACAATGGGTGTCAGTCTTTTCTCTCCTTTCCTGATGAGCCACCTCACTGGCCTGATAGGAAGACACTATCACTAAGCTTCTGCTCCAAAAACTTAAGTCAGATACCATAAAAAGAATATGAGAAATTAAAAAGATGAACTTTAAAAAAATTCATTATAGCTGGGCACTGTTGGCTCACGCCTTTAATCCCAGCATTTGGGAGGCGGAGGCAGGTGGATCTTTGAGTTTGAGGTCAGCCTGGTCTACAGAGTGAGTTCTAGGACATCCAAGTGTACAAAGAGAAACACTGTCTCAAAAAAACAAACAAACAAACAAACAAACAAACAAAAAAACCAACAAAAATGATTATTACTGTTTTTAATTATGTGTATGTGTATATCTACATGTGATTCTGTGAATGGTTCAAGAGGAACTGTATATGGAGAAACTTGACCATAGCCCACTTTTAAAGACCCTGTGGTTGCCAGGCAGTGGTGGCGCACACTTTTAATCCCAGTACTCAGGAGGCAGAGGCAGGCGGATTTCTGAGTTCGAGGCTAGCCTGGTCTACAGAGTGAGTTCCAGGACAGCCAGGACTATGTAGAGAAACCCTGTCTTGAATGCCCCCCCCCCAAAAAAAGACCCAGTGGTTGCTGGAATAGGAATGACCCCCATAGGCTTGTGTGTTTGAATGATGCTTGGCCCATAGAAAGTGGCACTATTAGGAGGTGTGGCCTTCTAGGAGGAAGTGTGTCACTGTGGAGGAGGGCTTTGAGGTCTCATATGCTCAAGCTAGGCCTAGTGTGACAGTCTGCCCTTCTGCTGCCTGAGGATCAAAGTGTAGAATGCTCAGCTTTTTATTCAGCATTATGTCTGCCTGCATGCCACCACGCACATGACAATAAAACCCTAAGACTCACACACACACACACACACACACACACACACACACACACACACCACACGCACGCACACGCACACACACACACACACCCGCCCTCCAGCAGAAAAGCTCAGGGGTAGACTCACCAGCCTTGCATACGTGGATAATCTCAAAGCCGATGTTCTCACCTTCCCTATCACAGTCCGTCCAGATCACCAGGGCCTGACAATGATGTGTCTCTCGTTCTAGAGTTTTCTGAAGTCATGGGGAAGAAGCACAATGAGCACAGAAAGAAGGGAAATTACTTGGTTCCTTTACACTAAAGAATCTGACTTAGGAGGCTGGAGAAATAGCTCAGTGGCTGCTCTTCCTGAGGAGCATGTGGCAGCTCACAACCACCTGGAACTCTACTCCTAGGGGACCTGACACCCTCTTCTGACTTCTCGCCAGGCAACACAGCCCAGGTCTGCGATCTCAGCATTAGGGAAACTGAAGTAGATTACTGTGAGGTTCAGGCCAGCCTGGGCTACAGAGTGAAACCATGCTTCAAAAATGAAACACAAACAAACAAAAACCACAAAAACAAGAACAAAACGGCAAAAGCGTCCATCAGGAAATCTGACTGAGCATCATCACTGGAGTATTCAAATTTTGCAAGGGTGGGGGAGCAGAGAAAATTATTCATGATACAGTGTCTGGTACAATCCTCCCGACCTGTGTGTGCACAGAAGACTGGGGGTTTCATACAACTTTGTCAACATAGTGAAATGCAGGACTCAGCTCTAAAACCCTTCCAGCATCAGTGGTTCTGGTCACGTTTGGATCAGGGTTCTGAGTCACTGAGTAAATTCTTCCTGTTCCCTTCCCCAGAAAGGGTCTCATGAAGCTCAGGCTGGCCCTGTCCTTGCTGCCTAGTTGACAGACGTCATCTCTGGCTTCTCTGGCTCCATCTCCTCAGTGCTGAGACTACAGGTGTATGCTGCCACACCTGGTTTATACAGTATAAAGATTAACCCAAGGCTTCATGCATACCAGGAACGCACTCTACAAACCTAGCTCATTCCCAGGCTTGCTCCTGAGTTTCATTCTAACAAACTTTCCCACTTAGCAGAACAAAGTGGGAAATGCCTTTAACTGGTCATTTACCTGTCCACTCCTATTTATTATTGTTATTGTATTATTATTATTATTATTATTATTATTATTATTATTAGTGTGTGGGGGAGGGAATGTGGATATCATAGGACTTCACAAACTCAGTTCTGTCCTTTCACCTTAAAATATTTTAAAATTTTAATATTTCTAATTATGTGTATGTGTGCATATTAGTGTGTGGGACATGTGCATTTGAATGTAGCTACTGGAAGGGGCAAGAGGCATTGGGTTCCCTAGAGCTGGAGTACAGGAGGTTGTGTGCTGTCTGACGTGTGTGCTAAGAACTGAAGCCAAATTTACTCAAAGAGGAGAATTGCAGAGTAACTACAGAGCCATCTCTTCTGGCCAGTATTTTTTTTTTCAATATGCTTTTCACTTGTGTATATGTGTGTGTTTCCGTGTGAGTATATACCACAGGTGTGTGGGTGCCTTCAGAGGCCAGGAGAGGATGTTTGAGCCCTTGGAGGAGGAGTTACAGGTACTTGAGAGCTGCCCACCTGAGTGCCAGGGACTGAACTTGGGTCCTTTGGAAGAACAGAAAACACTTTTCAGCACCGAGCCACCTCCAGCCCTCTTTCCACTTCTACGCTGGTTCCTGGCAGTGAACATAGGTCACCAGGCTTTTGCTGGCCTGACAATTTTCTTTGTTGAGACAGGGTCTCATGATGTAGTCCTGATTGGCCTGGAACTTGCTATATAAACCAGGCTGGTTTCAAACTGAGAGATCTGCTGGCCTTTGCTTCATGACAATTAACTTTTAAGCAAGAAATTATATTTCGTAACTTTTCCTAAGACAAGGACTTGCTAAGTAGTGCTCACTGGCCTTGACCTTGCAATGACTTTTCTTCCCTCTCTCTCTCCCTTGGAAGAGATGTGAGATCATATTGCCCCATCTTACTTTGAAGCTTCTGTAGTTTACCTAAGGGTGAGGTGGGAGCTAGAATGAACGATTTAGTAATATTTATTCCTTGAGTTTCACTTTTAAAGGCTTCATTTAGTTCTCTGGATACTGAGTTTAGACTGGGGTGATGGCTCGGCACTTGAGAGTTCAAAAAGAGAATCTGTGCAAGGCGAGGCCAACCTGGGCTACGTGGCAAGACCCTGTCTTTGAAACAAAACACTTCATTTATGTAATAGGTGGAATGTTTTAAAGGCATGATACTGTTTGGGCATGATGGTGTACACCTGTAATCCCAGCATCAGCAAGGGTATTTCTATGAGTTCAAGGTTAGTCTGGTCTACCTAGTTAGTGCATTGCAGACTAGGCAAGTTTACATAGTGAGACTCTATCTCAAACAAACAATTAATTAATTATATATATACTGAGGTTGGTGGACATTTCCAATGCATTAAAAACAGAAATCAGCCAGTCCAGTGATTTTTGGCTGTTTCAATCTCAGGGTCCCATATCATCCAAAGATCTTACCTTGATGTCTATAAAATTTTCTGGGCAATACTTTTCAATTTCTGCTTCAAAGAGGACAAGGGGATTGCAGCTCTGCCTAAAATAGAAACAAAACCACAAAGGCCTTTACCAGCACAGACAGCAAGCTCTGCACATGGGGAATGCATGACTACTGCAGCCTCACAAGTGGCCCGCCCACAGGACATGGTCTAGAGAAGCTGGGGACACAGACGCTGCTCAGAAGACTGAAGCAGAAGAATCACAGCCTGAGCAGAAGAACAGACCATGACTCAAAAGCAAACCAAACCAAAATCCAAAAAAGCAACACCAACAAAACCCAGCAACCAATAAAGCTAGGCGTGGTACCACATGCCAGGTATCGGCTTGGAAAGATGAGTCAGAAAGACTGGAGAAAGACCATGTCTCAAAAGAGAGAGAAAAGGAGGATTAAAAGCTATGACTTTCTATAGTGCACTGTCCACTCCGCCAAGCAGATTAATAGGAGATGCAGAGAAGAAACTCTGGAATCTATTTATGCACATATGCAATAGAATAAACGCAATCCAGGTTGCACTGAAAAGAGTGAGTGTTGATTCTAAAAGTATGATAAAAACTTACAGCAGGTCATATAGCCTTAGGTAATTCTAGTATTATAAATTAGTATTTACAAATTATTATAAATGACATGGTAAGATCAACATACTTCAAAATCCCTGTAATATTTGTCATAACTTATTTCCTTACTAATTATACTGACCATTTCCGAAACTGCATCTGGAAGTCATGAGCCAGCAAATGTCCAGAGACTGAAGTCATTATCATAGTAACATTCTGAAAAACAACAAAACTGAAGTTAGTCTTTCTGTAATTGTACTTTGACAAATCATTCCAAGGAAAGGAAAATAACAACGAACAGAACTAAGAACAAACACAATTGATGGAGAAGAAAGGAACTAATTGTAACTTGGCAAAACCAAAACCATGTTGATACAGCCACCATTCATACTCTCTCTCCATGTTTAGTTAAGGTTTGCCTCTCTATGGTCCTGGCTGTCCTGCCCCTCCGTATGGTATGAGGCTGGCCTCGAACTCACAGAGATCTGCCTACCTCTGTATTCCAAGTGCTGGGATTAAAGGGCACGGCACTAGCCACCAACGCCCAGTCGTGCTATCATTTTTATTAATAACAAAAAACCCTAGGGGGTTAAAGGTCAGAGGATCCAACTGTGGGTCATTTTCTTAATTAGTGACTGATGGGGAGGTCTCAGTCCATTCTGGGTGGTGCCACCCTTGGGCTGGTGGTCTTGGCTTCTATAAGAAAGCAGGCTGATAAGCAAGCCAGTAAGCCACACTCCTCCACGGTCTTTGCATCAACGCCTGTCTCGAGGTTCCTGCTCTCCCAGAGTAATTATCCTGACTTCCTTTGATGATAAACTGTGATATGGAAGCTAACCTGAATAAACACTTTCTTCTTGACGTTGCTTTGGTCATGGTGTTTCATCACATCAATAATAACCCCAACTAAGACATCTGGCTAGGTTACAAGTTAAAAATAACCCTCCTGCCTCAGCTTCTCAAATGCTAGGATTATCATAGGCTAGCCGCCATGCCTATCTTATATGTCAGCTTTACGATGGAAACACTTTAGCACTTACCTGGCCATACAGATGATAGTCAAATTCATAAATCTTGTTGAATTTAGAAAGGCCTTCTTTCTGTAAAGCACAAGAAAAATAAGTAAAAAAATTCAAATTATATTTAAAAACATAAATGACTCCCTAACATAAAAACTGAGCGATACTCAGAGAAGAGGAGAAGGGAATACTAACAAAGCAAGAAGCCAGATGCAACTTGACACTCTAGCATTCAAGATGCTAAGAGTAGTGTTGGCTTCGAAGCCTGCCTGGGCTACAAAGACCAACTTCAAACAAAAATAGCATTTCCCAAACATAAAGATTAAACAGACTGGGCTGTAGCTCAACAGATGACTGTTTGCCTAGCATGCACAAAGCCATAGGTTCAATCTCCAGTAACACAACATGGAAAACTAAGTTAGCTGTGTGTGGTGGCACAAGACAGGGAGAGGCAGGAAGATCTCGGAGTTGGAGGCCAGCCTGGTCTACAGAGTGAGTTTCAGGACAGCCAGGACTACACAGAGAAGCCCTGTCTCAAAAAATAAAAACAGCTTTCTTTTTTAAGAGTTGCTTGGTCTCTTCACAGCATCAGAACAGTGACTGAGACACAAACATATATAAGAAAACATTTACACCACACACACACAGACACACATACACACCTCTCTAATCCCAGAAATTGAGATGTAGAGATGGATCATGAATTTAAGGTTATCTTTGACTATATCATGAGTTCAATACCAACCTAGTTAAATGGAACCTAGGCTTAAAAAAAAATAAAACTGCCAGGCAGTGGTGGTGCATGCCTGTAATCCCAACACTTGGGAGGCAGAGGCAGGAGGATTTCTGAGTTTGAGGCCAGCCTGGTCTACAGAGTGAGTTCCAGAACAGCCAGGGCTACACAGAGAAACCCTGTCTGGAAAAACCAAAAAAAAAAAAAAGATGAATTGGGTAGGAGAATGAATTGGAACAGCTAGGTGGTTAAGAACACTGGGTACTCTTCTGAAGGATCCAGGTTCAATTCCCAGCACCCACATAGAGGCTCACAAAGGTCTGTAGCTGCAGACCGATGGGATCTGATGCCTTCTGGCCTCCACCTCTATAGGAGTCAGCCCATTTCCAAATACACTCACTTAGGGCTGACCGCTATATGCGGGTACCCTAAGTAAGATTCCCATGCTCCAATTGTTTAAGAAAAGTGATGCTTTAAAATGACTCCTGTGCTTCTTGTCTGTGGCAGGTGATAAACCCCTCCACACCCACCAACTCTTGACTACGTTTGTTCTTGGCTTTGTACTTACCAAGATTTGAGACTGCAAACCTGTACTCAATTATAATATGTTCAAATACTTCAAAAAAAAAACCCTGTATTTGCAAAATGATGGTCAGTTTATTTAAAATTTCTTTATGGATTTTGTTTCAGGTCTTTCAGTGTTTTGCCGGTGTGCCTGTGTACCACAAGGGTGCAGTGTTCATGGAAGCCAGAAGAGGGCATCTGACCTCATGGAATTGGAGTTACAGGTTGTTGTGAGCTGCCATGTGGGTGCTGAACATCAAACCTGAGTCCTCTACAAGAGCAGCCAGTGCTCTCAACAGGTGAGTCAGCAGCCAGTGCTCTCAACAGGTGAGTCAGCAGCCAGTGCTCTCAACAGGTGAGTCAGTCAGCTCTCCAGCCCCACCTTTTAACTTTCTAGCCTCCCTACCCACACACATTTTCTCCTCCATCTCCACAAAACAACCCAGAGGTCAGAACTCTGGCTTCTCCAATGGAGAACAACTCTGTGGCTGTCCTTCCATGTCCTGCCTTTTACTTTTCAATCCTCTGCTGCCAGTGACTATGAAACTCAGTAGTTCCAACAGTCTTGCCACTTACAAGACTACCTGGGGGTGCTACGCAGGTAAAAGTGCTTGCCATGCAAGTTTCCCAATCTAGAGTTGGTACGTGGACTAAAGGTGGACGGGGAATACTGACTCCACACACCTAAAGTGGCACGCATTCCTCCTTCCCTCATCACATATATACACACTCTAAGAAAAGCAAAATGAACAAGAAACCTTTCTATCAGGCTTCTCTCAATCAGTGCAGAAAGAGCACCTTGCTAAAATTCAACACCTTTCCCCAATTCACCTAGGACCAGCAAGGAACAGCTTCAACATTAATAAAGTTAACACACATCACAGTGAAAGGACGAAAGCTTTCTCTTTAACAGCAGTAACAATTATCCTTTGGTCCCAGCACTTGGGCTCTCTGAGTTTGAAGCCAGCCTGGTCTACAGGATGAGTTTCAAGACAGCCAAGGCTGCACAGAGAAACCCTGTCTCAAAAAACAAAACAAAACAAAACAAAAACAAAACAAAAAACAAAAACAAAAAAAAACCAACAAGATCTCAGTAACAACATTAGCACATCCATTCTTGGCCCTGCTCTTCATCGATATCCTTGAAGTCCCAGCTCTAACACTCTGGCAAGGAAAAGAAATAGAGGTCAACAAGACCGAACAAGAGAAAGAATCTTTATTTACAGACAATATTAGTTTAGGTTTTTTGTTTGTTTGTTTGTTTTGAGACAGGGTTTCACTGTATAGCCCTGGCTGGCCTAGAACTCACAGAGATCCCCTTTCCTCTGCCTTCTGAGTGCTGGGATTAAAGGTCTGTGCCACTATGCCTTGCTTACCATGATATTTTTTGAGATGGAGTTTCACCAGGCAACACTGGCTAACATCAAACTCACAGAATTAAAGAGCATGGACCATCACACCTGGTCCAACACTATCTTTTATATGTGAAAAATTCTAAAGAAATAACAAAAAAATAATAGACAGTTCCATCAAAATTGCAAGATACACATTCAACACAAAAATCATTACTGTGAGCTGACCACGGTACATACAGCATTTAGAAAGATGAGGCAGGAGGACTGCCACAACTTCAAATTCAAGGGTAGCTTACAATTCCCCTCCATGCTACATATCCCAGGTCACCTTTTCCTGTTCCATGTGTAATTTTCTTCCACTACAACCATGGTAACCTAGCTCGGGTGTCTTTTTTTCCCCCTTAAAAGGTGTGACTGTACTCATGTATGCTTTTTGGGTGCCCTTACTGAAATTTGATAAAGCTAATACATTTCCTCTAATCAGACTACAGAGGTAATTCCAGACCTCCATGATGGGAGCTTGGCTTTGGAACATTGTTTTATTTAATGTACCAAATGGATTCTAAAGGAAACTTAAAGACTTTCCCCTGCACCTCCAATAGGTTAAACCAAATGCGTGGCTTTCCCCTGCTCCTGGTTGCTTCTTGATAAAGTTAACTTGGAAAAATACAGAAGAATTCATCAAGGTCACAGGGCATTAAGGTCAGGTAGAGCATCAATGGTGCAGCTGGCTAGTGTGCTAGGCTTCCCTTCCTCAGGGCTGCTAAAAAGGGAGGATGGGATATAAGAACTCAGGCATCACTGCTGGGTGTGGTCTTCCTCCTGTCCTTGTGCTGTTCATGAAGGGGGATGGAAAACACAGGAAGATCTGCAGATGGTGTTCTGGAGAAGAAGACAAAGGAGAGATGGAAGACTTTTCAATGTATGATCTTTTTGTCTTGGACAGCAAGAAGGCACCCCTAACTGTATCAATTTAATCCAGACCTTCAAAGGAAGAAAGGCCTGGTACTTTTCTGCATTCAATCCTGGCCTAGATTTAGACTGGAGGATAATGAAAATGGCTTCTAAAGAAAAATATCAATCGTAGTTTTTCCTTATCCTACAAAAAGCTCTTTGTAAGAATGAGGACACTCGGAGTTTCTTAAGATTGCCTGTTCCCCCTGCTGGTACATTCTGATAAGGGCACCAACTTTCAAGGTCTGAAAGGATTTCTGAAACCTAACACAGATAAAAGCAGACTCCTCTGTTAGCTTGATCCTTTTTGGCCGGAACTGCTGGCTGCCACATATCTATGACTTTACAAAGATTTAATTAATTAATTAATTAATTAATTTTTTACTTATTTACTGTACATTCCGCTCACTGCTGGCAACAGCTTTTGGAATAGCCCCTGCTCCAGTTGTTTGGGACCCACATGAAGACAGAGCTGTACATCTCTTACATATGAGCAGGGAGGCCTAGGTCCAGCCCATGTATGTTCTTCGGTCGGTGGGTCAGTCTCTGAGAGCCCCAAGGGTCCAGGTTAGTAGACTCTGCTGATCTTCCTACAGAATCCTTATCCCCTTAAGGGGAACTTATAAAATTTAACGGTACCTTTCTATTGCTGTGATAGAACATCGTGATCACAACAACTTACAGAAGGAAGTTTGGCTTATGGTTCCAGAGGGTTAGGCTCATAATGATAAAGAGAACACGGCAGCAGCAGGACTGGTGGCTGGGGAAGCAAGCTGAGAGCACACATCTTAAACAGCAAACACAGAGCAGAGATGGGTGTGTGGCTTTTAAAACTTCTAGAGGCAGAGGCTAGACACAGCAAACTCTAGGACCACATAAAATGGTCCTGTCTAAAACTACCAAACAAACAACAACAAACAACTCCCCCAATACAAAAAAGGAAGCAAGCAAGCAAGCAAGCAAACAAATAAAACCCCCAAACCAGCCCCCAGTGACATATTCTTCTAGCAAGGCCACACCTCCTAAACCTACCCAAAAAGCACCACCAATTGGGACCAAGTGTTCAAATATTTGTGCCTATGGCTGACACTCATTCAAACTACCACGTTTTCTGTTTTTAATGTATATGGGTATACTGCTTGGATGTATGTCTGTGCACCACATGTATACAATATGAGGACAAAAGAACGTTACAGCTGGTTGTGAGCCACCATATGGATGCTGACAATTAAATCCAAGTCCACTGGAAGAGTAGCCAGTGCTCTTGATCACTGAACCATCCCTCCAGCCCCTAAAAGTCACTGTTTTTTTTTTTTTATGCTATGATATAAATACTCTTGGAGTAAAAATGGATAGCTGGAAGTTTATCCATGGAGAGGACACAGGACCCTGCCTGGAGTCTCCTACCTAACTTGTCACTCCAGCATGACAGCTTTAACAGGGGCTCCTCAGGTGATCTCTGCTGCCACATAGACAGTGAATCTGCTATCTACCTGCTGCCTCTCTATCTGCTAATTACTGCTTATTAAAAAGCAAAGCACCATTACAGGTCAGTCTCTGAACTTTAGAGAACATAAAGACTTTTAGCTGGCATGTGTTTTCATTTTCCTCCTCCTCTTCAAGGAAAATCTGTTTATTGAGCACACTGCAAGAGGGTAACAGGCTGAGGAGTAACGAGACTACCCCTCCAGGCTGGCCTGCGTTTTCTATGAGCTTTGCTTGGGGACTTAAAAACCTCATAACAATAGGCACACAAGTGATCTTAATCTGTCACATGCCTTAGATATAGTTTAAACTTAGTTGTTCTTTAATGAGATGGTCCATTTATTTGCTAATGTTGTATGTCTCATGATATTGAAAAAGGAAGGCAGTAAATAGAAAAATCAAATGTCAGAAGGATGTAAGAAAAATGACATTTGGGCTGGAGAGATGACTCCAAGGTTAGGAGCAGTGGCTGCTCTTCCAAAGGAACCCAGTTCAATTCCCAGCACCCACATGGAAGCTCACAGCTATCTGCAACTCCAGTTTCAGGTATCTGTCTCCCTCACACAGACACACATGCAGGAGAACACAAATGTACATAAAGTAATAAAAAAAATTTAAAACTCACCAAGTTTGAGTTTTAAAAAAGAACTGAAATTTTAAAAAAAGACATTTTTAATCTCAAAGGATTTCTGTATGATAAGATTTTGCCCTATGTTAAGATACCTACATATCTAAAGAATGGGAAAGATTAAGACAAAGCAAGAAAACCTTAACAAGTCGGGAAAGGCCTGAGTTATATAGAGTATATAGAGGACGAGACTTAGAAATGTCATACAATATTAAATTTTCTTCCTTCCTTTCTTTTTTCTTTGAGACAGGGTTTGTTTATGTAGCTCTAACTGTCCTAAAACTCACTCTGTAGACCAGGCTGTTCTGCCTCCTGCGTACTGGGATTAAAGTCATATGCCACCACACTTGAAAATAGTCTGTTCTGGCCAACACCTGAAATACCTCTTCTATTCCCCTGTCTGTTGCCGTGACAAAGCATTCTTACCAAAAGCCACTTAGGGGAAGAAGTGGTGGTTACAGTCCACAACTGAGTGAAGTCAGAGCAGGAACTCAAAACAGAAACCAGGGAGGGACACTGCTTGCTGGCTCATGCTTAGCTAGTGTCTTAGTCAGAGTTTCTATTCCTGTACAAACATCATGACCAAGAAGCAAGTTGGGGAGGAAAGGGTTTATTTGGCTTACACTTCCACACTGCTGTTCATCACTAAGGAAGTCAGGACTGGAACTCAAGCAGGTCAGAGAGCAGGAGCTGATGCAGAGGCCACGGAGGGATGTTCTTTACTGGCTTGCTTCTCCTGGCTTGCTCAGCCTGCTCTTTTATAGAACCCAAGACTACCAGCCCAGAGATGGTCCCACCCACAAGGGGCCTTTCCCCCTTGACCACTAATTGAGGAAATGCCTTACAGTTGGATTTCATGGAGGCATTTCCTCAACTGAAGCTCCTTTCTCTGTGATAACTCCAGCTGTGTCAAGTTGACACAAAACTAGCCAGTACAGCTAGGTTTCTTATACAGCCCAGGACCACCTCTCCAGAAACGGTGCCACCACTAGAGGCTGGGCCCTCCTACGTCAATAAACAAGACAATCTCCCACAGGCATGTCCGTGGGACAATCTGAGCTGGGCAATCACCCATTAAGACACCCCAACGCACATCACACACATCACACCACACACACACACACACACACACACACACACACACACACACCTCTCCAAACTGGAAAATATAACCAAAGGTTAAAATGACTGGTATGTTTTTTTTCAACTGTCTAAGGGCTCATATTCTCTAGAAATTAGTTTAAGACTATATGAGATGTTATTTGGACACCATTTCTTTTCTTTTCTTTTTAAAGATTTATTTATTTATTACATATAAGTACAGTGTATCTGTCTTCAGACACACCAGAAGTGGGTATCAGATCTCATTACAGATAGTTGTGAGCCACCATGTGGTTGCTGGATTTTGAACTCAGGAACTTCAGAAGTGCAGTCAATGCTCTTAACCTCTGAGCCATCTCACCAGCCCCTGGACAACCATTTCTCACTAGTGATTTCTAGTGATTTTTTTCCTGATAATGAAAATGCTGTCCAAATTCAGGATTTCAGATCTTGGTTCAATTTGGTTCCTTTCCTCTCCTTAATGAATAAAATTAAGAAAAAGAAAGCATTAGGCTGTTTGGTGGTGAAACACACCTTTAATCTTAGCAGCTCAGAAGGCTGAAGCAGGGGGATAACTGCAAGTATCAGTCCAGCCTGAGCTACAGAGTGAGACACTGGGTTTTAGTTTCCCTTCCTGCTGCTGTAACAAAGCAACTTAAGGGAGAAGGGTTTATTTGGAACACAATTCCAGGTTATAGTCCATCCTGGCAGGGAAATCACAGCAGCAGAACTTTGGGAGAGAAATGGTCGTGTTACACCCAGTTGAAAGCAGAGAGCAATGAATAATGCATGCATGCCTGTGTACAGCTTGCCTGCGTACAGCTTGCCTGCATACAGCTTGCCTGTATACAGTTTGTCTTCACTCCAGGATCCCTGCCTAGGGAACAGTTTCTACCTTTATTAACATAACCACGATAAACCCCTACAGATATTTCCCCAGGAAAACCTAATCTATTCAATCTCTTATGGAGTCTTTCTTCCTAGGTAAGTCTAGACTGTGTCAAGTTAACATGTTTATATCTCTACCACAACGGAAACAAATTTCAATGAAAAAAAAAGGTAAAAATCTTTATTAATGTAGCTATTTCACTGACCTCTTTATGAAAACCTGGTAGTGTTTAGTGCAAAATAAAAAAGCCGATCCTAAAATTCACATGGAATTGCACTGGTTCCATAAGACCAAAACAATCCTGGAAAAAAACCCAAAAGCTGGAGGACTCAATCTTCTAAATTTCAAAACTCACTATAAAACTACAATAACTAAAACCATCAGACTTAATTAAAAACAAACAAACAAACAAAACCTGTAGTAACAATGAGCACTAAGTAAGAGTAAAGCTGAATGGTAGAACCTGCTATGTTGGCTAAAACCTTCCACATTTTGTGTAAGATGTTAGTCAGGCGTCTTCCTCATGGCTCTCGACCTCATTTGTTTAAGCAGGGTTTCTCACTGAACCTGGAGCTTGCCAATTCAGCCAGACTGGATGGCCAGCAAGTCCCAGGGATCCTCCTACCTCTGCCTTCAGAGTGTGAGGGTTACAGGTGCACATCACCAAGCCCAGCTTTCTGCGTGGTGCTTGTGATGCAGCTCCGGTCCTCATGCTTGTACAGCAAGCACTTTATTGACCGCCTCCTTAACCCATTTATTTTGTGGTTGTTGTTTTTCCCTAACTTAAAATTAAAAAAAAAAACAAAACACCAATGTGTGTATATGTTCACATATGTACAGGTACCCACAGAGGCTAGAAGAGGGCACCAGATCCCCTGGAGTTGGAGTTTTAGGTGGTCGTGAACCATCTGACATAGATGCTGTGAACAGAATTCAGGTCCTCTGCAAAAAGAAGCCTCTACTCTTAACCACAGAGCCACCTCTCTGGCTCCTCATTTTGTGTTTTTTGAAATAGGGTCTCACTATGTAGCCCAAATTGCCCTCAAATTTGTTTTCCTGATCCGTTTTCTGTATGCTGGGATGACAGTTGTCTTTCCTCCTAACTGATCTTTAAGAAGGGTGCCAAGTCCATTCAACAGACAGACTTCAACAAATGATGCAGGGCTAATAGGTCGGTCGCCATATATCAATATATATGAGGTGGGACAGACTTAATACAATATGGAAATATGAACTAAAGAAGTGGATCAAGGGCTGCTGAGATGGCTCAGTGGTTAAGAGCAGTGGCTGCTCTTCCAGAGGTCCTGAGTTCAATTCCCAGCAACCACGTGGTGGCTCATGATCATCTACAAAGGGATCTGATGCCCTCTTCTGGCATGCAGGTGTGCATACAGACAGAGCACTCATTAAATAAATAAATAAATAAATAAAGTGGGCCAAGGGGCTGGGAGACAACAGTTAAGAGTACTGTCTGCTCTTACAGAAAACCCAGACTAATTCCCGGCACCCACATGCCAGTTCACAATTGTCTGGCTGCAGTCCCACAGGGGATTCACCACCCTCTCACAGGCACACATGCAGGCAAAACACCCTAATGCACATAATTTTCTTAAAAAGCGGATTAAAAAAACCCTAAAACTTTGGGACAGCAAGATGTTTCTAAGGGTAAGGGTGTTTGCTGCCAAGCTTAAAAATCTGAGTTCGATTCCTGAAATCCACATGGTAAAGGAGAGAACTGACTCCCATATGTGTTCCTCTGACCTCTATACACATGCACATGTGTATCCATACAGGCTCAGACACAATACACAAATGAATAAAAATTTACACTATGAGACTCTAAAGAAAAAAATATGTGCATACATTTTTCTGACACAAGATTTGACAATGCCATTAAAATTGGGCTAAGATGCAGCTCAGTGGTAGAACAGTTGTTAGCCTGTGCAAGGCTTGGAGTTTGCTGCATAGTCAAATTTCTCCAAAAAATGATAACCACATGGCCAACAACTAACTGAGAATTAGTTCAGTATCACTGGTCAATTAGCCTTTATGAAAATGTAAATTAAAAAACACATTATCGGGTTGGAGAGATAGCTTAGCAGCTAAGAGTACTGACTGCTCTTCCAGAGGTCCTGAGTTCAATTCCCAGCAACCATATGGTGGCTCACAACCATCTGTAATGGGATCTGATGCCCTCTTCTGGTGTGTCTGAAGACAGCTATAGTGTACTCACACATACAATAAATAAATCTTCTTTTTTTTTTTTTTTTTTGTTTTTGGTTTTCTTTGTTTTTGTTTTTTTTTTCGAGACAGGGTTTCTCTGTAGCCCTGGCTGTCCTGGAACTCACTCTGTAGACCAGGCTGGCTTCAAAATCAGAAATTTGCCTGCCTCTGCTTCCCAAGTGCTGGGCTTAAAGACATGCACCACCATGCTTGGCCCAATAAATAATTTTTTTTTAAAATGCTAAAAAAAAAAAAAAAAAAAAAAAAAAAACCCCAACAACAGCACAGTATCTTCTCACACCTGCTAGGATGGTGTTAAAGTAAAAACAACCTGGAAAGCAAGTGTTTCTAAAGCATGTGGGAAAACACTTGGTGATTCCTGAAAAAGTTATAGGTAGCTACCACATATCCCAGCAGTTCCACTCATAGGACACCCATAATCATAACAGCTATTCAAACAGACACTTGCAAATCAGTTTGCACCCAGTCCTAATTATAATAAACAGAAGGCAGAAGCAATTCAAATGCCTACCAATTGATAAACACAGTGTGATACAGCGAGACATTAAAATGTTCAGCCAGGAAAAGGAGCAAAGTACTAACAGGTGCTACAGTGCGAATAGGGTTTCAAGACTACGTTAAATAAATCCCACACAAAAGGCCATGCCTTTTATTTATAGGAAATGTTTAGAATAGGCAAATCTAGGTCAGAAAGGGGATTAGCTGTCCACCCTGCCAAACTTCTATGATCATACTGGAAGGTGGGAGCAGGAAGATTAAGATTTCAAGGCCTGGATGTCTGGAGTTGGGCCATCTGCCTTCTGCTACTTCCTGGAACCCTGAGCAACACTGAATTCAGTTTCAAGACCTGAGCTTTCTGTCTTTGGGGGGCGGGTGTCAGAATTCATGTTTCAATCTGGAGGAAATATCTCACAACCATTTAAGTTTGGTAAAACTGTGATGGCTCAGTGCTTAAGAGTGCTTGCTGCTCTTCCAGAAGATCACCCACATCAAGGGGCCTTCCCTGCTTATAACTGCAGAGGCCCCAGGGCTCTTTTCTGGCCTTCAAGGGCACAAGCATGTGCTTGCACACTCGTGCACACACACATACAAACACACACACACCACATGCACAAAAATAAAAATAAGATAAACTGATTATTCCAGTTTAAAGAAAGAAAGAAAAAAAAAGTTTATGGCCAGCCTCCACTCCTAGCAACTTTATGGTCAACCTCAAGTCAGCTACATGAATGAGACTCTTAACACAAAAACTCCAACCCCCTAACAACATCAATAGTTAACAGCAGAGCGGGCTAACTGTGGTGGGCATGACAGAGCTAACAATGGTACTTGCTCTTTTAAAGAGACAAAAGTTGGGCTGGAGAGATGGCTCAGTGGTTAAGAGCACTGACTGCTCTTCTGAAGGTCCTGAGTTCAAATGCCAGCAACCATATGGTAGCTCACAACCATCTGTAATAAGATCTGACTCCCTCTTCTGAAGTGTCTGAAGACAACTACAGTGTATTCACATAATTAATAAATAAATCTTAAAAAAAATAAAGAGACAAAAGTTACCTTCTGGAACTAGACAGTATAATGGTCATACAACCCATACTTTACCACACTTAAGCTTGTACGACATTTCTTCCAAATTGAAACATGAATCTCCCCAAAAGCCAAGTTCCTGGAACTGAGATCAAAGTTCCAAGAAATAAATATTTAAGGATTGCAGAAGGCAGCAGGCCCAACTCCAGATACCCAGTGGTGGCAGAGACAACAGACCTGGCAGTCAGACCAAACTGCTTATCTAAGGAAAACAGCTAACTTCCTCATTCTGCCCCAAACAAATCCCTCTCACCCACTCCCTATCCTTAGCTACAAAAATCCCAGCCTGAAGCAAGAAATGTGTATTCTCTTGGACCCTGATCATTGAGTGCTGAGGTCCTGTGCCCTGGTCATGTCATAGTCAGAACTACAAACACCACATTTCTGGCATTAAATATCAATTGCTTTAGCTGTTTGAGCTCATCTAGTTTCTCATCTTTTATTTCTTCCTACAAACTTAACTCTTACTTATCCTTACAGAACAACACAAATCTCAAAATATGGCTGACCAGGGGGCACGATTGAACTCCAAAGCGACTGACCGCCTTTCATTCTCTACCTCACCCCCATTGTCTCTATATAACCTGCCAGCTGGAGACAAGCTGTCTTCTAGGGTTGCCAGCCCTCTGAATAAAATACAGTTTTAAAGACTCAATTCCAATCTACTCAATGGTATGGACAAAGCAGCAACAATCTCTTTTATTCCAGCTTTGGCAGTCTCATTACTGTAGATGCCTTCTAAGTGTTGTGATGGTACAGGATTCAGAAGCCCTGGCTTGGTCTACATAGTGAGTTCCAGGACAAACAGGACTACACCACAGAGGAACCTGTCTCCAAAAACCAACCAACTAGCCATCGAGAGAAAGAGAGGGGGTGGGGGAGAGGGAGAAAAGAATCCCCGGCCAAGTGTGTGCGTGTATGGGGGGCAGGGGGCGCTCCTTAAAAAAAGACATTTAAGGGGCTGGAGAGATGACTCAATAGTTAAGAGCACTTGCTGCTCTTTCAGAGTACTTAGGTTCGATTCCCATATCTCACATAGTGGCTCACAACCAGATCTGATACCCTTTCTGGCCTCGGTGGGCATGTGTCTGATACACAGGCATACATGTAGGGAAAACACCCATAGACATTAAAAAATAAAAGAGAGAGAGATCTAAGCAGTAGTTAGGCTGAATGTCAGTCTGTAACCCCAGTACTTAGAAGACAGAGGCAAACAGATCTCCATTGTTCAAGGCCAGCCTGATCTACTTAGCAAGTTCCAGGACAGCCAGGGCTACATCGTGAGACCCCTGTCTCCAAAACAGAAAAGAAAAAATTATTACTCAAAGACATTTTTAAGAGGTGAAGTAGTTAGGGGCCAGCGCCCACCTAACCTTGGCTCCCCCTTCCGGGTATTTTAAAACTGGAGGCAGAGGTCTGGAGATCCAACTGTTTGCAAAGAAAAGGGAACAGCTCCTAGGAAGGGCCTCCAGCTGAATGATAACGCAACAGTCCTTGGGGTTTTACCCTTCTCACCTCCGTTTTGTCAGGAGACAATCCTATCTTTCGTGTATCTTAGAATCAGTCTATAGGAGTAGTAATTGACTTCTCTAGTTCCTAAACCTAAGTGTTACCCCTAGGGTGCCACCACCCTAGTCACAGGGTCTGCAGAAGGCAGGGACAGGATTCCATAAGTAAGGCTTGAACGCCAAGATAAAGGAGTTGGTTACCGCTTTCCAATACTACTGAACTTGTGATTGACCAAGGAAGAGTTTTAAAATACACGTGTTCTCACACTCCAGACCCAAAGAAGGGAGAGCAATGCTCCACTGGTATGTGAGCCGAGCAGACAGATCCGGCGAGCAAAGGTCTATCAAAAGCGTGAAAAGGTTTTACATTTACAAAAAGCCTGAAGGCTAGGGAGAAACCGAGAAGTGAGGGCGGCCGGGAGGGGCCTCTCGCAAAATAGGCGGAGTCGCTTTCGCCCGGGCTCCCGGTACCCAACGCGCTGTCGGACTTTGTGGGCGTTCCTCAGGGAAGCAGAACCCAAGTGCTTCTTACCCGCCTCATACGCCCGTTGGACAGCAAGTCGGCGATCCCCTTGGCAGCGTCGTTTTTCTCCGCCACGCAGAGAACTTTTCGCACTCCTCGGAAGGCCACTTCCATGGCAGCGCGGGACAGGGCACGGCCTCCAGGCCGTCGGTGCCACTGAAACGCTAAGAGGGTGACCGGGAAGATCATTCCCTAGGTCCTGCTCCAGCAGCAACTCCACGGGTGCCCGTGCATGCTGGAGAACCCAGAGGAAAAGCCACGAGGAACTGTGAGAGCCACCTTAATAAATGCAGTTTTTCCAGGCAACTGCCGCCTCGATCAGAAACCCACACGTCCGAGTCTCGCTTAAACTCGCGCTCACAGACAACTTCCGCCCACTGCGCCACTAAGCAGCCTTGAACTACAACTCCCAGAATGCCTCATGCCCTGTGCACGTTCCTCCAACACCGTTTCTCCTCCTCCCTTCCACCCCACTGTATTCTACTTTCCTTTTCTTTATGACAATGGGTAGTTAACGGGACTTGTCCTCTGGAAGATCTGATTGGCAGGGCCTCTTAAAAGGCGCCACTAACTTGGAAGTCTGTGTGGGCGTTTCCGGGTCACGCGACGCTGATGCTGGGGAGTCATGTGATACCAAGATGGCGGTGCCGCGGTAGCTTCCCTGGGACAGTACGGTCCTAGGAGCGGCGACAGTTTCTGCCCTTAGGTCGTGGGGAGACTCATTTGACTGATTCTGCGGTAGCCCGTGGCGAGGATTAATGACACGATCAGAGCTGGGACTGTTGATGTCGCCGGTAGGTTCCGGGGAGTGCTGGTGACCTAGCTTCAGGAACCTTGCGCCGGCCCGGGCAAACGCTGGAGAATGGCCAGCCTCCGTCATCTGGACCTGCAGCTTTGGAGTTCATGAGGCTTGCCCAGGGCATCACAGGTCCCAAACCTTGAGAGTCTGCGGCAATTCGAGTTCTTCGTTGTGTGACAGGGCAGTTTAGGATCCCCGGAAGTGCAAAGAAGGCCGCAAGAACTTCGTTTTCGCATCCAGAGGCCTGACTCTCCCTCCGACCAACCCTACATTATTTTCCATTTCCTCTCAATGTGCTTGCCATATTTCAGGAAATATGATCAGCGCCCCTGATGTGGTGGCCTTCACCAAGGAAGATGAATACGAGGAAGAACCTTACAATGAGCCCGCTTTGCCTGAGGAGTACTCAGTCCCTCTCTTTCCTTATGCCAGCCAGGGGGCAAACCCCTGGTCTAAACTGTCTGGGGCCAAGTTCTCCAGGGACTTCATCCTCATTTCCGAGTTCTCTGAGCAGGTGGGACCCCAGCCCTTGCTTACCATCCCCAATGACACCAAAGTTTTTGGCACTTTTGATCTTAATTACTTCTCTTTGCGGATTATGTCGGTGGATTACCAGGCTTCATTCGTAGGCCATCCTCCCGGTTCTGCCTACCCCAAGTTGAACTTTGTGGAAGACTCTAAAGTGGTACTGGGAGACTCTAAGGAAGGGGCCTTTGCATATGTGCACCACCTCACCTTGTACGACCTGGAGGCCAGGGGCTTTGTGAGGCCCTTTTGTATGGCTTATATCTCCGCAGACCAGCATAAAATCATGCAGCAGTTCCAAGAGCTCTCGGCCGAATTTTCCAAAGCATCTGAGTGCTTGAAGATGGGCAACAGGAAGGCATTCGCTGGGGAACTTGAAAAAAAGCTGAAAGACTTGGATTACACAAGGACAGTGCTACACACAGAAACCGAGATCCAGAAGAAAGCCAACGACAAGGGTTTTTATTCTTCTCAGGCGATTGAGAAAGCCAATGAACTGGCCAATGTGGAGAAGTCCATCATCGAACATCAAGATTTGCTGAGGCAGATCCGCTCATACCCTCGTCAGAAGACGAAGATCCCTGACTTGCAGCCTGGTGATACAGAGCATACCCAGGATCAGGCTGACCAGGTATCCACTACCTCTAATCCTGAGGAGTCCGCTAATGCAGACCTTTATACCTGCAGACCGGCTTACACCCCCAAACTCATCAAAGCAAAGTCCACCAAGTGTTTTGACAAGAAGTTGAAGACCTTGGAGGAACTCTGTGACACTGAGTATTTCACTCAGACCCTGGCCCAGCTTAGCCACATTGAACACATGTTCAGAGGAGACCTGTGCTACCTCCTGACCAGTCAGATTGACAGAGTGCTTCGAAAACAACAGCCCATAACGAATTTCCTCTTTGAAGATTTTGTAGAGGTGGATGACAGGATGGAAAAGCAAGAGAATGTACCCTCTCAGCCCAGTCAGGACAGGCTGCCTCCCAAGCCTGTAGAAGAATGCCCCATTCCTAAAGTGTTAATTAGCGTTGGCTCTTACAAGTCCAGTGTGGAGTCTGTATTGATCAAGATGGAGCAGGAACTTGGCGATGAAGAGTACACGGGGGTGGAGGCAACAGAGGCACGCAGTTTTGACCCCCAAGAGAACCTGGACTACCTGGATATGGATATGAAAGGGAGCATCAGTAGTGGGGAAAGCATTGAGGTGCTGGGCACCGAGAAGTCAGCCTCTGTGTTGTCGAAATCTGACAGCCAGGCCAGCCTCACCGTGCCATTGAGCCCCCATGTAGTCCGTAGCAAAGCGGTCAGCCACAGGACAATCAGCGAGGACAGCATTGAAGTCTTAAGTACCTGCCCTTCTGAGGCCCTCATTCCTGATGACTTTAAGGCCAGTTACCCAAGTGCCATTAATGAAGAAGAAGCCTATGCGGATAATGAGGGGGCCATCCATTTCCAGGCAAGTGCCGGCTCACCAGAACCGGATGAGACTCAGGAGGGCAACTTGGAAAATATCCCATCCCAAATAGACTCCAGCTGCTGTATTGGAAAGGAGAGTGAAGGTCACTTGGTGCCTCTCCCAACCCCAGCCTACACTCTTTCTGATGAGGACAGTGTGGTGAGCATTCCCCCACAGCGCTACATACAGAAGGACCAGGGGCTCCACGTGGACTTCGGAGTGGAAAACACTGACCCTTCTCCCCGAGACAACAGTTGTGAAATGTTCCCAGCTTATGAGCTGGATCCAAGCTGCCTTCTGGCTAGCCGAGATGTTAGTAAGATGAGCCTGGATAACTACTCGGATACCACTAGCTACATGGGCAGTGCGGCCTCTACCAGCTCAGACAGAATCCCCTCAGCACCTCCTGCTGGCCTATCCTCTGAGAGGCACAAAAAGAGAGCTGGCCAGAATGCCTTAAAATTCATCCGCCAGTACCCTTTTGCCCACCCAGCCATCTACTCCCTGCTCAGTGGGAGGACACTTGTGGTCCTGGGCGAAGATGAAACCATTGTCAGGAAGCTGGTGACTGCACTGTCCATCTTTGTTCCCAACTATGGCTGCTATGCCAAGCCGGTGAAGCACTGGATTTCTTCCCCTTTGCATATTATGGATTTCCAGAAGTGGAAGCTTATTGGCCTACAAAGGTAACTGGTTCCAGGAGGTGGGGAAGAGCCCTAAACATTACGAGATGAAGCAGGTTTAGGATCTGTGGACCCTAAAAAGGAAAGCCTGCTTCCTAGACAGTGGCTAACCCTACTCACTGTTCTTTCCTTTGGCAAATCACTCTTGATCCTGTTGCCTTCTCTTATCACGGGGCAGGGGATTCACAGTTGCTAAGAGATTGCCAATCCTGGCTCAGCCCCACTTCCATGTCAGAACTGTTTGGGAGAATTAATTTCCTTGTGAATGTAAGTGGTTCTATCGATAGAACCCAGGCCCTGAGCATGCTAGGCAGACACGCTACTTATATTTATATGCCCTGAATCGTGACTCCCCAGTCAGATTCTGATTCCATTTGTCTTGGGTAAACACAGCAGTCTTCGTTCAGTGAAGTCAGAGAATAGCTGGACTTGAAGATCTTACGTTCTGATTCCAGTCACAATGGTGTAAAGGATTGTGGCTGTCACTGTGGAAGATATAGAACTCCAATAACTTGTACTCTGCTGTTCTATTTGCTCTGAAAGTGAGGAGTCAAAGGACTTTGTCCTGCCCTTGTTTGAAATCCCTTCAGAGTTATGGTGCTCCCCCGTCAAGCCTCATTCACATAGATATCTAGGTAGGTTATTCCTGTGTTCCAAGAAAATAGGAAAATAAAGTTGACTTATTGAATAGACCTTTTTCAATGGTCATTGAATGGTTACTGCCCAGTGCCTGAATTACAAGCAGATTCCTGGTCTGTACAAGTGTGCACCCTCTTAAAATGAAGGAGACAGACAGGGCCACAGATTTCAGCGAGATGCCCTGGGAATGACAGTTGAGCCCACTGCACAGAATCTCAAGTGGTAAAGTGTCTGCTAGCATATGAGATACCATGTGAGTATCCTGCTGAGGGACGCAAATGCTAGGAATGTTCCTGCACAAGTGTCAGTGTTTATGCAATGCTTGTGCCCCAAAGAATGGCTTACTGGGGGTCAATGAGGTGCCAGAAGTGGCATGCCAATAGGTAGGTCACAGCTAATCCAGAGAAGCCCTAGGGAAGTGAGGTGAAACCACGACACAACAACACTGAGGTGAAAATCTTCAGAGGTGTGGTTGCAGAGGGAGCTGCAGGGGACTGGGTCACAGGTGCTGCCACCCTCACTGCAGTGGATTTGCTGGGTTCCTATCCTGTGCAAGGGACGCCCTGTGCTCACCTTATGCCGTATGGAGCTATAGAAGGGCCCCGATTGGGAGTGTGTTATTTTAGAACAGTACCTGGCCTTAGAATTGATTTGTTGTGAGGCCAGTCTAGGCTATATTAGCAAGACAGAAGCTTTATAAAAAAGTGATTGAGAGAGGTGCTTTTGTGTAGTGGCTCTCTTGTCCACAGAGCTGTGAGCAGTTTTTCACAGGGCTGTTTTTTTAAGCGGGGTTCATCTAGATCCTCCAGTCTTGGCTTCACTTGGAACTGCTCAAGTAAAGGTTTTAAAGAATCCCACCTTGAACCCCAGGCTTCACTGGCCCTTGGCTCCTTTCACTTGGTCCTTTCCAGGCCTTCTGCATGGAAAACAGGGTTAGAGTAGCCAATGGTGAGTCCGCCATCATTTTAAATAGACCACCAGGGAGGAATGCGTGGCTTGATAAACAGAAGGTCAGTAATGATGGGTAAGCAGGACCCAGTTCTAATAGAAGAGAGAGTGTGTGACAGAGGCTTAGGCAGAGTCCTAGCTGGGTGACCTCAGACTCCTCAGCCTTGTGGCCTCCCTGATTTGGATAGCAGCAGTCTGGGTTTGGAAGAATAGGCTGTGTACACCGAAATGTAATGCAAAGTCTGGGGGCCTGGTTGTGTATTTGGCTTCCTGAGTAAGGAAGAATGTTGTGGGAAACAGAAACAGAAGAACTTGGAAGGAGCCAGCATCCTGCCACCACTGGGAGGAAAGGAATGCTAATGCTGAATTTTATGAAATGGCCTAAACTGGACATCACAACAGAGATGGAGGGTCAGACGGTTAGGAACTAAGTTTGAGCCTAGCACTTGCTAAGCTCAGGGTTTGCTGGGGACCCTCGGTGGAAGTAAAGGCAAATTACATGTGATTGAAAAGCTTGTGTGGAGTCTACAAGGCCCCTGGTTGGGGTGTGGTGGGTGCTATAGGGAAGCCATTTGAGGCAAGAGGGTAGTCCTGAAGAAGACGGTCTCTTGAGAGTTTAGTGTCCTCGTGAACTACCCTGTTCATGAGGCCCCAGTTCTCCCTTGTTCATGGGGTATGCTGTATACCCACTGCCACTGGTTCAGGATTTAGGGCCTATTTGGGTCTTGCCATGGTCTTCAGGCTAGCTCCCACTCGGGTCTAATTTACCCACAAGACAACACTCTAGGATAACACTCTAGGACATTCTTCATCATAGTCTCATTTCCCAGCTCAAGGCTTGGTTAGGTAGTAGGTACTTAATTAATCATTATTAAATTCAACAAGAAGGGAAAATAAATGGTTCCAGTGGCTTTTCTTGTTGTATGGCACCATGTCTTATATAAGCCCTAAATATGTAAAATCTTGTGAGACCAGTGGGTAATGCCTACTTTTGTGGGAAGACTGCTTTTTTGGAGGGTGTATTTTTGTCTTTGGTTTGGTTTTTTGTTTTGAGACAGGGTTACTCTGTATAGTCCTGGCTGCCCTGGAACTCACTCTATAGACTAGGCTATCTCAAACTTAAAAAGATCTGCCTGCCTCTGTCTCCCAAATGCTGGGACTAAAGGTGTGCGCCACCTCTGCCCAGCTGGGACGACTGCTCTAAAGGTGAGCTTTCTTTTTTTTTTTTTTTTTCTTCTTGTGTTGCTGGAATGGAAACCAGGGACTGTGCATGGCAGGACAGTGAGAAGTGGAGTTGAGGCTCAGAAAGGGTAAAAGATTAATTGAGGACTGGCGAGATGGCTCAGCGGTTAAGAGCGCTGATTGCTCTTCCGAAGGTCCTGAGTTCAAGTCCCAGCAACCACATGGTGGCTCACAACCATCTGTAACGAAACCTGATGCCCTCTTTTGGAGTGTCTGAGGACAGCTACAGTGTACTTACATATAATAAATAAATCTTAAAAAAAAAAAAAAGATTATTTGAGCTAATATCCCAGAGATGAGGGAAGCCCAAGTAGAGTTCCAGGGAGAGCAGCCAGGCAGATAGTTCTGGAGCACCACTGGAAGTTTGGCTCACTATGTGGACCATCCATTTAGGCGAGTAATGATGCTTCAGAGACCATAAGGAGTTGCATTGTTGAGGGCCTTGAGGACCAAAGCACTTGATGAGTGTGAGTTAGTTTGTGGATAGTGAGCTTTATCTCTTAAGCAGCTGCTCCCATTTTTCTGACCTTGGCCTATCTTTTTCAGAGTGGCCTCTCCTGCCAATGTGGGTACCCTCCATACCCTGAGCCGTTACAGCCGTTATACAAGCATCCTGGACCTGGACAGCAAGACCCTACGCTGTCCCCTATACAGGGGTACACTGGTACCCCGCCTGGCTGACCATCGCACTCAGATCAAGCGGGGCAGCACATACTACCTTCACGTCCAGAGCATGCTCACCCAGCTCTGCTCCAAGGCATTCCTCTACACCTTTTGTCACCACTTGCATCTGCCCGCCCACAGTGAGGAGACACAAGAAGCAGTGGCCAGCAGACAAACCAGCTTCCTAAAGCTAAACCTGGGGCTCGTGAACGAGGACATCAGAGTGGTACAGTACCTGGCTGAGCTGTTGAAACTGCACTATATGCAGGAGTCACCGGGGACCACCCACCCACTGCTCAGGTTTGACTACGTCCCCAGCTTTTTGTACAAAATCTAAGGGTCTCAGCCACTGTGACCAAGACCTGTGACTCAGGGCATGGGGAGGGAGAAGGGTTGGTGTGACTAAATGGTTGCCTGAGCTGGAGTGTTGAGCCTTCTGGTGTCAGCAGGAAGGAAACAGGTGGCAGTTATAGTTGCAACATAGCCCTGGGCAGTGTGTGATGTGGGCTGAGCAGAGGTGGCACATGGCCCTCCAGAAGGACAGTAGCAGCTGCTCCTGGTTCATTAAGGAAGTAGCTCCCAAAAAAGGGGGTGTCCTTAATTTTCCAAGGATCAGCAGTCTGAGCAGGAAGAGAAAGCCCCAGACTGTGGCACTGGAAAAGATGAGGCTATGTAGCCAAAGCCCAAATGACGTCTGAGTGGCACAATCAGCCTGGGCGCTGTGACGATGCGGTGGGAAGCAGGACAGCCGCCGCCTCCATCTACCTCTAACAAGGCCCCTTACTTGGCATCCTGGAGCCTGATAACCAAGAGGAGGCTCCTGAACAAGGCCACAGAGGAACAGTGCTCTGGTCAGCTGCAGAGACACATCTGGGCTGCGAGGGTTGCAGACCACAAGCAGCTCCTGTCCATTCTTTGCCTCTACCAAGGCATTGCTCAAGTCCCTGGGCCATTGTGACAGTTGTCACTAGCCCTGGATGAAAAGCAGATGCCAAATGGCTACAGCCAGTTTGAGAAGTACCTTGGGAGCTGTAGATGAAGCAGACCATAACGCCATCACCACTGTGCGTGGCAGGAGCTGCCCACTGGATCCTCTTATCCAGAGCATTACCTCTGACTTCCCCTGGGAAGATTGGCAGACACTTACCTCCTGAGGGCTTGTGGGCTTTGTAACAGCTAAGTTCTGGCTGGCTGGCTGGCGTGCTGACTAACCATCTAAGCAAGGATGTCCTGTACTCGCTCCTGGGTGGCTATCTTTATATACACATCTGGGAGGCAGTGTACATGTTCCACAGTCATTCCCATCATGTTCCTTTCCCTTTCAAGGAACCTGGGAGGAAGGCACCTTTTAGTCCCCACCTGGTCCCCTGGTGGCCATCATCATGACCTCCCTGGGATTCCTGTTGCAGCTGCTCGTGTGCATGGAATGCTTCTTGTAATCTTGAAAATGTGAGACCTTTTAAAAAAAACTTTCCTCCCTAAACAAGAGAGGAGTTCTGGTTGGTACTGCTGCTTTTAAATTTGCTCCAAAAAGCTGCAGTAAATTAGACCTGGATCAGCAGCCTGGTGTATGCATCAGTTAGATGCTGTGTCCCTGCCCTCAGGTCTGTCAGCAGGTCACACTACTGAGGTCTCAGAAGGAACCTGTGGAAGCCAAGTAACCAAAGATGGCTGGCAGCATGTCACTCTTGGGTCACATTCCTTGCCTAGGACTTTGACACAAAGTTGCAGCCTGTTGGTCCTGGTCAAGAGGGTATGGGATTTTGCTTCTGAGCCTGTGACAAAACCAGAAAGATGGCACTGCCTTCACTAGTTTGTGTCTGTTACATGCATTACAGACACCTTTGTGGCTGTAGTTTCTCCTCATGGGCTCCCTCATCTGCTATTGCTTCTTAGTGTTCTAGATGCTACCGTTGACTGGTTGGCTAAGTTCCCTTTCCTCAGGTCTCCAAGGATGAATGTGCTAGAGTTTAAGAGCCAGGTAGGGAGGTGATCAGTTGCTGGGACTACTGCCTAACATGGTGAATACTGTGTGCCCCTGTATTGAGAAAGGCAGCAGCCATGCCTGGCCTTCTGGATACTGAAAGTATACACACACACATCTTGGCATTCAGCCACAGAGTGGCTCAGAAGACAAAGTCAAGACTGGTGGGGAGTGGGCAGAACAGTTTTGTGTGGCAGAAATGGTGAACAGGTTCCTCTCTTGAATGGCTCCTTACTAAGACTGACAAGGGTTTGAACTCCATTTACAGTTTTGGGTTTTTTTTTTTAAACAGGATCTCATATAACCCTGAACTCTTGACCCTTCTGCCTTGACATTGCAACTGCTAGAATTATAGTTGTTTGCCACTAGAACCAGTGTCTAGATTTAGACTTTGGTTTTAAAATTTTGTTGTGTTGATTTAAAAGGATTAATTAATGCTGAAACCATGCTTCCCCTTAGAGGTTACCAATCCTTGGGGCTGAGTTCAGATAGAGGCAGTTAATTCTCTGTTCCTTTGTTTTAGAGGACTGGAATCTTCTAAAAGTAGTACATGTGTACACCTTGATGTTGTAGAGACTTATGCAGCAGGACTCAAGTTTTCAGTTGGTCATGGGGCATAGTGGCACACACCTTTAATCCCAGTACTTAAGAGAAGAGGCAGGTAGATGTCTGCAACCTTGAGGCCACCCTGATCTGCATGATGAACCTCAGGCCAGCCAAGACTATGATACTGTCTCAAAAAAGAAGCTTCCATTTGAAGTGTTTCTCAAGTACGAGGCTAGTAAAGATTTTTGTTGTTCTGTTGAGACAGTCTCATATAGCCCAAGCCGACACTGAACTCTGTGTGTAGCTAAGGATGGCTTTGAACTTCTGATCCTCCTGCCTCCACGTGCTGAGGTTGCATGCCTGCCATGAGTTTTACAGATCAATCCAGGGCTTCATACACACTAGGCAGACACTAAACCACCTGAGCTCTATCCCTAGCCTGGCTAATTTAGTAAAATAACTATTAAGGCTACCCCACAGATGACAGAGCTCCTCACTACTATCATTTTGAGCCCTGGCACTAAAACTGGTAAGCTGTTGGTTTAAACTGGACTGCCAAGCAGTTGTTACTGCAGTAGCTAAAGTTGCTCTGAAATTTGGAACTGGACTGTGGTTGTGACCTGTCCATCCTGATCTGGCCTTTGTTTTTAGATCAGGTACAATATTTAAAATACAAATGATTTCAACTTTATCTAAATTAGTTACCATTTCATAACCCTGGAAGGCCAGGAGACCTCCCTTCTCCTTTGCCAAGAATCAAAGCCAGCAGTTGAGCTCTGTGGTCCTGGAGGCATAGCTTCTAGAACATCTTGTATGCATCTTGGCCATCCATCTGCTACGTTAAGTCCATGCCATTCCCCCAGCCTGAATATTGCATATTGGACCAGTGTCCTGTGCCACCGCCATGGTTTGTCTGAGATAGTTGGGTGGTGTTAGCTCTCCTAATGATGGATGATGTATCAGACATTCGAGGCCTTTGGAGGAATCAAATCCTCATGGCAGTGAGGCCATCCAAGCTACTTTTTACTTCCCTAGAAAGCTCTTAAGAAAGTGCCTTGGCTTGAACTTTAAAACTAAGCCAGCTTTCTGGCTTCACTCTAACACTGTTATCAAACTGGAATCTTTAAGGGAGGCATTGCAGAAAGGAGAGGGAATTGGGTTTCTTTTGCTCAGAAAGCAAAGCTTCCCTTGAGTTTAACATACTGTTTCTCTAAGTCCTTGGCCCACTAAGATCTGGTTCTGTTAAAGCTTTGGGAAGGAAGAAAGAGGAACAAAGATGTAGCAGTGGAAAAAGAGCATCTCACAGGGCCCTAACTGGGGCCAGCTGTCTTTAGGTAGGCAGGAAGCACAGTGGCCCCACAGAGATGAGGGGACCAATATCCTAACCACACCACAAGCAAACTGACACCATGGCAACAGTAATAACAATGGGCCAGCTCCCAGGGAGCCCTGGCCAAATTCTCTTATGCTGGACAGCTGGAGCTACAAGCTGGACAGAGCACACAGCAGTTGCAGTACAGACAGTCTGTTAACTTGTTTTCTAAGAAGCTATTTTATTACTGCATGTTCCCACCGTCTGTAAATCTGTCCCAGCCGTGCTGCAGTCACAGTACTGGAACTAGAGCACTGCGGATGTGATCATGTCCCACAGGCATTGTGCGCAAAAGCTTAGAATAAATGCCAAATAAATAATATGAGGAGTGTACTTTTTAAGATATTAATTTATTTGAGTTCAGATATTTTTAAAATATAAAAACTGGTTGTATTTTTTAAAAATATAATTCTTGTAGACATTCTGTGGGTAAAAATTTGATTGTCCATATTAAAAAGTTACTGATGGTTTGCAATTCAGCAATGTACAAATAAAGACTCTTTCAGAAGGTGGCATCTGGGTTCCTAATTGTAGGAAGGAGCTGCTTATCTCAGGCAGGTGGAATATAAAGCCTTTGGCCTCTGCTGATTCTTAAACCAGGAGGGGATTCATACCCATGGAGACAGCCAATTGTACAAGACTTTTTTGTCTTTGTGTCCTAGGCATGAACCCAGGGCGTCACAAATACGGAATATGTATATTATCTCTAAGTGACACTCCCTAGCCCTTCTATTACATTAAGTTGCTGACTGTAATTTTTTTTCTTTAAAACAAAATTCTCTGTGTATCACCATTCTGCCTGATGTATGCCTGTACTTCATGTGTGCCCGGTGTCCTCAGAACCCAGAAGAGGGCATTGATTCTCTGGAACTGAAGTTACAGGTGGTTGTGATTCACCATGCGACTGAGAATCAAGCCGAGGTCCTAAGCCAAGTGCAGAGACGTCATCCCAGCCCTAACACTAACTTCTTGCTTATACACTTACCTAGTTTCTAACCTCAAACTTAAGACAGAAAACTCAATGCTCCTCTGGTATCTGGGCAACAGAAAAGGAAGAGTGGGAAACACAAGGGTGAAGTGAACATTTGCTTACCTGCTACAGGACCCACCGAGTAAGCAGAAAGGACAATTCTGGAATCTTTAATAGCTTTGCCTCACATGCATGAGCGAGGAGATCTAATGGCTACATAACGTTTCAAATTTCAAGTCCTTAATAACCTGTTCCCAAAATATTTGAAAACAGGTAAACAGAAACACCCACCAAAGAAAGCATGGTACAGCTCAGTGGTCCACTTCTCAGCCTCAAGAGGGCACAGGGTTCACAGGGTCCCGGAACAATCCTACCCTCTTGGCAAACACAGGCTGTTCCTGTCAGAAGTCAGGAAGGCCAGGTAGTGAGAAGTTGGAAGCAAAGTTCTCCACTTCTTCCCGGAGAGTTGCCACAGCACTCTGGATCTTCTCATCTCCTGCCAGCTTCTCTTTGAACTCTTTCAGTGTGGCCTTCGTGGCCATGTGGCTCTGAATCTGCAGTGTCAACTCTATCCCTGTGCAAAAGACAGTGTCATGTGGGACTTCTTTCACATATCCTTCATATATCCTGCCATAACTCATAGGTGTCAATGGTCCCCTCAGGTGATTCTGGGATGTGTCCCTTGGCAGTGACATTATTTATAAACCTCATAAAAGAGGGATTTGTAGACCAGAGTGGCTTTGTAGTCCTATCCCCCAGCTCTGACCAATGGCTGGGTCTTAGGTACTAAAACACATCAGAAACTCCATACATACTTAAGCAAGATAGTGAACTTGCAACATCTCATCCTTACCCCTGTGGATAAAGTGTGCTACTTTTTGGAAGTCTTCTTCCAAAAGTCCTCGGGATGTCAATGCTGGAGTCCCCAGTCGCAGTCCACTGGGCCGTAACGCGCTCTTGTCACCTTCAAGACAGACAAAGCTCTGAGCTGTGCCTAATACACCACCATATGCACACAGTATTTTAAAAGAACAGTTGGTCACAGATCCTGGTCTGTGGATCCTAGTTTGATCTACTAAGGAGGCAACTGCCTTAAAAACTAAGGATTGAGGATAAAGAAGTGGATGGGCCACTGTATTAACCTATAAGTAGTCCTTTGTGGTGTGGCCCTGGGTTCTTCAGCGTCCTAACATCTGTCAGGGCCTGATATAAGAAATGCTACTTGTTTTTAAAGAGCCTCTGCCTCTCTTACCAGCAGTGCCACTCAATAGCCTTTTCTGTTCTTCCCCTACCATGGTCTGTCTGTCTGTCTCCTAAGCTGAATACTTTCATCAACTCCAACAGTGGCTAACAGAAATGCAGACAGGATGACTGTGGAAGGGAAAAGCACGGAGGAGTCTCACCTGGGCAGGTATTCTTGTTGCAGGCGATAGAACAGGCTTCTAGTACCTTCTCAGCCCTTCCACCATCAGTACCCTTAGAACGCAGATCCATTAGGATCAAGTGATTATCAGAGCCACCTGGAAACAGATGAACAGAATGGAGTACTGGAGGTTGGCCACACAGGGAAAGAACCTGCTGCTATGAAGAGAGGTCAGCAGACATGTTCCAAATCTAACCTGGAAGAGGGCAGGAGCTCTTATAAACAGCAGAGGGTGTAAACAAAGGCATGTATACCTGTGTTTAGTACCTAAGACCCAGCCATTGGTCAGAGCTGGGGATAGGACAACAAAGCCACTCTGGTCTACAAATCCCTTGGCTTCTTTAAGCATCCAGCAGCTTCTGGAGCTCAGACTGCCTGGACCATGACATGACAGAGGCCCACACAGGTGGAAGAGCACTCAGTTTTTCCTATTCTGTTAACAAATGACCTAGGTAAATGTTCTACCACTGAGCCACATTCTCAGGCCCTTCTGAAGCCGATTTTAAGAGGCTCCTCTGGGACAGGCGTGGTATCACATGATTTTAATCAATCCCAGCACTAGGCAGGCAGAGGCAAGTGGATTTGAGGCCAGCTGGGAGTTTCAGGCCAGTCAAGACTACATAGTTGAGACTTTGCCTCAAACAACAAAATAACAAAAAGAGGAGCTAGTGAGATAGCTCAGTGGGCAAGAACACTGACTGCTCTTCCGAAGGTCCTGAGTTCAAATCCCAGCAACCACATGGTGGCTCACAACCACCCTTTAATGAGATCCGATGCCCTTTTCTGGTGTATCTGAAGACAGCTACAGTATACTTATGTATAATAATAAATAAATCTTAAAAAAAAAAAAAAGCCAGGCGTGGTGGCACACGCCTTTAATCCCAGCTCTTGGGAGGCAGAGGCAGGCTGATTTCTGAGTTCGAGGCCAGCCTGATCTACAAAGTGAATTCCAGGACAGCCAGGACTACACAGAGAAACCCTGTCTCGAAAAAAAAAAAAAAAACAACAACAAAAGAGCTCCTTTTAGGTGACGAGCACCGGAGTAGTGAGTAGGGATTCATGTAGCCATGCAGATAGAGTAATGAACAACACAGTGAGAAGGTTCTGTGCTTTTGTTCCAAACCCCATGAAGCTTGTAATACAGACCAACGATCCTTCATTCAAAATGCTGAGACCAGGGCTGGTGAGATGGCTCAGCGGTTAAGAGCAATGGCTGCTCTTCCAGAGGTCCTGAATTCAATTCACAGCAACCACATGGTGGCTCACAACCATCTATAACGGGGTGTGATGCCCTCTTCTGTCATGCAGGCATACATGCAAATAGAACACTAATGTACATAAAATACATAAATAAAGGAGAATGCTAAGACCAACCAGGAGCAGTGTTTGAGATTTGAGTGCTTTTTCTTTCACATTTTAGAACATTTGCCAGACTTTATTCATTAATCATTAAACACAAAAATTCTAAAACATTTTACACATCTGGCTTGTGTGCAAAACCTTCTGATTTTTAAAGAGGTGCTCAGGATGTCTTAGTGACACAGACAGTGCTAATATTCAGGTCTTAAGTGCTCCCCTAAAAGTTCATGGTCTATTCTAGCATTATCAAAAGATGACAGACCTGTGAAAGATTGGCCTGCTGCTGGACATGATGGGACGTGCCTAGATCATACCCAGTATTCAGAAATTCAAAATAACCCCCCCACACACCAAAAACAGACTTAGAAGGTCTTTAAGTCACTGGAAGACTGGGGTCTCAGCCCCTTTTTCTCCTTCTTGTTCCCTGGCCATGAGCTAAACACCTGTGCTCAACCATCAGCTCCTACCATGACATACCCAAAGCAAAGCTTACACCCAAAAGCAAACAGGACAGATGCTCCAAAAGTAAGCAACTGTCTCTGTAAGCTGAGCATTCAGGCACTTATTACAGACACAGCTGGCTAACAGATGGCTACAGAACGCTCTGCATAGCCGTAAGTCATAAGTTTGAGCCTCTAGTTCCTTCCACTTTGAACTTACCTTTTTTTTTAAAAAAGATTTACTTATTTATTTATTATGTATGCAATGTTCTGTCTGCATGTATGCCTACACACCAGAAGAGGGCACCAGATCTCATTATAGATGGTTGTGAGCCACCATGTGGTTGCTGAGATTTGAACTCAGGACCTCTGGAAGAGCAGACAGTGTTCTTTCTTAACCTCTGAGCCATCTCTCCAGTCCCACTTTGAACTTTCATTAAACCAGGATGTTGTCTTGGAAGACCACTTCTCTCTTCAGTCGCAGGCTGTGCTACAGGAATGATTTCAAAGTTTGCAGCCTAGTTTTGCACAGACAAGTCCACGTATTTGCTGACCGGCTTCTATCAGCTAACATTCTGGAATCTCAGGGGCCCGGTGAAAGAAAACTGACTGGTATGTCATAAGGTGTGGGATTCAAATTTTACACCTAATACTTGGCAAGAACCAGGGAGTTTGCTGGCCTCAAGGATGATGAGAGAGGTTATGTTCAAAATTGGATGGATGCTGTCTGTCTACAAGTCAGTGACAGCTGTAACCTGACATCTCTCATGTGAACCTCAGCTGTTCCCAGAATATGCAGTATCCATGTTGGGTGTCAAATGGAAGCTACTTGAAGGGAAAGACCTACAGCTGGGGATATGCTATTAGCGGTGGCCAGAGTCACTGCAGTGGTGGTGGACCACACTGACCAGATGAACCAAGAGGCAGATCGGTACATCCACCCAACAGAGAAGTGCAGCCCAGCACTCTGTGCCTTCACGGTACCTGTGACTATTTTGTAGCCTAGCTCTGTGAGTGCATCAGACAGAGCCCTGCAGTTGGCCAACACCTGGAGCTGGTAGATTTTGAATTCTGTAGTCATGGCTTGCTTCAGGGCCACAGCAACACCTGATTAAAGAATTAAAGAGACAGCTTTAAAAACAAGTTGTGACTCAGGAGCAGATCTTGTTTTCAAGGAGCCTAGAATCTATAACACACACACACCTGAGTGCCCAATTATTTACTTCAGTTTTTTTTTTTTTTTTTTTTTACAGTGCTAGGGACAGAACCCAGGGTCATGGACTATGCTACACTCCCATAGCCCTTAACTACCCTGCCACCCCTGCAGACCTCACTGAAGTCACTCCCTAAGGAATGCTTTGGAGGTAATCTTATCTCTAGGGATGGAAGCCCAGTGGTTATCCGATTACCACAAGAATGGATTTTAGGGCTGGTGAGATGGCTCAGTGGGTAAGAGCACCCGACTGCTCTTCGGAAGGTCCAGAGTTCAAATCCCAGCAACCACATGGTGGCTCACAACCATCCGCAACAAGATCTGACTCCCTCTTCTGGAGTGTCTGAAGACAGCTACAGTGTATTTACATATATTAATAAAAATAAATCTTAAAAAAAAAAAAAAAGAATGGATTTTAATCCTTTTTTTTATATGAAAATGATCCTTTGTATGAACAGTTAGTATCTTCTGTAATGACATTCTGAGCTGTACTCCACAGGAGGGCTGCCTTGCTTTCCCCTCACTACTTAGGTGCTTGACACCCTCGTAAGGACTCCTGGGGACCGTTTTGACTACAAGGCACAAGAATCAGAGCGCCATTAAAGTTCGTGTACTCAAGCCCTGGTACAGAGCTTCTGTCTGCTTGTGGAAACACAGTAGTGCTTGGGTACCAGCAAAGCCAGCACAAGTCTTGGGCAGCAAGAACTATGAAAGCTAAGCATACAAGCACAGTAGATACATCTGAAAATCAGCCAAGGGCCTACTATGCACCATACTCCAGGCATCCTCTCTACACTGATGTCCTGCGTTGAGTTAAACTGGCTTCAGACTCACTGGTTTCCAGATCCTCCCCATTGCTGCCTTTTCCTCTCTATACAGGTATGTGCTATGAGTCCCCGCCCCGCTTTAATGTGTATGGGTGATTGGCTTTCATAAATGTCTGTGTACCAATTGTAGGCCTGGTGCCTGTAGAGACCAGAAGAGGTTATTGGATCCCCTGGAACTGGAGTTACAGATGGTTGTGGACACCCAAGAATGCTGGGAAACGAACCAGGTTCTCTGGAAGAAAAGATGGCTCTGCAGCTGAGAGCACTGGCCGCTTTTTCCAATCTCAGTGTACACTCTGATGTCCTGCCTGAGAAACCCCACCTTGTCCTGAGTGCCAGTCACGGCCCAATAAGCAAGATGACTCAGACTGTTACAGGTATCTATAAGTGATTCAAATAGAATTACAAAGGCGTCAACCGAGCTCCCTTGGACCCCAGAAGTTACCTCTGTAGCCAGGGTTCGAGATGCAAGGGTCGTAACATGGGAGCCACCACAGAAGAGAAGCAGCTCGTCCTATAGGGCTGGTCCCCATTTTCTTCACTGCAAGCCATACTCTGCTCTCAGAGATCTGCCCTATTGCAGTTTTGCCTATGGTTCCACCTGAGTGGAGCGGACACTTCTCTCCTGTTCTCACCTTGAACCACTCTGTACCACCTCCATTTTCCTATGTTGTCTCCTACACAGACACTGCCGCCACCTAAGCTCATTCTCTAGCATGGAAGTCCAGGAGCATCTTTTGAAGGACAGGCAACATAGGACTTATGGACTTCCTGGGGCTGTCATGGCTAGGGTGCAACCAAAAGGCTCTACAATAGATCTGGTGACGTTACCAGCAATGGCATGGTTGTGAGGACCCCCCTGAAGGCCTGGGAACACGGCAGAGTTGATGAGGGACTCCAGTTCATAGTAAGTCTCTTTGCCAGTCTTGGGATCCACACTGCGCACACCTGGTAAAGAAACTAGACTGTTAACAGACTGACAGGTTTCTTATGACTCACAGCCAAATTGATTGAGTGGTCAGCCACACCTCAGCCCTGACTGGTTCCGAGGAAAGGTGTTTGCAATGCTAGACCAAAGGGCCCCTATGGACAGATGACTGGCTGGATTGTTGGTCTCAGTTGTACACCTGCCCTGTCCTCTGCCCCCAGTGTTAAAACACAGTCTTGCTTTGCATCTCTGGCTAACATGGAACATACTATGTAGACCAGGCTGGCCTTGACCATAAAAATCTGCCTGCTTCTGCCTCACAAATGCTAGAATTAAAGGTGTGAACCACCATGCTTGGCTGCCTTTTTTCTTAATTTAAACTAAAACCCACAAATCTAGCAAGGACATGGTAGTACACAACTTTAATTCCAGCACTTGGGAGGCAGAGGCAGGTAGAACTCTTGAGTTTGCAGACAGCCTAGTATACAGAGCAAGTTCCAGGATACCCAGGACTACATAAGAGAAACACTGTCTCAAAAACAAAAATCTCACATGTCTATTATTGTCTGTGGGTATAATACATGTGTGGACGCACAATGCAAAAGTCAGAGGGCAACTTTGTGGAGTTGGTTCTCTGCTTCCGTTACAGATCTTGGAGGTTGAACCCAGTCACTGGGTTGTGTGGAAAGTTTCTCTACCCACTGAGCTATTTCAATGGCCCAACAGTTTCTTCTGATGACAACTTTTCTTAATAACACATAATTAAGCTATTATTTATGAGATCTCCAAAATGAAAGGAGAAATATTCCTGAGAAGGTCAAATCCTCCACTTCATCTTCAAAAACAAAAAGGGGACAAAAGGACAGGGTGAGGGCAGATAGGACAGGGTGAGGGCAGCAAGGACAGGGTGAGGGCAGGGAGGCCAGGGTGAGGGCAGCGAGGACAGGGTGAGGGCAGCGAGGACAGGGTGAGGGCAGCGAGGACAGGGTGAGGGCAGCGAGGACAGGGTGAGGGCAGCGAGGACAGGGTGAGGGCAGATAGGACAGGGTGAGGGCAGCAATGCTCACAAGAGAAGTTAACAGGTTAAAGTAAAGATAAAGATAATGAATGCCCAGTCAATGGAAGCACCGCTAACTCCACAGTTTCTTGGAGGCCAAAGGACAGCTATGGAGGCACTTTGTGTAAACTCTCCCCAAAAGGGTGTGGAGGCTTGGGAGCTACTGACACTCTCTGCTCTAGAGGTCAGGAACCAAAGTGACCTAAGATAACATGGCAACAGAAGAGTCAGATCTGCCCTGGCTGGCTGAAGGCCCACAACCCACCACACACAGCAGACACACAAAAGGTCACCTTGGCAGGCAAAATAGTTACTGACTCAGAAATACCAAGCCAGGGATATAGCTTATGGCTCTCGTCTAAAATCTGACCACTTGGGAGGGTGACACAGGAGGATTGTTTGTGCTACAGAATGAGATTCAGATCTAAACACAAAACAAGCTAACGACGCCAAGCCAACAACTGCACAAAGTCCTCAGAGGCCCCGAACCCAGGAGAGTAAGCAGGCTCCGGACCGGGAGGTGTCCTCACTGGGGCGAGGTGGGAGTGCGGTAATGAGATCCTCCCAGGCTAAGCCACTCCAGAGGGCTACGTGCTGTTTCAGCAAGGCTATGGGTTACATAACTACCTGACTATGGATATGACTTTCACCAACGTGCCAACTCCAGAAACTATATATAGGGAACTATATACAGAGCTAGGGGGTAAGGTATTGGGAAGAGATATAGCTCCCTAAAATGAAGAAACGATGCAGAGGTTATATGTGTATTTGGGGTTTTTTTTGTTTTGGTTTTTTTTTTTGTTTTTTTGTTGGGGGTGGGACGTTCAGACAGGGTTTCTCTGTATAGCCTTGGCTGTCCTGGAACTCACTCTGTAGACCAGGCTGGCCTCGAACTCAGAAATCTGCCTGCCTCTGCTTCCCAAGTGCTGGGATTAAAGGCGTGGGCCACCACTGCCCAGCATGTGTATGTTTTATGCATGAAACAGTCTAACTACATAGCCCTGGTCAGCATAGAACTTACTATGTAGATCAGGCTACCCCTCAACGTGCAGCTGTCTCCTGCTTCTGCCTTCTATGTGCTGGGTTTACATATGTGCACCACCATGCCACACCTCCTGTATCAATATTTTATATAGCTCAATCCCTGGACCCTGAGGTAGAAGGAGAGAACCGACTCTCAAAAGTTTCCTCTGATTTACACAAACTGTGACATGCAAGCACCCCCACCAATAATAAAAAATTTTAACAAATCATTCTCTTTGACAAATTAACAAGTTCATCAAAACATTCGGGAGCCTCTTGTCTCCCTGACCTTCCTCCTGTGGACACTGCCTAAGGCCCTTCCTGTCACAAATACTGTGTCCAGAGCTGGGACCTTGGGGCTTCCTTCAGAGCCCACTGTTATTTCTTCCTGAGGAGCTCTTCCAAGGCCAGAGCCCCGATCTTTCCCAGAAGTGACAGTCCAGAGTTTTCCCAGTCTCTTCCACACAGGAAATGTGAGCCCACACTGTCTGTCCCAGCATAGGGGAACTTACCCTTTCTGTAGAATATCATACCAGCACGGCAGCCTCTCAGGGTCTTGTGGGTTGTAGTGGTCACTACATGGCAGTGTTCAAAGGGGGAGGGCACCACCCCAGCTGCCACGAGCCCACTGATATGTGCCATGTCTGCCATGAGATACGCCCCATTATCATCCGCAATCTTCCGCAGCCGTGCGTAGTCCAGGTTCCGGGAGTAGCAGCTGGTCCCTGAGACAGGGAAGATGACATGGTAGTGTCAAAGATCCCCAGGGCAGTCGAGTTGGCCTCTGAGAGTACAGATCTGCAAGAAGACCTCCCTATGTGCCCTCAAAACCATCCCTGAGGTGAGTGTGGTGGTACACACCTTTAATCCCTGCACTTGGAAGGCAGAGGCCAGTCTTAAAACAATCAAACCAAACCAAACTACCCCCACGTTTCTAAACATGTTAAGAAAAGCCTAAGGCGTGACCCACTGACCCACTAAACACTGTTGGTGGCTGCTGTTAAAATTTCTTTCCTGAGAGGGATGTGAACAGTGTCAGCCTTCCCCCGAAATGTTCCCACGAACAAACCAAAGTACAAGTTCGCCCCGGGAAACACATGCGGCTCACTGGGCTTGCTTATGGGTTGAGAGGTTCGAGACAACGTGTAGGAGATGCAAATGCAGCTGCACTGGGAAGTCCTCACAGCGTGATGGCCTCTGCACAGCATGATTTAGAAAGCTCCCTCCCCATGGCCTTCCCCAGCTTACACACTCCGGCCCCTCATGGAGGCACTCGGGTGAAGAAGGTTCAATGACCCTTCAAGCTCCCTCCATTTAGGAGGGCAAATGTCAACTGACCACAGGCTCAATCCCCAAACAAGACACACCCAGGCAAGCCGGCAGAGCTGACCTCATGAAGATGGCAGGTCTGGCTTGAAGAATAGCTCCTTACAACTCAACCCTTAGGGCAGAATACGTCTCAAGGTAATGTCCAGAGCTCTCCACAGTGAGCGAAAGGATTGGATGTCTTTAGATCCTTTTCTGTAGGAGGCAGAGGCCCTCCCTGCCCAGAAACCAGACTGCTTCCCGCGTGCCGCTCACCTGCGATGATCAGCTTCGGGTGGAAGAGGCTGGCATTCTCCTCCAGCTGGTCATAGTTGATGTACCCAGTCTCTGGGTACACCTGTTGGGGTCAAGACACAGGTGTGGCTGCATCCTCTGGCCAAGCAGTGTCCCCTGTCCAGCCACCTGAGACCTTTAATCTGCCATGGCTCTGACTGGGACCTGAGACAAGGCACTGTATTCAGCCTGTCCAAGGATATAAAGGGCCAAATATACAGACTTGGGAGCCCTCAGAGGGACCACAGGATGAAGGGGAACCTTAGCCCTGGGTCCTGCCCCATGTTACAGAACAAAAAGCCTAAGAAAATGAGAAAGACACAGCCAAGCCTGTTTGCACAAGCCTGTTATCTAAGCTACTAAGGTAGGCTGAGGCAGGAGGATTGCCATGAGTTTAAAGTCGTCCGTCTGGGCTACAGCATGAGACACTGACTAATCAAAACAACAAAAGCAGGCTAGAGACATGGCTCCAAAAGTAAGAGCACCTGCAGTTCTTGAGAGGACCCAGGTTTAGTTCACAGCACCCACACAGATTGACACAACTGTAACCCCAGTTCCAGCAAACCTGATGCCCTCTTCTGAGGTCTCCAAGCACCAGATACACACATGATATACACGCATACATAAAAATTCTCATACACATAAATTAAAAGTGTACCTTAAAACAAACACCCACCAACAAAGAAAAACCACGCAGCAGCATTCAGTGGCCAGCAAGCTTCTTCTGGCCGGGCAGTGCAGAGGCCACCAAGTAGGGGGATCAGAGAGAGGGAGGGAGTCTCCATTTGCAGAGATGAATGAATGGAAACAGGTAAGAGGTCTGAGGTAGAAATGCAGTGACAGGTTAGCAGGTTAGCATTGCTCTCAGAGCTCTCTTCAGAGGGGCACTCTTTCTTCAGAAAAAGAAACACTGGCTCAGTGGAGATGGGCAGGGACTGAGGTGAGACGGACGGTCTGAGAACAGTAGACAGAAGACAACCCAGACAAGCTGCTGGCAGAGGCAGTCTGGCCACGAAGGGCTTGTGCCTACTGGACCCAAGCCAGTTCGTGTCCACCAGTGACAGGTCACCCCAGGGGCTATCATTGCCAAGGTGCTGCAGCAAGTCCAGCACTTGAGAAAAAAATGGACATCGAAGCTCAGGAATGGGTTTCATGGAGTAAAGACAGCACGATGCCAGCCAACGTCTCAGTAGTTACTCCCTAAAACTATTTTCTCACTATCCTAACAGTACAAATTAGCTTTTATGCTCTAGTGTAAGACCAAAGAACTGTATGCACTTAGTTGCCGTTGTCCCAGGTTTAAAATTCTAGTTTCCAAGCTGGGCCTGGTGGCAGGCGGTTTAATCCTGCACTCAGGAAGCAGAGGGAATGGATCTGAATTCTAGGCCAGCCTACCAGGACATCTAGACTACATACATAATAGAGACCCTTAAGTCTTAATTAAAAAAAGAATCTAGTTTCTAGGCTGGCCAATAAGATCTATGACAGAAAACATCAGGCTGGGCTAGAGAGATGGCTCGGTGGTTAAGAGCACTGACTGCTCTTCCAAAGGGCAACCACATGGGGGCTTACAACCATCTGTAACGAGATCTGATGCCCTCTTCTGGTGTGTCTGAAGACAGCTACAGTGTACTTAGATATAATAATAAATAAATGTTAAAAAAAAAGAAAAAAACTCTCAGGCTATCTACAAAAACAGATTCACTTACATGCACATAAAGCCATTACAACCGAGACTTGGCCGACTTAACAGTCAATAGGATGCATCACACCTCTTTATTTGTATGTGTGTATATGAATATATATGGGGTGGGGGGTGCGGCCTGAGTACCATGGTGCAATGCAGAGGTCAGAGGACAACTCACAGAGGTTGGTTCTTTCATTTTCTTACCAGGCGGGTCCTAGGGTTTGAATTCAGGTCACCAGGCTTGAAGGCAAGCACTTTTTCCTGCTTGGTCATCTTGCCCACCCTCAAGTCTCTTAAAAGACAACTGCACCTAATATTTAGCCGAGTAGAAAGACTCACTATCACCTATCTCACAGTGGCAAACAGAAAACCAGGGACAGTCTGTGAAACAGCAAGTAACACGGAAAGAACAGCAGCAGAAAGAACACACTGCCAAGCAAGAGGGAATGCGCATGCCTCCTTCTCTCAGTCACTCGCAGTTGCTTTTAGGATTTATTTATTGGATGTGTCTGAGTATTTTCCCTGCATGTATATGTGTGCACTACATGCATGCCCGGTACTAGGAGAGATCAGGTTTGGGATGCCCTGGAACTGGACTTACAGACAGTTCTAAGCCACTAGGTGGGTGCTGAGAACTGAACCTTAGGTCCTCAGCAGGAGCTCTTCTTAGACAGTTCCAGCTCCCACTGTTGGTCCTATCAGAATGGTGACTATGAGCCCTTTTGGTTTTTAATATTTTTTTTTAACTCACTGACCTGAAACTCATGTAGCCTTGGCCTCAAAACTCATGGCCCTCTCTGCCTTAGCCTCCAAGTGTTAGGATAGCAAGCATATGTCATCATGACAGGGGAGGTCTCAAATCTATCTTTCTTCCCTTCCTTTAGACAGGGCTTTCTGTCCCTCCAAGTGGCCTTCAACATTCGAACCCACTGTATCTACCATCTAAGGCCTGGGATTACAGGCAGGTGAATACCTTGTGCATGCAGTGCTGAGTTACATCCCCAACACCTTATATCCATTGTTTAGTTCATCTGTTCATACAGAAGAGCCCCGAGACCCCCACACACACCTACACACACCTACACACACACACACACACACACACACACACACACACACACACACCTACCTTATAAGGCATGGATTCAAAGAAGATAGATGTGGCAGAGATTTTCTTCTTGTCTGTCATGAAGCCATGGGTCAGATGGCCACCGTCTGGCAGGTCCAAGCCCATGATTCGCCCATGAGGCTCTACCAGGGCAGTATACACAGCAAAGTTTGCAGGGGAGCCTAAAACAGAGAAGCCATGAGTATTTCTACCTAGGAGACACAAAGTGGCACGCAGGAGCTCGGCTACTAGGCAGGCTATCACCATGATTCTCCTGAGCTTTAGAAAGTCACCCTGTCCCAGTCCCACTGACAGTGAGCTCTAGGGCAGAGTGCTCCTTGGGAGAAGAGTGCAGAGCTAAGTAAGTCCGAGTGCGATGGAAACAGATACACATATTGCCTTGGCTGGTTTCTGTTAATTATGAGGAGCCTTTTGTAGGACTGGTGACTGTAACATCCTTGAACCAGGCCTAAGGAGCTACCCAGGGTCTATGTGGATGCATCAATCACCTGAATAAGGCTGGACATTGACACCCCAGCACTGAGGATCCAGATGGTAGGCCTGTAATGCACGCTTCTGACACAGCATCTCCAGCTCATCGATGAACTCGGTCCCGCCATAATACCTGGAAGAGAGGCAAGGTCTACATCCACCTTGGGCCCAATCTCTGTGCCTAACAGAGGCCGAAGATAACCAAGGGTAGGCAGAGAATACTGTGGGAAAGTGGGTCCTGCCCTAAGGTTGCTGTGAGGTTCTAGTAAAACATCAGTAGTAAGGCCAAGGCTGGTAGTGCACACCTTTAATCCCAGCACTGAGAAGGCAGAAGTACAAGGAGTTCCAGGCCAGCTGGAACTATACACACAGATTCTGTCCAAAGAAAAAGAGGAAGGGAGGGAAAGAAACAAGGGCATCTCAGGGCAGAAAGCTTTGTATTCATTGAAGGATCCTTCCCCACCACCACCACCATTTCCACGGGATCAAATGCATACATGTACAAAACACTGTCCAAATGTTCTTTGCCTGATGACAACTGCTATAGATATAGATAGATAGACAGACAGACAGTCAGATAGCTAGCCCAATGATGGCTATATTAAATAAATAAATGGATAGCTAGATAGCCTGATTATTGCTTTTAACAAAACTCAACTTCTTGGTTTTACAATTGAAGACTCAGGAGCCAGATGCTGGAGTGGAAGTCTGCTATCTCAGAGAGGCAGAGAAAGCTCCTAGCCGACCTTCTTCCTCAGCAGAGGTCCCAAAAGGAAGTTCTTCCCCATGATGGCTCAAAAAACCTCTCAAACTCAATGTCCCTCCCTTCTACTTCCTGTGTGCCTCTGGATCCGTCCTGACTCCCTCTTACTCTGTTTTTTCCCTATGTTCACTCCCTGTCAAGTAGCTGCTTGCTCTGCCTCTTAGCCTGTGGTTGACTTATTTAATCATGTTTACAATAAGCAGGAAAGCTCTTGGATTAAAGGTATGGGCTAGGGCTGAACCACACAAGTAGAAACAGGTTTTTCCAGTAAATAACACAATCTTGGGGTTCAGTGTGATTAAATATCCTGTAATATTTCCCCTTGTCTAAATAAAAAGGAAAGTTGTTTAAAAAAAAAAAAGATTTATTCATTATTATATCTAAGTACACTGTAGCTGTCTTCAGACAGCACCAGAAGAGGGCATCGGATCTCATTACAGATGGTTGTGAGCCACCATGTGGTTGCTTGGATTTGAACTCAGGACCTTTGGAAGAGCAGTCAGTGTTCTTAACCACTGAGCCATCTCTCCAGCCCCAAAGGAAAGACCTTAACTCTAACACAGTAAAGCTATTAACAATAATGAAGCAATTTCTGCTGAGCTCCCTGCTGTTGAGGTTTTGTCTTTGACTGTCTATTGTAACGCTAAGTGTAGGCCCCCAAGACCTGGAATCTGCCCTAACCCCTGGGACCCAGCAGGAGGAGGAGAGCCGCCATGGGCTAGGGGCAGGAGGATCAACACAAGTTTGCAGCCAATCTGGGCCACACACCAACTTGTATGGCTACATAGTAAGACTCAAAAAACCACCCGAAGTTTCAAGTTTTGAAGCCACTATGGGTTTCAGATGTAGATTGCTTAACCAATGAACTAAGTAGATATTTTAATTAAACACTTCTGATTGTAAACATTTTAGAAAAGGGATACTGGGCCTACAATACATTTTTTATTTAAACCTCCCAGATGTAAAAAGTCAGAGCAAAAGAAACTTTCTGTAGCTTTCTCACAGGACAATGACCTTTTCCTCTATCTCATAGATCAGCCTGATGACCAACTTAGGAGCACAAGGCCAGCCTATTCTGTGCACGTCTCATACAGGGACTTTTGAGTGTGCTCTGAGAAGGATCACAGAATCACACCCAAGCAGAGAATTGGAGAAGTTTTGTCAGAGAGCAAGAAAGGAAGACAACCCTACAACCAGGAAGCTACAGGTTTTTGAAAGTTATGTAATAGTTGAAAACCAGGCACTGTAGCTTACAACTGCAATAGCGCGTGGAAGGCTGAGAGGCAAGAGGATTCCAGTTGGGCTGGAGAGACTGCTCAGTGGTTAAGAACACTGACTGTTCTTCCAGAGGTCCTGAGTTCAATTCCCAACAACCACACGGTGACTCACATCCATCTGTAATAGTATCAGATGCCCTCTTCTGGTGTGTCTGAAGACAGCTACAGTGTACTCATATACATTAAGTAGATAAATAAATCGTTAAGAAAAAAAAAAGAGGATTCATGTTAAGAGTTGAAAGTCAGCCTGAACCACATGGCAAGACCATGTTTCAACAAATAAAAACAAAAGGGTTAGACAGGACTTTAAGAATGCCCACTCACCTTTGGCCTGGATATCCCTCAGAGTATTTGTTATTTAAGCAAGATCCCAGGGCCTCCAACACAGCTCGGCTGGCAAAATTCTCCGAGGCAATCAGCTCTAATCCGACCCTCTGCCGGTTGCTCTCCTTTTTAATGATGCTGTAAACCTTATCAGAAGAAAGCAGACGTGGGGTTGGAGGGAAGCTCAGTCCATAGAGTAAGCTCTAACATTCATAATGCCCTGGGTTTCATCCCCAGCACTGGATAAATTGGGCAGGGTGGCACATCCTGCAATCTTAGCACTCATTACTGTGGAAGTAGGAGGATCAGAAGCCTCGGTCACCTCTGGCAATACGAGTTTAAGAAAAACAGCAACAACGCTGTGACCAAAGATTGATGTTCTTCACAGAGAAAATCCTGCACTGTTTTGATAGTGCTGTGTTTTTCTGAGAAGATAACATACATTTCCCTGGATCACTTAACTCCTCAAAATCTTTCTTTGTCTTCTCTTTCAGGTGACCTGGATGGACAGCAAAGGAATCAAATCCCTGAAATAATAATTTATTTGACTTGATTTTTAAAAATAAATAATTACATACAGTAAAAAAAAAGAAAGAAAAACAGCAACAACAAAAATAAATAAATTTAAAACAAAATCAACAGAGGCTAGAGAGAAGCAGTTAGGAGCACTGACTACTCCTCCAGAGGTCCTGAATTCAGCTCCCAGCAACCACATGGTGACTCACAACCATCTGTAATGGGATCCGATGCCCTCTTCTGTTGTGTCTGAAGACAGCTACAGTGTACTCACATATATAAAACAAACAGGACCTGCTAGTACAAGTCTATAATTTCAACACCTAGGAGTGAAGACAGGATGATCAGAGGTCCAAAGCCATCCTCAGATAGCAAAACACAGCAAATTAATATCACAACTAGTTTTCATTGTTTTTATTTGTTTGCTGAGACAGGGTTTCAGTATGTGTCTTGGTTGTTCTGGAATTCACTATGTAGACCAGGCTAGCCTAAAATTCACCTGCCTCTGCCAGCATGAACTGCATGGATACTACTCTCATGCCTTTAATGAAAACTATAATTCTAAATACGGAGGCAGTGCTCGCAGCCAGCCATTGGACTAAGCATGGGGTCCCCAATAGAGGAGTTAGAGAAAGGACTGAAGGAGTTGAAGGGGTTTGCAACCCCTTAGGAAGAACAACAATATCAACCAACCAGACCCCCGAGAGCTCCCAGGGACTAAGCCATCAACCAAGGAGTACACATGTCTCCACCAACAAATGTAGCAGAAGATAGTCTTGTCAGGCATTAATGGGAGGAGAGGTCCCTGGTCCTATAATGGCTCAAGAGATGCCCCACTGTAGGGTTATTGAGGGTGGGGCGGTAAGAGTGTGTGGGTAGGTGGGTGGAAGAACACCTTCATAGAAGCAGGAGGAAGGAGGATGGGATAGGGGCTTTCCAGGAGCGGGGGAGGGCGGAGGAGACTGGAAAAAGGGATAACATTTGAAATGTAAATAAAGAAAATATCCAATTAAAATATATATATATATATATTATTCTATCCTTACATTTTACCAAGTTCTTATCTCTGTGAATCTTATTCCAAAATGTTTTTGCAAATACAGTGAAGCAGAAACTCCTCTAATGGTTGCCCAGGGTTGGGAGATTTAGAGAATGGGGAAGTGCCCATGGAATCACTTCACTGTGAGTACAGATGCCACTGGACATACAATTCCTCAGCTTTAGAGGCAAACACTGAGTAGAGAGCAAGCACTTCAAGATTCGGTCTCTTTTCCCAGCTAGAGGCTAACCCTCTCTTCTGATGCAGGCAGGAGCAACAAGTCCCAGTTTCCAGTGAGCGGCTCAGTCTACCATGCTCTACACTGCCAAGCCGGGATGGGTGGTAGCTGGCGTGATTCAGTGCAGTTTGGCCCATTTTCAATTTATGTGGGTTTATTAGACCATAACCACAGCACAAATTGAGGAACATTATATGCTAAAACTGCTGCTGAACAAAACAACTATAAAATCAGGTTGCTTCTAGGCATATAAGCAAGTCTGTTTTGCTCTTGAGCCAACCTTCCCATTTTCCCTTTAGAGCACTCAGCACTGTGTTCTAAACTCAGAAATACCTACATTTATCCCAAAGGACTGTCAGCTACCATTTCTCTTTTGTGGTGCTGGAGATGTAACTGGGAGTCTACACATGCTAGGCAAATGCTCTATCTACTACCACACTACACCCTAGCTCTGATCCATCACGCCACAAGGCTGTCTGTACATAAGCTGTCAAGGTATTGCACTGAGCAATTTAGACACTGGGAGTGCAGAATGGGAGTGGATCATCTGCCTACCAGATGTGAGGCCCTGGTTTCCACCTGAAAGCCCAAAACCAAAAACAAGCCGGGCAGTGGTGGCGCATGCCTTTAATCCCAGCACTTGGGAGACAGAGGCAGGTGGATTTCTGAGTTTGAGGCCAGCCTGGTCTACATACACAGTGAGTTCCAGGGCTACACAGAGAAACCCTGTCTCAAAAAAACAAAATAAATAAACAAATAAATACCAAAAAACAGAAACCAAAACGAAAACAAAACAACAACGCTACAAAACAACAACAAAACCCCACAGTGATCAAAACAGGACTTCCAATGTAAAATCATGTGACATATGAAGGTGCCACAGGTCTCACCTCGGCATCACTGTCCTTGAGGGGCTGCGACAACATCTTCTCATGAGAAGCCCACAGGGTGGCATCCCTGTCTGCCATTGCACTGGTTCAGAGTTGCCTACAAAAAGGGTAAATAAAGTACACATTGATTCCAGCACCAACCCCAGCAAGTCTCTCCTAAGCTTAGCTGAACACTTTTGTAAGCAGGCGCATAAATCCTTTAAAGTCACTTGGGCTCCTTACAGAACTTCAAATCAACCCCCCCCCCACCCCAATTCCGCAGCTGCCTACCGGACAGCCAAGGCCTTCTTAGTAGTTCCACACTGAACATAGTATTCCCAACTAAACAAAGGTCTCTTCTAATTTTCCAGTTAGCTCAGCACAGCTAGACTGGAAGAAGTTCTATGTCTAGATGATCAATCGGACCATTTACTTAAATCCACTCTGCTGGTGGAGCCCAGATTCCATGCTTACCAACTCCTCAGGGCTTTCTGGGTACATCAATTAACAGAGAACAATTGGGGTACTCCTTCCAAGATGCCCAACAGCAGCATCTTATAGGTATATTTTTCTCTCACAGTCCAGATTGGCATGTTGCTGGTCCAGGTTGGCATGTTGCTAGGAAGGACCTGTACTCCTGTTTTTTCTTCCACCTCCTAAGTGCTAGAATTATGGGGATACTCCACCATATGCAGCAAGCATTTTCCAACTAAGTCCTGCAATCTTCACCCCATCAGGACCCATTTCTCTCAGACTCCATGGAATCACACATGAGGTTTTGCTGTAAGAAACTCCTCTGACTAGGCACTGGACACCAGTTGTGCAAAAACAGCAGTACACATAAAATAAACAAATATCAAATAAAAACACTGCACTCAGTCCAGGCAAGTGGCACAAGCCTTAAATTCCAGAACTCAGGAAGCAGACGCAGGTAGATCTCTTGAGTTTAAGGCCATCCTGGTCCACAAAGAGTTCAAGGACAGCCTGGACTACAAATAAACCCTACCTCTAAAACAAAAAAAGCAAAACAGAACAAAACTGCATTCACATCTCTTCTCTTACTCAGTGGCTGGCAGCCCATCTGTCCTTTTCTGTTGACGTGCATAAACTTTATTTACAGGACAAGGACTTAATACTGTCCCTGGGCTACTACTTCTTGGTGCTGTGGTCAGCAAGCCCAGTTGGAGCCCTGCCTTTAAGGGGCTTCCTCTTGGTCTATGTATTCAATATTAGTCTATGGTAGAGAAGGCATAGCCCACTACTGAATGCATAAGTGCCCCCCTCCCCAAATTGTGACGAACTAAATGCTTCAGGTAAGAGGTAACCAGGGCAGGAGGCCACAAGGATACCCAGCAGAAAGCAGCCAAACACAAAAGAGCCTACTCTCCAAGAGGACATACTGTACACAGACAAAACCAAGGGGCAAACAATGCAAACACTCCCAACCCATAGGGCTCCTTCTATCTCTGCAGGAGGTAGACAAAGGAAGTGTTATCATCCTCAAACAGAAATCTCTAGTTAGGACTTCCAGAGTAGTTGTTATTTAAACACAAGCATGAAATCACCAGGCACAGAGCCAGATGCTCAAATGTGCTTCTGCCAGCCCAGCTGCAGCTCCCTGGGAAGGACATGTTTACAGAGATTTCAGATGCCTCTACTGCTCTGCATGTGTGTACCCTTCCTCTTTCTCCACCCCCTACCCCCATGGGGACTCCCCGGGCCTCAATCTTTGGGGCCAGTGAACTCACCCAAGAGCAGCTTCCCAATAAACCTACCTTTAATATAATCTTTAAAAAAAAAAAAAAAGACTTCAGATATCACGCCAAGGACCTTGGGCCTCTCTGGCTACCCTTGAGCTTCCTCTCTCAAGATCAGAACCCATGAAATCCCAGCACCTGTCTGGGCCCTTGGCAAGTGGGAACCAGAATCCACACACCAGTCAGGCTCGGACCTCTGCTCCCCAAATCCCAAGGACAACATTTTCATTAAACATTAACTGCTGGAGGTTAGAAAGGACCTAATCAATGTGAAGAGCAAATCTCCTAACCATCAAAGAACGAAGGTCCACTTAGAATCCTCTTCAGAGGGCCAGACATCTTACTCAGGAACATTTAACCCAGTGTCACTCAGGAGCATTCAGCCCAGTGGCTCCCACGCCTCTCCCCAGAGTGTCCCACCTGGTGGGGTTTTTGTTTTGTTTGTTTGCTTGTTTGTTTTGTTTTTGGAGACTGGGTTTCTTTGTGTAACAGTCTTGGCTAGACTGTTCTATAGACCAAGCTGGCCTTGAACTCAAAGACTGGGCCACCTCAGCCTGCAGAGCGTGGGATTGCCTGGTTCCCACCCTGCTTTTACCACTATGTCGGATCACAGTAGTGCATCCCCTTACTAAACTAATATATGTCCTTCCTGAAATAAGGTACTAAAATAAGCTAGTTTTCTCTGAACTACAAAAAAAGTTCAAATTCTTAAAAAAAAAATCCCATTTGTTTACTGTGTACAGGTGTAGGTACACGTGTTACAACACACAGAAGGAAGTTCCTAGGGGTAAAGTCAGTCCATTAGGCTTGTCTGTGAGTCCCCTAACTCAAGAAGCCATCTTGCTAGCTCAGAATTCTTCAAGGAGCTCAAGAAGCTTAGTGTATACTTGATTGATTGATTGATTGATTGATTGATTGATTTTAAAGACAAGGTTTCATGTAGCCCAGGCAGGCACAGAACTGGCATAGCAGAGAAGAGCCTGAAAGTTCTGGCCCACCCACTTCAGGAGTCCTCAGCTTATAGGCACGCCTCAGCACATTTAGTTTCATGGGATGCTGGACTGAACCCAGCTCCCTGCATTCCAGGCAAGCTTTCTACCAACCAAGCTGCTTTCCCAGGCCTAGCCTCAGTCAGGTATTTAATAGTTTTCAACAACAACAACAAGGTCTCCATATAGAACTATCCTGGAATCACTATGTAGACCATGCTGGCACTGAACTCTGCCTACTTCTACCTCTTTGTCTGCTGGGTGGGATTAAAGGCCATACACCACAATACCCAGGCCAGGGCATTAGTTTTATGTTTTTAGAGAGGGTTTTTCTATGTAGACCAGGCTGGCCTTGAATTCACAGAGATCTTCCTGCGTGTGCCACCACCACTCCTGGCTTACTTAGGGCTTACTTAGGAAGAAGATCTTCACACTATAGACTTTTGATTATTTTGTTTTCCAAGACAGGGTCTCTCTGCAGAGCCCTGGCTGCTGAACTGTCGTTTTTGAGCTAACTTTGGGGAAAACATACAGCATTTCCTTATTACTGTCTATAGGTCTGCCAAAGTCCATACCCACGTGTTAGGCTGTAATGGGGACAGGAACAGTGCGAGTCTCTCTGTGCCCTGCTTTATAAAGAGAGGAGGCTCTCAAAGGCCTTGGAGTGGCTTTAACTAAGGTCATATAACAGAGGCAGAATGTGAACTCCTGTTTACTTTTGGTGCTTCCCAGAATCCTGGGTAACACAATTACTCACCTCCATTCAATTTCCCCTCAAGGAAGAAATTTTAAATGTATTCTGTACGGAGCCTAAACTGGTGTTTCTGGTCCAGCAACTGCCTGGCTCAATTAAACACATTTGTGCTTGCTTCAGCTAACCAAAGGTCACCTAACTTCCAGACCTTGAAATAGAGGCACTGGGCTAAGAACGCTACAAGCCAACCTGTCCCCTAGATAGAGTAACGCACTGCAGATAATCAGGGTTGTACTAGTAAATCAAAAGCAGTGATTACAGACAAACCTCGGAAGCTTCGTTAACATGTATAAACCAAGGGGTTCCATCCCAGCACCACATGAACCGAGAGCGATAGCTCTTACTGGTGAGGTGGAGGCAGAACCATTAGAAGTTCAAGGTCATCCTTGGCTACACATCAAGTTCGAGGACAGCATGTGTGACACTCACACCTCAAACAAAACAAAAAGAAACAATCGCAAAGATTAGAAATTACATACCTTGTATTAGGAGCGTGGATTTTGTGAAAAGGTTCCAACCCTTGGTGCAGGGTGGCCTCCAGTTCACTTGGTTTCGGGAGCTGGCCGTAAACGTCTGTTCCTCCGGTCTTTATGAAAGGGACTAAACGCGTTGTGGTGGCGCACGCCTTTAATCCCAGCACTAGGGAGGCAGAGGCAAGTGGATCGCCGAATTCCTGGAGAGCGCGCGGAAAGTGACCACAGCAACACCTCCAGCCGGAACCCCGCAGCGGGCTGTCCTAACAGCCCAGCACGTGCTCCGGGAACCAGCCTCCCCACCACGTGACACACCACGTCCGGGGGAAACCCAAACTTGGCGCGCAGAGGCCGGAGCTCCACTAAACTCTCCCCAGCGCAGCCTGGTCCCGCCCCGCCCCTACAGCGGCCCAATCAGTGGGAGCATCCAGGTAGAGCCCGCCCCCAGCTGCCCACGCGCGATTCGCCCGCGCTCAGAGCAGGGCAAAGCCTGACGGAAAAAAAAAAAAAAAAAAAGAGCTCTGAACTGGAGGGGGTGGGAAGGAGGAGGGGACTGGGCGGTTCCTTACCTTGGGACCTGGGACTTTTGGGCAGTATTGCTGATTGTAGGAGTGTTTTGTGATCCAGAAGACCTGGATAGGATTGGGGATCGAGCCTGGTTCGGGTTCAGTTTCCAGTAACTAATGCACAAGTGTCCAGGGGATCTGCCTCCAGAGTTCTAGGATTAAAAGTATGTGCTACCATGCCTGACATAAATAGATCTTTTTTTTTTTTTTTTTTTTTGGTTTTTTGAGACAGGGTTTTTCTGTCTAGCCCTGGCTGTCCTGGAACTCGCTCTGTAGACCAGGCTGGCCTCGAACTCAGAAATCCACCTGCCTCTGCCTCCCAAGTGCTGGATTAAAGGCGTGCGCCACCACCGCGGGTCCTGGTGTCAGCCCACAGTAATCCCTATCTCAAATAAATAAGTAAACAAAAAAACAAACAAGACAAACAAAAACCCAGCTGGCATGACCAGAACTCTACAGGCTTTGGCAGAGGGATCTTGAGACAGAGGGCAACCTGACTAAATACCAAGATTCAGGCTAGCTGGCTGTCTCAAATATTAAAATGAGGCTGGCTGTGTGGCTCGGTGTTAGAGAGCCTGCTTAGCCTAAACAAGAGTTTGCGTTGTTTGTGTTACACACGCTAGTAAAAACGAATGAAGCAAATCATATTGCCATGGGGCTAGAGAGATGGATCAGTGGTTAAGAGCATTTGTTGCTTTTGCCGAGGTCCTGAGTTCAATTCCCAGTACCCACATGGGTGGCTCACAACCATTTATACCTTCAGTTCCAGGGGCTCTGATGCACACTTCTGACCTCTGTGGCCAATGCATGCATGTGGTACACACATACATGCAGACAAACACTTGCATATATAAATAAAATAAATTTTTAAATATATATTATTGCCATGTGTGCATAAAAATATAAAAATACATTGTTTAGTAACAAAATTAATTTAAAATGATAAGATTTAAAAAATCATTTTAGAGTCAGGAGGTAGTAGTGCAGCCTTTAGTCCCAGCCCTCAGAAGGCAGAGGCAGGCAAAAGGGTGTTAAATCCCCTAGAACTGGAGTTATAGTTGGCTGTGAACCACCACAAGGGTTCAGAGAACAGAACCTTGGCCCTCTGCAAGAGCAGCAGTGCTCTTACCCACTGAGCCATCTCTCCAGCCCCTAATTTAAAAAAAAATAGATTTAAATAATAAAAATAAAAACAAAACCCCACAGGGCTGGAGAGATGGCTCAGCAGTTAAGAGCACTGCTGCTCTTCCAGAGGACCTGGGTTCAATTCCCAACACTCACATGGCAGCTCACAACAATCCGTACTCCAGTTCCAGGGGATTTAGCACCTTCGTATACATACAGGTAAAGTGTAACTTTGACAATATGTTCTCATTCTCTGGCTGATTCTGACTTCACCTGTGTCTAACTTGTTCTCTCTCTGCAACCTGTCTCTCTCTAACTGTCCCAGCAAAACTGCCTCCTCCTCCTCCTTTTTCTTTTCTCTCTGTGCTGTTCTCTCTTAAGTACCTGTATTAGTCAGGGTTCTCTAGAGTCACAGAACTTATGGGTAGTCTTTGATGACTTAGAATCTGAAGTCCAACTCCCCAACAATGGTCAACAGCAGCTGTGATTGGAAGTCCAAGGATCTAGCAGTTGCTCAGTCCCACAAGGCAAGCAGGCAAAGAAGACTGAATCTTCCTTCTTCCAATATCCTTATGTAGGCTTCCAGCAGAAAGTTGTGTCCCAGATTAAAGGGGTAAACCACCACCCCTGAATCTTGGACTTCCTTGTCCCAGGCTGACCTTGAACTCAGAGATCTCCTTGCCTCAGTCTCCAGGGATTAAAGCCATGTACTACCTTGCCTGAGCCTAAGCTTCTCATGGCCACTATGCCTCAAGATCTCCATGCCAAAGATCCAGGTCAGAAATATGTGTCTTTCAGTCTCAAGATCTGGATCACAGGTGAGCCTTCCAATTCTGGAGTGTAGTTCATTCCAGATATAGTCAATTTGACAAATAGGAATAGCCACTAGAGTATCCTCTCTTTTCTTTCTGTTCTTATGAGAGTTGGGAATATCCTATTTTGTCAAATCTTTCTCTGTTTCATCACTTTGTTTGTCACTCAATTAGACATCACTTTCAAACATGGGTTCTTTCTACAAACTAACTTTACTGAAAATACCCTGCAACAACAAAGCACCAATGCACATAAAATTAAAATAAGTAAGTCTGGGGGCTGGAGAGATGACTCAGAGGTTAAGAGCACTGACTACTCTTCCAGAAGTCCTGAGTTCAATTCCCAGTAACCACATGGTGGCTCACAACCATATGTAATGGGATCTGATGCTCTCTTCTGGTGTGCCTGAAGACAACGACAGTCTACACATATGCATTAAATAAATAAATCTTTAAAAAAATAAGTAAATCTGATTTGTTTTGGTTTTCAAGGCACCACTAGCCTCTGGCTATAAATCTTTAAATTAAAAATAAAACAAACGGGGCTGGTGAGATGGCTCAGCAGGTAAGAGCACCCGACTGCTCTTTTGAAGGTCCTGAGTTCAAATCCCAGCAACCACATGGTGGCTCACAACCATCCTCAACGAGATCTGACTCCCTCTTCTGGTGTGTCTGAAGACAGCTACAGTGTACTTACATATAATAAATAAATAAATCTTTGAAAAAAAATAAAACAAAACACCCCCCCAGTCTCTAGTTGCATATGTAGCAAAGGATGGCCTAGTCGGCCATCAATGGGAGAAGTGGCCCTTGGTCTTGTGAAGATCATATGCCCCAGTACAGGGGAATGCAAGGGCCAGGAAGCTGGTGTGGGTGGGTTGGGGAGCAGGGCGGGGGGGGGGGGAGGGGGGAGGTATACTGGCTAGTTTTGTGTCAACTTGACACAGCTGGGGTTATCACAGAGAAAGGAGCTTCAGTTGAGGAAATGCCTCCATGAGATCCAACTCTAAGGCATTTTCTCAATTAGTGATCAAGGGGGAAAGGCCCCTTGTGGGTGGGACCATCTCTGGGCTGGTAGTCTTGGGTTCTATAAGAGAGCAGGCTGAGCAAGCCAGGGGAGGCAAGCCAGTAAAGAACATCCCTCCATGGCCTCTGCATCGGCTCCTGCTTTCTGACCTGCTTGAGTTCCAGTCCTGACTTCCTTGGTGATGAACAGCAGTATGGAAGTGTAAGCCAAATAAACCCTTTCCTCCCCAACTTGCTTCTTGGTCATGATGTTTGTGCAGGAATAGAAACCCTGACTAAGACAAATTGGTACCAGGAGTGGGGTATTCCTGTGACAACCTGACCATGTTTTGGGGAGGACTGTGGAAGGACTTTGGAACTTTGGGCTTGAAGATCCATCCGTTGTTAAGAGCTCTGTCGGATGTTGTGTAGGAGCTTGGAAGATAATGTTGAGAACACTGCAGAAGATGGAGGTCTGGTTTGTGAAATTTCAGAGGGAAAATTAAAGACTCTTTTCAGGGCCATTGCTGTTTTGAATGTGAAGATTCTGTAGTTCTGGTTAGCTGGGGCTGAAGAATCAGCTGTGATTAACAAGATACCAGAACTACCAAAGCAAAAACTTTGCATTACTGGGACTATTGATGCTGGTTAGCTGGAGCTAAGAAATTAGCGGTGATTAAGAAGAGACCAGCATCATTGAGGTGACATCTTCTGGGAAGTGTTTTCTGAGAGCACAGTGGCTGTGTTCCAGATATAGCCAAAGTTGTACCTTGTGCTGTGGCTGGACTTGGTAATGTGTAAGGGTCACCCAGGTGGTACTGGTTTTGAAGGCATGAAGGAGTTGAGCAGAGCAGCTGAGGCTTGGCACTGTGAGAGGCCATGGAAGGCCATTGGTGAAAGTGCAGCCTCAGTTGCAATTGATGGCCCAGGACTGAAGGGGTCATGCAGTGTTTTGGAGATGCCAGTACCATGAGATGACCACCAAGAGCAGCAGCAGCAGTGGAGTACAGGCATCTGGAGCCTAGAGGATGAAGCGTGTGCTACAAAGGGCATGGCTGGAGAAGTGACCCAAGCCCTTGGAGGAGCCCAGAAGATCATAAGTTGGATCCCAGACATTGGACGGTTGGAGATTGACTTTTGCTTTTGATTGTGGCTGTGCCCTGATATTTTCCCTCTTGAAGGAAGAAACTGTTTTAGTGGAGCCCACGGTTAAGAGACTTTTAATTGTAAAAAGACTTTGGATTTTAAAAGAGATGGATATTTTAAAGAGATTGAAATTTTAAGAATATGTAAAGACTGTGGGACTTTTAAAGTTATTTAGATCTTGGGGATGAATAAGAATGTAAGGGTTGAGGCTTACTAGTGATGTGTTTGTGTGTCAAGTTGACAAGGGGTCAATTGTACTGGCTAGTTTTGTGTCAACTTGACACAGCTGGGGTTATCACAGAGAAAGGAGCTTCAGTTGAGGAAATGCCTCCATGAGATCCAACTCTAAGGCATTTTCTCAATTAGTGATCAAGGGGGAAAGGCCCCTTGTGGGTGGGACCATCTCTGGGCTGGTAGTCTTGGGTTCTATAAGAGAGCAGGCTGAGCAAGCCAGGGGAGGCAAGCCAGTAAAGAACATCCCTCCATGGCCTCTGCATCGGCTCCTGCTTTCTGACCTGCTTGAGTTCCAGTCCTGACTTCCTTGGTGATGAACAGCAGTATGGAAGTGTAAGCCAAATAAACCCTTTCCTCCCCAACTTGCTTCTTGGTCATGATGTTTGTGCAGGAATAGAAACCCTGACTAAGACAGGAGGTATAGGGGACTTTCGGGATAGCATTTGAAATGTAAATGAAGAAAATATCTAATAAAAAAAAGCAAAAAAACCAAACCAAAACAAAACAAAAACTAGTCAACCGTCTCCATTGCCTAGGCTTGTGTGCACAGCATACTAACATCTTCTCTCTCTTCTTCTTTCAGGCATTTCTGGAGATACAGAAGCAGCTACTAGACTACAGAGGAGTCTAGGCTTCAGTGTGCTCGAAACGAGTCACAGGTCGTCAGATTTCGCCCAGATTGTTGGCAACACAGAGAATCTTGTGAGGGAATTGCTAGCTGTTCCCAACAACTACAAGGTGATCTTTGTACAAGGACGTGGCTCTGGCCAGTTCAGTGCTGTCCCTTTAAATCTGATTGGCCTGAAAGCTGGAAGAAGGTGTGCTGACTATGTGGTGACCAGAGCATGGTCAGCTAAGGCTGCCAAGAAGTTTGGGATGGGGGCTGGAGAGATGGCTCAGTGGTTAAGAGCACTGACTGCTCTTCCAAAGTCCTGAGTTTCAATTCCCAGCAACCACATGGTGGCTCACACCCATCTGTAATGGGATTTGATGCCCTCTTCTGGTGTGTCTGAAGGCAGCTATAGTGTACCTATATACATAAAATAATCTTTAAAAAGAAGAAGGAGAAGAAGAAGAAGAAGAAGAAGAAGAAGAAGGAGAAGAAGAAGAAGAAGAAGAAGAAGAAGAAGAAGAAGAAGAAGAAGAAGAAGAAGAAGAAGAAGAAGAAGAAGAAGGAGAAGAAGAAGAAATAGAGAAATAGTAGAATAGTTTGGGACGGTAAACATTGTCCCCTAAACTTGGAAGTTACACAAAAATCCCAGACCCAAGCACCTGGAACCTCAACCCGGATGTCTCCTCCTATGTATACTTCTGTGCAAAGGAGACTGTGCATGGGGTGGAGTTTGACTTCATACCTGACGTCAAGGGAGCAGTGCTGGTCTGTGTGACATGTCCTCAAACTTCTCATCCAAGCCAGTGGGTGTTTCCAAGTTTGGTGTGATTTTCGCTGGTGCTCAGAAGAATGTTGGCTCTGCCGGGGTGACAGTGGTGATTGTCTGGGATGACCTGCTGGGACTCTCCCTCAGAGAGTGCCCTTCAGTCCATGACTACAAAGTACAGGCTGGGAACAACTCTTTGTATAACACACCTCCGTGTTTCAGCATCTGCGTCATGGGCATGGTCCTGGAATGGATCAAGAACAATGGTGGGGCAGCAGCCATGGAGAAGCTCAGCTGCATCAAATCCCAAATGATTTATGAAATCATTGATAATTCTTAGGGATTTTATGTATGTCCAGTGGAACGCCAGAATAGAAGCAGGATGAACATAACATTTCTCATTGGCAACACCAAAGGAGATGAAACGATTTCTTGATCAGGCAGTAGAACTCAACATGATCTCCTTGAAGGGCACAGGTCAGTGGGAGGCATCCGTGCCTCTCTGTATAACGCTGTCACAACCGAAGACGGTGAGAAGCTGGCTGCCTCCATGAAGAATTTTTTGGAGATGCATCAGCTGTGAACATGACCAGCCACGCTCTGCCTGTGAGCAGCACACAGCATTTAGAGTAACTTGGGATTGACTACAGAAACTTAACAGACACGGATTTTTTTCCAAATACATGCTTATTACAGATTCCTTTCTCAAAGAATAATGACTAAACATTGGGGCCCTTCAGAGCTGAGGAAACTCCCAGCTAATGGCCACCTTCATTCTCAAGTGACCTGGTAACATTTTGAAAGCTTTTCTGTTGCTCTTCTAATGAATTCAGCCTGTCGGCCATCTTTGCTGCCCCCTTCTCTAGGTGGATTGAAGGACTTGCTTGGACTTTCTCCTGCTGGTTCCAACTGGTTATTATTAGGAGCATAGCACAAGGAGGTTGAGAGGCCCTATGGGCTGGATCGACAGCAGTGAGTTTGCTGGGTTCTGCAGCTGTTGGTTAAAGTCAACAGCGACTCTCGAGCGTTTTGGATCTGTATACTGCTATTCCCATAAAGAGATAGGTATGATATGCTGTGTTTATGGAGTGGGCATTGTTTTAAACACCGTACAGTTTATATCTATGCCTTTATATTTCTAATGAAATAGTTCTGCAGAGGCTTTTAGAGTTTGCTCAGCCCATGACTTTGTGCGTGACTGTCGTCTGTTCTAGTCACTTGTACCCTCCACCTACTGCCTTTTAAAGTCGCGTCATGAGAAGGATCTACACGTTCCATGAGTCACTTTTCTTGCTACAAGTAGAAGAAATGGTTGATTCTTTGCTTTTCGGGTAGGCCATTAAACAAAACTCAGTCATACCCCTGCCTTCCACCCCGAAACTGTGATCACGTGGCTGTTTTTGTAGTTTAATCAGGGCAACACTATACATTCCAGATCTATACATTGCTGACATTGCTGAGGTCTCTTCTAGTTGTTCATGTATCAATGTTTTCTTTTTCTTTTCTTTTTTTTTCTTTTCTTTTCTTTTCTTTTCTTTTCTTTTGTTTCTTTCTTTCTTTCTTTCTTTCTTTCTTTCTTTCTTTCTTTCTTTCTTTCTTTGCAGTCCTGGTCCTTTATGTCTTTGTGTACATTAGGCCATGAATTCCTATGGAATGGGCTCCAGCAGCTCCGGCTCTTTTCCGTTAGTCCTCACAAAGTGTGCTTCTCTGGGTGGCGCAGACTGGCGCTTCAGCTGCACCCAGGTGCCATTCTCTTTGGCTTCCTTTTTCTTCTGGCTGTTCTCCTTCACCCGCTTCAGAAAGCTGTCTCTATTCTTCAAGCGCTTGATGTGCTCAATCCACACATTGATCCTCTTGGCCAGAATTTTGCCCTTAACTTGCTTGTTTACAATGATGCCCACGGCATGCTGGGTGACATTGTAGACTCTTCCGGTTTTGCCGTGGTAGCACTTATGGGGCATTCCTTTCTGAACAGTGCCCATTCCCTTGATGTCTACAATATCACCCTTCTTGTAGATTCGCATGTATGTGGCCAAAGGAACAATGCCATGTTTCCTAAAAGGCCTAGAGAATGTACACCGGGTGCCTCTCCTCTTACCCTTTGTGTTCCTCATTTTGGCGAGTTACTGGAAGATGGCTGCCGCGGCCGAAAGCATATCAATGTTTTCAATCGACTGTATGGAAAACATTAAAGTTCTGAAAGAAGTAAAAAGTAAAAACAAAATTTTAGGCCTTTAGGCCCAGGCTTGGGAATGTGGCCTCTGTGGCCCAGTGCTCCGAGGTGTGCTGGTCATAAAACAGATAGAGACATTCCTCCACCCACCCGCTTCCAGGGTTCAATTCAAAGAATGGCACCCTGACCATTACTGGAACCTGCAATGCAAATGTGCTATTGTTAGGGGCTCTTAGATTGATAGGGGCTCTTAGAAACTGTCTTGAGAGATAACCTGACACTTGTGACTTTGCACTTCCTTGTGACTTTTAACTGGTATTTTTGGTATTTTCCAACAACACCCTTCCCACCTCCTTGAGTTGTGGTTTCTTCCTTTAAATACCCCCTTATCCAGCTACTCGGGGCGCCACAGTCCTCTACCCCTGCGTGGTGTATTACCGTGGGCCTGAGAGCACTCTTAAATAAAAATCCTCTTGCAGTTTGCAGCAAGACCATTTCTCGTTGGTGATTTTGGGGTGTCGCATCTCCTGAGTCAGAACGTGGGGGAGTCCTCACGTTGTGGCTCTTTCAGTCCTAAGTGTTATTGTGGGGTATTTACCAGAGAAGATGCTCAGACATGGTTTAAGCCAATAGAAAGTCTTTATTAGCTGGCCGGCAACTACACTGTGTTCAGGATCCCAGTGTAGCCCCCAGCCTTTCTCAAGGTGGAGCTTTTAAGCACAAAAACCAGGTTCTGGGTTGGCATACTTCAGTCAACAAGAACAATTAGCCAGATGCAGAAGCTAAAAAACAAGGTTAGTATATTTTTGGGACTTTCCAGAACTACATGGACTTTGAAGGATTAGGTCTTTGTTTTGGTTTTAACAAACAGTGCTATCTATACCTGAATGGCACTTTATTCCTGTGCTATGAGTTTTTCTTCAGTTTCTTCTGGGATATCTTTTTCTTTTTCTTCTGTGCAACCTCCTCTTCTGGTTTTGGAACAATCTGTTCCTTCTCAGTGAGGATCATCTCACTGTGGCAGGGGGAGCTCATGCATGGGTTAATCGGGCCATGAGCTCTGTAGGTTGAATGGCACTTCTAACATGGAGTTATTTGTGCTAAGTATTAAGATTCTGTCTAGCCAGGTGTGGTGGCGCACACCTTTAATCCCAGCACTTGGGAGGCAGAGGCAAGCGGATTTCTGAGTTCGAGGCCAGCCTGGTCTGCTGAGTGAGTTCCAGGATAGCCAGGGCTACACAGAGAAACCCTGTCTCGAAAAAAAAAAAAAACAAAACAAAGCAAAAAAAAAAAAAAAAAAGATTCTGTCTAAGCTCCACCCCACAGTTACCTGGCAACATCCAGGTAGGCCTGGTGTACTATAAAAGGGGCTGCTTTCCCCCTCCTCTCTCTCTTGCCTCTCTTACTCTTGTCTCTCCCTTGCTCCTTGCCCCTTGCTCCCCCTCTCTCCCCATTCCCTTCCCTCATCTCTCCACGTGGTCATGGCCAGCCTCTACTTCTCTATTCTCTCCCTCTCTCTGCCTTTCTCTGACTCTACTACTCTCTTAGCTCCCCATGCCCTAAATAAACTCTTTTCTATACTACACTGTCATGTGGCTGGTCCCTCAGTGGAAGAGATGCCTTGGCATAGACCCGCCAAGGCACCCCGTTCCTCCATACCTCACCACACTCCCCATAGAACATATTCTTATATATCTTTTGTTTGTTTGTTTTTTCCTCAAAGATTTCTTTATTTATTATATGTAAGTACACTGTAGCTGTCTTTAGACATCCCAGAAGAGGGCGTCAGATCTCATTACAGATGGTTGTGAGCCACCATGTGGTTACTGGGATTTGAACTCAGTACCTTCAGAAGAGCAGTCAATGCTCTTAACTGCTGAGCTATCTCTCTATATTTCTTTATCTTTTTATAATCACAACACTGAGTAAGATCTGGAAGCCTGCTAAGGTCTGGGGCTCTATTACATTCCCCACTAGTCTTAGTGAATGAGTCAAATCAGGGACTCATCCTGGTTAATCCAATCAGAATGAGAATTAAAGGCCCAGCCAGTGCTGATAGCAGAGTAGTCAGCCAGAGGACCAAGAGAACAGGGACTGACTGGGACCAATTATTTCCCCAACAATGGCAAGATTTTCTCTAGTTATTCCTAGCATAGAACAACAGGTTTCTCTTAAAGCCATACATAATATTTTTAACCTCATGAGAAATCTAAGTCTCTCTAATTTGGTAGGATGATTTTTTACAAGGGAATTGAACTGCTGTTTTAATTTAAAAACTGAAACTTTTAATACCTCTAGGTCCTGGTCAACCTATCTACTTAGTTTGGGAAGCATCAGAAGAGACACATTTAGTCAAACCATTGGTACACGCCCACCAAGTAGTCTCAGAAGCTCGGTAATATTGCCGTTATCCAGATTTATTAACCCATAAGGCAGAATAGCAGGTACCAGAATAAAGGAATTGTTAGAGAGTTCTGCCAACTCTCTCTGAGCCTAGGAAGCAGTAGAGGAAGTATTCCAAGCATTATATAGATGGCGGGCGGGGGGGTGGGGGGGTGGGGTGGGAATGTGGGTGTTGACATCCCAGCATGCAGGGAGTAGAGACAAAAGGATCATTGTAGGTTGCAGGTGCCAGCCTGTTCTAGGTAGTAGTTCCAGACTAGCCAGGGCTACATAGTGAGACCCTGTCTCAAAAACTGAAAAATAAAACCCGATTCAGAAAAGCTTGTGGAAAAACAGTAAGAGTGGGAGGGACCCATAGGAGGCCTCACAAGGCCCTGTTACTTTTGTTACTCATACATACTTGGAATCAAAGGAGTTTGCCAGGGACTGGAGGGATGGCTCAGTGGTTAAGATCACTGACTGCTCGCTGGGCAGTGGTGGCACATGCCTTTAATCCCAGCACTTGGGAGGCAGAGGCAGGCAGATTTCTGAGTTTGAAGCCAGCCTGGTCCAGAGAGTGAGTTCCAGGACAGCCAGGACTACACAGAGAAACCCTGTCTCAAAAACAAACCAAAAGCAAAAGCAAACAACAACAACAACAACAAAACCAAACAAGATCACTGACTGCTGTTCCAGAGGTCCTGAGTTCAATTCCCAGTAACGATGTGTTGGCTTACAACCATCTCTAATGTCATCTGATGCCCTCTTCTGGTGTGTCTGAAGAGAGTGACAGTGTGCTCATATAATTAAAATACATAAGCAAATTTTTTAAAAAAAGATTTTGCCCAAATGCCTCTTTTGCTTAGAGATAATTTACTGTGCCCCAGCCATTCCCCAGAGTGGACAGCATCAAGTAGGAAGTTTGTCAGGACTCAAAGAAGCTGAAGAGGTATAATTAGCCAGTGGAAATTAGAGCTTCTTTCTCTTGTCTGTCATTGGGGACTTACCTATGGGAAAACTTGCTATTGTGTTCTCCCCATTCTTGGAAGAACACATAAACCTAGCTACCTAGTCTTTCTATCAATTTGATAACATAAGAAGTATCTTTTCTACAGACTTAAAATGTAGCTAGGGTTGGTGGGGCATGTCTAGAATTCCAGTTCTTAAGAGGCAGGAATGAAGGATGGTAAATTGAAAGTCAGCCTGAGGCAGTCTGTCGTGGAACGCAATGAATGCTTGGGTGGTTAAAGCTGGAGGACCTCTGAGTTTGAGGCCAGCCTGGTCTACAGAGTGAGTTTCAGGACAGCCAGGGCTACACAGAGAACCCTTCTCTCAATAAACAAAGAAGCAAACAAACCAAAGCCATAACCACCACTAGCAACAACAAAAACAAACAAACAAAACCACTTTTATGTTGTGACTTGTGTCTATAATCCTAAACATTGAGAGGCTGGGGCAGGATTAGGAAGGAGTTTGAGTCCAGTCTCTGCTACATAGTGAGACCTAGACTCAAAATAACAAGCAGCAAAAACAAAACCCAGAGCTGGAGAGATGGCTCAGCAGTTAGAAGCACTGGTTGTTCTTTTCTGAGGATCAATTCTCAGCACCTACAGGGTGGATCACAACCATGTGTAACTTCAGTCCTGGAGGTCAAACACCCTCCTCTGGCCACCTCAGGCACTGCATGCTTGTGTACTCTCCAGACACGTAAAAATAAGGGAGGAAAAGAAAAACCACAATAACAAAACGAAGCAAAGAAAAAAAAAAAAAACCCTACCTCCTTGCTAAGAAGTTTGCTTTTCTTTTGGATAGAGGCAAAAATATCGCATAGGTTGTTGTGACTGTAATACCTAAAGTGCCGAGAGTAAAGGCCCAAAAGGATACAAAGGGTTTTAAGCTTACATTAAATTGTGTTTGGGAGGGGTATGGCATGATGCATATGTGGAGGTCAGAAGATAAATTTGGGAATTGAAGTCAGGATGTCAGGCTTAGTGGTAAGGGCCTTTGCCTGGGGAACCAGCTCTCTGGCTTTACTGTACAAAGGTTTAATAAAGTTAGACACTGTGAGGATGGGATATATAGCTCAGTCGATAAAGTGAAAGTTTGCAAGAAGCCTTGGGTTCCATCCCCAGTGTTGCACAAATTAGCCACAGTGGTGCAATCCTGTCCTAATACTTGGGAGGTCGGGGCAAAAGGATCAGAAGTTTAAGGTCATCTCTGGCCATATAGAGAATTCTAGTAAACTTGTTTTGGCAGCTCACTTACCTGAGTCACTAAGCTGGCCATTAAGTGAGGTGCCAGGGGAAATTAGGCATTAGATTCTGTCTGTTTGAGGTATTAGAAATCATTATGCCTGGGGGTGGTGGCACTCACCTTTAGTCCTTGCACTCAGGAGACAGAGGCAGACAGATCTTTATGAGTTCAAGGTCAGCCTGATCTACATAGTGACTTTCAGATCAACTAAGGCTATTATTTGAGATCCTATCTCAAAAATAAAAAATAAATAAATACATAAATAAATTAAAAAAAAGAGGGACTGGAGAGATGGCTCAGTGGTTAAGAGCACCCTCTGCTCTTCCAGAGGTCCTGAGTTCAATTCCCAGCAACCACATGGTGGCCCACATTCATCTGTAATGGGATCTGATGTCCTCTTCTGGTGTGTCTGAAGACAGTGACAGTGTACACAAATACATAAAATAAATAAATCTTTAAAAAAAAAGAAGGAGGGGCTGGTGAGATGGCTCAGTGGGTAAGAACACCCGACTGCTCTTCCAAAGGTCCAGAGTTCAAGTCCCAGCAACCACATGGTGGCTCACAACCATCCGTGACGAGATCTGACGCCCTCTTCTGGAGTGTCTGGAGACAGCTACAGTGTACTTACATATAATAAATAAATAAATCTTTAAAAAAAATAAAATAAAAAATAAAAAAAAAGAAGTAAAGGGGCTGGAGAGATGGTTCAGTGGTTAAGAGCACCGACTGCTCTTCCAAAGGTCCTGAGTTCAAATCCCAGCAACCACATGGTGGCTCACAACCATCTGTAATGAGGTCTGACACCCTCTTCTGAAATGTCTGAAGACAGCTACAGTGTACTTACATATAATAAATACATAAATAAATCTTAAATTCCAGCACTTGCAAGGCAGAGGCAGGAGGATTTCTGAGTTTGAGGCCAGCCTGGTCTACAGAGTGAGTTCCAGGACAGCCAGGGCTACACAGAGAAATCCTGTCTCAAAAAACCAAATATATAAATAAATAAATAAATAAATAAATACATAAATAAAAGGTTAAAAAAAACCAAATAAATAAAAGAAGTTACCGTATCCTCAGGTTCCAGGTAGTTAGAATCCCACTGCTAGAGTACAGTATTTTGCTTATTATCTTTGGCTTTGCCTTTACACAGATGATCACACCAATTACTGGGAAAAGTAAAGACCAAATATATGATAGATAATGTTGTCAAAGCCCTTGACTTCAGGACTAATTGTTTCCCTTGGATGTATGTGTTGGGTCATGACAATTTGGCTATATAAGGAGGTAAAAGTTATTCCTGCCTTTATAACCATGTGAAGGATTGCCTAATGCACACCACTTTTTTGGTCCAAGACTTAATCATTAACAGAACTGTTTGCTTTCTACTGCCACTGTTGACTAAGACTAAAGTCTGAGGACTCTCTGCCTCCCCCTTCTATGTAGGAGTGGCAACAGTTAACAGGCCCGCTCCTTTGAGTGTTCACTGCTGTTCTGATGGCAACAGCTCAGAGAGTAGTGCTTTACGTTGGCATCGTAGAATGCACCTACTCTAATCAAATGCACAGGCACAGGCACAGAATGGTGAATAGGGGATTTCCCCTAAAACTTCACCCTGAAGACCCAGTTTGCTGTACACAAAAACTTAGTCAGGCTGATTAATCTTCCATCGCTTGTGCCTGAGAGGAATAGAATCTAAGTTTAAGGATCATTAAGAGAAACTTTTTTTTTTTTGAGACAGGGTTTCACTGTATAGCCTTGACTATCTTGGAACTCACTCACACTGTAGACTCAAAACTCACAGAGGTCTGCCTGCCTCTGCCTTCTGAGTGCTGGGATTAAAGATGTGTGCCACCACCGCTCAGCAAGGGAAACTTACTCTATTGTTTAGAATGCATGGAGCCTAACACAGATGGATTCCCTAGGTTGCTAACAAGTTGCTAGGTACACTGTTTGGAGAGGTTGTGTATGTGTGTTGTACACTCAGATGAGTGCTCTGGGCTGCCAAATGTATTATTAGGAGAGTGTGTGCATAGGCCAGGTTGAGTTCCAGGTGGCTAAACTATTCCTTAAGCTTGTTCATCTCAATTTCCCCCCAGAAACTTTTCTACTTGATTCCTTTTTTGTTTCTTTGGGGTTTTTTTTTAAGATTTATTTATTTATTATATGTAAGTACACTGTAGCTGTCTTCAGACACTCCAGAAGAGGGCGCCAGATCTCGTTACAGATAGCTGGACAAATGTTGCTGGGATTTGAACTCAGGACCTTCGGAAGAACAGTCAGTGCTCTTAACTGCTGAGCCAACTCTCCAGCCCACTGTTTGTTTGTTTGTTTGTTTGTTTGAGACAGAGTTTCTTTGTATAGCCCTGGCTGTCCCGGAATTCACTCTGTAGACCAAGCTGGCCTTGAATTCAGAAATCTGCCTACCTCTGCCTCCCAACTGCTGAGATTAAAGGCGTGCGCCACCACTGCTCCTCTCTCCTTGATTCCTTAGGTAGGAATCGAGAGTGGAAGGCAGAAGATCAGCCTTCTTGGCTTGTTCTACTTGTTCCAATAATTTTCATCCAGTAGAAAGAATCTCTGTGTACTATATGGAAGCATCACCTGTCAATAAAAGGCTGATTGACCAATGAGCTGAGTCAGGAACAAGGAGGTGGGAGTTCCAGTAGGGAGGGAGAAACTCTGGGATAGAGTCAGGTGCAAGAGGAGATTCGCCCTAACTCTCAGGAGACAGGCACATGAAACTGAGAAGAGGTAACCAGCCATGTGGATCTCACAGAATAGAATACACAGGTTAATTAAGTTATGAGCCCAGGGTTAGTTAAGGAATGAGCCAAAGCTTGTGGCTTAGGCATTCAGATATAATTAAGTCTCAGAGTCATTATTTCAGGAAGTGGTGTACTGGTAGAAAAGCCTGTGGTTACATCACCCTGGGTTTTGTAGGACATGCTAAGAAACATCTACTCACCCCTCAGGGTCACAATGACAAATCAAAGTTTGATTCCACCAAGGTACACTTGAGGGGAACCAATGAATAGGCTTGCTAATAGGACCAACAGAGCAATTGGTCCGGGATTAAAGGCAAGAGGATTGGTGACCTTAATGCTGATATGGAAAGATCTGTACCCTGCAGGGATGATGGTTAACCCATGGCCCCATAACTGGAGCTCCCCCTCTTGGTTCTTACATACCTAGATACTCTAGCCCCTCCTTCCAGGCTCCAAGGGAAGAACTGCATATAACTTGGTGGAAGGGTAGCTGGATACTCAGGTGAGGGTTCCATGGCTTTTCCCACCCCCTCCTTTATGAATGGTCAGTTTCGAGCAGGCCCAGATGAACTCCTGAAGATGGGAGCTCAGAGGATCATCCAGTACATTGTCGCTTCTTACTGAATAGGAGCATAAAGCTAAGTAGGGCAGAACTAATCTCTCTCATTCTGTCCGTAAAGCTGTTACATCTCCTGGGAGCTCACTAGAGAATGTGATCACTAATCTTGTTTGCCTGCTTGAATACATCTGAAATTAACTGGGACCCAAACTGCTAGGCACCCTTGTGAGGGATTTTCCTTAATCAGGTTATTTGAAACAGGAAGACCCACTCTAAATCAAGACCACACCTTCTAGTGGCAACCCAGATAAAAGAACGTGGAAGAAGAAAGCTTTGGTTTGCTTCCTGCTTGCCCTTACTCTTGCTGGCAAGTGCATCTGTGCTGTTTCTAGGGCTGGTGCTAAGTCCAACTTCTTTAGGATTCCAATGTAGACTGAATGCCAGCAGCTCTCTGGGACTCCACCAAGTACTTCAGAACCACACTGAGACTGCTGATCTGCTGATACAGCCAGCCTCATGGACTGAGGACTGAGTGAACTAGCAGACTTTGGCTTTTCCACAGTGAGAAAGACTTTGTAGGGCTACCTGGACTGTATCCTGTAAGGTACTCTAATAAAATGCACACACACACACACACACACACACACACACACACACACACACTCACACCCCATCCATATATATATTCTATCAATTCTATCTATCTATCTATCTATCTATCTATCTATCTATCTATCTATCTATCTCATTTTGTTTTATATCTATATATAAACTATTGAGCTTTGTTCCTTTGGAGAACCCTAACTGATAGAATATCCATGAAACTTCTTAGCTTGCTGATCCAGGACCAAGCAGATATTTCCCTGTCACCTGAGTCTCCTTTCTTTGTTGTTCCCAATGGCAGCTGCTGTTGAAGGACTCAGAAATAGATATATTGTTTAAGCTTATTGAGGAGAAGAGGTCCAAAGCCAGCAAGATAGTGAGGAAGAGGCACCTGAGGGAGAGGAGAGGCACCATCTAAAAGTTATCTATCGGGGGTGGGGAGGGTCTAGATGAATGGCTCAGTAGTTAAGAGCACTGGCTGCTCTTCCAGAGGACCCAGTTTAAATTCCCAGTACCCACAAGGCAGCTCACATTCACCTATAACTCCAGTATCAGTATATCTGATAACCTCTTCTAGAGATTCTGGGAACTTGGCACACAATTAGTACATAAACATATATGTAGGTGAGGCAGCCATACATATAAAGATTTTAAAAGAAAAAGGTTGACCTGGAGACAGCTCAGTGGTTAAGAGCAGTGGCTGTTCTTCCAGAGGTCTTGAGGTCAATTCCGAGCAACCACATGGTGGCTCACAACCATCTGTAATGGGGATCTGATGCCCTCTTCTGGTGTGTCTGAAGAGAAGGACAGTGTACTCACATACATAAAATAAATAAATCTTTTTTAAAAATTGTACAAAATTCTCAAAGGACTAATAAAAATATAAAAAATGTTAAAAAAGAAAAAAGTTCAGTTTCTTATTAAAAACATATGCTTTTCAATTTTCATTCTTGTGCTACGGATAAAACTGAGTGCATTGCATATGCTTACAAGTACTCTAACATTGTGCTATATATTCTAGCCCAAAGCTAGTGCTTTTTGACAGAAACCTGGACTTCTAAGTACCTTAAGAGTCTGAATCCTATTTCCATTTTCCATTTAAGCTGGCTTCCTTGGACAATACTTTGGCAGGATAATCTTATGCCTTTTTGCTATTGGCAGATGGATGTGGAAGTCTGTAAATTCCACTTGTCCTTCACTGACACCTAGAGGAACTCTTTGTTACTATTTGGTACAAATGGAAGTCCAGACTTCTAATAAGTCTCCATTGACACTGGGAGGGGAAAGAGTGTTTAGTTATTGCTCTCTGCATGGCCTCTTTTCACACGTGGGAAGTGGTCTTGTCAGTGAGGGATGGAATTCCGACTCAACTCTCTACTTGGCTTCAGCTTACACAGAGAAGGGTGTGTGTCTGTGTGACTCCTTACACTTAAGTGGGGGTGGAAAGAGGAGGCTAGAGAGAATGGAGGAGAGTATGCCCAAAGTACATTATAAACTTGCATGAAATATCTTTATGCAAGCTCCTCTCATCTACAATAAACAGTCAATAATGAACATACAATAAATTTGCTGAGCAATAGTGGCTCATGCCCTTAATCCCATCACTCAGAAGGCAGAGGCAGGCAGATCTCTGAGGCCAGCCTGGTCTACAGGGTAAATTCCAGGACAACTGGGACTACACAGAGAGACCCTGTCTTGAAAAACTAAGATAATAATTTTTTCTGCAAACTTTGTATCTTTTGAAATAAAATTTATTTCCAGCTATATGTATTACAAATTGTATTGCTTATACACTCTCTTGTGTTGTTGACGTTGTTGTTATAATTATTATCTTGAGACAAGGTCTCTCTCTGTAGTCCTGGGTGTCCTGAAACTCGCGATGTAGACCAGGCTAGTCTTGAACTCACAGCACTTGGAAGGCAGAGGCTGGCAGATCTCTGTGAGTTCGAGGTCAGCCTGGTGTAAAGAACGAGTTCCAAGACAGCCAAGGCTACATAAAGAAAGCACTGGTCTCAAAAACCCAAAAAGAGGCGGGGTGAGGGGGAGAAAGAAAGAAAGAAAAAGAATAAAGAAAGTTCCTAGACTTAGCACTATTAATAGTATTAATATTACATGTAATAGTGACATATATGTATGTATATATATGTATATATGTACACATATGTATTTATGTATATATGTATGTATGTATATAATGTATGTATGTAATATATATATATACATATATATATATATATATATATATATATATATATATATATAATAGTAATACTAGAATAGTACGTTCCTAGTTGTGTTAAATGTGGCTCCTTGTTGGAAGGAAAAGTGACTACTTATGTGTAGGTCTGTTTCTAACCTCCTTAAAAAACAAAAACAAAAACCGAGCCCCCTCTCCCCATCTTTGTAACAACATCACATCGCCGTTTATAATAATCTTGGCAACTGTAGCATTTATTTTTGCTTTTTGAAGCAGTGTCATGCAGCCTAGCCCAAAGGGGACCTTGTATTCCTGAGCTGCCTCCCTTCATTTCTCAAGTACTCGGATAACAGCCATATGCCATCAAACTCAGCTTTGCAGAGCAAGTTCAGTTTTTTCTGAAAACCGATGGAACCCAAACCACTACTTAGAATTTTCCTCCGGAAGATTTACGGTATAGGACTTAAGCAGACTGACGTCATTTAGACCGCAAAGGCTAAACTCTACCTCTGTTGGGCGCATCTTCAGAGCGCATGTGCTTCCCGAGTATTGTGATTGGACGGAACCAAGCTGCATTTCGTCAATTCCGAGGCGGGAGCATGAAGTTGATTGACCATGATCTCTCCGTCCTTTAGGTAAAGGCTAGGGATGTTGCAACCTCTTGGTGAGTGGAAATGAGGACGGTGTCCTGTCTAAAGCGGAGGCGCGGGGTACATCTGCTTTAAGTGACTGAGTGAGGCTGAGCACGTTCTGGGGAGGCTGTGGATCCTGATAGCTTCCGGTTCCCCGCGGCGCCCCACAGTGAAGGAAGCAGGGTTCAGGCACTCCGCCCCGGCACGCTCATCGCGGAGATCACCTGGTCTCTGTGTGTGCGTTTCAGGGTCTGGAGCCTAGAGCGCGCAAGGTCGCGTGTGCATAGCTACTGTGGCATGACCCCAGTGGCACTCCTGCCCGGGGATGGTTAGGAGATCTGGGTTTTCGGAAAGGGCGAGCAAGATTCTGACTTTGGAACATCCATGAGAACAGCTTTCTTAGATTAGACACTTCCAACCCTAACTGTGCCGGTTAGCAGGTGCAACTGTGGGTGGATGCCTTAAACATTCAGCGACCGTTTCTTCAGTTAAAACTTTAGAAATATGGCAGTAGTGAAGAGTAAATAAGTTTTTGCTTGCAAGGGCTTAGCTAGTGGCTACATGTACTCAACACATGGTACTCATACATTACTCTCAGTTCATTAGCCTTTAGTATAGTGATTTGAGAGTTAATACATACGCCTTTCCACACAAACACTTGCACTAGCTCTCAGGTGGGTATTTACTTTTGTTATTTTTCCTTTTTATGCGATATTTTATTAAATGTCTTTACAGGACAACAGCCAGCCTCCAGACACAGCTGCTAAGACCCTGTAGGCACTGACTGGGACATGTTAGTTGGCTCTGGCTTCCCACCTTTTTGTTCTGAGATGGTGGTGGTGGGCAGGATCTCATGTTTGGGATCCAGGATGCTCACATGGTCAAGCAGAGGGTTGAAGGGCTGACCTTAACACTTGGGTGCCAGGGCAGCATGATCTTTAGTGCCCAGCACATCCTGTCTGAGCAATACACAGTGCAGGCAATGTCAATACAGTAACTAAAAGAGTCTCCACTGTGCATATCCACAGCCTTCATTGGCCCTCTGTCCTTAGAGCTTCCCATAACCCACAGCCTTGGAAGCCCTTGGCCCCACTGTAGCTGTCTTTAGATACACCAGAAGAGGGCATCAGATCACATTACGGATGGTTGTGAGCCACCATGTGGTTGCTGGGAATTGAACTCAGGACCTTCGGAAGAGCAGTCAGTGCTCTTAACTAATGAGACATCTCTCCAGCCCCGTACTTACTACTTTTAGTGGAATTGCCTGTAAAGACTTTTCAGTCTTGTAACCCTGTAGGGGTAGTGGAAAGCTTTAGAGAAGTAGCAGGTGGCAAGGGACCCCTTAGTGATAAGGTTTGAATTAGGCATCAAGACCTACTTGTTTTAGAAGTGCAGGAAGGGAAACTAACTGGAGTACCCACCACTATCTGTCTATTGTAGATACCCACTTTCCTCATCACAGCAGAGTATGAAGTCAGTAGTAGTATCTCTACATTTCGGAAGAGTCCTGGAAGCTTAGCTGCAGCAAATTAATGAGGGGAGGCAGGCTTTTAGATACATTCCTCTATGCAAAAGCCATGCTCATCCAGGGAACCAAGATTGCCTTTGAGTTGGTCATTGTAAGAGAAATTATTGAAAGATTGTTACAAGTCCTGTGCACCCGCTTAGTATGGAGGCCCAGGTTCCTCCTCAAACCCTAGTGCCAGGCACTTGGGGGGGATGCTGGTAGTTGCAATTACTCCCCAGGCAGGAGGTCACAAGGTCAGGAGCTGGAGGCCAGACCCAGGTAGACTTACTTTTTTTTGGAAGATACAAAATGTCTATTCACTCTAGCTAGAGAGCAAGTTCATCCAAGTCTAGCTTGGTAAATGGGTGAGTTTATTAAGGTGACTGGGTGAGGAATTACATAGAAGAAACGTAATTCAAAGGCGTCTGCATCCCTGAAATGCCCGTCTCAGAATGGGAGCTACATTATTGGTTTCTGTTCACCTTGCAGGCAGCTCCACCACTGAACAGCCTTCTCTGTCAGCAATCATTTGCTCTCTGACCTCTCCTCAGCATGGTGTTTATTCATACAGCTGTCAGGACCGGCAGGCCTTGTTGAGTCTTGAAAGTTTTACGAACTTTCAGACTTAGAAATTTCTTATTTTATGAGCCGGGTGACCCTTCCTTGCTTGTTTAATTTTTCCTTTCCAACATTAAGAGTTCGTTTGGGATCATTTATTTTTATTCTAGTACATGGATTAGCAGGTTAAGTAGACTTTTCCTTATAGAGAACAGACTGTGAGAAACTACTTGCTATAGTGGAAAGAATCTTTGCTCAGTTTTTTGTTTTTTTTTGTTTTTTTTTTGTTTTTTTTCCCTGAGGGGGCTGGAGAGATGGCTCAGTGATTAAGGACACTGACTGCTCCTCCAGAGGACCCAGGTTCAAATTTTAGCACATAAATTTTGGCAGCACATAAGGATACCCCTAAGATCTCACACTCTCACATAGATATACATGTAGGCAAAATAAATGCACATAAAATAACGGTGAAAAGAAAAATTCTTTTCTGAGTTACATATTGATTAGGGATTTGGTAAGAATAGCAAAATAAAGTTACTATGTTCTAGTAACACATGTGTTACTAAGAGGAAAATGTACCAGCCTGGTCTACAAAGTGAGTTCCAGGACAGCCTGGGCTACACAGAGAAACCCTGTCTCGAAAAAACAAAACAAACAAAAAAAAAAAAAAAGAGGAAAATGTAGCTTAGTCCTATTTTCTTTTTCCCTCCCTGTTTCACAGTGTCATTATGGAGTCTAGGCTGGCATCAAACTCATCCCTCAGCTTTAGCCTTCACAGTGCTGGAACTGCAGGTGTGCACTGCTGTGACTGACAACTTTTGTTTTGTTTTTTTCCCAAGATAGGGTTTCTGTAGACCAGGCTGGTCTTGAACTCAGAGATCTCTGCCTCCCGTTTGTTGGGATTAAAGGCATGCACTGCTACCACCCAGCCGACAAGTTTTATTCTAATAGACCAAAAAAAAAAAAAAAAAAAAAAATTGAAGATGAGAAAAACGAAACAATGTGTCTAAATGAGAATAGCTAAGAGGGAAGCACAGCGGAGTTAGAGGAGTGTGTGGAAGAATGGAGGAGAGGCTCCACAGCGTGGGATGCTGGAGGGACACAGTGAAGGAACACGGCATAGAGCCTTTTTTTTTTTTTTAAAGATTTACTTATTTTATGTATATGAGTACTCTGTAGGTATCTTCAGACACACCAGAAGAGGGCATCAGATCACATTGCAGATGGTCGTGAGCCACCATGTGGTTGCTAGGAATTGAACTCAGGACCTCTGGAAGAGCAGTCAGTGCTCTTAACCACTGAGCCATCTCTCCAGCCCCCACAGCATATATCTTAAAGGTGCAAGTCTTGTCTTATCTGGGTGTCTTTGGCTAAGGACTGGGAGATCTTGTAGCTCTTAAATCCCAGGCTTGGAACTCTCCTGCCTTAAAGGACCTGATGGTGTTTACAGAAGAGTACAAGCTGGGTAAGTGAGTATGTGGTTGATTGTTCTCGCCTTTATAAGCTGGTCTGTTTCAGAGTCTTTTGGAAAATACAGTATACAGCCATATGCAGCTTAGCGGCGGTTGAATACAATGCTGTCATTGCGTAAACATTTGACTGTGTATTTGCACAAACCAGGATTGCTACAATGTCAGAAGACTGTAATCTTATGGGCCATCATCATTATGTATGCGGTTCATCATAGGCCAGAATGGCTGCTCCTAGTTATATTGTAAAGATGTGTTTCAAAGCTATAGTTACACAGGAGTTTGGGAAAGGAAGTTTGTGGTGTAATATACCCATTAGAGGACTATAACCTAAGCTCTAGTCTACTGGTGCATGGTTGTGGCTTGGGCATAATGATTTGAGGGTTGACAGGAGTGATGTTGACTTCAGTGCAGTGGCTTGGACAGTCCCAGTTGTTGTTGTTACTGTTGCTGTTGTTGTTACTGTTGCTGTTGTTGTTACTGTTGTTGTTGTTGTTACTGTTGCTGTTGTTGTTACTGTTGCTGTTGTTAGCCATTTTACCACAAAAGAGGCCAGCCTAAAATGACTAACTACATGAAGGGCTTTGAGTTGAGAGTAAGCTGAAACTCTGTCCAGGATAACCTCATTTAATTTAACTTGGAATGCGGTTGCTGCTTTTCTCTCTCTCTCTCTGTCTCTGATTTATTTATTTCATATATGTGAGTACACTGTTGCTGTCTTTAGACACACCAGAAGACAGAAGAGGGCATCAGATCCCCTTACAGATGGTTATAAGCCACCATCTGTGAGTCTTGGAACTCACTCTGTAGACCAGGCTGGCCTTGAACTCAGAATCTGCCTGCCTCTGCCTCCCAAGTGCTAGGATCAAAGGCTTGAGCCACCACTGCCCGGCCGGCCCACAGCAACTCTTATAAAAGGAAGTATTTAATTGGGGCTGGCTTACAGTGTTAGAGATCTAGTTCATTATCATCATGGCAGGGAGTAGTATGGTGGCAGCAGCAAGAGAGAGACTCTGGGCTTAGAATGGGCTTTTTGAAATCTCAGTTACACACACACACACACACACACGCCTGCCCCATGACATACTTCCTCCAACAAGGCCACACTTCCTAATCCTTTTAAATAGTACCACTCTGTGGTGACTAAGTATTCAGATCTGTGAGCCTGTGGCAGACATTCTCATTCAAACCACCACATTCTACTCTCTGGCTCCAATAAGCAGATCGCACACTTCCAACTTGCAAGGGCAAAGGATATACATTACTATTCCAAAAGGGAGAAAACAGCACAATGAGGAAGTACTGGATGAGAATAAGACCAAAAACTTCAAATTCTGTATCTCCCATGTTTGGTGTCAAAGTGCTCTTCAGATCTCCAGCTCCTTTCAGTTCTGTTGACTGCACTGTACTTATTTCTCTTGGGCTGGGTCCACTCCCTGCTAGCAGCTCCCCTGGGCAGGTGTACAGTGACCTGAGCATCTCCAACATCTTGGCATCTTTAATGCAATCCAGGCTTCAGCTTCAGAACTTCACACAGTAGCTTCTCTGGACCTCCATGCAGGGACACTTCTGACACACGCCTGGCCTCGGCAGCTTTCCTTAGCCTCGGAGGGAGATCCCATGATCCCTTCTTGGATTCTTGACTCTAAAGCCAGAAGAACCATGTGGCCAGCACTGCTACCTTCTGTTTGCTGGGACTGGAACTTGGCCTCTTTGTTCAAATACATTTTCACCAGCTTTCGGGGCTTGATGGTTTCTGTCACTGCTCAAGCTTTTCTTTAATTCCTTTTCATGGGGCTGGAGAGATGGCTCAGGGGTTAAGAGCACTATCTGCTCTGCTCTTCCAAGGTCCTGAGTGCAATTCCCAGCAACCACATGGTAGCTCACAGTCATCCATAGTGGAATCTGATGCTCTCTTCTGGTGTGTCTGAAGACAGCTACAGTGTACTTATATACATAAAATAGAAATTGCTGTAATTCCTTTTCATGAATTAGGAGCTCAGCTGGGTGGGATCTTGCCCTGAGGTTGCCACTCCCTTAGCGTCAGGCTTTTCTTTAAACGTTTTTATCTCCATCCCACTTCCTGGTGCTCCTTTTCTCCCCCAAGTGTACACTTTAATTTCTCCTTGCTCAGCTTGCTCCTTTTCATCATAGGTCTGCCTAAGGGTGACCCGCTATCAACCATGTGACACAGTCAATACTAGGTTGCCTTGAAATCTCCTCTGCCAGTGCTATTAACCAAAAACTCCTCAGTTCTGCTTCAGCCAGACTTTTTGGACAAGGGCAGAGCTGCTACATCATTTGACACCAAAGTGTCACAAGACCAGGTGTCTAGGCCACTTAGTAATAGTCTTCTCCTCTGAAGCCTACATTGCTGCCAGGCCCATTATCTTCCACGCGTCTACTACTTGCATGACTCATGAGCCGACTTAATAAAAGTATTCAACTGCTTTCCTAACTCAAGTTCCACATTCCGCCAAGAAGCAGCACGGTCAGGCCTGTCACAGAAGTAACCCGCTTTCTTTTTCGTTATGCTCTTCCATTGCTGTGAAGAGACACCGTGACACACCAACTCGTATGGAAGAAAGCACTTAATGGGGGTTTGCTTATAGTCAGAGGCTTGGTCCATTGTCATCATGGCGGGAAGCATAGTGGTATACAGGCAGACATGCTGGAGAAGGAATTCAGAGCTCTACATCTGCAGGAGCAGGAAGAGAGAGACTTGGGGCTTGGAATGGGCTTTTTGCAACCTCAAAGTCCACCGTCAGTGACACACTTCCTCCAACAAGGCCGTACTCCTAATCCTTTCAAATAGGAGTCATGACCAGCTATTCAAATCTGTGAGCCTATTGGGGGCCATTTTCATTCAAACTGCCGCAGATGGCTTTGCCCTTCTGGCTTTTTTGCATGTGATAGTCTTTCTCTAGGGCAGATTCCACCCCGCATGTGCAGTTGTTTTCCAGCTTGCCATTCTACTTTAGTGTTCAGGACAGACTGCTGTAGGATGCGATGATGCTTTTCCTTTATATTTGTACAGGGCACCAGGCTTCATTCTCAGACTTCCACTGCAAGTTGGCCTGTAGTGGTCCACTGTAAACCCAGCATGAAAATGGAGTGCCAGTTGCCGATACGAGAGTCATTCCTTCCTTAAGCATTGAATGCTTTGGAGCGTAAAGGGACACAAGCAGTACTGTGTGTACTGGTGTACTAGTTATCATCACAGGGAGATCCGTGATCAGTATGGAATGGATACGCAGGAGGAATGGTAGACAGAAAGAAAAGAGGCAGCGCTGAGCTGTAGGAGTTTTGTGAAAGGGAGACTAAAAAGAGAGGGTTAAAGATATTCGTACAAATGACAGAGCAGCCTTTTGGCTGGAGACTGGAGGGTAGGCAGCCAGGACTCTAGGCTACAGAGGGAAAAGAAAGATAATAGAAATTGTATCGAGAGAAACCAACAGCAACAGTGGGGGCTGTGCTGGTTGGCTACACGGACCTGGCCGTATTTCATAAACAAAGCTGGGAGGAGACTGGGTGTGAGGCCACACACTGCTGACTCTCTGACTTGATTGGGGTTCAGGCCAAAGTCTCTGAGTACTCAACGGCAAAGGTGGCTAGGAGCTCGGACCGAAGAGCAGGTGGTTCTCTAACTTCAGATGGTGCAGAGCAGGTGGGCTCTCTAGTTGCTAATGGTTAACCAGAGTTGGGGTTGAAGCATTGGCCAGTGGTCTTGGTCTCCGTCCCTCCCTACTTCCTCTTCTCTGTCTGTCTGGTACTTACTGGCCTTTCCTTCCGCTTTTGCCTTGAGTGCTGGCATTACAACTGTCCATCATTATAACTGGCCCTGCTCAGACTTTTGGAAAGTCAATAGGAAATTTCAGATTTTTTCAGATAAATTTTAGTCTTACATTGGAGCCTGTCTGCCCTTTGGCCCTGTTTCCTTATAGTGTGGCTCAGTATTGCATGATTGCCTTTTTACAGACCTGGACCAATTCCTCCCTATGCCCTGGAGAGTTCTTTTTTTTTTTTTTGTTTTTCGAGACAGAGTTTCTCTGTGTAGCCCTGGCTGTTCTGGAACTCACTCTGTAGACCAGGCTGGCCTCGAACTCAGAAATCTGCCTGCCTCTGCCTCCCAAGTGCTGGGATAAAAGGTGTGCGCCACCACCGCCCGGCGCCCTGGAGAGTTCTTAGGACCTGTCTAGTGATTTTCAGATTTAGATGTTTAATTTCTGTGCATAGTTTCTGATGAGATTACATCTGCCTGTTCCTACCGATGATTTGAGTTCTAAAACATTGCTTTAAAGAATAAAGGAGTCTTGGAAACAGGTTCCATCTCTGACTTACAATGATGAACTTTGGCCAAAGTAATTGAAATGAGTAATATCATCACGGGTGACATAGTTTATGTCTAAGTTCCTATTCTTGAAGCCATTGCCACAACGCCTCTTGGTGGAAGAGAAAAGGAGCAGCCGAATGTGAGAGCTCATCACCCTGGCTGCCTTAGCCTGGGAGCCCCTCGGCCCTGTCACTTCCTTGTGCCAATTTACATGGCTTGTTAGTGCAAGTTCAGGCCCTAGGTCCCTCACAGGCAGGTGACTGGTGGATGTGCTGCATGTATAGGTGGCATGTCCTCACTTCCTGACCAGAGAGAGCTTCCTGTTTCCTGTCCTGCTTCCCACTTTTGTCAGACAGCCCCAGGAAGAGTCTGTCCCTTTTCCTACCAATTGATGTCTGGAAAATGTGAGCAAAGTAAGCCTCCCCCCCCCCCCCCCGTTCTGTTATTGGGTTGGGTTGGGCTTTTTCTTTTTAATTTTTTTTTGAGACAGACTCTCACTATGTAGACCAGGCTAGCCTCAGACTCATAGATATCCCACCATCTCTGCCTCTTGAGTGCTGAGATCTGACTCCTTTGTATACTGTCACTCTGGCCTTCCTCATCTGTCCATGATTTGGCCACACCCTGAACTAGAAGCTGATAAGTATTTGGATGAAAAATGCATACCTTATAAATGAATTTAAGCCCTCCTGTATGCCATTTTGAAAGAAAACAAGCTTATCTTTGACCTTGCTTTATATAGAAGATTTATTTCTTAATCTGGAAATATGATTGCCTGACACAAAATTCCCTTCAACTTTTCAATAGGATTAGCCATAGGTATCTCTCTTGGCCTATCCATCCGGCCCTTTCAGAGAAGCCTGGTAGGAGCTGGGCAGTGGTGGCGCATGCCTTTAATCCCAGCACTTGGGAGGCAGAGGCAGGCAGATTTCTGAGTTCGAGGCCAGCCTGGTCTACAGAGTGAGTTCCAGAATAGTCAGGGCTACACAGAGAAACCCTGTCTTGAAAAACCAAAAAAAAAAAAAAAAAAAAAATCAACCTTTGAGTCGGGCAGTGGTGGTGCACGCCTTTAATCCTAGCACTTGGGAGGCAGAGGCAGGCGGATTTCTGAGTTCAAGGCCAGCCTGGTCTACAGAATGAGTCCCAGGACAGCCAGGGCTATACAGAGAAACCCTGCCTCGAAAAACAACAGCAAAAAAAAAAAAAAAAAAAAAAAAAAAAACCCAAAACAAACAAACAAAAAAACACAGAGAAGCCTGGAAGGTCTAAGCAGTCCGGGGGCCCATAGGTGTGTTTATGTGTACTGCATCGTAGAAAAGGGTATTTGAGTAGTGGAAAAATGAACGTGTCTTAGTTAGGGTTATTATCACTGTGATGAGACACTGGCCAAAAGCAGCTTGGGTAACAAACGGTTTATTTGGCTTCTGTCATTGAGGGAGGAAGTCAGGGCAGGAACCTGAAGGCAGGAGCTGATGCAGGGGCATGGAGGGGTGCTCTTTACTGGCTTGCTCCCCCTGGCTTGCTCAGCATGCTTTCTTACAGAACCCAGGAACACTTGCCCAGGGTTGGCACCACCCGCAATGCACTGCATAAGTCACTAATTACGAAATGCCTTACAACTGGATCTTAAGGAGGCATTTTCTCAGTTGAGGTTCCTTCCTTAAAACTATGTAGCACAGCGTATAAACATTTTCACGTACTTGGGGAGATTATGTCATAATTGAACCCGGCTCATCAGTAAAATGGCTTGCTCTGTGAATGTCTTTCCCATGATGGTTATACTGAGTTAGTGTGGAGAGTTGGCCCTGATGTCTAATTTATTGTGTGTCTGCCTCTGACATGGCTTGACAGAACGAATGAGTGCAGCTGTGGACACACCTCACAGACAGTGGGCTGAGGATGTGTCCTGTTAGTCCTGGGTGGACAGTATCTTAGTTACTTCTCTATTGCTGTGACAAAACATCATGACCAAGGCAACTTATAAAAGGAAGCATTTAATTGGGCTTATATTCCCAGAGAATAGAGCCCATGATGGCGGAGCAAAGGCCGGGCAGCAGGAACAGCTGAGTGCTCGCATCTCGACCTGCAAGTAGGAAACTGTACAAACACAGGGAACAGCATAAGTCTTTTGAAACCTCAAAGCCTGCCCCAGTGGCACACCTTCCTGAACAAGGCTTTGGCTAATCTTGCCCAAACAGTTCCACAAGCATGAGGGCCATTCTCATTCAAACGTCCACGTTCTACTCCCTGGCCCCATAGGCTTGTAGCCATATCTTAATACGAAATGCATTTAGTCTAACAACAAAGGTTGGACTCAGTACCTCGGTCGTTTAAAAGTCCAGAGTCTCTTCTGAGAGTTAAGGTAAGATATTGTGGGCTGGTGAGATGGCTCAGTGGGTAAGAGCACCCGACTGCTCTTCCGAAGGTCTGGAGTTCAAATCCCAGCAACCACATGGTGGCTCACAACCTCTGTAACAAGATCTGACGCCCTCTTCTGGAGTGTCTGAAGACAGCTACAGTGTACTTACATATAATAAATAATAATATATATATATTCAAATATATATAATAAATAAATCTTTTTTAAAAAAAGAGATTGGTTAATCTCTTTACATATAATAAATAAATAAATCTTTTAAAAAAAAGATTGGTTAATCTCTTAATTGTAACCTCCTATAAAATAAAAAAAGCAAGTTACATAATTTCTAACATACAATACCACAGGCTACGTGTCACTATCCCAAAAAAGAGGAATAGGGGCACAGTGAGGAAACACTAGGCCAAAGCAAGATGGAAACCCAGCAGGGCAAACTCCAAATCCTGTAGTTGTGTGTCTGATATCAAAGGGCCCGGACGCCTCCATGCTTCTCTCTTTTGGCTGATCCCACTCTCAGGGTACAGCTCTAACATCTTAGGATCTTCAGTGTAGTAGGCTGCACCTTCACAGCTGCACATCATGGCCTGTAGGGACTCCCCTGCCACATGCCTGGCCTCAGCACGTCCTTTATTGCAGAGGAAGGTTCCACAGCGCCTTTGCTGGTGTACTCTCCAGAACTCTAAAGCCAAAACCACATGGGTGACACTGCCAAGTCCGGCTGGCTGCTTGGGGTGGAGCCTGGCCCTCTGCAGTTGAAGCTTTTCCTTTGTTGCTTTTTTTTTTTTTTGACTTTTTGAGACAGGGTTTCTCTGTGTAGCCTGCCCCCGACTGACCTGACCCTTACTGTATAGACCAGGCTGGCCCAGAACTCATAGATGCACCTACCTCTCCTCTGCCCCCTAAGTGCTGGAATTAAAGGTGTGCACTACCACCACCCGCTTCCTTTGTTACTTTTTAGGAACAGAAGATTCCCCAGGCCTCTTCTTTTCACCAGATGGAATTTGAGGTGGGTGGGGTCTTGGTCTGAGGACCGCCCTCCCTTTCCCTAGAGCTGGCTTCCTGGATTTCCTCGCACCTCGTGGCTCCTACGCTCCATTTGCTGGCGCTCTTTCTGTTCACACTGCACACTTTATATTTGCCGCGCTTGCTCTGCTTTGTTGTAAACTTGCATAAGGGTGGTACTAAGAACCACAGGACAAGACAAGATTGCCTGTAGATTTTCTCCACTAATTTTTAATTTAGCCTTAGGGGCAAATTCTCATTCATTCATTCTCCCTTTCTCTCTCCCTCTCTCCCCCAACCCCCCTCTTTCTGCTTTTGGTGTTTTGGTTTCAAGACAGGGTTTCTCTGTGCAGCTCTGGTTGTCCTGGAACTCAACTACCTTAGGTAAATTCTTAAGGCAGAAAGCAGCCAGGTTATCAGCCAAAACATCACAAGAATGGTCTTTAGCCCGGCTATGAATATCACTCCCTTCTGGAGATACTTGAGTGGACCTCCATCGTCCAATAGCTCTCAGCACTGCTACTGTCTCCCAGGCTTTGATTAGGTTGCCGCAGTAAACTCTGCTTACAGTGTTCAGCCACTTCCCTAGTCTGACATCCCAAAGGTTTCCACATATCTCCAAAATTCAACACGGTGAGGGAGTTTACAGCAGTAGCCCAGTCCCTCCTACCAGCTTCAGTCTTAGTAACTATTCTGGGATAAAACATGGTGACCAAGGCAACCATCAAAGGAAAGCATTTCATTTGGCTCACAGTTCCAAAGGGCTGGAGTCCATTGCAGAGCTTGGCAGCAGCAACAGCTGAGATGCCACATCTTGATCCATCAGAGGCCCCTACTGACTTACCTCCCCCATAAGGCCTTATCTCCTAATTCACTCCAAATGGGTCCACCAGTTATTCAGTCAAGAGCCTTGGGGGGGGGGGGGCATTCTTATTCAAACTGCCCAAGTCTGGCCTGAGATGTTGTAAAGAATCCCAGGAGTGTGCAGGATTGGGCGTGGCCTTTTCTCAGGTCCTAGGTGGCTGGCTCATGCTTCATTAGGCTTCATGATGAGGTACTCTGAGCTTTCCCGTTTCCCTGGGGCTGAGAAGCTCTGCTCTTTCCCTGCTCCCTGCTGGATGGGGCAGCCTGCTCGCTGCAGCACTGGCCTTGAGACATTTTCTGTTACACACACATGAGACTTTTCTGTGTGTGTGACAAATTTTGTTCAGTTTGTTAATTTAATTATGCTGGTATAAAAATTAAACTTTATTGAATCCTATTTATTTAGTGAGTTTTTGTCATTTGGTACAACCCAGCATTCCCAAGGTCTTTTTTTTTTTTTTTGGTTTTTCGAGACAGGGTTTCTCTGTATAGCCCTGGCTATCCTGGAACTCACTTTGTAGACCAGGCTGGCCTCGAACTCAGAAATCCACCTGCCTCTGCCTCCCGAGTGCTGGCCCAAGGTCTTTTTAAGAATTTGTTTGTTGTGAAGTGACTTTCTGAGGTCTGAGATGGCTCTGCATGAGGCTGCTATGGCTACTTGCAGCTGCTGCATCCCTGGATCTTGTACAAAGATAATTCATCCCTCCTGCTAACAGACCTGAGCGAAGAGATCAGAGGCCAAATTGGCAGTGACAGGTGGGAGTGGGAGTGGTACCCGCCAGGCTAGAGAGAAGACGGTTCATTGGGGCTCTGCGCTGGTGCTGCACCACATTTAGGGTCTAAGTTTCTGGGGCCTCTGAGTCAGTCACTCCTGATGTTTTGACTTTGTGTCTTTGGGTGCAGCTGTGGCTCAGTGAAATGCAGCTGAGACTGTTGGCTATGGTCTCGAGGGGCCATGAGAGGGAGTATGGAGTGGTTTCCAGTCCTTGTCCCTGAGCCTAAGCTCCGATGTCCTTCCCTGAGTAAGGTCTCTGCCCACCCACCTTCTTGCTGTCTGGGAAGTGACCAGCTCCTGGGCCATTTGGACAAGGCAGGGTTGTTCTAGCCTGAGATTTGCTCGGTACAAGGAGCTGGGATTGTAGTAAGGAGAAAATTTCCCCAAGTCCTTGACTTAGTTGGGTTGAGCCCCAGTCCCCTCCCCTCCCATCCTGGCCCTAGTTCATTGTATGGAGAAGCAGAAGTAGGAGCTGCTAATTTAGAGAAGGAGCTTTGGCTAATCCCCAGTTCTCCTACTCTGTCCCTAGTAACGTGGTTTGGTTCTCCCAGGAAAGGTATGCTGAAGGAGAGGGTCATGGACTTGGCCTCCCAGACGACCATCCTGCCCCTGCTGTTTGGCTGCCTGGGGATTTTCAGCCTCTTCAGGCTGCTGCAGAGGATCCGCTCAAAGGCTTACCTGAGGAATGCTGTGGTGGTAGTCACGGGCGCCACCTCAGGTCTCGGCAGAGGTAAGTCATGGGGTCTGTGATGGGGAGTCATGGGGAGTGGAATCAGCAGGCGCCGCAGGCCATGCAGAAGGGACCTGTCCGTAGTCCAGTTGGAACAGGGCATGTGAGCAGTGAGCAAGTCTGTGAGAATGAAAGCGAGTGAAGAGGCTGCTTCTAGACAGCAGTAGCTTTCCTCAGCTCCGCTGCTTGAAAAGAGGGATTTTCGGGGCTGGAGAGATGGCTCAGCGGGTAAGAGCACTGACTGCTCTTCCGCAGGTCCCAAGTTCAAATCCCAGCAACCACATGGTGGCTCAGAGCCATCTATAATGAGATCAGATGCCCTCTTCTGGTGTGTCTGAAGAAAGCTACATATAATACATATAATAATAAAGCTTTAAAAAAGAAAAAAGGAAAAGTAAAGAGGGATTTTCAGATGTGGAGAAGTAGGTGAACGGTGTTTTGACCTTTTCCCGGGTTTGTGTGACTCACTGGCCTTTGGCTGGGGGCTTGGCACTGGCTTTCATGCATTTCCTCTTTCCCATCAGGGACTTAGCAAGGTCAGAGGTCAGATCCATGAGGGCCTGCTTCTTCCCTCACCCAGGCCTTCAGCTCACACTGCCCTTCAGTGATACCTCTGAGGCTCAGGGAAAGTGTGCTGGATGCAGTCTCAGCCCCTTCCTTTTTAGGAGCTCTGCCACTGACTCCCATAGCCCAGGCAGAGGATCCCGTCAGACCTGCCAGGTAGACCTGCCCTCTTTCTTCTGTCTTTGCTCTGCACAGCATTAGCAGCTCCCTGTGGCTCCAGCGCCATTCCCGGGAGGAAGCTTGGGCCCTGGGCTGCACTCTTGCTTCAGTGGTTCTGAGTAGTGCTATCTCAGCAGAGTGTTCCTAACAGAGGTGGGGGTGGGGGTGAGTGTGTGTGGGGGAACAGTTACCAGTGTGCTCTCTGTGCCCTCATAGCTGAGAATCAAGGCGCTGTGACTAGATCTAGGATTTGCTGCAGCAGCTGCAGAGCCAGGAGCCAAACCCAGGTTTGACTCAATCCTAAAGCCACAGCCAGGGAGAATATGTGGGGCACAGGGATATGACAGATGCACCTGCGAGGTGGGAGGGGAGGAGGAAGTAGTAAAAGGTGCGGGAAGGTGGATGTTACAGGAGCATGAAGGAGCAGACAGGTCTGTAGTGTGCCAGGGGACCTGGGGAGGTCTGGGGCTGTCCCCTGACACTCTGCTGGTAAGCAAGGTCTCTGAGGGTGACGCTTGTGTCGACTGTTGGAGCTTTGGACTTTTTAAAGCACAGCTCTGCCAGGCCCTATGCCACTGACCAGGTCTCTGACCTTACCCAGCTACTATAAATAGGCTGGTTAGCAGCTGCTTAGATCTCTGCAACGAGGAAGTTTGTTTATTGTTTATTTTTCATTTTTTTCAGACAGGGTCTTACTCTGAAGCCCTGGCTGGCTAAGAACCTGCTATATAGAACAGAGCAGGTTGGCCTTGAACTTGTGACCATCCTCTGGCCTCTGCAGGCATTACAGGCCTGTGCCACCATACCACGCCTAGCTCGAGGAAAAACAAAATTTAAAGTCCTTGAAAAGTGACGGCTGGCTACAGTGGGATGGCGCACTGGTGAGGGCGCAGGACATTGTCTCTGTCATCTGCACTTGCTCTCCTGTTACCAGGCCTCGCTGAAGGAAACAGAAACTGTGGTTGAGGAAACCCCATCTGAGTACAGTGAGTGCATGCTGTGCTCCTCTGCTCCGATGGGAGTGCTTACAGCCTGCCCCTCTTAAGGCCTTGGCAGCAGAAACCCATCCAGGTGGTGGGACAGAGCTGCAGGCGCCACCTCAGAGAGGACACCCCTGGGATGCTGCCAGGCTAGGTTGCTGTTCACTAGCATCCGCTAGGAGGGGCATCCATGTGGTCCTTCCTGCCTAGTCAGGGTCGCAGACAGACTGATCTCAAAGTTTGTCTTCTGTTTTATGCATTTAAACTAAATGATGTGCAGGATGTTCTGGCTGCCAGCTCTGGTCAGCCTGAAGCATGGTTTACAGCCCAGGCAGGCTGGCAGTGCCAAGGGCTGTGTGCAGTCAGATAGCCGTCAGCCTCTTCCCTCGGTCCTCCTGCCTCCCTGGGTCAGCTTTTCCAAGAAGTGAGAGTAGACTCCTTTCGCCCTGTTCTCACTTCCGTCACTCCTTATCCCAGTTAAAATGTCTTCCCTTTTAGGCATCTCTAGGAAGCGAGGCTCATTTAGAATCTAGGAGGTGGTCTTCTAGAAGCTGTCTGTACACCTGTATGACTCCTCACTTTGGTCAGGACAGGACAAAATGGGGTGAGGAAGCCATCGGGGGCCAAGCTTCTGACCTGTAGGATGATGTCAGAAGCCCGCTGAGCAGGTCCAGCCTCAGGTGTGCTGGCCTCTGGTCTGCCCACAGGTCCCACTCCACCTGTGCTGGGGACCTTTGCTGTTTGCTTTGGAGATTTCCCAGGGATGGGCAGGAGCGTTTCTGTCCTTCACTCATCTGCCCCTCCTTAGGATGAGCCGGTGAATGGCAGTGCTGGACTTCCTTCAGAAATGACAGCAGCCCCGAAAGCATAGTACAGTCTGCCTAGCACCTCCTTCCAGAAGGCTGTGTGAGTGGTGCTGGCCCGATGTGCTGGGGAGTGCTGTGCAGGAGGCCTAAGGAACAGCCACAGGGTGTGAGGCCCCTCTCGGTCCCATCAGCCGCTTGGTTGATGGAGCACCTCTCTCCTTTACGAGGGGCACTGTCTGCCTTTCTCCTGCCTTCTGACTCTTGTGTGAGGGAAGGTTGCTCACCACAGTGTGCACGGCATAGCCCTGTAACCCTGCCCTTCTCAGTAAAGCAAATGACAGCCAACCCTTTGGTGATGGCGTTCAGAGGCTGAACTGCCCTGTAAGGCAGGCTTGTCCCATCTATGAGCCATGGAGCCTAAGAAGCTACTATACTACCTGAGCCTCTAAGTTTGGTTCTGAGACTTGTGGATAGTCTGGGGCCCATGTGTCCTGAGAAGACACATTCAATGGCCTGCTTTATTTACACTTATGCGAGCTCATTAGTTTGTAGAACACTTTTGAAGAGCAGTTTGGAAATGTTAAAATATTAGCCAGACAAGGCAGTGCATGCCTGGCCTGTATCCTAACACTTGGATGATAGAGACTGGAGGACCAAGAGATCAAGGCCATCATGGTGAGTCTGAAAGCCAGACTAAGCTAAGAGGATACATGAGCTCATGTTTAAAAAAACAAAAAACAGGGCTGGTGAGATGGCTCTGCTCTTCCGAAGGTCCTGAGTTCAAATCCCAGCAACCATTTGATGGTTCACAACCACCCATAATGAGAACTGATGCCCTCTTCTGGTGCGTCTGAGGACAGCCACATGTACTTATGTATAATAATAAATAAATCTTTGGGCTGGACCGAGCAGGGACTGAGCGAGCAGAGTTGACAGGAGCAAGAGTAGTCCTAAAAATTTAATTCCCAACAACCACATGAAGGCTCACAACCATCTGCTCAACAACAGTGTACCTATATACATAAAATAAATAACAGTGCCTGACAAATACAGAAGTAGATGCTCACAGTCATCCATTCGACGGAGCACAGGGTCCCCAGTGAAGGAGCTAGAGAAAGTATCCAAGGAGCTGAAGGGGTTTGCAGCCCTGCAGGAGGAACAGCAATATTTACTAACTAGTATCTCCAGAGCTCCCTGGAACTAAACCACCAACCAAATAAAACACATGGTGGGACTCATGGCTCTAGCTGCATATGTAGCAGAGGATGGCCTAGTAGGTCATCAATGGGAGGAGAGGCCCTTGGTCCTGTGAAGGCTCTATGCCTCAGTGTAAGGGACTGCCAGGGCCAGGAAGCAGGAGTGGGTGGGTTGGTGAGCAGGGGGAGCGGGGAAGGGATAAGAAAGGGAAGAAGAGAAACATATTGTAACTTAGGTGACTATCATAGAACCTGTAAGCACAGAAAGTCTAGAGTTGCCCATAGACCTAGCTCAAGTCCATTCTCGAGCACTGGGCTGCCCTCTGTCAGGGCACCAGGAGTTAGCTACAGCATGTTTGGGGACAGTAAACAAGGAGCAAGAGGTACTCTCTGGGTTTCCCCTACTTAATTTTGCTGCCTGAACTTCTCAGTCAGCAAGATCTTAGGCCCAGCATCAGCTTCCATGGCCTCTCAAGTGCTTTATATACCATCCCCTGCCTCCAGCTCCTACCCTTTAGGGCCAGGAGTCTTGACGGGCCCCCAGCCTGATTTTCCAAAGAACTGTGTGTGTGTATCTGCCAGTTGCATCAGTGGTCTGGGGAGCAGCATTGGCGGAGCTGGGCCACAGGTCCAGGGACCACAGCCACAAGAGAGCTGGCACCACTCGTGGAAGTGAATTGTCTATCAGGGCAGGTTTCCTGCCTGCTGGTCTCAAACTGCTTAGGCTTGCTGAGCTTGCTCCACTACAGCAGAGTTGATGCCCATAGGGTTGCTCAGGGTTATTTAAGAACACCATGGTAAGTCTGAGCACTGCACTCACAAGCCTATCTACCTTCGTGCCTTTCTCTGCCTTATACATGCGTGTCACACCTTGGGATGCAAGGCCTTCACTGAGCTCATACTCCCTCCCAGCTCCACACTGCTCCACACATACATGTCAAGTATGTGAGAAGCAGGCCTTGTGCAGGGTTGAGTGACTTTGAACTGAACTACCTGGAGGAAAAATGGCCCTGGATAATTTCAGCTATCAGAGTTCTTCTCTTTTCTCTTAGAATGTGCCAAAGTCTTCCATGCTGCGGGGGCTAAACTGGTCCTCTGTGGACGAAATGTGAAGGCCCTGGAGGAGCTCAGCCGGGAACTTGCTGGTTCTTCTCAGGTGAGAGCAACAAGGATTCTGTGAGGGAGGAAGGAAGAACTGCTGTGGGCCACAGTAGCCTACTCCAGGACTGCTGAGCTACACAGCATTTATCCATCCATCCATCTATCCATCCATCCATCCATCCATCCATCCATCCATCCATCCAAGTGATCACATTGGACTTGGCAAGCAGCAGGCTCCAAGCACATTTTATACCCCCTATATTGCTATTGTCCGCTGCTGGGCAAGCGCTCTGTCAACTCAGCCTCATTTTGGTCCTCTGTCATGGGTTTGAGTTACTGTCTGACTTCCTGTCATTTATTTATTTTATGCATATGATTTTATGCATTGTCTTCAGACACACCAGAAGAGGGAGGGCATCAGATTGGATTACAGATGGTTGTGAGCCACCGTGTGGTTGCTAGGAATTGAACTCAGGACCTCTTAACCGCTGAGCCATCTCTCCAGCCCAGCTCTTAAACTTTCTAAAGCTGAGACCTTTAATAGTTCCTCATGTTGTGGTGACCCCCAACCAACAAATTATTTTCATTGCTACTTCTATAACTGTAATTTTGCTAGTTATGAATCATAATATAAATACCTGTGTTTTCTGATGGTCTTAGGTGATTTTTGTGGCAGTGTCCTTTCACACACACACACACACACACACACACACACACACACACACACACACACACCCCAGGTTGAGAACCACTGATCTAGCTGTGTGGGATTTACATGTGTTGACTCAGGTCTTTGGTTGGCTATCACATTCTCAGAGCTCTACATTTCTTAAGTTGGCTTGCTTGATGGGGTACCTTAGATTTCTCAGGTTCTTCTTTTCTTTAGATTTGTTAATTTAAATAATTTTGATTATTCTGTTTTTAGTTCAAGGATTTCTTACTCTTTCCTTACCTGCTTTTTTAAAAAAAATATTTTTATTTTATGTGCATTGATGTTTTGCCGGCGTGTTTTCTGTGTTAGGTTGTCAGATTCCCTGGATCTGGAGTTACAGACAGCTGTGAGCTGTTTATGGGTGCTGGGAATTGAACCTGGGTTCTCTGCAAGAACAGCCAGTGTTCTTAACCACTGAGACATCTCTCCAGCCCTCTTCACCTGCTTTTGAACTCTATTGTCGTTACTACTTCATTTACTGTACTTTTTAGCTCTGCCATTTCTTTTTATAACTTTTCCCTTTATTGAAATACTTCTTTTTAATCCATTTCCTGTCTTTGCCTGTATCTTCCTTCCTTCTTTCAGCATTGCAGAGATAGTTGTTTTAGTGTCTTTATGTATAAAATCTAGCATCTTAGCTTTCTGGGGATTCTTTTCAGAGATTTCTTTATTCATTTGATTGGTTTGGTTTTTTGAGACAGGGATTCTCCATGTAGCCCTGGCTGTCCTGCACATTGCTCTGTAGACCCGGCTGGCCTCCAACTCACAGAGCTCCTCCTGCCTCTGCCTCCAAGTACTGGGACTAAATGTGTCACTACTGCCCAGCCAGAGACTTATTTATAATTTTGATACTCCAAAAGCAGTCTCCTGGCAGCTGTCTTAGCGGTAGCAATTGAAACAGAGCTTCCTGCCTCCATGCCACACCTCAGGAGTAAACAGCAGGTCAGCAGTATTTGGAAGCTAAGGTCTTTCTTGCCTACCCTGGGTTCCACAAGCTGCACCAGAAATATGGACTGCCTTTCCCATAGTCGCCTGCCAGGTTGTGGGGGCAGCAGCTGCCAGCAGCTCAGTGACTGCAGCGGCTCAGTGGCTGTGGCGGCTCAGTGGCTGCGGCGTCTCAGTGGCTGCAGCGGCTCAGTGGCTGCGGCGGCTCAGTGGCTGCAGTTCACCGCTGGTAGCTGTGAGCTATCAGCAAAGTGTGCTCTGAGAGGTCACGGTCAGATAGGATCCCTGGAGCTTCCCGTCCTGCTCTCTTCTCTGCCTTTCCCTCCCTTCCTGTGTTCAGCAAGCTGCCCAGCAGAACTGTGCTGGGTGGGTTTCGCTAGCGTCTGGCGCGTTGCTGCATTCTTTGTGACCATGGAGTTAAATGCCCGTCCCTCCAGACTGGGTCAGGAGGCATATCTGGCCTCCTTTTTCTGTGTCCCAGTGCTAGGCATACCAAGAATACACAAATAACATTTCATGAACAGATGACTGGAAGTGACAATCCCAGATGGACCGGGCCTGTGCATTGTCAACTTGAGTGGCGTCATGATGTACGGTGTGGAGCAGCAAAGGCAGCTATTGTTAATAACTTGTGGTAATGTACTATTCAAGTTTACACCATATATGATCCCACCCTGTGGGCTTCACAGTCTGGCTATTTAAGGTAAAAAGAGCCTGTGGTCACATCTGGTGGTTGTATAGCAGTCACCTTCAGTCTAGGAGAAAAGTTGCCCAGACCAGATGTGAACAGCACTGGCAGGGACTTCGTATGTTGCCACATGTGAGGGGTGACACAGCCTATAGTATTTGTGCTGAGTGGGACAGTCCCAGAACTCTGAAGAGTAGGAACGTGGCTGTCATTCATAAGGTGCATTTTGTGTTTTGTATTTAACCAGGGACAGACACACCAACCCTTCGTGGTGACCTTTGACCTCGCGGATCCTGGTACTATTGCTGCTGCAGCAGCTGAGATCCTCCAGTGCTTTGGCTATGTGGACGTTCTCATCAATAATGCTGGGATTAGCTACCGTGGTACCATTAGTGATACCATAGTGGACGTGGACCGGAAGGTGATGGAAATAAACTACTTTGGCCCTGTTGCTCTAACAAAAGGTAGGCATCTTGGGGTCAGAGATGTGAGTATTAGTCATTAGAATGCCTGTTCATCTTGCTTGCTTCTTTGTAGTGTGACACTGCCTTTTCCTGTCCATTCCTCTTCCTGCAGTGGGTGTGGTCATTAGATTTTGGGTGCTTGGCCTTTTCAGTGTTTATAGTTGTACTGTATCTGTTTTGGGCCCTCACATCACATCAGTGTCGCTCTCATTGGTGCAGCTTTGCATTTTTGCTCCATGGTACCTGCATCCCACTGAGGGAGGGCAATAATTTGATGTACAGACTTCAGATCAGAGGCCAAGCTCCCAGTAGGACCAGGGGAGTCTGCTGTTTATATTCTCTTCTTTCCAACAAACCACCCTCCATCCTCCCATGGTTCTCCATGGAAAACTCTTAAGTCTCCTCCAGCAGCGCCAGGCATAGAGACTGAGAGAGCTAACTTCCCACCCTGTCCCCTCAGCGCTCCTACCCTCCATGGTGGAAAGGAAGCAAGGCCACATCGTCGCCATCAGCAGCATCCAGGGCAAGATCAGCATTCCTTTCCGATCGGCATGTGAGGACTTTACCTTTCTTTAAAGTGTTTATTGTGCATGTGTTCCTGATTATAAAAATGGTGTGTTCTTGGGGTGATGGTGGTTGCACGCCTTTAATCCCAGTGCTCATGAGGCAAAGGCAGATGGATCTCTGTGAATTCAAGGCTAGCTTAATCTACAGAGCGAACTGCAGAACAGCCAGGGCTACACAGAGAACCTAGTCTTGAAAAACACTTCCACAAAAAAACTCAAAATGGTGTGCTTATTAGCTAGATTCATACACTGCGGAAATGCCCTACAGAGAGATGAAGCAACGTAACTTCATTAGCACGTTTTTTGTAACTTTATTTTGTTCTGATTTGTTTTGTTTTTTGAGACTTTCTACATATCTCTGGCTATCCTGGATCTCACTTATTATGTAGTCAAGGCTGCTCTTGAACTCAGAGATCCACCTGCTTCTACCTCCCAAGTGTTTGGCTGCCACAACAATGATCAGAATATTTTAAGTAGTCACATACCTTAGTTCAAATCCCAGTTTACCTCTTACTCATTAGGTGACCTTGGGCAGGTATCCCTGTCTCTATCTGCTTATCCTTACTTACAAATGGAAACAGCTCAGCCTGGAAGACCTGCAGCAGCCCTGGGTTGAGTGAAATCCCTTCTTCAGCTCTCTGGGGCATAGGGCTCCCAATTTTTTTTTTTTTTTTTTTTTTTTTTTTGGTTTGGTTTGGTTTTTCGAGACAGGATTTTTCTGTGTAGCCCTGGCTTCCTGGAACTCATTCTGTAGACCAGGCTGGCCTCAAACTCAGAAATCCGCCTGCCTCTGCCTCCCAACTGCTTGGATTAAAGGCGTGCGCCACCACTGCCTGGCAGGATCACATTTTACATAGTGTTTCTGACTTGGTCATCCACTAGATGAGCATAGGTCCTTTTAAATCAGGTACAGTTTAGTAAATGACTATGACATAATTAACGTAGCCACTTCCATAGACCCTGGGGAGTCCCTCTACCCCTGCCTCAGGCTTTGACCTTTCATAGTGATCTGTGACAGAATATCCATGGATATTATATCTCTAGGGGTTCACAGGGACATTAAGATAAGCCACAAGAAGTAGAAACAACATATATAACACCAAAACACGAGAAGCGCCCAGCTGGCTTCTGGCTCCGGTGTTCACTGTCATTTCATTTGCTGCCCTCCTGTTACACATGCCGACAAACACACACAATGTAGCTTCTAGTTTAGGGGGTGAGGGGCTTTTAAAAAAACATATTTGAAAGGTAATAGCACAACATTTTTTTAAACATTAATTAATTTATTTATATAAGTACTCTATCACTCTCTTCAGACACACCATAAGAGGGCATCAGATCCCATATCAGATTATTGTGAGCCATCATGTGGTTGCTGGGAATTGAACCCAGGACCTCTGGAACAGCAGACAATGCTCTTAACCGCTGAGCCATCTCTCCAGCCCCCTCCCTATTGTTTTTAAAGATTAATTAATTTATTTCATGTATGTGAGTACACTGTAGCTGTCTTCAAACACACCAGAAGAGGGCATCAGACCCCATTACAGATGGCTGTGAGCCATTATGTGGTTGCTGAGAATTGAACTCAGGACCTCTGGAAGAGCATTCAGTGCTCCTTTTTAAACATGTGTTATTCTCTGAAATAGTGTCTTGGTAACAGCCTTTGCCCATCCATGTCCAAGAACAAGTTCATTCTGGCTAGCCCAGTGGAGGAGGGGCTGAACTGTTTCAGCCCTTGGAAAGGACAGTGACAACACTCAGTCAGAAAAGGACAATTGGCCTTTAAACAAAAGCGTATTCTTTCTCCCAGGTCTGGACCCTGGCTCTGCCTTCTGGCTCTAGGTGTGTGTGTCCTTAACTCCACATTTCGACATCATACCTGCCTCCCAGCGCCCGTTCAAAGATGCAATGAGATGTGCTGTGTAATTTAAAAGAAATGGAGCATTATGCTTCTGTGGGTATATTTCTCTGTTGTCTCAATTATGTTTAATCCTGATAGCCTTGGACAGTTACTAAGGCCTGCTCATATGATTCTGCAGAAAACAAAAACACAAATCAAAATGCTGTAATCAGGAATGATTAAGCAACTAAGGCCTAGTGTTAATAAGGGGTAAATTTCCATAGCGGTCACAGAGTATGTAATGAATTACTGTACTCCATGTTTTACTTTGACTTAGTTCTACTAGCTTCTGTTCTCTAATTGCCCACTGACTGCAGCGGGTGTGCATGGCAGTATGGTTACCATGTGGTTAACTAGGTTGAGTCTGGCCAGCTTCCTAGGGAAGTGGGGTTCACCTAGTGATTAACAGCCTTCTTAGCAATGAAGAGGGAGAAATGGCTTTCTCTCCCACTGCTGTTAAGACTTCTGAGACGTTCACAGCAGAGCATACACATTAGGGAGTGGCACTGTGTATGCCCTGAGGAGGGGGTCAGCTGTAACTGGCAGCTTTGTGGGCTTGATGTGCACAGCATCTCGAAAAGCCCATGGCCTGGGAGCTCTGGACTGACCCAGCTGTCAGTACTTCCGTCTTGAAGACCCAGAATGGCTGCTCTCCTCAATCCTTAGGCTGTCTCCGGAGTCACAGACGTCAGAGTTCTCTCTAGTCATCTAGCTCGTCTCCTCACACTGCCTGCTGCCTTCTGGCACCTGCTGTGACACTCCTTGCACTGCCTTCCCAGTGTGTTGGAAGCCCCTGTTGACAAGGACTGAGACATTTAGAACTCCAAATTAGAGGAAGTGGGTTTTCTGTGGAGATGCTGGTTGGCACCAGCCTAGGGAGCTGCTGCAGTCCTAAGGGCTTGAGTCTCTACAGCCTTGCATGAGGGAGGCTCCCAGGAGCCATGCTCAGCAGCCAGCGAGACTGGGACAACGTGTGCAGGCTCCTGTGGGATCCAGCTCTGTCACTGGGGAGCCTCTCCCCCACAGGCCTAGATAGACCCACCTGGCAGGGCTCATTCTAGTTATAGATATGTATATACACATGCGCGCACACACCGAATATATCACTTCTTTTCTGAGCCATCTGAGGAAGCTGAAGGCATGGTGGCACTTAATTCCTATTACCTTAGGGTCTTCTAAGAACATGGACACAGTGCACTTGTCAAAGCCAGGACATGAACATTGTCGTGGCGCTGTCCACGCCAGCTCACTTTCGGCCTTTGTCCACAACTACAGATTCAGCCTCCAAGCATGCAACCCAGGCATTCTTTGACTGTCTGCGTGCAGAGATGGAAGAGGCTAACATCAAGGTGACTGTGATAAGCCCTGGCTACATCCATACCAACCTCTCTGTAAATGCTGTCACTGCCGATGGCTCCAGATATGGAGGTAGGTCCGGCTTCTCTCCTTCATCAGTAAGAGCTACAGCTTGACTGCAGTGCCGCACTCTGCTAGCCTGAGTGTTGGTTGCAGATGTGGCCTGCTGTGTACTTGGCGTTTCCCCCTTGGCCTTATCACTTCAGCTTTCAGAACAACCCACCACCCCAGTAGGTAGAGAACTGACACAGCAAACCCCTTGTGAAATGTCCCCAAACTTCCCACTAGCTCATCTGCAGATCCCATGGCCCAAGGAATACCATCATCGTTAGGACTAAGTCAATCAAACTGATGGAGGGAAGGAGGTGGGGTCCGAGGAAGGAGGGGGCATAATTGGCTCCTATGCAGGGCCTTAGAAAGTGGCTGGTTTCAGGGGTGGTGTTCGGGTGAGGCTGGGTCAGGTGCAGCAGTGTCAGTCTCCAGTCTGCTCAGCTAACTTATAGGTTCTGCACGTGGGCTAAGCAGCCTGACTCCAGCTTATGCATATAAGAACACACAAAGAACAGTTGACTTCCATCTTAGATCAGCTGGTCCATGAGTGCTGGAACTATTAGAGCCAGCCTTACCTTCCTGCCCTTGGAGCAGGTCTGCTATCTATCTGTCCCAACAGACTGACACTAAGGCCTGCCCTTGGATGTGTTTTCTATGGGTCTGTGCAGCTGCTGCTACCCAGCTGATGCAGGTCTAGCATCCATCCAACCAGCCTTCAATCAGTGCCTTTGCCACAGCAAGCCTTTCTGCAGAAAGTCACAGTGGCAGGAGCCAGACAGCTGCAAACCTGTCCATCTTAGAAAATTCACTCAACCAGTTCTTAGCTTCCCATTCTTCTGTGGTAAACACAGTGAGGACAGATACCAGCGAGGGAGCTCGGGTTCTGGGTGGTGTCTGCCAACTGGTTCTGCTGTTAGCAAGATGATGAATCACCAGCAAGGAAGGAGCATCAATGCTGTTACCCTACACCCTCCTAACTGCCCCATCTGTTCCTCATCCAGTTCTTGATGACACTGGGAACTAAGACAGCTGCTTACTCCTAACGAAGTGCATAGAGGTACACCTGGGGTCAAGTGGTCTTTACCATCTCCCACTGATAGCCTTGAGAACCAGTCAGGACAGAGATGATAGACCATCCCCCAGTCACTAGCTGTTGCCCAGATGCAGAACACCTAAAGTTAAGAATACTTTGAGGCCGGTTCAGATGGTTCAGTGGGTAAACATCTGCCACTAAGCCTGACAACTTTCTGGGTTTTTTAGATTTATGTTTTTTTAATTTTTAATGTATATGAGTGCTGTGTTGTCACGCACTTCAGAAAGGGAATCAGATTCCGTTACAGATGGTTGTAAGCACCACGTGGGTGCTGGGATTGAACGCAGGACCTCCGAGTTCTCCACTGCACCTAACTGTTGTCATCTCTCCAGCCCGCAATCTTCTTTACATGGGCCTGGAGCCCACTTTGAGGCCTCCCTGTGCTGGGTTTCGGCATCTGCCACAGAGCACCAAACAGACACATTCCCTTTGGTTCCACACACTAACTGGTATACCCAGTCTATTATCTTGTCTGTATCTCTTTTGTCCCCATTTCCCTGCTCTGAACCATAAACGTTTCTCACTTTCTCAGTGTAATATCCTCCCTGTCCGGAGGAGCTCTAAGAGCTGGTTGGCCTCATGCCTCCTTGTTTATCCTTTTTTTTTTTTTTTTTTTTTTTGGTTTTTCGAGACAGGGTTTCTCTGTATAGCCCTGGCTGTACTGGAACTCACTCTGTAGTCCAGGCTGGCGCCTCGAACTCAGAAACCCACCTGCCTCTTCTTCCCAAGTGCTGGGATTAAAGGCGTGCGCCACCACACCCGGTTTAGGTTCCTTTTCTTTTGTTTACTGTAGCTCTAGACAAGAACACAGCCCAGGGCCGAAGCGCTGCAGAGGTGGCCCAGGATGTCTTTGATGCTGTGGGGAAGAAGAAAAAAGATGTTCTCCTGACAGACTTTGTGCCATCCATGGCTGTCTACATCAGAACTCTGGCTCCCGGGCTCTTCTTCAGAATCATGGCCTCTCGGGCCAGAAAAGAGCGGAAATCCAAGAGCTCCTGATGCTGGTAGGGCTGCTGGCTTGGGCAGCCTGATCAGACCGACTACCACACCTTCCTGGGTGGGGATTGCAGTGCACGGGATCCGCCGCTAAGACCTGGTGGAGGGCTACCTTGTATTTGTTTCCCAGGGAGTGATTAGCTCTTAAGGAGTGAAATATGGAGTTGTACAGGAACACTAAACGATGTAAAATAAATGACTGAAGAGTGGGTCAGAGTTCACAGTAGAAGAACCATGTACAGGTCTTCTGAGTCTCGGACGTCCCTGGTTTCGGAAGTGGTTCTGGAGGTTTGGGGACCAGGCATAATAGCACCAGCCCCAAATCTGGCTTTTTCTTTTGTTTTTCAAGACAGGGTTTCTCTGTGTTGCCCCAGCTATACTGGAACTCACTCTGTAGACCAAGCTGGCCTTAAACTCAAGAATCCACTTGCCTCTGTCCCCCAACTCCCAGGGCTGGGATTAAAGTTGTGTACCACCCCCATCCCTATTCATCCTACCTTCTCAAATCTGCTCTTAGTTTGGCTTATTGGAGGCCACTGGCCCAATTCTTATGGAAGAGGCCTGAGGGAGAAGGCTGGTAGTCTTAAGATGGTCCCAGGTCCTGCTCTTACTGTAGAAAGTGGGTGAGTGTGGAAGGATGTTTGGTGTATCCTATGTAGTGCCAACTTTAGCAATCAGGAAGAATTCCCCCGAGTCCTCTCCCCTGGTCCTGTTACTTTTCCAGTAGCCTCACCGGGTACCATTCCAAGCTGAGGTGAGCCTGTTGGAGAGCAGCCAACAAGGAGAGTTGCTGCTTGGCTCTGGTGTGGCATGGGAAGAAGGCACTCAGACTGCAGATGTCGGCTGGGGTTGCACTGCTCAGGCGGTGCCCCAATTCCAGGAAGAGCTAGGAAGAGACCTTGTGCTTACCTTTGACTTTTGGTTTCTCTGTGTAGCCCTGGCTGTCCTGGAGCTCCCTCTGTAGACCAGCCTGGCCTCAAACTCAAGAGATCTGCCTGCCTCTGCCTCCAGAGTGTGGGGGATTAAAGGCGTGCGCCACCACCATCAAGCCACCACTATCGCACCACCACCACCGTCTGGCCACCTCTGACTTATGAAAAAGGCATGAGGTGCAGGTCAACTTCATTTTCCAAGTTTAGAAGGAAATTTTTTCTGTTATAGAAACTAAAAGCTGAAACCATAGGAGGTGCACTGGAGATCTCCCCAGATATGAGTAAAACTCCCTTATAAAGCTGTCACGTTCACTTAGCTCTGGGCCTGATGAATTGCCTTTAAAATGAACAGATAAACATTGTGCGTTGAGCATTACCTCCTCCTCCCTGTCTGCCCTTTCTCTCTCCCATCTTAATCTCCTTCCATCCCCATCACTTCTATTTTATTGTCTATGTACCTCATTTTATGTGACTATATGAAACTTAGGAGCCAAAAATGAGAAAAACATGAGACACTTGCCTTCTGAGATTCGCTTAATTTAAGGTATTATCTCCAGTTGCACTTGTTTTTTCACAAATGTACAAAACTTTGTTAATTTTAATAACTGAAGAAAGTCAAAGCTGGGTAGTGGTGGCACACGCCTTTAATCCCAGCACTTGGGAGGCAGAGGCAGGCAGATTTCTGAGTTCGAGGCCAGCCTGGTCTACAGAGTGAGTTCCAGGACAGCCAGGGCTACCCAGAGAAACCCTGTCTCAAAAAACCAAAAAAAGGGAAGGAAGGAAGGGAGGAAGGAAGGAAGGAAGGAAGGAAGGCAGAGAGAGAGAGAGAGAGAGAGAGAGAGAGAGAGAGAGAGAAGAGGAAAGGGAAAGGGAAAGGAGTCAGTCCAGTGAGTGTGCTGTTTTGTTATCCCTATCTCTATTTCCTGTCTGGTGTTGGACACCTAGGCTGGTTGCATAGCTTAGCTATTGTGATTATTGCTGCAGCGCTCACGGATGAGCAGGTGTCTCAGATGGTCTGACTCGCACCCCTGGGTAGCACAGGTACACAGCAGGTCTCTTTCTATGAGAAACTTCCATACTGATTTCTGTACAAGTCACACTAGTTTAGATTCTTACACACAGCAGTGTGTAAGAGTTCCCTTTGCCCACATCCAGGCCAGCGTTTGCTGTTTTCTTAATGACTGACTTTGTAACTGAAGTGAGATGTCTGACCTGCATTGCTCTGATGCATAATGAGATGAACAGTTTTCATGTTTTGTAGCCATTTGTATTTATTTCATCTGTTATGGCTCACTTTTTAAAAGTTCGTTGTGTATTCTAGATATTAACCCTCTCAGCTCTGACAGTTTCTTTAATCCTGTTGGCTCTCTCCACCCAAGTCACGCTCCCTTTGCTGTACAGAGGCCTTTTAGCTTCATGAGGTCTGATTTATCCCTTGCTGGCCTTGTCACCTGAGCTGCAGGGGTCCTGTTCACAAAGTGCCTATTTCTGGAAATATTTTCCCTACTTTTCCGTAACAGGTTTGAGTTTCACATGAAGGTCTATTTGGAACTGATATATTTGTGTGCAGGGCAAGATAAAGATCTAGTTTCGTTCTTGACTAGGTGGGTGGCCAGGCTTCGCAGCTCCATTTGTGCATTTCTGGCATCTTTGTAGCTCCAGTGATACGAGGTCCTAGCTCAGTCTTTTATTTTGCCCCATTAGTCTACATCTGCTTAATGCTAATACTGAGCTGACTGCTATGACGACCATGACAAACTTCACGCTCTGTAAGGTGCTGACCTCCCACGTTTATTCCTTTTGTTCAAGATTACTTTGGCTGTCAAGGATCTTTTGCACTTCTGAAATTTGTTTTTCTAGTTTTGATTGATTGATTGTTTTTTTTTTTTCCAGACAGGGTTTCTCTCTGTAGCCCTGGCTGTCCTGGAACTCACTCTGTAGACCAGGCTGGCCTCGAACTCAGAAATTTATGTTATTTCTAAGAATGGTTTTTGAATTTTGATGCAATTACATTGAATCTGGTTATATCTGATATATATGGTTCTTCCCTCCCTCCCAGACTGTATCTCAGTCTGGCCTCAAAGTCACTCAGTAGTCAAGGATGGCCTCCCAAGTCCTAATCCTCCTGCCCCAGCCTCTCATAAAATGTTGGGGCTATGCATGTGCACCATGCGAGTTTATAGAGTGGTAAACAGACCTAGGGCCTCAGGAATATTAGGCAGTCCCAAACTGGGTTACCCATCCCAAGATTGCTATTTTCACAATATTAATTCTTCCAGCCCCTAAGAATGGAGGTCTTCCCATCTTCGAGTGTCTTTGGTGTCTTTCTTGAATGTTCTAAAGTTTTCTTTGTCAAGGTCTTTATCCCGTCCCCTTGCTGAGAATGTCAAGTTTTATTTTTCTGGTGAAGTCTAGTCATGTAGAAGAATCATTTGCAAATAAGGATACTTTCCCCTTTTCCTGTTTTATATGTATGGGTTCTGTCTGTGTACATGCCTGCTATTACCATGTGACATGTCTGATGCCCGTGGAGGCCAGGAGAGGGCATCAGATTTTCTAGGACTGAAGTCATAGGCAGTTCTAAACTGCCATGTGAGTGCTGGGAATTGAATCTGCATCCCCTACAAGAGCAGCCAGGACTCTCTAACCACTGAGCCATCTCTCCAATGCCTTGTACTTCTCTCTAGACCATGATAGGTGCTTAAAAATCGCTGCAATAGCCTAAGGTCAGTGTTGTAGGCTTTTAAGTTCCTTGGGAGAAAGAAGGTGAGTATGTGACCAGACCGGGTGACTTATTTACCATGGCCCACACCTTGTCCTAGATGGCTCAAGAACTGTGGGTGAAATGTGGATACAGATCATGGGTGACCTCTCATCTTCCACAGATACCATCTACCCTCCTGCCAGGGAGGAGGAAGGACCCTTTAGTGTTCATAGTAGATCACATTGCCAGGGGGGAATCAGTCATTGCCAGCAATAACTATCCCAGGGCTGCAGCCTAGTCCCTGGTGGCATAAAGTTACAAAGCCCCCAGCATGTTCCTAGTGAACAGCCATACGCATACTGCCCCCTACCCTGACACCCGTTGGCTGGCACTTTGAGAAGGGTCACGTCCAGCTACCATTCTTCCCTCTCCACTGAATAAAATGATAAGCCATGCAACAGCACACTCAGTCATCCCAGGAGAGAACATCAAACCGTTGAGGCTGGTTTGGGGAGACACTGATAGGCAACTTAAGAGCTACTGAGGCCTCACTCTAAAAGTGAGGGGACCAAGGATTCATGTGACCTGCATACTCAGACACTCTGGCCATGACCTTTGCTTCTCATGCCAGCTGATGACGTAAGCCTAGGACTGAGGGCAAGAGCCATCAGCGAGGCTCTGTAATGCCTAGCTACTCCTAGCCAACCCAAGCCTTCTCTTCCTACCTGCAGTTACCCAGAGCTGTATGCTTGGAAGGCCCAGCCTCCCTGCCAACCCCTGCTCTGGGTTTACTTTGTTCCTGACATTTTTAGCCCAGTTCCTGACTGTATTCCTGACTTTGTTTCCCTGCCCCTTTCATCCTTAAATGTCTTCAAGTATCTTGGTGATAAAAGTTCAGTCTTGGGGGCTGGCAAGATGGCTCAGTGAGTAAGAGCACTGGCTGCTCGAAGGTCCTGAGTTCAAATCCCAGCAACTACATGGTGGCTCACAACCACCTATGAGATCTGACGCTCTCTTCTGGTGCATCTGAAGTCAGTTACAGTGTACTTATGTATAATAATAAACAAATCTTTGGGCCGGAGCAAGCAGAGACTGAGCGAGTAGAGTTGACTGGAGCAAACAGAGGTTCTTAAAAAAATTCAATTCCCAACAACCACATGAAGGCTCATAACCATCTATACAGCTACAGTGTACTCACATACAATAAATAAGTAGGTAGATAAACAGATAGATAGATAGATAAATAAATAAATAGATGAGTCTCCATCTTGATTGTGAGACCTGTGGTATCTGGCCAGCGATGATGCCCGACCCTGTAGCAGTCCATTCTGCAGGGCAAGTTCATGCCCCATGGCTTAAGACTTTTCCTTAAGAACAAGGACACAACAACTGGACCATGTGGACGGAGCTCTCCAGGATCTGCCTGTCTGTTTACTGTTAACCCCCCTTGATAGAGCGCTCTGCTCCTGAAAGTGGTAGCAGGTAGGCAGTTGAGACTAGATTCCTTCTGTGACCCATGCCCTAAATGGGTCACACAGAACTCTTATCAGGTGGGTTCCCAACAGGACAGTCAAGGCCAAGTGGCTTTTCTTTCTTCTCACCAGAATGTGAGATCCATATGCTGCCCCTCTCCCAGCCCAGCCCAGCCCAGCCCACCCCACCCCTGCTCTTCTGGCTAGGAGCCAAATTACCAAGATGGCATTTCAGAATCTGGGTTAGTACACTTAACAAGAGTCACTTTGTTCAGTGCAGCTTGGGAAATAGGAAGGAGCTGTTTGTACCTGGTTGCTATTTTGGGCAAGGGCATCTGCTTAGCTGAAATGAGGTCCCCAGCCCATAGTCACCGTCACCTCCCCTCCCCCATGCAATCTGATGTGCTGAAAGAATACAGCCAGACCAGGTGACCGACTGCTTGTTACAGAAACCTCTCCCATGCGGTGCTTACCCATCAAGCTCAAAGCCAGCCTTTAGCCAGTCAGCTCTCTCAGATACCAGATACCAATTCGCCCTAGACACTTGTTCATGGCCAAGGCAGTTATGTCTTCACCATTCCCCGAACCATTAGTATTTCTACAGTACTTGGAATTAAGTCTCGATTTCTTACACTTTTTGTGGGCTTTTTAAAATGTCCCAACTCTGGGCCTCTCCTATCACAAATGGCTCAATCAATCACTCCTGTAATTCTCTAAACCCTTACACCCAGGTTAGGACCCTTCCTGATGCTGGGCATCACAACTTTCTATGAAGAAGCTGGCTTAGCTATATACCAGAGACGGGAGAAGTGCCATGCCCCAGCCTTCATCCAGGGAATCATTTTTCCACTTACTGAGAGCCTTAGGGGAGGAAAAAAAAAAGACACAAAGCTGGTCGTGGTGGCACACACGCCTTTAACCTCAACACTCCTGAGTTCCAGGCCTGTGCCTGTTCTACACAGCAAGTTCCAGTACAGCAAGAAAGTCCTCTCAAAACCAAACCTTGTAAGATTCATTGCCCTGGGCAGAGGCGCCTCCCACAGCCTGGGGTACTGGGATGAACTCAGGGCTACATAGTAACAGCAGAGATTTCTGTGCTCTCTGTCAGTCTTTGGAGAAGGGCTTCTGGGTGTGATGCTCCCAGGTGAGCCACAGGGAAACCAAGGCCACCTTATCCTGCTATATCTTAAACAGTGCATCATCATCACCAGTGGTAACAAACAGCATGGCTAAGGGGGAACATGACTGGGCTAGACTAGCAGGCCAGAAGCCAGGGTAGCTATTCCTATTATGCATTCTTTCTGGCAGGATGTTAGCTCTAGAGCCACTCTGCTGCAAGGAGGCACAGCAGGGTGTGTCTGCAGCACTTGCCCATCTCACACACAGCAGCGGCTACAGGTACAGGCAGAAAAGAGAACAGAAGTTGAAATTCTCATAATTTTAATGGTCAATAGCTTCCGGTTGGCTTCTGAATGGTATAGTTAAACAATACACTTAAGACACCCCCACAGCAAGTTCACACCCCTCAGAAAGTAGCATTGGCTCCTATCCATACTCCACTGCTCAGTCAGACTTCCACAGCCTGGGAGCCACTCCTGGGTTATGGAAATAGACATCTTAGTGTAATGAGCTGAAGAAACCCCTGGCACACCCATGATCTGTTATTTTTGCTTAAAAAAATAACAAGTATTAAACCAAACACTTTCCCAGGCGCTGCTGCTTCACAGAGAAAACCCAGTGCTGCTGTCGGGATCTGAGTCCTGTGGGCCTCGTGGTTCTGCTTCTCGTCCCCCTCTCCTGCAGTCATACGGCGTAGAGCTCATAAACCTTCTTTACACAGTACACCAGGGCAGCCAGGGCTATTGTGTTGTGCAGTCTCTTTCTGTGCAGGTCGTCCTTCCGAACCAGCACCACTGGTGTGGAGGAGGTGAGCGTGTGCAGAGGCAGGCGGGACAGTTTATAGGCATCATACTCCACCTGGTACTTGCAGCAAGGGTCAAACTGCCAGGAGATCCCATAGAGGGTACAGCAGGCCAGGCTCAGCACACCAGCGGGCAGGGAGATGTAGTGGGAGTAATCCAGGGGCAGTGCCAATGGGGTGAAGAGGCAGGCAGTACCTGCCAACACGGCCGTCTTGTGCAGGCAATTGCCTACGGTGATCCAGCGTGCTGTCTCGTCTCCAATTCGGGTGGGCTCTATCACAATGTACTTGTACTGGGCTTCCAGCGCCTGCTCCAGCTCATACTCAAACTGGTCCTGGGCGTTCTCCCCACTGTAGATTTCGTGCACAATGTAGCAGTCTGTAGCTGAGAGGCTGACCCTTTAGTGGAGGGAAAAGACAAGGAGGTTAGGTTCAACAGCCTAACCTATCTGAGTGTACAGGGCTGGGCAAATGTTTGCCTCAGCTTCAAGAACATCCCACTCATAGGTTTTCTTTGCTTCAGAGCCCAAACTACAAGACAGCATTTTTCCCCCCTGGAAGAAATAGTGAAACAAAAAGGTCACAAAGGTGGGCAGGCGTGGTGGTCTTCACCTTTACCCTCTATACCCCAGAGGCAAAGGCAGGCAGATCTCTGAGTTCAAGACCTGTCTGGTCGACACAGTGAGAAAAGACTGCATTCCAAGTACAGTGGAGGGGGTCCCCATACCCAGGCCAGCAGCCCCTCAGTAAAAAGGGAAAGGCTCGAACCCAGGCAATACAAATACTTTACCCTCAGTGACTCCAATTAAGCTGGGCTCAGGTAAGGCTTAATTAAATCACAAGCCCCAAGTCAGGTGTGCTCCGGGGAGAAGGCTATCCCTTGGGGTGGGACCAGAAACCTCAGCATGGGGAATGGAGGTGGCTCAGAGAGAGTTTGTCTAGTCTGCACAGGGCCCCTGGACTCACTCAACCCTAACACCACAAAAAATAAAAATAAAAAGAAGCCACAGCATGGGCCATGGCCACAGCAGCCTGTCCATCGGCATGCCATGTTGCAGACCCCTGAGACCCGCCAGGAAGCTGACAATCCCAACTGGAAAGCAGTCATTTTCCATGAACATCTTCTGTGGACTTTCTCCATTTAGAGTAAAGTTCAAGGGGAGGAAAGTGAGCAGGGCACTGCAGTTGCTTCTTCACAATTACTGTCAGACACTTTTAGCCAATAAATAGCTTGAGGTCTTTCTGGTTCAAAGTCAGAGTTGAGACCAGCCATGCTGGCACACGCCCACAATACCAGCACTCAGGAGCCTGCACCAGGAGGACAGAGTCCCATGCTGGCATAAGCTGTATAGGAGACTGTCTCAAAAAAAACAAAGTCCCTCGATAGTAGAGGGCAGTTAATGGATTCTGTTTTCAAGTGGGTGCACTCATGGCCAAGAGATTCCCTTTGTGGTTTCATGTTCATCAACCAATAAAAAAACCAAAGGACCAATTTACACACCCATCTGTGAAACTGAGATTCCAGGCAGAGCTACTTCCAAATCACACCAAGCCCTGCCCACTTTCAAAATGGGAACAGTGAGCTAAATACCTAATAAAAAATGGAAAAAAAAAAAAAAATGGGAACAGGGTACCTCCCCATGCAGAGCATCGGAAGCAATTCTTCCCCCACTGCGGAACTCAAGGCAAAATGTGGGTTCACGGTGGGATTGCAGGCTGCAATACCAGTCAGCTTTAGTGTCACGGCCTTCTCTGCCCGCAGGCTGTGGCCATGCAGAACACAGGAGAAAGTTTGTCTCAGTAAAGCACTTTTAGCTTTACTATGACAGACTGCTCCATCTTAAAAACCTATCACTAGGCAGATGACACTTCTAATTTCTTCCTGGCCAGTTCCCAGCGCCCCCTGCACTTAATCGACCCGGGTCAGACCAGGAGAGTCTATGTCTTGCTGTTTGTCAGGAGAAATGAGTGAGCATAGTTTGAGACATGTTTGGAAAGGGAGGCCAGCGCATAAAGTGGAGTGACATGGAACAGACACAGCCAGGGAAGAGGTCTGCGTCAGAGGTCACAACTCTCAGGTCCTCACTGCAGGCTGTTCTATGAACATCAGAGCAGTGTTACAGCAGCCACAAACCCAGGTGTGCCTATGTTCCTGAGCTGGTTCTGTAGATGCGCTCACCACAATCCTTTCCTACGCACTACAGACCTGGTCCAACCATACAGCATGAAAACCAAAGCAAGCAACAGAGGAAGCACGAGTGCCACACAGGAGGTCTCTCAAGTTCACAGGTAAGACAGCACAGGTATACACCATGGATACCAGAGACACCAATTCTTTGGGGACTGCTAGTTAAGAAAAATAGTCCTGAGTCTCCTTTGGGATGGTAGAATCTTTAGAGAAGCGTACTTCCAGATAGAAAATGGAAACACTCGAACCAAACATCCATGAAGCACAAGTCCCCTTGGGTCAGACAAGGTGTAGGCATACTAAGCACTGGTAGGAGGGAGTCCTGCATGCCATGGCATGTGTGGGTTCTGAAGGGTCTTATCTACTTCAGTAAATGGTGCTCAACTCCCCAGGAAAGAGCCAAGTCCAGCCATCTCTCAGCCACTCCAGCTTGAGTGGTTGGCTTTTATGTCTGAGTCAAATCCCAGCCAAAAAAGCCAGCCAAAAGCTTGGTTTCCACACCAGTGGAAAATGGAAGTAGGACAAGTGATGGGCAGGAGCTGGCCCCGACTGAGTAAGCCCTGGGCCTTAATTCTAGGTGATCTGACCATTGGTGAACAGAATAAACCAATGACGACTGCTGCTACTTGGCCGAGGATCCCTCATCAGAACTGCTGAAGAACAGTGTAGTGTGCTTCTGGACTTTGGATGTATTCAGATTGGAGAAGAGTCAACAGACAAGAAGATGTCATGGGGATATACCCCAAATGTGAAGTCCAGTTCAGTGTGTCCTTGCTTTACACACGCTGCGCTGGCTAGTTTTATGTCAACTCAATGCAAGCCAGAGTCATCTGAAAAGGAGAGAATCTCAGTTGGGAAAATGCCTCCGTAAGCTCCAGCTCCTGCAGTTTCTTAGTGATTGATGGGGGGAACCACAGCCAGTTGTGGGTGGTTCCATCCCTGGACTGCTGCTCCTATGTCCTGTAAGAGAGTTCGCTGACGTGGATGCCTGAGGCCCATGCTCCTACTGACTGACTCGACTAACTGGATGTGACTGTTGCCATGGTACTGACGCCTGCAGACTCACAGTTGAGAGGGACATAGAAGGCTTCTGTAACAACCCCGACCCCCCCCCCCCACACACACAAAGTGACTGAAAGCCATTTAATTAAGAATTCTTAATTCTTAAATGGTGCTGAAGTGTAGCCCTCCACAATTAATGGCTTCTGGTGGGGGTGCAGGTAGAAATGACTCAGTTTTAAGAGGCTAGTCACCTATATGGGCAACACAAATTGGATTTTTTCTGGTTTTGTTTTTCTTATTCTTTTGGGGTGGAAGGGAAGGCCCCAAGGGTGTGTGTATGGGCAAACCTGAGAGGACTAGGAACTTTCTAGGACTAGAGAACTAGCTCAAGTTTCATGATGTGAAATCTTCAAGTAATCAATAAGAATATTATGGAAAAAAAGAACTGAAGTTGGTGGAGCAAGCCATGAGGGACAAGTCTTAAGATAACAGCACTCCTGCCGGGCAGTGGTGGCGCATGCCTTTAATCCTAGCACTTGGGAGGCAGAGGCAGGCGGATTTCTGAGTTCGAGGCTAGCCTGGTCTACAGAGTGAGTTCCAGGACAGCCAGGGCTACACAAAGAAACCCTGTCTGGAAAAAACAAACAAAAAACAACAAACAAACAAAAAAGATAGCAGGACTCCTCCATGGCCTCTGTCCTCATAGGAACCCTGCCTCTAGGTTCCAACCCTGGTTGAGTTCCTGTCCTGACTTCCTTCATTGATAGACTATGGATGAGAAGTGTAAGCCCAATAAACCCTTTCCTCCCCAACTTGCTTTGGTCATGGTGTTTAATCATAGTCCTAGTAACCCTAACTCATTACAAGTGCACCTAAGATATTTTGTAAGATATTCTGAGTGCACCTGCATTGTGACTGCCTGTCATGTCAATGATGGAGTGTGGGATTTTCCACTTGTGGCATCAAATGAGCACTTAATGTTTCAAAATGCTTTTCAGATTGGGGATAGAATACTGCACCCTCCTGAAATGATGCTCCAATGTGAAATGGCAGCTGAGAGTCAGGGGAAAGGCAAAGTAGAGAACGCTGTCTATAATGCAACTCTTGTTCTGTGTTGTATGCATGTGTAAGTGCCAGGTCGGTATGAGCATTTGGAGGCCAGAGGTCAGTGTTGTTTCTCTCTTCTCCACCTGATGGCCCTTCCATGGTTTTTATGGATTGCCCTGGCTGTCCTGAAACTCACCTTGTAGACCACCAGGAAGTCCTTGAACCTTGAATTCAGAGATCCGCCTGCCTGTGCCTCAAGTGTTTGTTTGTTTGTTTGTTTATGGTTTTTCCAGACAGGGTTTCTCTGTGTAGCCCTGGCTGTCCTGGAACTCACTTTGTAGACCAGGCTGGCCTAGAACTCAGAAACCCGCCTGCCTCTGCCTCCAAAGTGCTGGGATTAAAGGCGTGCGCCAGCACTGCCTGGCCTATTTATTTTTATAAACCAAGGTCTTTCACTGTCCCTGGAGTTTGCCAACTGGCTAGACTAGCAGGCCAACGCCCATCTGTGTCTCCTCTCCTCCAGCACTGAGGTTACAGGCACAGGCTAGCACATCCGGCTTCTATTCAGGTGCTCCTCCTGCAAGCAGAGTGAGCGCCTTAGCCACTGAGCCATCTTCCCAGCCCCTTTCCACCCTATACTTGGCACAATCTCTGGTACTTAATTAAGAACACTGTCTTATGCACTTTGCTAACACTGGGTGAGGGGTCACTCTATCCTGAGCCCTTCAGCAGAACAGGCGGCAACCTTGCTCTAGTATCTCAGGGCATGGGCCATGCCTAGATCAATCAGTTTTATGTAAGGGAGGGGGGTAGTAAGCAGGAGTCACTTGGAAATGCTGGCATTGCAGCAGAAAGCAGCTATATGAGAAACTCTCTGGGATACAAGTACCCCACGAATGTCTGGGAGGCTGTGTACAGGTCTCTGTAGTTTTTACCTCACCCCCACCCAAGGCCAATCCTCAAATATCAGTCTTCCCAAAGTCTAAAAACATCTGATCAAGACCCAAGTCCGTTTAGAGCTGAGCTGTATGATGAGAGCAAATTTGCCCAATAAGTGACAAAACTACATCTGTTGACCTGCTGCCAGGCACAGGGTCCTGTAGTGCACATGCAAGCAGCAGGTACCTTCCATGCTTCACTTAGGTACAAAGCTAAAAAGCTCTGTTGGCTTGTCTGGAAATGAGGCTTCACAAGCCAAGATGCAAGGTGGTCTCTGCTGTGTGGGAAAAGGCAAGGCTTGCTTCCTACGTGCTAAGTGATTAAGTGCAGGGTTTTTGGTTTTGCTTGTTTTCAAACAGGGCATCCCTGGCAGGTCTTGAACTCACAAGAGATCTGCCTGCTGAGTCCTGGGATTAAAAATGTGGGCCACGACTGCTTGACTGAAACACAAATTCAATTATCTGTGATAAAATATACACAACAAAATCTAGCACCTTGCCAGCAGTGGTGTCGCACTCCTTTAATCCCAGCACTTGGGAGGCAGAGGCAGGTGGATTTCTGAGTTCGAGGCCAGCCTGGTCTACAGAGTGAGTTCCAGGACAGCCAGGGCTACACAGAGAAACCCTGTCTCGAAAAACAAAAACAAAAACAAACAAACAAAAAAAATCTAGCACCTTGTTAAATACAGCTACACCATTACAGAACTAATCACCAGGAGGTTTAAATCCAAAATCGTATCCATTGAACCGCCTTGTACCTACCGTCCTATCTTCTAGTCTACTCAGCTACTCTAGGTACCATACACTCATGGAGTATCTGTTCCTGTGTGCAGTGCCTATTGCATTTCAATGTTTTTTTTAAAACAAAAAAAAAATTTTTTTAAACTTTTAGCTCCTCCTCCTCTGACAGGGTCTTACTATGTAACCCTAGTTGTTCTGGAACTTACTACCTACTACCAGGTCTTGAACTCAGAGATCCACCTGCTCCTTACCTCTTGAGTACCGAGATTAAAGGTGTGCACCATCATATCTGGCTAATGTATGGAAGTCACAGATGTCAGCTCTCCTGCCCTTATGTGGATCTCTCATCAGGCAAATGTCGAGCCATCTCCTTGGCCTCCTATTTCAATTCTTTTGGACAAATACCCAGATGTAAAGTTGCTAGGCAACACAGTAGTTTTATTTTTAAAACTCTGTTTTTATACTTATTTCTAGATTAAATTTTATGTTTCATGTAAGGTTGTTTTGCTTGCATGTATGTCTGTGCACCACCTGTATGTCTGGTACTGGTTGGCGTTACTGACAGTCAGTCGTAAGCTGCCACAAGGGACTAGAACCCAGGCTTTCTGGCAGAGCAGCCAGTGCTCCAGCTCACCAAGCCGGCTCTCCAGTCCCACTTATCTTAACTTCATATTTCATTTCAAAGGACACATACATGCCAGAGTGCACGTGGAGGTCAGCATTCCAGGGGTTGGCTTTCTCTTCCCACTAAGTGAGTCCCAGGGACTCATCCTTACCTAGCAAGCCTTACTGGGCCTGGTTTCTTTTAATAGTCATTGTGGCAACTGTGAAGTAAAGTGGCCTTTATTTCTAATTTATTTGGGACAAGGTCTTAAGTAGCCCAGGTTGGCTTGGAATTCAATCTGTAACAGAGGATGACTGAACTCCTGATTCTCCTGCCCCCACTTCCCACGTGCAGGGCTGCAGGCGTGCGCCACTATATGTAGCTGACAGTAGTTTTTGATAGACTGATAACGGAACCCTTGATTTGTATTTTTAAACACATTTTATCATGTGAAATATGGTGATGCACTCCCACTCCCCATGCACATGGGCGAGGGAGGTGGAAGGATCTGTGTTTTAGGTAGCTCAGCATCAATCCCGTAATTTTATGCCACTTTCATCACCCCAGAAACTCTGCATCCCTTAGGGGCCCTGTCTTCTCCCTTAGTCCTTCTCAGTTGTTAGTAGCTACCAAACTGCTTCTTGACTCTGGATTTGCCAGTTCCGAGACTCCAGAGAAGCAGAACCACACATGGGGTGGGGTTTGCAACAGGCTTCTCTCACTTAGCACTATGCTTGTAAGAGGTATCATATATTAAGTTAGCTTAACATATTTAATGTAATTTTTAAACACCTAAGAGAGCTATATGGAACATGTATCTAAGGCTCTGTACACCAAAAGATCAACAGCCACTTTCTTCCAATGATGGTCTAACAGTTGACCTTAACATTTTATTTTTGATAAGACTTTTCTGTTTAAAAACAAAACAAGAGGTCTGTGAGAGGCTCCATGGACCATGGTTCTTGTCACCGTGCCTGAATCCTTCAGACTTCTGTATTTGAGGCAAGAGAACCAACTCCAATAAATTGTCTTCTAACCTCCACTTGCACACACTGTGGTGTGACTGCACACAAATAAATGTAAAAGAAAACTTAACTTACAGCAAAATAAAGCCAGCAAGCACATGCATGTAGAAGTGCTCGCCTCTATCCCTGGCTACCTCACTGTCTTGAGACAGGGAACCTGGAGGGAAAGGAAGCGGAATGTGCTGTGTCTTTTCTGTCAAAATGAAACAAAGGAAGTTACCTGCAATCTGCGTCTCCTTTGGCGAGGGTTTGGGTTTGTTCTTCCGACCACTGGGACCTGCCTGTGGTCTTACTCTTCCTAGGTCTAGAAGCTCTGATCTTGGGACAAGCTCAAACCTTACATTTGTCTAAGATCAGAGTATGTGCTCAAGACTGTGCCTTCTGCTCTCAAAGCACACTTTCCTTATGAACAGGAAATCTGCTACCTTTTCTGTTAGCAGATCCCATGGAAGCGTGAAGCTCTGCTGCTGCTGCTTGCCTCTGTGGCTGGCTTGATGGAGAGCTGGACAGCCTTCCTTCTGCAGAAGTAAACCTTCATGCTTTGTTCCTTGCACAGTGTGATCCTTTCCGAGACCTCAGACCCATTCCTAACAGCACTAAAGCAAAAGCTTGCTATGCCGCTAGGCTAGCTGGCTAGCACGCCTCAAGATTCACTCATCCCTGCCCCTCTCCCCCAAATGCTGGGGTAACAGCGCAGAGACAGCCATGCCCAGCATTTAGGTAAGTGCTAAGACTCTGAACTCAGGTGTTCCAAGCACTCACACCCACATGATGCGCCTCTCGAGCTTCCTGCGCCTCTCAAGCTTCCTGCTTGTGGATCCTCCTACCTCCTACAGCCTTTTTGTTGTTGTTTTGAGACAGGGGTTCTCTGTGTAGCCCTGGCTGACCTCACAAAGATCTCCTACATCTCCTTCCTTGTATTGGACTTAAAAGTGTGAGTAACTACTGATCAATTATGTTTTTTGTTTTTTTGTTTTTTTTTCTTAAAAAGAAAACTCTCATCTGAGCTTGGTAAGACATACTTGTAGTACCAGCTACCCTGAAGGCTAAGGAAAGAAGACTGAGTTCTAAACCTGAGTTCAAGTTCTTTGGGAAACTCCTTCCCAAAGGGGGGAGGAAAGAGGGAAGGAGGGAGGGAGGGAAAGAAAGAAACGAAACCAAATCAAGCTTGGTGTGGGTACAGGGCCCTGGCTTTGATCACAATGGGTCAAAAGCCCATTCTCTGTTGCATAAAAGTTCAATGCAAGCCTGGGTTATATGAGACCCTAGCTCAAAACCAAACAAAACCCAAATATTTATTCAATAATCTATACAGAGCAGAGATCAGATACCCATGGGGCCCCCACTGCTAAGGCAGAGAGGAAGGGGGGGAAGGGAGGGAGAGTAAGAGAGAGTGAGAGAAGGAGGGGGAGGGAGAGAGGGGGAGAGAGAGAGAGTGTGTGTGTGAGAGAGAGAGTGTGTGTGTGTGTGTGTGTGAGAGAGAGAGAGAGAGAGAGAGAGAGAGAGTGTGTGTGTGTGTGTGTGTAGAGAGAGAGAGAGAGAGTGTGTGTGTGTGTGTGTGTGTGTGTGTGTGTGTGTTTGGGGGCTGGGAGGTCTCTAGATCCAGAACTCAATCTGACGGTTCACTTCCTAGGCCCCAGTTTCTCAGGCAGGGTTCAAGTGGAAACTCACATCTATCTAGGCTAGCACCTGGTGCTTGGGCCTTTTTAAAAACAAACAATAACCACAACAAACAGAGGATGCTTTCATCAAGGTATCCTCCCCATCTGGCTCTGCCTGAACTCGAGGGACAGGAGCAAAGCTACTGTGGCACAACGGCACTGCCCTTCCAGAGAACACCAGCTGAATACCCACCTGAGGTGGCTCACAGCCACCTGCAACTGCAGCTCCACTCACAGGTGCACACTCAAACACATCATCAAAACAAACCTTGCACACATCTTTAATCCCAGCACTTGAGAGGCAGAGGCAGGTGGATCTCTGAGTTTGCGGCCAGCTTGGTCTCCAGATTGAATTCCAGGACAGCCAGGGCTACACAGAAAAGCCCTGCCTTGGAAAACCAAACCACTTTGCTACCCTGAGCCACTTTCCCTGGTTTCCCAAAGGATGAGAGAGTGTGAGGACCTGGCTGGGTGCAAAAGAGGACAGGAGCAAAAGACCTACAGCTGTTTAAATGTAATCCATTGGTAAAGTCAAAACCCCAGCCCTCTGGCACTGTACCATTTCAAGCACTGACAGACACAGGCAACTAGTGGTAGCCCCCATTAATCGTCAGAGGCAGAAACTCTTCTACACCGCCTTCATCTGAAGACCTGTGATGAGAACGCAACGGTTACTGGTTTCCCCAGGAACTCTGGGCCCACCAGACTCCCTGTCGGCACCAGGACCCACACAGAGGCAGTAAGAACAATCTTCACACATGGTGGCTCTTGAACCACACTTCCCATCCCAGCCACAGCTCTTTGTCCTCTGAAGAAGAAAGCTATGACCAACCCAAGCTGGCCAGAGAGGTCTCGGCCTATTTGTTGTTCCTCCATGGACACTGTCAACCCTGCCTTTCTCAGAGGTGGGATCCACTGAAATGAGCTTGCAGGACTGACATAGAAGCAGATATCAAAGCAAGTGGAACTCGGGCTGCTTGAATAAAACCCAGGGAAACAGAAATATACCCCAAAGGCTGGACCATGGCAGAGGCCAACCTACACATTAATGTCTGAGAGCAGAACATGTGGCTCAGCTGTGAGTGCTGTCATCTCTCACCAGCCAACAGACAGAACCCCCATGCCTCATCCCCATCCAGTGGCTATAGGTCAAGAGACTTTGTTGTATGTCCCAGGCCTGCTCACTCCATCCAGATCAGGAGGAAGAATCCACCATACATACCAAAGCCAGAATGAGAACCTCCTGAAATACTAAATGCCTCAAATCCCTAGAGTCCTCAGCTCTAAAAGGCTTAGAGCAGAAAGGGGGTCTATCATCCCAGGAATGTAAATAATGGCTGTTCAGCTGTAGTAGGTACTAACCCTATAATGGCCACTGGGACCCTGTCCCCCCATATTCACAAATGGCATGGTCTTCCAAGAAAAGGTGGCAGGGAAGGATGTGGAGGCCACCAACCCCATGACAACTTGCTGCCTAACAAATGCCCAGAACTGAGGAAGGAAACTTGAATACCCCAAGCCATACTTGTATCATGGTCAGATGCAGATCAATTATCTTTACAAGATCATCAAAAAAGGAACTCAGAGTACAGGGCCATACTCACATTCCAACACTCATGGAGATCTCAGAGATGCTCAGGAGCTCTGAGCAGCACCAAGTAAGCCATGAAAGGCCAAGCAGGGCTGTCTGAGAGCTGGTCCAGGCTGACACCCAGGTGGTAGAACACAGATACCTGCTCTGCTTTCCTAGATGGATAAGTGTGCCTCAAAGAGGCCAGCAGGACAAACGGCAATCTGTTTGCTGTGCTTGCTGTCAGTATGCTCAATTTTGGACAAGAATTCAGGTTACAGCTCAGAGTTTGACGTTCTTCATTACAAATACTGTTGTTTCCCTAGATTTAATGGAGTGGAGAGAAGAATCAACACACAAGCAGCTCTCTGTTTGCTCCTTTCCCCCTCCAATCTCAGTTTAGATCAGAATTGTTCCTATCTATTTTACTGATGGAAAAACTTCTCTCTAGGCTTAGTCATTAGCCCAAAGCAAGTACTGGACACCAGACACATGGTCTACTATCTGAGAGCTACACTTTTCACTGTACTTAATTTTAACTTCAATGTAATCGCCACACATGGCTAGCAGCTACTGAACTGCTGTCACTCAGCTCTAGTACTAGCCTGTGTTTCTGGACTTAACAGGCACAGCAAGAACCACTGCAAACTAAGCTGACAACCAGCACAAAGTGGGGCCTTAAATATAACATATGCACCAGAGTATGCAGCCACTGGCAAACACAGTGTCTGTTCAAAGCACTGCCCATTCCAGCCTTGCCACAAAGCACACAGCATCCCCTTTGGTTTCAGCACAGGGCAGGGGCAGGAAGGTGTGAAGAACTCTGGAAGTGCTCTCTCTCAACATGAAGCTGAAATTTGAGTCAGTCCAAATGTGACACGGAACAGAGTCACTTAGAAGGCACAAACAGCTTGTGTCACAGAGTCAACACTTGGTGCTCACAATCTATGGGTGCTGAGTGTACATTATTCTGGTCTGCTCCATCCTGTCAGGCCACCAAGCAGCAATGGAGGTGCGCCCAGAAGTCAGTCTGCTAGTCAGGAGGGAGTGTGTTTCCACACACAGCCTAGAGTGGGAGGCCTGACGGAGATGGGGTTCTGAGAATGAACTCTCTGGAAGGGCCCTTCCCATAAAGGCCGACAGAGGAGTAACCTCCAGGCACCAGAAGGAGGGCAGATGGCAACTCTCAAATCATAAAATCAGACGCCCATCCCTGGCAGACATACAGCACCTGCATGTTTGGGAAGAACCTTCAATTCCTGGGCAAAGGTCACAACCTGAACACCTACAGGACCCAGGACGATAACCTTACCTAGTTAAGACTTCAGTGAGAAACAAGCACCAGTGGCTCTGAGGAGAACCACTCCCTATCTAGCTTCACAGTGAGTTCTGTCTGCATTGGACTTAAACTCCCTTAAAGGCTGCTGCAGCACAACCAGCAAGGCCTGGACTAAACTATGGGCGGTTGGTTGACAAACTGCTTTTAATTAATATCTGTTTCAAGACAAAGGAAAAATTCTCCATTTTCTTAGGTAGGCTAGCAAGACTCCTGTCTCACACTTGAGGCATGCATGTTTGGCCCTTTCAGTCTGTGTCCAAGAACAAGAGTATGGCAGGGTGCAGTAGCCCAAACCTTTATTCCCAGTGCTTGGGAGGCAGAGGTAGGCGGGCCTCTGTGAGGTCAAGGCCAGCCTGGTCTATAGAGTGAGTTTCAGAACAGCCAGAGAGAGCTACACAGTAACTCTAATGACTCTACACACGTGGCTCTAAAAACAAGCAAACAGAAATATTAGGAAAGTTCTTCCCTTCTGTTGGGCTGAAATTAAAATCCTGAAAGCATCCTTAGGGATTTAAGGACTCGGAAAACAAGATAACCTCTCTGGCTGTTCTTATCTAAGAAATAAGTGGGAGTTAGGGAAAAAACAAACAAACAAACAAACAAACAAACACTCCTCGCCACTGCTTTTCCATGTCACAGTAAACGCAGAACGGATTATTTAGCATAACCGAACTCAGGAGTAAAACTGGCTACCACTTCTGCCAAGCAGGAAGACTAGTGTGGGATGGAAAAGCTGTCGTATGCAATAGCAAGAAACATGGGATGCGTCAGTCAAAAAGGAACAACGCAGATTAGTTGAGACACAACTTTTATGGTTGACAGTACTCATTGGAAACGGAGGGGAAAAAGTCAAACTTTGCTTTTTTTTTTTTTCTTTTCCTTTTTCTGACATCCACAGTAAAATGCGGAGGACTTAGCAAGACCGACTGGGCAGGTTAATCCAGTAGCGCCACCGATATACACCCACCTCCCCAAACTTCTTATCGTTGAACAGCTTCTAGTAACCTATTAGCTAAAAATAATTCCCAGAAGGAAAAGGCTACAAGTTCAACCCGAAACACGTCAACTACTCTTGTCATCCGGAAATCACTGGAAGAAACAAAACCCCTAGCGCCCCCAAACGCATTCAGTAGGAAAGGTCACTACAAAGGACTTAGGGCAGAAGTGCTCGAAGAGAACCCTCAAAAAGTGGCGACGATTGCTCGCTCACAAGGCGGCCAGGCTCAGGCTCTTGGAGGCGCGCCCGGCACGCTGCCGCTCTCAGCAAACGCCCCTATAAAGCACACGGCGCCGCGAGCCTCTACCCTCCTCCTCTCCCCGGAGCCCATCCACGCCACACCGGGCGCCCAGGCCGAGCGGGCCACGTGCGCGAGCCAGCGGCCCGGAGCCCACAGGACGCTCGGTAGGACAGCGTGGCGGCCCTCGCAGCTACTCACCCTGGCTCACCGCCCACCCGGCTGCGGGTCGCCGCCCCTCCGAGTCGCGCTCCCCTCGCTCCTGGCCGTCGCGCCGCCCCGCTCCTCCCACACCTAAGCCCCCGCGGACTGGGCCCCGCGCGTGGCGGGCACACGATCCGGAGTCGCGCGTGGCACAGAGGCTTCGCCGGCTCTGCGGTCGACCTTCGCCCGCGGTCGCGAGCCCAGCTTACCTCTCTCGGGAGCCGCCGCCGCCCGGACCCAGACGCCTCCTTCCCCACGCGGCCATCTTGGAGACTCTCGGTTCGTCGGGGGCTGGAGCCGACGCGGCTCAGGGCGCGCGGGAGCCGAAGGGAAACGTAGTCCCGTGAGCCGCGCGGACGAGGTGGGAGGTTGCGAGAAGGACTACACTGCCCACAATACCTCACGCCGGAAGCCTGCTGTAAGCTGCCGCGCGCAAGAGGGCGAGGGGGTGGGATCCGCCTTAGGAAAGAGTCTTCAAGTCGCAAAGTGCGAGTCGCTGCGCCCACCGCCTGGACGTCCTTGGGCTCCCAGAACGAGTGGCTGAAGGAGAGCGGAAAGAAAGCGCCTACCACTCCCAGAGCGCTTCGCGCGACGATCCCGCCCTCACAGCCTGAGAGGCCCAACCCTTGGCCTCGGCCCTGTTGCCCTTCACCGTGGCTTCGGCCGCTGGGGGCCTGAGTCCCCCAGTTCTCACACTTTACAATGACTTGAGCAGCTTAACCTTTCTCCTTTCCCATCTGCAGACCAGAACTCGTGCACCTTCAGTCCGAAGGTTACCTCTGCCTCCGCGGCGTCAACTGCCCCCCTCTCCTGACCGGAACTTGCCCGGCTGACAAATCCAGAGATTTTGAAGGTCTGTAGATGTGCTTGCCCTAAAACGCCTTTTCCTCCCAGTCAGGTTTTATGCTTGTCTGGTTTCTATAAAGTTCCTGGTTTTCAAATTGAATATGCAACTCCGCCTCCGATTGCCAAACTCGTAACACATGCAAGTGTGGCAAAAGAATAGGGATGTGTAGAGAGACGTCAAGAATAAGGTATGAGGGGGCTGCGGAGATTGTTCAGTACTTAAGAGCACTAACGGCTCTTTCAGGGGACTGTGGATCAGTTTCTGGCACGTGGTAGCTAACAACAGTCAGCTATTGCAGTAACGTCTGACGCCCTCTTCTGGCCTTACGACCACAGCACACGTGTAGTGCACAAAACACCCAGACACAATCAATCAATCAATCAATGCCAGTTGATAGTGCCTGGGATCCCTTCCTTGCCTGGATTACTCAATAACAAACAGCATGCAAGAGAAAAACTTGGCCTGGAGAAGGCAGGTAATGGCTAAGGACTTCAGGTTATGCATTCTTCCAGATCACTAGCCCATTCCCTACCTGAGTGTCTTTGTAAATTTTTTTTTTTTAAGTAAATTGCCTCTATTGCTAACTATGCATCTCTGATACAATTCTTTGTCCTGAGACACAAGAACCTAGGAACTTATGTAGGTGGTCCCTGTGACTCAGCCAGGAGGTAAAAATCTATGTTTTCTCTCCCATTTCCCCCTTCCTTAACTACACTCTACTACCCAGGAACATCTGTGAGAAAGCTCTCAGCTCTTTAGGAACCTGATAAAAGTGCAGGGGTGACGGGCAGTGGTGGCGCACGCCTTTAATCCCAGCACTTGGGAGGCAGAGGCAGGTGGATTTCTGAGTTCGAGGCCAGCCTGGTCTACAGAGTGAGTTCCAGGACAGCCACGGCTACAGAGAAACCCTGTCTCAAACAAACAAACAAAACAAAACAAAACAAAAAAGGTGCAGGGGCGTGTTCTCTTTCCCATTACCCTATAGCCACTGCCTAGGGGATGTCTGAACCCTTTTCTCAGCCCTACTGCAGTATGAGCAAAAAACAATGTGTACTGACCAGGGACTGCCAAGCCCACATTTAAGCTGGGAAGCAGCTAGCCAGGAGGGTCTGCCTTTACTGGGAGTCCTCAAGGATCTAGTGTTCTGGTGCCAAGTCAGAGACATGGTGGATCCCACCGGGGATCTATGTCCCTGTCTTAGATTTATTTCTTGTTGCTGTGATAAAAATACACAAGCCACTTAAGGGAGAAGAGGATTTATTTGGCCTACACTTCAGGTCATAGTCTGCGGTGGTTTTAATAACGGTCCCCATAGGCGCATATATTTAAATGTTTGATTCCCAATTGTACTGTTTAGGAAGAATGAGGAGGTCTGGCTTTTATTGTTGAAGGTGAGTCACCGGGAATGGGTTTGAGGTTTCAAAAGCCCATGCCAGGCCCTGTTCTTCTTTCTGCCTGGTGATTGTTTCAAAATATAAGCTCTTGGTGACTACTCCAACACCTGCCTGTCTGCAGCCATACTCCCCACCATAATGGTCATGAATTCACCCTCTGAAAGTGCAAACAAGCCTCTAATCAAATGCTTTCTTTTCTGAGTTTAACTGTTCATGGTGTCTGATCACCTCAATAGAAACATAACTGACAGTCATGACATCATGGCAGGGAAGTCAGAGCAGTAGGAATGTGAGAGCGCTGTCACTACATCCACAGTAAAGAGCACAGGTTGGGCTGGAGAGATAGCTCAGCGGTTAAGAGCATTGACCGCTCTTCCAGAGGTCCTAAGTTCAATTCCCAGCAACTACATGGTGGCTCACAACCATCTGTAAAGGGATCTGATGCCCTCTTCTGGTGTGTCTGGAAACAGCTACAGTGTATTCATATAAATAAAACAAATCTTTTAAAAAAGAGCGAGAGTGCAGGATGTATTAATGTGTGCTCATACCCAGTTCTTTCTCTTTCTCTGCTTGTGTATAGTTCAGGGTCTCTTGCCTCCCATAGTGGGTAGGTTTGTGTAAAGTTGGCAACACAAAACAACCTTATCACTTATAAATTTGACAAACACTGCTTTAAGCCATAACCGTAAACTTTCACTCCTCCTTCTCCAAATCTCAGGCTTATCTCATAATATAAAAAAACAATTCAACTTTTAAAATCCCAACAAAGTCCAAAGTCAATCCCAGTACTTGGGAGGTAGAGGCAGGCAGGCATATCTCTGACTTTGAGGCTAGCCTGTTTTACAGAATGAGTTCCAGGACAGCCAAGGCTACACAGAGAAACCCTGTCTTGAAAAACCACAAAATAAAAGTCCAAAGTCTTAACAGTGAGCTATAATAATAATAGAAATCATATACTGATAGAGAATAAACATTTCCCTTTCAAAATGGAAAGATCGGTGCATATTAAGGACCAAAACAAAACAAAAATTCAGCAGTGCAAACACCAAGTCCCCAAGCTCTATCTATACTATCTGGGGCTAAGCACACCTTTAATCTCAGCACTTGGGAGGCAGAGGCAGGCGGTTCTGAGTTTGAGGCCAGCCTGGTCTACAGAGTGAGTTCCAGGACAGCCAGGGCTATACAGAGAAACCCTGTCTCGGGAAAAAAAAAAATCGGCTATGGTCGGAAAAGCTTGGGCATATCCATTTTCAAGCCCTGCTAGCTCACATAGCTTAACTTTTGGGCTAGCTCCACTCCACACCTGTGGCCATTCTTGTTAGATAACCCATGATTCTGGCATCTCCAAAGTCCTAGGGTATCTACTACAGTTTAGGTTTCACCTTCACAGCCTCACACAGTGGCCACTCAGGAACTCTGACCCTGCCACACAGTTCTGGCTTTGGTGGCCCTCCATGACTTTCTCAATCTTGCATCTTTGCCATCAAAACCAGTACTACATAGATAGTATGTCAAGCTATGCTGCCAGCTTGAGGTGTATATAATATATATCTCCATAGCCTAGCTCTCTTGGATCACAGCAATATCAGCTTCTATGTGCTGACCCTGAAGAAACACTTTTCTATTGTCACCGTGCAGAGTGCCAGGCTTCTCTTTAGCAACTCCATTCGGTCTCTGTAACAGTTATGGCTGCTTTGTTGTCTGCACTCTTCTCTGAAACTTTAAGCTTGCCTACATACTTTTCCTCTGTCAAAGAAATTAGTCCATTATCTCTAAATTGAGCATCACTCAAATTCTTGGGACATGGCAGAATGAAACAAACCACAAGCTTGGTCAACATACCACAAGAATGGCCCCTGGCATAGGTCCTGACACAGCCCTTGATCCCCTGTGAAATCGCATGAGCCAGGCTTCCTCCTCTGTGTCTCCCTCAATGTTACTATCTTCCCAGCGCCCACCAGAATGACCTTTAACCTCTGTGTACAGTTTTCAATGGATTTTCTTTTTGTTTGGGTTCTTTTGTGGTTTTTTTTTTTCTTTCCATTTTTTATTAGGTATTTAGCTCATTTACATTTCCAATGCTATACCAAAAGTCCCCCATACCCACCCACCCCCACTCCCCTACCCGCCCACCCCCCCTTTTTGGCCCTGGCGTTCCCCTGTTCTGGGGCATATAAAGTTTGTGTGTCCAATGGGCCTCTCTTTCCAGTGATGGCCGACTAGGCCATCTTTTGATACGTGGTTTTGTTTTTTACTTTTTAAAAATTTTATGTGCATTGGTGTTTTGCCTACATGTTTATCTGTGTGACAGTGTCAGATACTCTGGAACTGAAGCCACAGACAGTTTTGAGCTCCCATGTAGGTGCTGGGAACTGAACCGGGTCCTCTGAAAGAGAAACCAGGACTCCTCTCTCTCTCTCTCTCTCTCTCTCTCTCTCTCTCTCTCTCTCTCTCTCTCTCTCTCACACACACACACACACACACACAGATATATATGTGAATACACTGTAGTTGTCTTCAGACACACCAGAAGAGGTCATTGGATCCACTGCAGATGGTTGTGAGCCACCATGTGGTTGCTGGGATTTGAACTCAGGACCTCTGGAAGAGCAGTCAGTGGTCTTAACTGCTGAGCCATCTCTCCAGCCCCCTTTCAATGAATTTTCTAACCTAAAGTTCAAATTTTTTTTGACAGCCTTTCCACAAAACAATTCCAAAGGCCTAAAGGCCACATGCTTAGATTTATCGCAGCAGCACCTGTTACTGGGATTCCCTGACAGAGCACTCATGTGTTTCCCAGGTCCAGGTTATAGTCTATCACAGCAGGGAAGTCCCTCCAGTTGGAAGGCGTTTGAGAACTGGTCACGTTCCAGTCACAGTCAAGAAGCAGACAGCAGTGAACGCATCCTTCTGCTCAGTTCCTTCCCTACATCCATCCAGTCCAGGATGCGGGACAGTTTTATGTCAGCTTGGCACAGGCTAGAGTCGTCTGAAAAGAGAGACCCTCAGTTGAGAAAAAGTCTCCATATGATGCTGCTTAGGGCATTTTCTTAGTGACTGAAGGGGGAGGTCCCAGTCCACTGTGGGTAGTGCTATCCCTGGGCTGCTGAGCCTATATTCTATAACAAACCAGACTAAGCAAGCCAGTAAGAAGCACCCTCCATAACCTCTGTATCAGCTCCTGTGTCCAGGTTCCTACCTTGTTTGAGTTCCTTTCCTGACTTCCTTTGATGGTGGACCATGATGTGGAACTGTAAGCCAATAAACCTTTCCTCCTCCTCCCTTCTGATCATGTTTCATCATTGCAAATAGTGTCTCTAAGACGCTAGCCATCACATGCCCATAGAACAAATCAGGGAATCGCCAGCTGTGCCATGGTACATCCTTTAATCCCAGTACTCTGGAGGCAGAAACAGGCAGATTTCTGTGAGTTGGATGTCAGCCTGGTTTATAGAATGAATTCCAAGGCAGCCAGGGCTCCAAAGAGAAACACTGTCTACAAAACAAACAAACAAACAAACAAAAGAGGACTTCATCTTCAGATGACTGTAAATTACATCATGTTGACAATTAAAACTAAGCCTTATAGCCCCGACTGGGAATGGGCCAGTGCTGGGATAGTTTACTGCTGACCATATGGGCAATCAGATATGGGGTAGCCACATTGCTGCTAAAAATAATAACGCACATGTGGCTGTTCCAGGTCCTGCGCTCCAAGCCTTGCCTATGCTGCAGACATTTTTCCTTTATTCCTTTCACCCTTCCTCCGTCTTTCTAGATGACCCAGAGGTAATGGGAAGGCTCTAACTGTGGTGCATTGCAAATGCTGACTCAGTTTCCTTCGTGGTCCAACACCTACCTGTTGGCTTCATGTGCTGACCCAGCCAGACTACTTCTGGCTGACTATGCTCCCTACTCCCCTAACACTATGATTTGTCTACTTCTGCCTTATACTGCAAGTGCTAACTCTTCCCTGTCTAATTACAGTAGGCAGTGCCATCCCTGAGGGTCTGTAGATAAAGCCTCAGCTAACAAGATATTCCTTGGGCATTAGTTCCAAAGGGGAGAAAAAACCCACCCATTTGGACTTTTAACTTAATCATGATTTAAAACAATTATTACTATTCACACAAACATGTCTTTTTCTGAATTTAGCAGCTTACTAATTCAGGATTCAATTATGTAAATTATTTATTGTTTGCTTATTTATTTACTTATTTATGGAGATTCTTAGGAAAGGAACCTTTTTCCGCTGTGATAAAAACAGACTCAGAGAGGGGTGGTGGTTCATACCTTTACTCCCAGCACTTGGGAAGCAGAGGCAGGTGAATCTCTGAGAGTTCAAGGTCAGCCTGGTCTACAGAGTGAGTTCCAGAACAACCAGGTCTACACAGAGAAACATTGTCTTGAAAAAAATCAAAACCATAAACCCCCAGAATTCTCAGATATGCTTATAGCAGAGAACAACTTTTAATTTTGTGACTGAATCCTGGGAGAGGGACAATGGAGGTCACTGGCTTAAACCGCATTGGGTAAAGAGTGATCCTAGGAACATGTGCAATACAAACTAGAGCTTCGGATTTGCCTACGGCTGTTCTCTGCCATCCTAGAGGATGCTTGGGGATGCGAGGACAGGCTGGCTGATTCCTGTTTGGGGATGGAGATGGCTCTGTGGGTAAAAGCACTTGTTGCCTTGCAGACCAGGTTCAGTCTACACTCAGTTTTCAGCACCCACATATATGAAGGATCTGACTTTCTCTTCTCACCCCTGAGGATGCTAGGCATAAATGTGCCGCACAGAGGTACGTGTAAGCAAAACACAAAAAATGTGGTTTGGGGATTTATGTGGGTTGTTTTTTTGTTTTTTTTGTTTTTTTTTTTTTTGGTTGGTTGGTTTTGTTTTTGTTTTGTTTTGTTTTTTTCCTGGAACTCAATCTGTAGACCAGTCTGGCCTCAAATTCAAAGAGATCTGACTGCCTTCTCTTCCAGAGTTCTGAGCCACCACTGCTCAGCTACAAAAACAAAACAACATAAAACAACTGAAGAAAAGAAGAGGAGGAGGGAGAGAAAGAGGAAGAAGAGAAGGACAGTAATGAAGATAGGATGAAGAACAGCTCTTTGTCACCTTTTGGACTCCAATGCATGCTCAGTGAATTGGAATAATGTTGATCTTTGGAAATATTTAACACATGCCTGCTTGCATGGGTGTATGCATGTGTGCATGTATGTGTGCGTGTGAGTGTGTGTTGTAGTGTATGTGTTTATGCACATGAGCAGATAGAGCCCAGAGGTAGATGTCGGGTAAGTTTCCCACTATTACTGCCATCTTATTTTTTTGCAACAGGGTCACTCAGTGAATCAGGATGTCACCAGACAGCTGGTTAGCAAGCTGCAGTAACCTGCCTGTCTCTGTGAGAAGTGGGCATCAGATCCCCTGGAATGGAATCACAGATGGCTGTGAGCTACCTTGTTCTGGGAATCACATCCATCTGGTCAAATATTAGAAGGAATATTAGAAAAATTTCCTGTTGCTTTGGAAGTTAAATGCACACAACACACACACACACACACACACACACACTATGTAGATGATTTACTACTGTCAGTGGAACAAGAGAATAAAATTATGAGCTCAACAGTTTATCACTGTTGACTTTCCTGGGGAAAGGAAACTTGTAATTCCTAAAAAGTGACGGGCTGGAGGGATGGCTCAATGGTTAAAAGTTCAGGTTGCTCTTCCCGAGGATCTGAGTTCAATTCCCAGCACCCACTTTAGTCAGCTTACAATTGTAAATATTTTTCTTAAAAGAAGTTAGGATTTGCAGAAACCAGGCCATTAAAAGCTTAAAGGTAGACTCGAGATGGTATGATAAGCATATAAGAAATGCCTTCTAGAAATAGCACTAGAACCCAGTGACATCACTTACTCAAGATAACCAGGCATGTGAATGCATAAGCAGAGAATTCCATGACACCTACTTGACCGTATATAAGCAGGGATCACCCTGGCTTGGAGAGGAGTTCTGAGAGAAGGGGTGTCTGAGAGCAGCGAACAAACAGCTCCAAGCCAAACCACAGGTCCAAGCTGGCAGCGGCCTATGCTCTGCTTTCTCTGTAGATTTCCAGACAGCTCTCTATTCTGCTCGATCCAGTTCTCTAAACAGCAATCCCTTCCTATCCTAACAATCCTCTCGATAGCTCATCTCCTGCAGATCATAGGCCCAGTCTTTCATTTTACTTACCAATCCAGTCATTTATTCCAGGTTTCATTATGCTTATTCTATGAATCTGCATCCTGTGACTGCAGCCCCTTAATTCTTAAGAGACAGCAAGCACACATTTTCTTTTAACACTGCAAAAGAATTCAGAGATCTACCTGCCTCTGTTAAGCTGGGTGGGGCCCCATCTTGAAATTACCATTTCTACCACACCTGGGTTTAGGAATCTGCCTGCCTTTATAAGCTTAAACAAAACAAAACAAACAAAAGAAAAAGGATTAGCTAGGTGAGGGCTGGTGAGATGGCTCAGTGGGTAAGAGCACCCGACTGCTCTTCCGAAGGTCTGAAGTTCAAATCCCAGCAACCACATGGTGGCTTACAACCATCCGTAATGAGATCTGACTCCCTCTTCTGGAGTATCTGAGGATAGCTACAGTGTACTTACATGTAATAAATAAATAAATCTTAAAAAAAAAAAAAAAAAAAAGATTAGCTAGGTGAAATCTGCAATCACCATTCCCTAAATCTCTTTATCTCCTTTGGTATCTTTCTGATATGCTTGCTCACTGCACAGCTAGTTTTGTTCCTTTAGATTCGAGAAGTCCCTTACATAATTCATATTGCATCCTTATTTTCTGAGAAATATATTTGTGAACCCATGTTTTAGAGTTCTTTTCCACAGCGGGCTGTCCTGAAGGTCCCAATGTTTACTATTTTGCTGAGACATAGCCACACCTTTGTGTGCTGTCTCTGATTATCATGGAGTCATTAACTTTAATAGGGAGGACATTCCTTGAAGGAGAAATGTAAAATATGTACATCACTATAAAAACAAGCCTTATGCCCACAGCAGCCGTGGACACTGGTGGAGGCACACACCTGCTGGCCCTGGCCCATGGGCAGGGACCATGTCCTTCTGTCCCTACCAAGGCCATGCAGGACCAGGCAGAGACTACGAGTATTACCATCACTCTTCTCTCTAGGACTGCTGGGGACATCGGAGAAATGTCACCTTGATCTGCCCTGCAGCTGGAAAGTCTATCCTGGAATCCCAATCAGAGACTACTATTAAAAGACTGAGCTGGCTTCTCAGCTAAGATAGGTCACACAGGTGAACAGCCTTTGGGAGATAGGCTTAGGACCATAGCCTAAAACTTAGAATTTGAACCTTGTGTGATATTAAACCTCAGCATAATAAAATATAACATTTGAGGGGCTGGAGAGATGGCTCAGTGGTTAAGAGCGCCGACTGCTCTTCCGAAGGTCCCGAGTTCAAATCCCAGCAACCACATGGTAGCTCACAACCATCCATAATGAAATCTGATGCCCTCTTCTGGAGTGTCTGAAGACAGCTACAGTGTACTTACATATAATAAATAAATCATATATATATATATATATATATATATATATATATATATAAAACGTTTGATTAGGCATCGTGGTGCACGTCTTTAATCCCAGCACTTGGGAGGTAGAGGCAGACGAATCTCTCTGAATTCAAGGCCAACCTGGTCTACAAAGTGAGTCCAGGACAGCCAGGGCTCTGTTAATACAAAGAAACCCTGTCACAGAATACAAACAAACAAATGAAACGTCTGTTTATTAACTATGCATACTTATCTTCTTGCTTGCTACAGAAGCCCAGCAGTTAAAAATACTGTCTGTTCTCCCCGAAGACCCCAGGTTCCAATCCTAGCATCGGTGTGGCAGGCACCTCAGTTTCAGGGAACCCAGGGCCTTCCATCAGACATGCAAGCAGTACATAGACATGCAAGCCAGCAAAACATCCACATCACATTAAGGAAAAAAAAAAGCTAAAAAGAAGGGGTTATATAAACATTTAGAATAGTTCATGCTTTAGGAGCTAGTTAAAAGAAAAGAAAGGAATTTTTGAATTATTTATTTCTTTTATGTATATGAGTGCACTGTAGCTGTCTTCAGACACACCAGAAGAGGGCACTGGATCCCATTACAGATGGTTGTGAGCCACCATGTGGTTGCTGGGAATTAAACTCAGGACCTCTGGAAGAGCAGTCAGTGCTCTTAACCGCTGAGCCATTTCTTCAACCCCTAAGGTTTTCGAGTTAAATCATAAGAAACTAGTTACCCAGGTACTGGAAATCTTCCAACTGCCTGAGGAAACTGCAATTATCCAATCCCTGGGCACCAAAGAGGACACCACTCTGAAGCCCACGGAAACAGACTGGCTGATGGAATAACGTGAGAAGCCATGACTGAACCTCCCTCCTCACACCTAGACTAGAACTTTAACTGGAAAAATGCTCCATCAGATTGCTTGTAGGCAGGTCTTGGTGGGTTGGGAGAACATTTTCTCAGTTATGATTGATGTGAGAGGGTCCAGACCCCTTGGGGACGGTGCCACTCCTGAGCAAGTGGTCTAGGTGTATAAGAAAATGTGCCAGGGGCCAGGAGTAGTGGTGCATGCCTTTAATCCCAGCACTTGGGAGGCAGAGGCAGGTGCAGGTGGATTTCTGAGTTCGAGGCCAGCCTGGTCTACAGAGTGAGTTCCAGGACAGCCAGGGCTATACAGAGAAACCCTGTCTCGAAAAACAAACAAACAAGCAAACAAAAAAACAAAAAAAAATTTGGTTTTTACGTTCATTCATTATTTTGTGCATGGGTGCACACAGGGGAAAACTTGCAGGAGTCAGTTCTCCTTCCATCATGTGGCTTCCAGGGATCAACTCAGGTCATCAGGCTGGGCATCTGATGAGCCATCTCTCTGGCCCCAGATTCATTTTAAACAAGGGCTTGGCCATACTCAGCCACAGGGACCCCCAGGTACCCGCTGGCCTAGTTAACTCTAAACCTGGGGTTTGGGGTCCAGCAAACTTGTCTCTTCAGCATTTAAGATGAGCGCTGGAGGTGTCCTGGTTAGTTCTTCGTCAGCTTGACTCAAGGTAGAGTCACTTGAGAAGAGGAACTCAGTTGAGAAAAACATCTCCACTAGACTAGCCTGTGGTCTATTTTCTAATGGTTGTGTTAAACCCACAGGGCAAGAGCAAGATCACTACCATAATTTTGAGCCAAATTTGAAGCAAGCTTGAATTTATTGGCATGTAGCCAAGGGCTGACCAGGGACTGCCTTTTTTTTCCAGGTTAAAGGGAACAGCCTCAAGTCCATTTCTTGCACACACACAAGCTCCCCACCCCAACCCTCGTTTGTTTTGATTTGGTCTTTTGGTTTTTTGAAGCAGACTTTCTCTGTGTAGCCCTGGCTGTCCTGAAACTTGCTCTGTAGACCAGTCTGGCTTCAGAGATCATGCTTGCTCTGCCTCCTCCCAAGTGCTGGAATTAAAGGCGTGTGCCATCATATGATTCTTCTTGGGTCCCAATTAAGGAGTAAAATCACAAGTAGTTACAAAGCAGGTTTACAGAAGAGAGACAACGAACTAATAAGAAAGTACAGAAAAATCTAAAACAAAAACAAAACAACAACCCACCATGTGGTTTCCGTATGATTTAGGAGGGTGATTCGTGAGATCAGGGGAGGTCAGGGCGGGTCAGAGAGGGTCAGGGTACTCAGAAAACAACTGAAGGTCATGGGTTGAGACAGGTCAGGCTCTAGGAAACAGACTTAAAACCAGCAACTTGTCTTTTACAGTAAATGGAAACTTACTTTTAACATTACGGCACAATGGCCTTCAAACTGGAGTCAGGCAGGTTCCTCAGTTGATGTAGGAGGGCCCAGCTCACTGTGGGCAGCAGGACCACTCCTGGGCCACTGGTCCTCTAGTGTATGGAAAAGCAGGATCAACCAACCATGAAGAGCAAGTCAATAAACAGCGTTCTAGCACGGCTTCTTGTTCAGTTCTGACTCCCCTCAGTGACGGACTGTTACCCAGGATATATAAGCAGAAATAGACCCTTTCCTCCTTGCCAGATCCAAGAGGCACAAATGGCTAACTGTGGTGCCTCTTAGCATACCAAAGAGCAGCTGACACATCTCAGCACCTCTTAAGAGTCTAGCTGGCTCCTCTCAGCTTCTTGACACTCCCTTACTCCTTTCTCCTTTGTTCCCTCTTCTCTCTCTCTCTCTCTCTCTCTCTCTCTCTCTCTCTCTCTCTCCCTCTCTCTCCCTCTCTCTCTCTCCCTCCCTCCCTCCCTCCCTCCCTCCCCCCATCCTCCACTTCTCTCATGGTCCAGTCCAGTCTCCTGGTCATGTCTGGTCTACTTCTTTCTCTCCCTTCTCTGGACTCTTCCAGATGCCCCTGGCTGTGCTCTCCCTCATATCTACAATAAAAACCTTCTCCTCAACTCTTCTCCTCAGAGTAGTCATATCTTCATTGCATTCTTTCTGGCTTTGGTGCTCAACCACAGCAATAGAAACCCTAAGGCAAGAGGAAAGCATGCTGTGTGCTTTAGCCTCAGATACATCGTGAACTTGCATGGCTGGAAGACTCATGCACCAGCACTTTTGAAAAACTTCCCTTCGTCCTCTCATCAGAGTGCTGGGGTAGGTGTTGGTTGGGATGGAATTGGGGGTCTCACATAAGCTAGATAAGCACTTTTATCTTTAAGCCCAGTCTCGAAGACCCAGACCTCCTGTTATAATAATGGGAGCCAAATATGTCTTCTCGTTTGAATACCTGGAACGTTCAGGGAATGTGGGGGTTGCTCATAACTTCCTAGAATCCTGTGGAAAGGTCCAGCCTAGGAGTAAGCAAAGGGGGCTTGGTCTTGAACATTGGGTTGAGCACCATCTAGGTAATGCTACTTATACATTAAAAAGGGAAAACATACTAGGGGGGCTGGAGAGAGGGCTCAGTGGTTAAGAGCGCCGACTGCTCTTCCGGAGGTCCTGAGTTCAAATCCCAGCAACAATATGGTGGCTCACAACCATCTGTAATGAGATCTGATGCCCTCTTCTGGTATTTCTGAAGACAGCTACATTGTACTTACATATAATAAATAAATGAAACTTGAAAAAAAAATCTTACTGAGGCTAGGCCTTAGGTCAGTATGAGAATATTTGCCTAGCATGTGCAAGGCCCTGAGTTCATCCCTGCTAAGACACACACACACACACACCCCTTACAGCTAGGTGTGAATGGTGCACATCTGTAACCGCCAAATTTGGGAGGTAGAGTCAGAAGGATGAGGAGTCAAGACCATCCTCAACTACATTGTGAGTCCCAGGCCAGCCTGGGCTAAGATTCGGTCTCGAAAACAAACAAACAAGCCAGGCATGGTGGCGCACGCCTTTAATCCCAGCACTTGGGAGGCAGAGGCAGGTGAATTTCTGAGTTTGAGGCCAGCCTGGTCTACAGAGTGAGTTCCAGGACAGCCAGGACTACACAGAGAAACCCTGTCTCGAAAAACCAAAAACCAAACAAACAAAAAACAAAACAAAAAGGAACAAGACAATGACTAAGCTCTTCATTTGCCACAAGGTGTAGAGCTTTAGCCAATGACCAAGATGGAGGGGCTCTACCAGGGAGTACTGAAAGTCTGAGAAAGAAAACATGGCCCTCCTCTCTGCACTTCATGTAACAGAGCCAACTCGAGGAGAGCTGGTGCTACCTAGTCACAGGAGAGACAGATACTATATAAATAACCCATAAAGGGTACTGACCTCAAGGGCCTGTGCAACCATGTGCTGGTGCAATGCTCTAAGACACAAGAATCTGGAACTGGGTGCTCTCGGAACCCAGATCCACACCTATTACAAAGCTCATATGTAAGACACTAGCTTAAAATCTAAACAAAACATAGGTCTCTGTTAAAATTACATGGAGTAAGTTTACCTATATTTTGCAAGTAACTACTCTTTGGAATTGGATCTTATGTAATTTCTGTTATGAAAAAGAAATAATTTGGCAAACATAAAGATACACACAGATATTTTTAAATAGAATTAAAAAATATATATATATATTTTTTTTTTGTTGTTTTTTGTTTTTTCGAGACAGGGTTTCTCTGTATAGCCCTGGCTGTCCTGGAACTCACTTTGTAGACCATGCTGGCCTCAAACTCAGAAATCTGCCTGCCTCTGCCTCCCAAGTGCTGGGACTAACTAAAGGTGTGCGCCACCACTGCCCAGCTAGAATTGAATTTTTTATTAACTTGTTTTATGGGTATTTTTTCAGTATGTATGTATGTATTTATTTATTTAATTCCTTTTGTTTTTTTCCAAGAAAGGGTTTCCCTGGTTATCTTGGAACTCACTCAAGGCTGGCCTTGAACTCAAGAGATCTACCAGCCTTCCTCTGTTTCCCAAGTACTGGGACTAAAGGTGTGAGCCACCACAGCCTGGCTATGTATGTGTGTTTTGCTTGCATGTATACCTATGCATCGCTTGCATGTCTGGTGCTGGGGAGAGACCAGAAAAGGACATGGGATTCTCTGGGTATAGTTACAAATGGCTGTGAGCTGACATGTAGGTTCTGGGAAACAAATCCTGAGTGCTCTTAACCACAGAGCCATCTCTCCAGTCTTGAAATCTGTATCTTGTTGTTTGCTTTGTCTTTTAAAACAGAGACTAATTAAATGGTCCTAGCTGGTCTGGAATTCACTATGAGAACAGGCTGGCCTCAAACTCACAAGAGATCTACCTGCCTCTGCCTCCAGGGTACTTTGGAATACAGGTACGTGCTACCACACCAGCCCCCCCCCCCCTTAAGAAAGATTCACGTTGTTTTTTTTTTTTTTTTGGTTTGGTTTGGTTTTTTGTTTGTTTGGTTGGTTGGTTTTTTGGTTTTTTGAAACAGGATTTCTCTGTATAGCTCTGGCTGTCCTGGAACTCACTTTGTAGACCAGGCTGGCCTCCAACTCAGAAATCCGCCTGCCTCTGCCTCCCGAGTGCTGGGATTAAAGGCATGCGCCACTACTGCCCGGCAAGATTTAGTTCTTATTTTTATTTTATGTGTGTATGGGTGTTCTGCCTGCATGTGTGTCTGTGTTTCAGTGCAAGCCTAGTGCCTTGGAGGCCAGAAAAGGAGTTCCTACAGTCACCAATGGTTGTTAGCTGCCATGTGGAGGCTGAGAATTAAACCTGGGTCCTCTGCAAGAGCATTAAATGCTCTAAACTGCTGAGCCATCTCTCCAGCACCTGCCCACCCTTTTTTAAGGCAGGGTCTCACTATGTGGCCTTTACTGGCCTAGAGTTTCCTATGTAAACCAGGGTGGTCTTGAACTCATAGAGATCCTCCTGTCTCTGCTTTCCCAGTGCTGGGATCAAAGGCATGTGCTACCAAGAAGATCAGGTATCAATTAGTGTGGTATATAAGTCTCTTTAATGTTTTATAAAATAAGCTAAAAACACACCTTGGAAAAAAATTTTTTTAAAAGATTTATTTATTATATGTAAGTACACTGTAGCTGTCTTCAGACACTCCAGAAGAGGGAGTCAGATCTCGTTAAGGATGGTTGTGAGCCACCATGTGGTTGCTGGGATTTGAACTTTGGACCTTTGGAAGAGCAGTCAGGTGCTCTTACCCACTGAGCCATCTCACCAGCCCCAGAAAAAAATTTTAAACTTAAGAATATTTAGGCCAGGGGCTGGAGAGATGGCTCAGTGGTTAAGAGCACTGACTGCTCTTCCAAAGGTCCAGAGTTCAAATCCCAGCAACCACATGGTGGCTCATAACCATCTGTAATGATAACTGAATCTCTTCTGGGGTGTCTGAAGACAGCTATGGTGTACTTACATATAATAAATAAATAAATCTTTAAAAAAAAAAGAGAATATTTAGGCCAGGCGTGGTGGTGCACGCCTTTAATCCCAGCACTTGGGAGGCAGAGGCAGGTGGATTTCTGAGTTCGAGGCCAGCCTGGTCTATAGAGTAAGTTCCAGGACAGCCAGGGCTACACAGAGAAACCCTGTCTCCACGAAAGCAAAACAAAACAAAACAAACAAAAAAAAAAACAAAAAAACAACTTAAGAATATTTAAGCAGCCCGGGCACTGATGGCATATACCTTTAACCCCAGCATTTAGGAGCAGAGGTAGGGTGGATTTCTATGAGTTTGAGGCCAGTCTGGACTACAGACTACAGAGTGAGTTCCAGAACAGCCAAGGTTACACAAAGAAACCCTGTCTTGAAAAAAAAAAAAAAAAAGAAAGGAAGCTTGATAAATCTATACTGCTTAGGGGACTGGAGCGATGGCTCATTGGTTTAAAGAACTTGTTGCTATTTTTGAGGACCTGAATTCAATTCCCAGCACCCACATGATAGTTCACAACCATCTGTAACTTCAGTTCCAAGGTTTCTGTCACCACCTCGTAGCCTCTTTATGCCTCAGGTACACACATGATATATATATATATATATATATATATACACACACACACACACACACACACACATATACATGCAGGCAAAACACTCATACACATAAAATAAATTCTTTTTGTTGTTGTTGTTAAATCTATATAGCTTAGTTTATTGGGGTTTTTTTTGAGAGTAATGGGATTAAAGACATATGCTACTACCACCTGGATGATTTATCAAACGTAAACACACAATTACATCTACAATATATCTACGAGAAATTAATACCTTATAAACTAATGTAGTTTAAGACTCATTCCCAAACCCACACATACACACACAGAAAATAAGATTTTTTTAAACGTAAAAATGTAGATGCCAGAGATTTTGTTAAACAGTTATTATTACTATTTTTGAAATTCCATGTTGTTTGTAGACCTAAAACAATGAGCATGAACACATATGACACTGTGTGCAACCTGAGTGCACCCAGTTAAAAAGACAGACCAAGTAAAAAGGTTTTTGTGTCTGCCTCCTTGCACAGGTTCAGTGACAAGAAAGCTCAAGAGTGAAGCATGACATGAAGAGTTATCACATAGGCGACAGAGGGGGCATGCCCTCACAGATGGACAGAAATGTCTCCATAGATGTCACTGTAAGCCAAAGGTTTCAATTACATTTTTTATTGTATTATTTCATGTATGGGTGTTTTGCCTGCATGTATGTCAGTGCACCATGAGCATCTAGTGCACCCACAGACCAAAAGATGGTGACCGATGTTAGTCCTGAGAAACATTTCCAGGACTGTCTCATTAAGCAAGCTTTATTTAGAGGCGAACAAGGGACTGGCTAGAGGGCTGCCTCACCCCACGTCTGGGTTTCAGAGAACAACCCCTCACTGGCTCTTGGGGTCCTTTTTATGGGGAAGGATTAGGGTTGACAGAAAACAGCTGTCAAGATAATTAGCTGTTAGTGCAGGGACAGAAGAGCCGGGCACTCAGGGTTCAAGGCTGCCTGTGGGGTAGATAAGTGTGATAGAAAACAGCTGTTGGGATAATTGGCTGTTAGAAAGGAGGCTATAAAAATAAGTGCAGGAATGTATCATGTCAAGGGGAGTCCAAGTCATCAAGGTGTCTGCGAAGATACAGTTTTGTAAGTAAAAGGATAACTGTATATCACAGGTTTAGGAGTTTAGCAAGGCAAAAGTGTTATGGTCTTACAAGCTCAGCATAGGCTGAAAAACATGATTTGTAGGCTACATTGGCTTAAGAAATAGAAACTTATTCTGGCAAAGTATGGAGAGTTAATAACAATGTATAACAATGTGGCTCCTGTACGGGTTTCACACAGGTATCCTGAAAATGGAGTTTACAGTCAGCCAGCATGTGGGCTCTGGGGATTCAAAGTCTACAGGGACAGTTAGTTAGTTACTCAGAGCTGCTGAGTTACCTGCTCCATTCTTTCAATGGTTAAATCAAATTTTTTGAGACAGTGTCTCACTGTAAAACTCTTGATTTAAAAAAAAAAATATGTAGTGAAACCAGATTGTAATTCCTGTGTTTGCTAGCATATATAAAACAGAAAAAGGAAGCTGAGTGTGGTGGCCCAAGCCTTTAGTCCCCTCACTTAACAGGCAGATGTAGGTGGCTAGATGTGAGTTTGAGGTCATCCTGGCCTAATCACCTCTTGAAAAGCCAAAGAAAAGAAAGAAAGGGGGTGGGAAGGAGAGGAGAAAGAAGAAACCAACCAAGGACACACATACCTCTTCCCTAATTGGACCAGGAAACACTGGCCTGGCTCATTTTCCCTGGGCTAGACTTCACTTCAATGGCCTCTTCAATATAGCCATTTACCTGCCTGCTGTCTGAATGTCCCTAAGTTAGGATGGCTAATTTCCTTCCAGGTGGCTCTGAGACCTTCCCAGTCTGAATCAGACACCATCTGCAGATCCAGTGTGGAGTATAAAGAGAGACACACAAAGTAGCTGGGCTTCCAGCCCCTAGTGAAGCCAGAGCTCCCATTTTGGCCCTGAAAGTGATGAAAGTAGCTTTTCAGAATTAAAGACGGAGACATCAGAGTCTCACAAGGAGAAAGACGTGAGGCCAGCAGAGCTTTCCTGGAGGCTGTTAGCTTCAGGAAGGGCAAGTAGAGTAGCAGTGAGTGTGTCCTTGGTGGGAAAAGCAACACAGTTTTTTTGGAAAGCAGAGAGTTGGGAGCAGCGGGGAGCACCTACCAAGGAAGAGCATGGGAGCAGCAGGGAGCACCTACCAAGGGAGAGCAGGGGTAAGGCATGTGAAGAGGTGAACCACTGCTTAAGAGTACATACTTCTCTTCCTGAGGACCCGAGTTCTCTTCCCAGCACACACACATTAGGTGGCTCACAGCCACCTGATAAAAACAAATTCTTAAGAAGACAGAAAGCATGGAAATGCCCATGCTGATGTGCTTTGGATCCAGAGAATACTGCTTGGGGAATTTCCATTCGTTTTTATCCCAGGCAAGGCTCGTTTCCCTGGCAAACAATCTCCTGTTTCGTTTCAAGAACAAGCTATGGAGCTCTACCTGAGGCAATCATCAAGCAGTAAGGGGATCCTTGGTCAGAAAATGAAAGCAAAGCAAGCAAGCAAGCAAGCAAGCAAACCAACCCCTGACTTCTTTTTTGTTTTGTTTTGTTTTTCGAGACAGGGTTTCTCTGTGTAGCCCTGGCTGTCCTGGAACTCACTTTGTAGACTAGGCTGGCCTCGAACTCACATATCCACCTGCCTCTGCCTCCCAAGTGCCGGGATTAAAGGTTTAAAGGCGTGCCCCACCACTGCCTGGTAAAATTTATTTTTAATTGTGTGTTTGTATTTGTGAGGGGGCCGATGCACATTAGCACAGGTGCTTGGGAGCCACCTGAAGTGGATTCTGGGAACTGAATTTGGGTCCTCTGGAAGAACAGTAACTGCTGAGCTATTGTGGGGTTTTTTTTTGTTTTGTTTTGTTTTGTTTTTCCAAGATAGGGTTTTCTCTGTGTAGCCCTGGCTGTCCCGGAACTCACTCTATAGACCAGGCTGGCCTGGAACTCAGAAATCCACCTGCCTCTGCTTCCGAAGTGCTGGGACTAAAGGCATGTGCCACCACTGCCTGGCTTCCATTGTGGGTTTTTTGTTGTTGTTGTTGTTGTTGTTTTGTTTTTGTTTTTCGAGACAGGGGTTCTCTTTATAGCCCTGGCTGTCCTGGAACGCACTCTGTAGACCAGGCTGGCCTCGAACTCAGAAATCTGCCTGCCTCTGCCTCCCGAGTTCTGGGATTAAAGGCGTGCGCCACCACCGCCCGGCATTGTGGGTTTTTAAGGTGGGTTCTGGGTAAAAGGTTTTTGGTTTGAAATTCAGCAAGGACCCTGGGCTGGGCTGGGCTGGGCTGGCCTGATCAGTTAGGTTAAAGGTTGATTAGTTGAGTTACTAATGCCATGGACAGACATACATATGGGCAGCCTCGTGGCAGGGATCTGAGGCAAGTTGGGGAGCGTGAGGCAGAGTAGGAGGTCCCTTCACACAGGTTTCATGCCACGTGGTTGGTGAGGAGGCTACAGCATAGGTCTGTGGTCAGGCTGTGCCTGATGCTCGGGGCAAGGGAAGGGTTGGGAATCTAAATCCTGGAGGAAGAACGAGAGAGGAGTTGTGCTGCCCTGGGTGGCCTGTGGACCTACCTACTGGAGTCAGCAGCCTGAGCCTGTAAACTTCCTTGAAGATATGAGACTGACATCTGCTATTCTCCTGCCATCTGGGCACCTAAGAGCACGTTAAAGGGCCACCAACAGACAGCTTTTGGTAGGGGGGTTGATATTTCCTTTACAGCAACTTCAGGAGAAAGGTTGAGCAAGCGGGAGTGACTGGAGTAGCCCCTAGCTCCACATTAACACGGAGGATGCAAACTCAGCTCCCGATGCCTGTGTACCCTGTGCCCACGGTTCCACGGCCCCAGTCCCAAGAACTCTCTAAAACCTCAAGCGGATGATGTTTCCTCTGCCCAGAAATCCTTGGCATACTGCTCTTGCTCTAGGGTTGAAATTCAAGGACGCCAGTGCAGCCCTTACTCACCCCCGCCCCTCCGTTCCCTAGCGGGCCGGCGGCACCGCTGTGGTTCTTCAGCTCACACAGTGTGTTCTGTCTCAGGGCCTTTGCACATCCTGTTCTCTCTCCCTGCGCTGCTGTTCCCTTTCTAGATCTTCTCAGTTCGTTCTTCCTACATTCTGTGTTCTCTAATAAAACCCGAGCTATTTTCCTCAATCCAAATAAAGGGTGGAGCATGGGTGGAATTCGCACCTTTTAAGTTCAAATCACAAGAGTGAAGGGGAGGGCCCGCAACGGCCTAGGCCTCAGCGGTGGTAGAATCCCAAGCGCGTGCTTTTCAAAGGCCCCTTCCAGGATGGACCTGAATCTCATACATTCCGTTTTCCTTGGGATCAAATCTGCTGTAAGAGCACAGGTTTTTGTAGTTCTTTCCAAACGGGTTTGGGATCCCAAGTTTGCTTCCCAGCCACAAGCTTCCTGGAGACCGTAGCAACAAAGTATCTTCCAGTTTCTTTCCAGTAAGTTCTGCTTGTGACCACACCTTCCCTAATGTGACTGTAGCAGGCCTCACTACTTTACCTCCTGTCTCCCATCTTTCTGTCTCTGGCTCAATGTAGGGAGTAGCTGTGAGTGTACTCCATCCCCGCTGAGGGTGGAGGCTTCTGTCCACAGCACCTGGGAAGTGAATCCTTTGCAATCTTTAAAAAAATTAATTTATTTTTAAATTTTCCATGTTTTGGCATTTTACCTGCATGTATTATATCCGTGTGAGCTGGGAGACCAAACTCTCTCTACCCCACCCTCCTTTCTTATTTACACCCTGTAACTTGCATGAGCCACTCACCCATCTGCTTGTTTACCCATAAACCCACCTGTCCATCTATCTGTCCATCTACCCATCCATCCATCCCTTTGTCCATTTATCTACCTGTCCATTCCCTCATTCATCCTTTTACCCATTTGTTCACCCACCTAAGCTTATTTTGCACCTGTCTCTCTACCCACCTGTGCATCCACCCCTTCATCCATCTGTCCAGCCATCTATCCATTACTCCATCTAACAGATATTTTGTGCACTATGTATATGCTGTGCACTGATCTAGACGTCATATCTTAGTAAGTGAAAGAGAAACAATCTGTGATTTGTAGTACTTGCCTTCAATCAAAGTATTTGGGAGGCTGAGGCAGGAGGATCAGGAATTAAATGGCCCAAATAAAGCAATTTTGAGGCCAAAAAGTTTGTAAGATCATGTCACAAAACCAAGTGAATCAAAAGGAAAACAAAGCCCGGAAGACAGAGAACAGGCTCCCGCTGCTGGGGACAAAAGTGAACATGGAGTTAGTGGGGGATCAGGTTAGTGAGACGATAAATTCATGAATTAGGAGGAAGGACAGAGGATCCATGAGGGTTCAGTTCCTCACTGTGCAGGAATGAGGAACCTCCCTGACATCCATAGTGCTATGAGCTTCACCATGACACTCATGTCGCCAGGAGCTCTGTCCTGGCTTCCTGTAAGTCAAAATAAATCTTCCCTCTGTTGTTTCTGTGAGATACTTTGGTCATAGTGACAAGATAGCTGACTACATGTGATAGCCTGCTTTTCTAAGTCCACACATACATTTTTCCATAGTCAGCAGATAAAACGCCAACCAAAACTCTTATTCTCAAAGAGGATCTCAAATTTGAGGCCAGACTCGGGTACAGGAGATCCTATTTCAAAAACCTACCAACCAAAGCCATTCTGGGCACTGTAATACATGCCTGTAGCTTCAGCACTCAGGAGGTGGAGGCCAGAGGAGACCCATCTTTTTTTCTGTTAAGACAGGGTTTTTCTCTGTAGCCCTGGCTGTTCTGCAACTCACTCTGTAGATCAGGCTGGCCTCAAACTCAGAGAACCACCTGCCTCTGCCTCCTGAGTGCTAGGATTAAAGGTAGGGGCCACCACTGCATAGCTCATTAGGCTCCATTGCCTTGAGGCCTATGCTAAGGATGTACATCACATATTATGGTGACTTAGAGGAGGCTGCTCATCTCCGTGGTGCCAGGAAGCAGACAGGAAGGGACCAGGTGCAGATATCTTCTCCGAGAGTATATCTCAGGTATCTAACTCCTACTGGCTCCACCCTGAAGAGTCTCCCTTACCACCCCATAGCACCTCAGGCCGTGGACCAAGCCTTTAACACAGTCTAGATCCACATAGTAACACATTTCTGTGATTTCAGCCACTGGAGAGGCTCAAATGTCCTATCATTCTCACAACATGCCTGGTTGGAATTCCCTCATGTTTCTCCTGCAGGAGGCTGACCTTCAGGAACAAATCTTCCAAGCTCTTGGTCAGGCCTTATGGATCCCATCCCTTCCCTAATCCAAAAGTCTACCAAATCAGGTCTAACCTAACACCATGCTTCCTAGCTCAAGTGTGCCCACCCCCACCCCACCCCGAACCCTCAGGATAACTTGCTCCCAATTTGAAAGCCCGGCTTTGGTGGTGCTGGGATCTCGGCCAGGTTTGCTGTAGTGACAGTGGGTGAAAGGATCCTCCTCTAAGGTCTGGCTTTGAGGCCCATTATTCTCTGGTTTTCTATCGAGGTTGGTTGCTGCGGATGGAACCAAGAACCTCATGCATGCTGAGAAAATGCTCTACCCATCAGGCCTTGACCTATCAGCAGAATGGCACCATTGCTCACAAGTGCCTCTGCTTTTTTATTTTATTTTTTTTTGGAGACAGTGTTTCTCTGTGTAGCCCTGGCTGTCCTGGAATTCACTCTGCAGACCAGTCTGGCCTCGAACTCAGAAATCTGCCTGCCTCTGCCTCCCGAGGGCTGGGATTTAAAGGTGTGCGCCACCACGGCCAGCTGAGAAGTGCCTCTGCTTAATCTGATGGTGTGGGCTGCCAGCTCTGTACACCACAGGGCCTGGCTGCTGGCCTGAAACCTACTCGTCAGAGCCTTACCCAGTACATTTTCAATTAGTGGTTTGTTTTTTTTTTGTGTGTGTGTTAAGAATATCGTAACTCCTGGAATTTGTTCTTCAGGGAGAACCCTCAGAGGCCACGTGATTATGGTGTTGATATTCCTCCAGCTTCCTGTAATCTGAGGAACTTTGAGAATTTTAACATTTTCAGAAGTTCTCTGCCCTAAATCCCACATCAGTACCTGAGTGCTCTTCGTTCTTCGGTGCAGGCTGACATTGCTGGTATTGGGACTGACTTCCTGGAAAGTTGCCCAAAGTTGTAAACACGGGATTGCTGATCTGTCCCCACCAGGACATGATTCTAATGCTGGGGAAAATGGACCCCTAAAACCTCACGTGGAGTGCAACATGTACCAGAAAGGCCATGCACTGAAGCAGTGCAGTGGTGGCCAAAGGTGGGGCCTTTCAGAGGTTTCTAGGTCATGAGTGCTAGCTCTGCCCTTAGGCATGGGTTAACCATTACTGCATTGTTACTGTGAAGGGTGTCTGGCTAACCTTCCTTGCTCTTTGCCACAGACAGTGTAGCAAAAAGCCAGATGTGACCCTTGACCTTGGACCCTCTAGCCTTGGGAATCCTAGAACCAATCTATCCTTTACAGAATGTTCAATCTTGGTTCTGCCGTGACATCCCACGCTAGATTAATAAGTGCCACAGTAATCACTGGCTTTGAAGGCAAAGCCTGGAAGACCCGATGGCCACCCCTGTGGCTCTAGCCAGGGCCTCCCAGCTAGTCTAGGGTGCAGAGATTGAGGACAGCACTGAAGAGTGACAGAAATAACACTGTCAACTGCTCTTCCCAAGGCACCGAGAGAAAAGCAGAGAGCACCTTTGACAACCAGAAAAGCATCTTTAATATCTTGAAGCCATGGGACACAGCTAAAACCCATAAATGTGATCCCCGAGGTTGTAGTTAAAGGTTCAAGCCACAGCCTCACAGGATCTCGTGTATGAAACTTAGGGCAATGAGCTGGAAGCAGGACCCTGAGACTAGTAAAAGGACATGTGGGAGGACTCGAACCAGCCCAAGTCCTGATCTGAGGAACAACAGGTGAGTGGCCAGGTGCTCCAGGGGAGTGCTCCTGTTCATAAGCCAGACTTCTGAATGCTGGCCATGTGTACCTTGCAACTCAAGACAGATCCTCATTTCAGCCCTTCAAAGGAGTAAGGAAACTTCTAGAAATGTTATCTATGTATTACTGAGGTCATTTGTTTCCCAAGTAGACATCTGACCACAATACACAAGCTGGGGACTACCGAGGGGTCAGGGACTGGGTTTAGATCCTGGGCTGTCTAGTTGTGTGGGTTGCAGGCTGGTGACCCACTTAATCTGACCCTGTCCCTTCAACTGCAGGACAGGCCCAGTAAGTGGTGTCTCTTGGGAATTGCATGAGAATTAAGGAGGGGGTGAGACCACAGAGCCTGACTGCTGTGCCTTGCACTCGGTCCACTAGCTACCCTGGCCCTTGTGGGTTAGGTCCCGTGTAAGGAGGACTGCATGAGCAGATTCCACGTGCTCCCATCTTGGAACACTTGCACTGCTCCTGTGCTTACCAACAGTTCTGTCAGGAACCCTGAATGACCAACTTGAGGGCAAAGAGCAGCTCACGAATCAGAGGCTAGTATGGCACCATGACTTCTAGGAATCCCTGTAAAGCTGTTGCCCAGCAATGAGGAGTGTGGCCTCTAGGGTAAAACTCTGAGGTTCAGGTAGTATGGAGGGATACAGATGGCAAAGTTCCCCAGACCTGGGCTGGGATCCCGAAGCTTGTTGGCACTGTTGTGCTAGGAGACCTCAGTCAGGCTCTGGCAGCCTTTGGAGCCTAGACTCCCCGCAGTGGAGCTGTCCAACTATGCAGGCATTGGAGGACCAACAAATAGGCTGGGCACCAGGGAGAACCACTTCCTACACAACCTATCTTGCCCTATTTCTTCGCTCTGGGGGCCCCTGACCTCACTGTGCCTTAGTCTTTTGTCAGTGACCAACAGGATCATGCAATGTATTCAAAAGTCAGAAAAGTGAGGGGATGCAGGTCCCAAGACCAGCCTTGGCCCAGATACTACTGGTGGCAGGTTCAGAGTAGGAAAGGCACATGAGTTACTGCCTGTGTAGACTGGGCAAGGAAGAGAAAGCCTAGGGTGAGGTCTGAGCACTGCACAGACCTATTGAAGGAACATGATGTCTAGAGTGCCAGTGCCTAACCAGGCTCTTGGAGTGACTCAGGACGTGGAACAGGTGTTGAGGGGTAGGGGGAGGCAGATGGGATAGCACCAGAGTGGCCCAGTTGGGCAGTATTGGCCAGGAGGAAGAGGCAGAGATATAGTTATTGCTACACCGCAAGGCTATGAAGCCTCCGGGGCACAGTCAGTGGGACTTTAAGGCTGCCAAGGCAGTGAGGAATGCTCAGGCCACCCTGCAGGAACTTGAGACAAGCCCACGGAGGAAGCCCAGCCACTCTTCTTGGGTCCACATGACTCAGGGCCCTCATTCAAGTACTGTATTGTGGACACACTGCCACCGCAGCTGTCAGAGCAGTCAGCAATGTCTTCCTAGAGGCCCAGGGGTTTCTCTGGACCCCGAAGAGTCCCTGTCAGACAGAATGGGGTGGCAGAGGAGGGAGGCAGTAGTGAGGAGTATGCTGGGTTATCCTAGAACTCTAGGAGGCTGGAAGAGGAGCATCAAGAACCGGGTAAGAGCCAGAGGTGCAGGAGGTAGGGAGATGCTGAGTGTGGGGACCATAAGGGTCTGTGCCCATGACTGCAGTGGTGAGTGAGGCCCAAGGGTTCTGAACTTAAGACCTCCCAGCCAGGATGCATGGCTTTCTGGTCCAGATTTCAGTACTCCTGCAGAGTGGGAAGGTGTCTGTGCACAGATGTCTGGAGTAGCCTAAGCAGCAGTGGGGAGATGGTCAGAAGCCAGGAGTACAAAAGATGTGAAATGGATCTTGTGTGCCACCATCTCATCCATCTTGAAGGTGACCCACAAGAAAGGCCCTGACAAGTCCAGCTGAAGGTCAGCGAGGGCTAAGGGTACTGGGCTGCTCAGCAGACCACACTAAGCCTCTGGGCTGGCTCCTGTAGGTGAATGCATGAGAAGGGAGTCCCTCTGACAGGGAACCACATGAGAAGCCAAACAGTGTGGAGTGTGGGTACCTGACCCGCCTCTTGTGCTCATGTGTTGGTGTGCATGCTCAGATGGGCCTGGGCCAGAGCTGAATCCTCGGCTCTCTCACATGCCAGGATTGGCTGCCCTCTGCCGCCGTCCCACTGCCTGTGCCAGGGCACGCAAGTCTGAGACAGAGAAAGGGTTAGCACTGGTTGTGGCTAAGGCTTGGCACCTCCACCTTGGGAAGCTGGCACACAGGGTTCCTGTTGTTCTTCTTGGCTCCAGGAACACCCTCCTCATTTGCAGAAAGGACATTGATGCCAGGAGGTGGTGGCAGGGACTCTACGTCACCCTCTTGCTGATCAGAGCAGGGACCCAGTAGCCAGGCCAGAGGAGATGTGCAGCTGGTAGGAGGACCACCTCAGCAGAGCTGGAGGACCTCTGTGGGAAGCGGGTCTTGACCACTTGGCCTGCCCTTCGTCCCACTCTGGCTTTTCACATATCCACAACCAGCAGCTGGTCCCCAGAATCCTGGATGAAGGCTGCAGACGGGTGTCCTTGCAAAAATAACTCTGAGCCTGTCCCCATGGGAACAGGTTCCTGAGAGCACATGAGCTGGCTGAGGCCCACACAGAAGGCCCACAGGGTGCACTCCTGCACACAGTGGCCAGGGTCATGGCTGTAGGCGCTCCAGGTACTGTGGCAGAGGGTTCTCCTTGACATACTTCTGGATGTACCAGCAGGTGAGGTGGGCCTTCAGGTCTTCCTCCACCACGAAGTCCAGGGCAGCCTGGGCCAGCAGAGGGAGAACAGCTGTTAGAGCAGCAGCTTGCCTGGGGACTGCAGCCCACTGTAGCCCAACGAGATTGGTAGTCACCAGCTCTCTCTGTTACTGCTCCAGGTTCTCCACGTGGATAACCTTCCCACTTTGCCTAGGCCAGCATCTTGAGTTCCCTCCTGGTAACTGGGTTAACACACAGATAGATCGGGTCCTATATGGCAGGGCACGAGGCCCTGGAAGCCCCACAGGGAGGGTAAAGAGGCCTCCTGTCTAGGAGAGCCAGGGCAGGGAGTGAGGGAGGGAGGGAGGGAGACAGGATTGGGAAACCAGTATAGAGCTCTCCGCAGAGCACAGGGCCGGGAGCTGCACCTGAAAATCGTTCTTTGCTTCACTTCACCTGGACTTGGTCCTCAGGCAGCCTGGAATTCTGAAGTGCTTGGGAGAGGCAGGTGGAGATGGAGGCCACTGACTTGGACACTCATCCACTATGCATCACCAGGGCTAACTAAGCAAGTACTGCATGCCAAGTCCTAGTCCCAAGGCGGAGTCAGGCTGTGGGGCCCCAGGCTCAGAATAGTGGCCACCTGCCACAGGGCCTAGCACCATAAGCAGCAGGTATCTAAAGCTCTCCCACTGCCACATGCAAACTCTTGGACAGATGGGCCTGTGAAGCTATGCTGTGGTCTAGAAGAAAATCAGAGTTAACCACAGGCTATCTTCTCTGTAAGGGGAGGGCGAGAGCTGCATCCTGGTCTGCTACCCATCTTACCTTGGCCAGGTGCTTGGCAATGCCACGCCCACGGTAAGCATCTGGGACCTCTGTGTGTTGCAGGTCCACGATCCGCTTGCCCACATACTCATAGAGCAGGACAGCTCGGTCATGACATCCTGGAGCAGAGATAGAAACAGCTCAAGTACGAACTCCAGAGGCCCTCGGAGCTTCGTTATTCCTGGCAACCCCCGGGGTGGAGGACAGGGTGAAGGATAGAATCCGGAACCAGACTACCAATGTGCTATAAGAGCTGAATGTTAGCCGCGCAGTGGTGGTGCACGCCTTTAATCCCAGTACTTGGGAGGCAAAGGCAGGTGGATTTCTGAGTTCGAGGCCAGCCTGGTCTACAGAGTGAGTTCCAGGACGGCCAGGGCTACACAGAGAAACCCTGCCTCGAGGGAAAAAAAAAAAGCTGAATGTTGAATAACCCCGGGTCTCGGTTTTCATATGCCCAGTGCAGGATCGTGATGGCATTCCTCAGAGGGCTGTATGTAGTATTCAATGAGGCACTCTCTGCAGCAGGCTGGTGCCAACAACACACAACTACTCACAAAGCTTTGCTACTGCCATTCCCCTCAGCTAAACCTAAACCCCTTTCTAAGGTTCAGCACAGGACAGCACAGAGCCCGACAAATCCTTGACTTCAGTGGAGGAGGAAACAGGAGGTGGTATCAGAGCATAAGACTTGCCAATCCCCTAACAAGACCCAAGCCAAATCAGAGTCCACTGGGCTCAGGAAGCAGGCACAAAGAGCTACCCACCCTCCCAGGCCTGTCAAGATGAGAGTTCACCAGTCGACCAAAAATCCTGCTGGCAAATGTGACAGGAGAAGCTGCTCCAATCACAACCTGTAGTTCTCTGTCTGTCCACACATACAGCAAGGGACAAGATCTGCCCTCATGGCTAAGAAAAACAGGAAAAGCGAGTAGCTGAAACATTCAGTAGGTGGGAAATGGATGTGAGAAGCGCTGGATCAGGGAGATGCTCTAGCAGGAACACCTGTGCAAAGGCTCTGGGGCAGGATAGGGATCTTTAAGGGACAGTGAAGATGCTGGTGTGGCCAACTAGAGTGGACCAAGGGATGGGGAAATGACATGGTAAGTGCTGTGCCTTCTGAGCCGTCATGACTTAGGTTCTCAGTGAAGGATTGGAAGGTAACTATAGTTTCACAGAATCCTCCCGCTGCATCAATACTCTAGGGCAGAAGAGTCCAGCTGCCTCGGTCCCTGTGGGAAGAGGATGCCTACTGCTCCACAGGGATCCCCTATGGAGGACTTGCTGGTAGTTGGGGTGTGCTCAATGAGAAAAAGAAGTCAAAGGCAAACCTAACATTTTTTATTTGAAGTGATTGTCTGGGTATGAAAGAAATGCTCAAGCCGGCAGGGGTTGCTAGAGGGCTTCAGGACAAAGCCCATTGGCTGGGAAGGGCACAGTTAAGGGAAGCATAAAGGAAGAACAACTGCAGGCAAGGCAGGAGAGGCCCAAGGCAGATGGGATCATAGGGTTCCCTAGCAATATAATAAAACACGTTGTTTGTCTTTTTTAGACAGGGTCTCAGGGAGCCTAGGGTGGCCTAGAACTTACTAGAGCTGGGCTTGAGTGCTCTACTTCCTTTTTTTTCCCCTTTTTCATTGTTTTTTTTTTCCTAGACAGGGTTTCTCTGTATAGCCCTGGCTGCTCTGGAACTCACTTCTGCAGACCAGGCTAGCCTTGAACTCAGAGATCTGTCTGTCACTGCCTCCGGAGTGCTAGGATTGAAGGTGTGTGCCACCACTGCTGGGCTTTATTTATTATATCTTAAAGTACACTGTAGCTGACTTCAGACACACCAGAAGAGGGCAACAGATCTCATTACAGGTGGTTGTGAGCCACCATGTGGTTGCTGGGATTTGAACTTAGGACCTTCGGAAGAGCAGTCAGTGCTCTTACCTGCAGAGCCATCTCTCCAGCCCCGTATTTTAACTTTTAAACAAGCTGCACTTTACATTCAAACTTTCATGTGCCAAAGAGTCCGCTCCTAAATGCTGCATGGGTCCCCTGCCTGTACCAGGCATTGTCACAAGGCAGTGACAGGCTCAGTGGAGAGTCACACTCCACACACACACTCCAGGAGCCTTCCAGGGTTCTGCCCTCAATGTACAAATATCCTGCAAGTTCCATGAGGGAGACTATGACTCATGTTGTTTCCACAGGTAGACTCCTGAGATCCAAGTCATGCAGCCACACGGGGGCTGGAGGCAGAGCGCAAGCCGGACCTCCCCTCTCCAAGCTCTGTGTCTTGGTGCCGTTTCTTCTTCTGAGACAGGGTCTCACTATGTAGCCCAACCTGGCTTACAACCCAGAGTGTTGCAATTATGAACATGCCTCACCACACCGGCCAGAGTGCTTTGTTTTTTTTTTTTTTTTTTTTTAATCATTTTTTAAAGACTGTAGCTGTCTTCAGACACACCAGAAGAGGAAGAGGGAGTCAGATCTTATTACAGATGGTTGTGAGCCACCATGTGGTTGCTGGGATTTGAACTCGGGACCTTTGGAAGAGCAGTCGGAGCTCTTAACCACTGAGCCATCTCTCCAGCCCCCCAGAGTGCTTTGTTTTGTGGAACTATGCTCTTCTTCCAGACCTAGAATGCCACCTCCCTTCTCAGCCACATCTACAAAGGCCATGGCCTTCCCCTGTGCTGAAACTCCCTCCTTAGATTGAATTATTCTGGGGCTGTGCCCATTTCCCTGGCCAAGGCCCAGATGTAACCTTCACAGCCACCCCCTATAGCTGCAAGACATGGGACCCAGGTCTGGTTCTGTGTTTGTTGGGGTCAATGAAGTCACTGACTGCCCACTATGTTCTGGCTGTGTTTTTGGAGTGAACAGAATGGACACAGCACTGCTTCCCATTTTAGTAAGGGAGACGACAGATGCCAGCCTTGGGAGATGGGCCCAGAGAGCAGAGAAGCAGTAGGGAGCAGAAGTGAGAGCTGTCATTATACAGAGGACATCTGGTTCTTGTGCAAAAGACCTGAAGGAATGAGGGAGTAGGACACTTTGGTGTGAGGAGTCCCAGTGGTAAGAGCAGAACAAACAAAATCCTCAGAAGCCCAGAACAGCAAGGAAGCCAGAGTGGCTGGCCCTGGTGAATCAGGCAGTGTAGGGAACCAGGTGATGAACCTCCTAGGGCCACCCAAAGCCCAGCTTAAGCTCCCAGCAGTCTTGGGGTGGGGGCTTGAGCTCTTGCAAAGTCGCTAACATTTTCAGTCTCTTCTTGCTCTCAATCCCAAGGAGCCTTCTTAGCCTGTGGGCAACCCTGGGGTATCACAGCGACTCTGCCTACGCCTTTGGTGTCTGGTGGTCAGGGATTGACACCCAGGAAGTATCTTCCAACCAGATGCCCGTGAGACTGGAGGTGGGCCAGTGGCATATGACAGCCCCACGGCCTGGTCCCTGTGCCTTTGGTGGGATCCCTGCAGAGGTCCATGGGCTTGCTCTGAGCTAAAGCCAGCAGGCTCCAGCCACAGCTCAACCGCAGCCTCTCCCTACAGCAGCCACTGAGAGTTTGATTAGCTCCCTGCTCATCTTTCTACTTGCCGCATCTATACCCAGGTACCCAGGGCCTCCCAGTTGGACACCACTTTTTTTTTTGTTGTTTTGTTTTTGTTGTTTTTTTTGAGATAGGGTTTCTCTGTGTAGCCTTGGCTGTCCTGGAACTCACTCTGTAGACCCGGCTGGCCTCGAACTCAGAAATCCGCTTGCCTCTGCTTCCTGAGTGCTGGGATTAAAGGCATGCGCCGCCACGCCTGACTGGACACCACCTTCTTATTCCAGGTTTTCCCTCTATAATAGAGGCTTCTTCCCCGGACTGTTCACTGCCCTGGGACAGAACGCACACGTGGCACTGCCAGCTATGACGGCCCCCAACACCCGTACCACAGGTGAGCAGTCACTGCCACCTGGATTAGTGGCAGTCCAGGCTAGGCTCTGAGTGCCCCAGACCTAGACAAGCATATTGGGGACCGTGCTGGACATCCAGAAACTGGAAGGATCAGTTGGTCTCAGTTCCAGTTCTGTCTTCCTAGCTGGGGGTACAGAGAATTCTGGGAGGGGTTGGAGAGAGCCTTCTTGCAACAAGTAGCAGTCCCAGAGCCTGGAGAGCTGGCTCAGCAGTTAAGAGGGCTTTCTGCTTTTACAGAGAACCCACTCAGTTCCCAGCACCCATGTCTTCTTTTTTTTTTGGGGGGGGGGTTTCGAGACAGGGTTTCTCTGTATAGCTCTGGCTGTCCTGGAACTCACTCTGGAGACCAGGCTGGCCTCGAACTCAGAAATCCACCAGCCTCTGCCTCCGAGTGCTGGGATTAAAGGCGTGCGCCACCACCACTACCCAGCTAGCACCCGTGTCTTGACAGCTCACACCTGCTTGTAACTCCAGTTGTCAGACCTGATGCCCTCATTTGACCTCTACAGGCACTGGAATGTATGTTGTCTGTACATACACACACACACACACAAATAAAATAAAAACAAATCTTTAAACACATACACATCCGAGGTTCCATTTTGGACTAGTTGTCCATCAGCCTTGTGCCTTGGTTTCCCACCCATGGAACAGTGGATACACGCCCAGCATTTTCAATCTGGGGTCATGTAGACTTGAGTTCCAGTCTCCTCCAATCAACAAACTTCCTCCATGTTTCCTGTCACACATGCTCAGGACTTAGACGTTTCTTCACACCCCTGATCACACTGCT